>NC_135758.1:10474044-11138802 GCF_052425735.1 Oculina patagonica
ATGACAAAAAAGAACATCTACGAAAAAGGTATGATCATCTACGTAAAAGTTATGATCAGATATTTTATATATTTTTTTTATTTGTATTCGTTCATTTATTTTCGAAAAAATGTTAAGCATTTTTAGACAGTGGAATTGAAATTCCTGAAGCATGGATGCCCACGATAAAAAAACACAACAACAGGAGAACTGTATGACTGCGAACCGCCGAGGGAGCAGCAGTACACCAGCATGCAGAACACTGAGGATCGAAACGCACCAATCAGAGCTGTTGAAAACTAACCAATCACAGCGCAGCCGTGTGCTTTTACGGGTTTTTCATAAATGTTCATTTTTGCCATGCTAAGATTTTTTTAAAAATAAATGAACGAATACGCGATAGTTGAAATGAATAGAAAATATTTAAAGGGGCATTGGCAACCAGTGTCCTTTGCGCGCCTCTGTGCATGTTGTTGTCATTATCCGGGATATCGTTGCTCGTTTCTGTGACAAACACGCGCGTGAAATAGAAGTTGAGAAGATGGATGAAAGTTTGTTAGATATTCAGGAGGATAAAGTGTTGCCGATTTCAATTATTTGCCAGTTAATCACTATGGCTCCCCAGTAGCTCGTGTAAGTGGCAGTTATGTGTCGGGAAGCCCACAAGCTAATCATCCAAGCAGAGTGGCGAGTCACAAGAAATTCTACTTCGGTACCGGTAAAGTTGTTTTGATCTACTTTCTCGTTCACGATTCAAACAGAAATATTATTAAAAAGATCTATTTTACGTTGGCTTGTTTCAGACATGCCAAAGCAAGAACACTCGCAGCCGAAAAAGCGGAAAACACAGCGGTTGTGTTTGCAGAGATGCGACCTTCGAGCTTGAGTGCTCGGCGAACTGTCAAATGTCAAACCGTGCAGGAACAACAAAGCTCCCCCGACCTCGGCCATAAATGAAACAAACAGAGGCGAAGCTTTCAAATTTGCAGGCACTAAACAATGTGTTATTAGTTAACGACTTCGTTGTGCTTTTGTCGTTCGCGAAAAATAGAATTTAAAATTGCAGGAAATTGGCGTGCGGTTCATTTGTCGTTCAAATGCGTGTTTCTTAATTGAAGAAAAACAATCTACGGCCCTAAAATCAAAGGGAGTATCCAACTATGAATGAGAACAGTTCAGCGAAAATTAAAGCTAGACTTTGAACTAAAGATTGCACATTTTAGACTCCCAACAATGTTCCCGGACGGAAAATATACTTTAATACTTGCATAACTGTTGTTGTTTGAGCGATTCGTCTTCTGATTGAATCGATTAATTTGGCCGATACTTTTCCTCTTCTCTCAGTCAGTTCTACCATAGAGCGGTTTTTTCGACTTTTTTTTGCTTGTTTACAAGCAAAAAGTAGGAGAATAGCGTTAACGTTGGGTAAAATCTGAACCGGAAGGGATCGCATTCTTGTTAACTCTCAAGGGACTGTTTTAATTTCTCAAGGGAATACTTTCCGCTGTAGGTGATCAAAGCGCGTGACTTGTAAAGTGTCACTCTATAGTTGTGCTTCAGCACTTCCGTTCTTGTAGAAACAAGAACATTGAGAAGCTTGAGAAGCTTAAAATCGGGCGCTTTGCCTTGAAAGGCAGGGTTCAGTACAGCAGAAACCACGAAGCAGTTACTTAAGTAGCACTCAGTCCGACTGTGTTTGTGTAAGTCACAGGGCTTGCATGAGCTGTATTAGAGTGCATAATATAATATCTAGAACGTTGTCGAGATTGCATTATTACTTAATGACATGATGGTTTCAATTTATAAATGTATCTCACAAAATACAAATAAACGATTGAAGTAGACGACTAGACAATGTAAAGTTTTAAGACTTAGCAAAGTGCAGTGTATTGGTAATACTGTAAGGTGCGGTTTCACCTGAAGGTCGTGTGCTTTTCGGTATTTTCCAGGCATTGCACTTTGATGGGACAGTACTACAACTGTTTACCGGGGAACTACTATTGTCAAGAAAATGATCACAACTTGTTGATGAATGATTGAACATTTGTTTCATACCATTACTGTAATAGCAATTGATGAAGGCTTTTAGTCCTGAACCAAAGTATAAGGACTGGGAAATACTGAAACCCATTATCAGCCACCTTAAACGGAAATATCTTGTTGGTGTTTCAAGGAATCCAAGGAAACTTCACTCATCCCATGTATCTATGTATTTCGGTATTTTGTAATTTTTTGAGTGATTTTTGGGGATGTTTGGCAGGTGATAGTTTTTTTTTAAAAGAATTAGTAAAATTTAGACAACTAAGAAATATTGAAAATTTAATGTGAATTTAACATTGGAATTTGAAGTTAGAAATTGGCAGACGGACACCAAACAGTCCCGTGACATCCTGGAGTGTTTTTGCATGGGGGTCAACTGTGTGATGATGTTTCCATTTTTTTCTTCAATCCCCACTGATAAAGAACTGTTGTTGGTGTTATGTTGGTGTTATCACATGTCAAGCCTTTAACAAGGTATGAAAGAACACAAGGATTTAAATTATTCTGGTGCTCAATTTTTGCGTAACTAAAATTAATGTTACTCAAATTCCTGATGGATTCTGTCTTAAACTGTTACGAGCTTAGTATTTCCAAATTATTGCATGTCAATGTAAGGCAAGACAAGACATGCCTTGGTTCTTATGTAATTCTCTTAAAAACACACAAGATATTGACTATAATTTTGTCTGTGCTATGGCAATTCACAGTGGGGTGGTCTTGATGTGTCTTTAACTTGTAGACTGGACTGGACTAGTAAAACGCGGACTAGTAAAACGCGGACTTGTAAAACGCCTCTAGACACTTCGAATTCCTTGGCCACAATCATCTTACGGCTCTCTTCAATACATAATGTCTCAAAAAAACAGTAACCTCAGAAAGAAGTCAGAAGCAAATAAGGTCGAAAGACCGAATTTGAACATATAACGGCAAATGTTCTAATGTCACGAACGTAGGAGTCGTGTAGGCCCGTCACCTTTATTTACCACATACTGCCCCCAAATTAAAACAGTACCCTCAGAAAGAAGTCAGAAGCAAATAAGGTCGAAAGACCGAATTTAAACATTTAACGGCAAATATTCTAATGTCACGAACGTAGGAGTCGTGTAGGCCCGTCACCTTTATTTACGATTGACTGTTGATTTCTGGACGGGCCCCGTTCTACCTCGTGCGAGCAATACAAACGACTGCACTCAACAGACGTCAAGTAGTGGAAAGAAAGAAACATATGCACACAACTCATAGCATCAATCCCGTTGTTTTAGTAGGGGTTTGCAGAACGAACATGTGCTATACTCCAAAAACATCTCCACGCTAAAACAGACCATAGAGTGCTCAAAAAAGCTAGAAATATGCCGTCGAAGAAACACACAAGAGCTTCAAACACAAATTGTTTCGCTCGCTAAACCGTTTAGTTTTATCCGATTTACAAGCGCTTGTTTTACAAGTCCGCGTTCTACAAGTCCGTGCTTAACAAGCCCTCGTTTTACAAGTCCGCGTTTTACAAGTCCACGTTTTACTAGTCCTCGTTTTACAAGTCCGCGTTTTACTAGTCCGCGTTTTACTAGTCCGCCTTTTACAAGTTCGCGTTTTACCTGAGTCCGCGTTTTACTAATCCGCGTTTTACAAGTCCGCGTTTTACTAGTCCGCGTTATACTAGTCCGCGTTTTACAAGTCCGCGTTTTACTAGTCCGCGTTTTACTAGTCCGCGTTATACTAGTCCGCGTTTTACCTGAGTCCGCGTTTTACTAATCCGCGTTTTACAAGTCCGCGTTTTACTAGTCCGCGTTATACTAGTCCGCGTTTTACAAGTCCGCGTTTTACTAGTCCGCGTTTTACTAGTCCAGTCCAGTCCTCGAAATACAGTATGCCAAAACTCCCCGCCCTCTAAAGATAAGTCCTTGACGGTTCTTGTCGTTTTTCGGTGCCTATTCATCTTCGGCATCTTTCTCATCCACCTCTCGTTCTGTCCTGTGTCTTTCATCACACGAAAGAAAAGCTGATTCTCAAAAAATCTGCCACAAAAGGAAATTGACAAAAACAATATGAAAACCATATATCGAAAGTTTCTTATTCTAAAATTTTATCATACGTCTTAATTCAGAGCTACAAAGAAGTTCCTCCTTTTGAGTTATTGATACTGTTCTTACAGTACCCTCTTTCCACTAGCGAAATTTTACAAAATTCCTTCGCGGCGAAAAGGTAGCGCGAATCCAGAACAGACTCCAATCGAGAGTGGGTTAATTCTAGATTACTATTAATTAACTATTACAACATTCATTTTTAAAATAGTTTCCCAAGCCGACTAAGCTAACTAAACGTCGAGTGTATCTTTCAGTAAACAAAACATGCCGTTATGACGCCGGAAATCCAGCTCACGCATACTATACCCCGTGACTCACGCAAACCTCCGACTTACGTGCTACTACAGTCATTCCTTTCTAAACATTTTTTTTGACCACCACCGTACCTTTCTACCCAAAAAACTCATGAAACCGCCCGGTTTTAACCTGTTTTAACCTTTCAAAAATTAGAGCGTTCGAAACTAAATAAGATCCGTAATCACAAACAACATACAGCCGTTTACCAGCACTCTTTAAAACTCCTGAAACTCTTCAAAATCAGGCAAAATAAATCTTTGAAATAACCTTCATCAATGTTTCTTATTTTTTATTCAGTTCTATAAAATGCCTTTCATACACTACTGTCAAACAAAAATTTCAATTTCCTCAAAGTTTCAAGACAAAAGAATAACAAATATTTCGTGCACAATGTAATTTGATTAAGCCAATATTATCACGTCTAAAAATACTTCAAGCAATTCAGTGAAAACCCGTTTTTTTTTTCGTATCAACGAAAACCACTTTCGAATAATCAATACATGAAAATAAAAATAAGATCAAAAGGAAGAAAGGAACCTTTCTAATTATTTGAAGACTTTCAAAGCCGTGATATTATGCATCCAATCCGCGATAAAATTTAATTACAACAAAATCCAAGCCTCATTTTGAATTCCATTTTTTTCAGTTGATACCTTTATCCAACTTGTGAAAAATTCCATTCAAGTTCCTATTAATACTGTACATTCCCAATGTTTTGCTCAGGTCTTCAGAAGCGTCTTACTAACCGAATCTAAAATAATTCCAAAACATGCTGTACAAACATTCTACTCTTTGTGACAAACGACTTGACGACCAATTGTTCAGAAATGAAAATCGACACAGTTCTTGCTAAATAAAAAAAAAGTTTTACGGCGGAGTCAGGCTCAAAAAATATACCGCAAGATCACACCCCCATTCATAGTCAGAAACCAGCAAACCATCTAGTTTGCTAAAAAAAACACTGCGTGACATCAATGACGTTACCTTTTTCATTTACAAAAATAACTTTTACTTGTCAAAGTAAGTGCAATTTCACAATGGTGAATATCAGTACAGTATGGGGCCCAGTTCTCGGCCGGGTCCAGTTCTCGGCCACTTTGTGTTTAACGCGTTTTTCATACTCCAGTTGAATCAAAAGAAAAAGGTATTTCCTTCAAACGATAGACTGATTCATGAGCTTTAAGTATCTTCAGTTTGATCGTTCAATTCGATATAGAAAGCTCACACGTCGAGTTTACGCGGAGGTAGGTGAATTTGCATTCCCGAAAAAGTTGTTTGTTTACGGCTCCAAATTCATGGATGTAGTTAAATTCGTATTTTATCCAAAAGCCCCCACCATACGAGCTAATTTTTGGCATGTGAAACGTAGAATAATTCAGCTTTCTGCTTTAGTTAACTTTTCGTTGAACCGTTGTATTTTTTGGTCTTAATTTACTTCGAAATTTTTTCTTGCGACGTTTGCGTATTTGCCAGTTCTCGGCCACCCTGCTCGCTATCACAGCTTAGCGCTTGGTTTTTAATATAATTTCATCTGCTGCTGCCAGAATGAAAGAAATAAATGTTTTAAAAATAAAGTTCAATCTTATCTCTAAGTTTTGAGCTGACTCTTGTCTTGTCTATTATTTCTACAACACCTAAATCTTTCAAGACCTTTTCACTGCAAAATAAACCATCTAAATGCACGGGTCACACAATGCGGTTTTGCCAGAACCTGCACATAGGCAACTAGGCGCGTTAAAATCCTTCTTTTCTAAAGTAAAACAAAGCATCATAAAAATAATTTGGGATCGATATAGTATAAATAGGTTAACAGAGTGATTTTATGACTGTGAAAATTAATTGAGCATTTTTTTACAGATAATTACGCACAAGCTTTTTAGTGGCCGAGAACTGGGCCAAGGTGGCCGAAAACTGGGCCCACAAATGGAGCTTTTATTTTTATTATTGCTCGGGCAAATTAATTTTTGACCGGTCGATAGCTTTACACCAAAAAGCTGAATAATGTAGCTAGCTCTGGGAGAAATTTCAAGTTCCTGCGGTTCTTCTGAGGTAAGAAATACAAGTTTACGTCAAAAGTGGCCGAGAACTGGGCCCCATACTGTACTTTGCCCCGTAAGCTTTTTTCTCTGTCCTTCCGCCGAAGCAAAAAAACACAACCTGATTACACATTAACCCAAAAGTCGACCAAGTGTGCCTGCAACGATTTCCTGTCAAAACTAAAATGAAAACCATTGCGGTATGCGTCACCCGTAGCGGTTTTGTAGCAACCCCGAGCTATCCCCGTCTTTTTGGCCGCGCCAGGAGACTACGCTCTAGGACGACCAAAGGGTAAACAAAAAGAGTAGCCCAAGTCTTACGTCACATAACCATTTAAGAATGTAAGGGGTTCAGCGCTCGAAGGCAACGAAGTTTACAACGATTTAGAACGCAATTTGTCATTGTACAAGTCTTTAGGCGCTAATATTAATTTAACCTAAAACGATTAACAACGCAAATTTGTACTCGTACAAGTCTTTCACACACTAAAACGTTGCTAATAGTTAACCAAAGGAAACTCATTACGTGACAATTGATTATTTCTGCTGAGTTGCACAATTTAGAATTGCAACATCATCTAGCGAAGCGCACTATTACTAAAAATAGATTTCGCCGCCTGATACCCCCCGCGTGAGTCGGACAACAATTTTAGTTTCGGCAAAAACTTTGTATGGAGGGGACGCATTCTTGACAAAAAAAAAAATGGGAGAGAAAGGCACAATTTGAGTCCGAGATTCTCGAAAGGCTCGAAAAATGATAGATTCCAAACATTTTTGCTTTAGTAAGCGAAAAACAGATTGAAGGTATCCAAAAAATCACCCAAAATTGAATTTATTATTCGAAGATCAGGCAATGACCCCCGGGGGGGGGGGGTACTCCCTATAATGGCCTATACGGGGAGGTTCCTCCCGAAAGGAATACCTTTTTTAGGCTCCAGGTATATAAAAGGGTAGGGATTTCACAGGTTTAGGTATATGAAAGGGTAGGGAAATCTGTCATAATGATATTTAAAAGGCCTTTGCATTAAATATTTCGAGCAGACGCAACTTTTGGCTGTATCGTCGTAATTTATTAAGTTCTACATAAAAATGACAAGAAAACATCCCGTTTTAGGTAAATGTGATGTCGTGTAGGTATACGAAAGGGGTGCCTTTTTGCAATAAAAGGTATACAAAAGGGGTACCTTTTCTATCGAAATGGTATATAAAGGGTAAGGGGTTAGATCTCGGGCCGGAGCCTCCCCGTACAAAACTTTTTTCGAGTACCCCCCGGGGGGGGGGGCAATGACACCTTGATTCCCACTGCAAAATTATTCAGGCTGCCGAGAAATTTAAGCGGCGGATGGCGAATAACTATCGAATTATATAATTGCGAAGGATATCACTTGTATGTTCGCTTCATTTAGGCCCCGGAAAGATCGTCGGTTGCAAGAAATTCAGAATTCTTCCCGGCACTGATCGCCGGCCATCCGATCTCATTTCGACACATGATAGATATAGGGCGAAAATATTATGCTATTCAAACGCCTTTCTAATGGATTTGACGGCAGGGTTTGATTTTAATAATTTAAATTTATTCCCATTACTATTACAGACTGCAGCAGTCTATATTAAATACGCGACAATTGTGTAACGAAATTGACCTCTTTAAATATTTGGGTCAGGCAAGGAGACCGATCGGGCGAGCGCTTCTTTGTGTAATTTTGTGGTGGCATAAATCTGAGGTTAGCTCTGTTGTGTTGCAAAATGTGCCACTAAGAACAGTGTAAACGTTTTGCATTTCTCATAAACTTCTTTCAGCAAATCCCGGCAGCAAATCGGGCCTTTATAATCCATTCAATAACTGAGTCGAACTGAGACTAAAACATTTTACACATTTATTGAATAACCGCTCTGTTTGACAAACCTTTTGTTTTAAACCACAGTTTAAGCTTTCTACGTTGCACAGGTAAGGCTTTCTCTCGAATTCCGAGCCAATCTGGCCATGGTTTTGTGCCTGGGTTTTGTGAAACAATCGCTAAATATCGCGGCTTTTGGTAATATTCAAACGAAAATTTACTTCTCAATGTGGGGTTAAGATTGTGTGACGAGACAAAAGGTAACTCTGTCGTGCGTAACCTAACCTGCGATCAGGCGTTATTTTTCTCGCTCAACGGAAAAATGAGCCTTCGCTGAGCCTTCCCTCCGCCTTTTTAACCAAGCCAAAGTATATGAGTCGCAAAGCACCCAGCCGTCGCGACTGACAAATACAGCATTTCCTCCGCGAAAATAAAAAAAATGCTTGAACTGAAAGACGTTTGAATTCTTCCATGATATGTTCGAACAACAATGCCCAGCATAAACCATACTAACTTCATGCAATAAAGTCGATATCTCGAAGAGATCTTTGATTAAAACTGTTATGTTACATCTTGAAAGTCGAGAAAAATCTTTGCATGTACTGTACCCAGTTGGTTGTACTGCTAACTCAGCTTTAAAAAGCTGTTTTCGAGTAAAACGTTTTCTTAAAATCGCCGACCAAAATTCCCAGAAATAGTACAAAAAAAAATCGATTCGATCATTTTACTAAATTCACATGCAATGAACTGTGCACCTCACCTTTTTTTGGGGCTCCTCCTTAGCACCTCACATTCATTTCCCAAATTTTTACTAGCGGGTTTGTATGGCGGCCATGTAAATTTAACTCTCGAAAGTCAAGTTTTCGAATTTCTGTAATACATAAATTGTTGCGGCGACGAGAGCGTGCCCGCAATGTATTCTGGTTGCCAGTGTCCCTTTAATTTTACCGTGGACGCGGGATAAAATTGTTCTTCTTGATGCGCTGTCTGTATTTGCTGTAGGTTTCTGATAACTCAGTTTCTTTTTGATGAGGATTTGGGTAGCACAATACCTTCCGATGATTGATGGTTTGGCTGCACTGTTCCGCTAATCGTGCGTCAGTTGGCATGGATGCATAAGGTTAGCATTTTTAGATGTAATTCGACCAGAATTTGGTGCAGCGAGTTGCATGGTCAGCATTGTCATTAAACTTCCTGATGCAAAACTTCAGAGCTCCGAGGCCTATTTGCTAAAGTTTGGGAGAAATCTGTCATCGGGTTTAAAAATTATGGACAAATGTAACTGAGAAAATAAAAAGGTTACAAGCTAAACTACTTTTGAATCTTAAACAGTATATTCTACATTGTACACGGCGAGGATGTATAAAGATGAGTCACGAGAATTTGGCAAAAGCATTAGCAATATATTCAAATGGCAGTTTTTATACATACCTACACTGCATTTAGATCCAGTCCATCCATCGCGACAACTACACTTATCGGGAGATGTACATGTTCCATGTTTGCACGGTGGCTTGCAGATTGCTGTTAAAACAATAGTTGGCAATTAGAAAAATAAATACTTGAGTGCGTATTTATATAACGAGTGTGAAGTGCGTGTGTCAGGTGTGCGGGTGCGACGTTAACAGGGAAACGCAAAACATCTTTCAGTTATCAAGATTCACCACCATAATAACTGGGTACTTGACGTTTAACTGTAATTGCAGTATTTAAGAGCAACGGACTAACTAGAAACAGACAAACGAGCACGTACACACGTAAAAATTACGAATTTGTCTGTCTTTCTGTGTCTGTTTTTCTGCTTGTCTGCTTGTCGGAAAAAAGCACAAAGTGCACGCGACAAGACCGAAAGGTAGTATGGGTAGAAGTAGAAAGCTACTGCACGTGCTGAATGATAATAAGATGGCGACATGACAAGCGCAAATTCTCACGTTTCGTTTTTCTTCCGACATGTGGAAACAACCTACTTTCAGCAGTGCTAAATTTTAGAAGAATTTTTAAAACTCAAAGACATGCGACAGTAAAAGTAAAGCCACACAAAAGGGCCACCTGAGAGGCACCTGACGTGCAAAAATACGAACTTGTACATTTCCCTAGGCCAACATGCAAAATTGAAGTGAATACCCCGACCACCTTTCGGCCTTGTTGTGTGAACTGTTATGCTTTTTTTCCGACAACCTTTCTCGATTAGCTGTATGTGAAGTGTAACGTGGTGCTAAGAGTGAATGTTATTAGGAGTGCTTACTCAGTCAAAAAAGGCAGTGCCTCAAATCTTCTGAAGTTTTGACAAAACATACCTCATACAAACATTTGGAAGGTTTTCTTTTCAAGATGTTTCATTTTGATTTTCAAACTTTTGGAGGGTTTTGTAATCTTGTGAATCTTTTGCATGAACGCTGAAGAAATGCACATCATTACGATTTTCCAAGCTTTGGAACATACATCATTTAAGCGAGTATTATAACGTTAAATATTGATTGTTTTTTGGTAGAAAACGCTGCTGTCAGTGTTTAATAGCTGTAGAAATTGATTGAATTAACTGTCTCATTGTCATGTTTTTTTTTTTTTCAACTTTCAGCACGCAGCATCTCGATCTATGCTAACCTAAACCTTCCTTTTAACGGCCGCGAGCGATAAAGATAGTCACTTCCGATAACGTTGTCAGTTTTTTTAAAAAAGAACACCTACAGCTTGCCAAAATGAGTTCCACTTCTGCTTCAATCTGGATAATTTGAGTTATTTTTCAACAAATGTGCAAGATTCGTCCGAAGTCTTGTAAAGCGCTGCATAATTACAGTTTTTCTAGCTGCAGAATGTAATTCGTTGACAATTTGTTGAATAATAAAACAATTATCCTGCTTAATCTTACTGAATATCGTCTAATTTAAGCCAACTCGGCCTACGGCATCGTCAGCTAAGTATAGGCGATATTCCGCGCGATTTCGTAGGATAATTGTTAGGGAGGTGTTTGTTTTTATGACTTTTTATGCACCGTTAGTTTAAGTGGTAGAAGGATGTTTTTAAACTTTACACGATAAAAAGCTATGCAAGTTGTGGAACGACTGAAATGAGCTCATAGAGATATGTTGTTGCCTACCCATGGAGTATTTTAAATGTAAGATGTAGGATCTATAAGGCTTAAACTAGCGACAGTTATCAATACCAATGGCTTGGTTAGATTCCCGCGAACTGCACAAGCAATAGCGAGACAAAGTAGCAAGTATGTAGGCAGTGACGTCAAAACATGCATGGCGGCAGGCATTTCTTTTCTTTTTTCTTCGAACTAATCGGAAGCAAATATGTTTCAAATGGAAGACGTTCAATTTCGAAAAATTAACACGATTGTTTGCTGTTTCAATAAATAATCGTGGTTTTTATCTAAAAGGTGAAGTGCTAATGCTACATAGCTTCCAAAAACCCCTTTGCAAATTTTAGCACCAACTCCGTGGTTCGTTTAGAAAATAAAACATTTTGAACTTTGTAATGTCCAGGGCAAGTTCGTGTAAAAGAAATAAAATGTATGTCTGTATGTCTGTCTGTTTGTCTGTCTGTCTGTCTGTCTGTCTGTCTGTCTGCCTGTTTCTGTATGGCTAGTTTGTGTTTGTGAACGCAATGTAAGTTTTCGATAGAGTTGTGTTGACAGTATTAGTTGTTGGCAGTAATATTCGTTTTTTTTTTATATTTTTAGAGTTTTTAACTTTTCAACATTATTTTATTACTATATTTTTATTGTAGAGCACCATGGACAATAAGTGGATTTTGGCGCTATAAAAATACCTTTTATTTAATAATTTATTTATTTATTTATATGAAATAAAGTCCAAACCTATTGGGCATGTTCTTCCACTTTGACGATATCCTGGGCAGCAGGACAAAGAAAGGTCGTATGCAGTATAGTACGTCCGCTGGTACTTGTAACCAGTTACTGTCCTAACAGAAAATAAACGGGCATAATAAATCCACACGTCTAGAAATTCTAGGCAAAAAAATGCATTTCATTCAGGTTAAATTCGCCATAAAAATTTTGATTTCCTCACTTTAATTTTCCTTTGCCACTGGTAGTAAGGCACGGGGTTATACCTACCCAGAGAATTTGGTGAAGGCAACAATTCCGTTCCTGCCGACGGCTCGGCCAACGCAGCGCCGATGCCTCGGCCGAATAAAAACGGACCAGATTAAAGTATTACTTATAAGCGAAGTAAGCACATAAATACAAAAACACATATCCGTGGTATGGTCATTTCCTCCATTCCGACCGGGATTTTTTGAACCTTCTGGGACCGGGGAGAGGGCTTTGGAAGCCAATAACAATTTTGTGAATTTGCTTGGCATCTAGATAAAATGAAAGCAAAAGCGACATCAAAAAGAAAAACATGAAAAACGTGCAATCTGAACTGCTTGCGATTGCTGTCATCTCAAAACGCTACAGCTGTTACATAGGTTCTGTCAACGTTTCTTTATTTTCGAGGGCGGGGTGACAGGGGAGTTCCACTAAAATAAAATATACCAAAATAGCAGGTGAGGAGTAAAAGATATATATTTCAATGGAAATAGTTTGATATAGCTCTTGTTGGCCGAGACTTTCACCACAATTTGGTGGCTCTTAAAGAAGCCGTTTGCTTGGCTCTAAAAAAAAACCGTTTGGGAGAAGACGAAGTCATCCAAATAAAGCGGTAACAGTGTTCGTCCTTTGTCAGGCTACTCTGCTAGACGGCATCGAAAGCGGCTTTCAGATCATGGTAGGCCTCGCCAATCCGCCGTTTTAATTTAGTTGTTTTTTATCTTCTTTGTATTTTCTGTTATTGTACATAAGTGCCTTGATTTTCATCTTCTTTTGCTTCAAGTAGATCATCATATTATATCCAGCAGGTGAAATATTCGACATCTGATGCCTTAAATTTTGATCAGGGAATAATATTTTGCTTACTTGTAATACCATACCCTCCTCTTACCCTAATAGTTGTTACCCTAATACCAGATAAATATATGTTTTAGTGATTGTTTTTTTTTTTTTTTTTTCGTTTGAGCCTCTTGGCTCTGTGGAATATAATTTATTTTAATTCAATTTTATGGATTTGATTTCGGTATACATTCAAATCTCGACTTAACGAAAAATCTAATATGTGTATTATATGTTACCTACTTTGATCTTTTGCAGCGACTCCAGTTCAAGAATCCACATTTCTTATAATACGTTGTGTATCTGACTGTCGTCAACCTTACAGATCTTGAAGCTGATTTACTACTACGATAGGCGCAGACATGTTGTCTGTGAAAAGACAATCAATTATACATCAATGCATTCAACACGTGCTATCAATTCATGAGAGGTTTTTTTTTTCAGCCAAAACATTAATGCATGGTCGATTTTGAGCAAGCTTAATCTCAGATCATTGTAGCTCATTGTAGCTCTCGTTCGATTGATTTTTAGTTTAAACTGAGTTAAATGTTCAATAAAGTAAACGTTAAGTCTTGAAGACATTACACTAAGGGATACAATAATGACGAAGCAACGTATGTTTACACGCACTAAAAGATTTTAAAATTTTGTTTTCTTAAGTAAATAGCGTTTTAAAAACTGCTTTAGTGTCAAAAGAGCTAACGGTCTTTTTTTCAGCGTAGCTTTAGTTCTTTTTCCTATACAGATGTGAGATAGGGCCAGAAAAGTCCTTTTTGGCTTTAAAATGCTAAAAAAAGCTCGGGGACATATACATTTGCAGTTTACGTTTTCTGACTTGTCCCCGTCTCCCGAGTAAGAAATAATTAAAGTAACTAAACAAAAAAATGTCGTTTACGAAATGAATAACAAAAACAAAGACGATGACGACAACAACAACAGCAACATCTACAGTAGAAGAGTGAATATCATTCGAGCACATTTAACTGAATAAGTACAGTCAAGACATACCCTCCTTTATCTAGTCCATTCGAATAAAAATGTCCGTGGACCTCAAACGTGTGTATTAAAAGCACAAGAAATAGTCCACAAGGGACTATGTACACTGTGTACATCTTTTTCACTTCGTTGAACACCTTGAATCGTAAAAAGGATTGTAAATGCAGCGAGATGTTTTCCCTCCAGAAGATTTCTGTAAAAGAATCGGTATCATAAGTGTTAAAAAAGTGTGTATACGTCCTTATTGGCGGAGCACCCGCGCGCTCGCCTTTCGCGCGACGAGGGAGCGCGAGGGGAGCATCCACATTAAGGACAGTGCCTCCTATTGTTAATGCACACTTGTTCTGTGCATCACGCAATGCATCGATCACACTGGACACGCGCGCTTTCAATTAATTTGCTCGCTCAAAATGACGAATTCAACTACGCCATCAAGCGCGCGACTAAAAAGTAAGAAAGATTTCTGCTGTGACGAAATCCAGTTTATGGACATAATTATACTAGGTGGGTTCATACTAGCTTAGTAAGTAGGCCCTAAGTATACAAAGAGCTCAAGTATACTTCAAATCACATATGGTAACTTTATGCTGATAAGCGTTCACATTTAATGTTATAAGTATACTTCAGGTGACTCAGGTGACAGAAAAATATTCAAGAATTTGAGAAAGAGCGCCAAAAATTTTAACGTCTATCTTACATCACGCAACCTCGAAAGGTCAAAATTCTTTTCTTGTTTGGCTTCTTCATTTCATAAAACCTTCATCGACAGCAAGATTTGCTACTGCACTAAGCCTATCCGACTTTCTCGTTATTGGAGGAAGTTTTAAACCATCGCTGTGGAATATATAATGTTGATGGTTTTCCCGGTGTTTTACAGACCTTTACAGCCAAATGAATCAACAAAACGCGCAACGCAAAAGAAAAGCCTGGGTTTCTCACGTCCAAAAACTGGTTCTTTAGTTTGCCGTAGATTTGTTTTAAGTTTACAAATCCAGTGCTAAATTTGATGATGTGTGTGTCGAGAAAATCTTTACGTCTTCTAATATCTCACCGAAAAACGCATTTGATTGACATTCAATTTCCTGAATTTGTTTTGACAGTGCGTAAGTTCGCTCGTAAGGATGGTTGAAAAATACTTACAAGTATACTTCGGCTCTTTTGAAACAGATGCGTTGTCACGGATACAAAGTAGGCTACTTACGTTGAAATTAGACCCGTTCACATCTGAAGTAAGATTCAAGTATACTTAAGGCCTACTTACTAAGCTAGTATGAACCCACCTACTAAGCCAAGAGCAGCGGGAACAGCGGAAAAACAACATATCAGTAACAATTGACCGCTTACCTCTAAAAATGGCTCACATTAACAGTTAAAAACAAATCGCTAAGAGCTCAAACGTAACCCGAAAAATGCTAACTACATATGGCGTAGTGCCCGCGTAAAAAAAATGGGGGAAATGAAATATTCAACTCGGTAGGAATGGAATAGGAAAAATGTAGCAGATCCTAAAAGCGATTCCATAGAATTGAAAAAACTTTTAAAAAAACGTGGTAACCTCTACTTTTTTATTTTATGAAATGGAAGTGGGGAGTCTATAGAGCACATGTTTAATTTGCCATTACGGTGATTCCCTAGTATTGCATTGCGCATCCTTACTGCGCAGAATTTTATTCGTTATTAGCGCTCGCACATAAACAAAATGGCGGCTTTTTACTATGCGGCTTGGCTCGCGAGAGAGAGAAATCATCGTTTTCTCGTAAACGAGTGAGGTGACCTATCATTTTTTTTTTCTCTTAGTTCAAAAGTAGCCATCAAATTATTTCTATAAAATGAATACAGATCAATTTCTATGACAGAATAATACATTATCACCGAAAACGTGTACTTTGCCAGTACTCGCAAAGGAAATATAAGGAATTATATAATAAATACAAGGTCTGCTCCTAAACGAATACTGTGACCCCCCTTTTTAATTTTTTAATTTAACTTCTCTTAAGGTAATCAACCAACTGGTAAAGTTTGGTTGGAAATCTATGAGCAGTTCTATTTCAAGGGAATTACCTTAAGGAAAAAAATGGGCCGATTTTCTGGCCGTGCAAGTGAGAGCTGTTAGATTCAAAAATGGCTCAAACGCAAGTATTTTGTTAATAAAAACGTGTATCACGCACTTTCGAAGACATTATTTATTAACTATTTTAAAGATTTTTATATTTAACCCTATTCAAGCTGGGGCGGGTGGCTTTTGAGGCCCGCGCTGACTTTGAACTCTTATAAATGTTTTAAGATTTAACCAAACGCTGCCAAACTTTATGAGTTTTCCTAAAATTTATCTGGCAATAATTTGGTAGGGTTGGATAATGTGTCAGGAACTTGACATCACAATCGCAACGGCATTTTGACAGGCATGTTTTCCCAAATTTGTAATTTAGCGTGTTTCTGTTAATAAAAATCAACTTACATTTTTACAGGTTTAAAGCACAACAGGCCGGACACAACAGGTCGGACTTTTTTGGACCTTTTGGGACCGTGGAAGGGGGGGGGGGGGGGGAGGGGCTTTGAAAGCCCCGAATATAACTTTCAGAATATTTAAGCAATCACAATGAAACTTATAGGGTGTATAGTATGCCCAAATATCTTTCTTTTGGTATACGTCACGTGGGATGATGACGTCACATCACGTGTCTGAATAGGGTTAAAGGTCATTACATCATGATGTCAAAGCAGCCGCCATCTTGGATCCGCAATCTTGGATTTCAATTGTTTTCCAAAACCCAGAAAACCACCCAAAATTGCTGCAAAGTACTCAAAATCAATAAAACTGGGCTTAAAAAAAGGAAAATGGTAAAATAAATGCATTTAAGTTAATTTTTATTAATAGAAACACGAAAATTACAAATTTGGGAAAACATGCCTGTCAAAATACCGTTGCCATGGTGATATCAAGTTTCTGACACAACAACCTGTACTACTAAATTGCTACCTGATAAACTCGCAAAGTTTGCCAGCGTTTGGTTGAAGCTTGAAAAAGTTCTAAGCGTTCAAAGTCAACGCGGGCCTTAACCCCCCCCCCCCCCCCCTCAAGGTCTGAATAGGGTTAAAGGTCAAATCTGCCTTGATCACTTTTGAATGTTGAGATGTCAGAGCTGTTTTCTTTCTTCTACCAAAACTCATAAATATAATATGTATCTTTCATTTATATCTTATACTGGTCATTTCTAACTACCCCGTTCCGTTCAAAATCCGTGTAACGCACGGATTTTTAAACCCTAAAGTGTCTTAAGTGGTAAGTATGGGTATTATTTAACAATTATTCGCCGAAGGCGAAGTGATTATTGTTGAATAATCCCCCAGACGAAGTCGAGGGGATTATTCAACAATAATCACTGAGCCTGAGGTGAATAATTGTTTTAGTATAATTTTTAGATGTGATCATCAAGAACTAAAAAAATAACGATAGCAAACAAGAAAACAGCAAACACAAGTGTTCGCTTGCATACAGTGTAAACCAGTTTAATTCATCGATTGCAATCAGAATTTATCAAGTTAAAGCAATAAAACGGAACAAAACAAACACTATGAGAAAGACAAATGTCCGGTACTTTTGCATGATTGTTGATGACTTCTAAGCGAATTTGCGAATCCTCTCGAAAGTAAGTAGCTCCGGTGAGAAGAGAACTATTAAAATAAGTTTGCTCAATCGATCTGACTGAGTTTCATCGATCGTTAAAACCGCCGTACGTGTTTACGATCATTTCTAATGCCTTGAAAACCATCCCTTGAAACTATTTTCAGTCCAAAAGCCTTGCTAGTCATTTTTCAAAATTCTCAAAGTTTTAAAAACCCATGTCTTGGACTGGTTTCTTTCAAATCAAAGAAATTTTCATTCAGCAAAAGCGGCCATGTTTACTTGCCTGGATGTCAAAGGTGGCATGGCTAAGAAACCAGGCCTTCTAAGCTATAATCACCTCGCGCGGGGTGATTATAGTCTCATAAGCTGAGCTTTTCGACCAATTAAAATGCTTCAATTCTTATAATCACCTCTGAAATTATACTCATAACGCATGTAATCAGTAGCCCATGACGAAATAATTTTTTCAAGTGCCAAGTTACTCAAAACAATCCCTCTGTCCCACTCCCCTTCCTCTATCCAGGCAATTTCAAGTGGACGATGAAAGATGACCGTTTTAAGCAAATCAACACGCGTGACCTCAATCCCCACGAACAAAATGAAAAGTGCGTTATGTTGAAGCGTGACAGCCGAATACGATATATTATTTTTTTCTTTGTTCGTGAGCGGGCGGTATTCTACAAATCCTGCGATCTGATTGGTTCCGGGAGCGGGCGGTATTCTCCAATCCGGCCCTCGACAGCGGGCGGTATCCGTTGCGAGATGAATCGTCGAGTGTACTTTCCGCGCGAAATCATTTTGCAGCGTTGTACGAACGAACACATGAAAGATTTGCTCAGCAAAATCGAAATAGCCGCTCACCAACTGTTGTAAATGCGAAAAGACAGAATAGAAGTGGAAATAAAGGCCTCGAAGTTCTTCTTAAGGCGAGTGTTGATTTTGTTTATCGACAAATTAAGTTCTAGTTGATAGTTTGTTGAGTTTGTGGTTGTTTGTGCATTTTGCAATCATTTGCACGCCATTTTAATACGATAAGCTGCGCCGGTTTTAAACTTCAATTTTGAGTAAAAACTGTCTTTTTATCGGCCACTTCTTTGCCAAAACAAAACACTAGTTGCCATCATTCAAGAAAATGAGATTCGTTAATTAAAAACAGCCAAAATAATTCTGACAATATTGTGCCGTACGTCCAAGCTTCGCATTTCATTTAGTTTCACTTTCGCACTGTTTATCTCAAAATAATTATGCTGGGATTTAACGCAGAGCTTATTAATTCGTTAAATACAAGTGTGTATAGCTATACCGAAACTGTCTTTCCGTCAGATAGTTTTTTTTTCGGGAAATTCTCAAACTTAGCATCCTGCGAACAGAGTTCTTTATCAAAACATTCATCGGGAAGCCGGAATCGGCGTTTAGTTTTGTCAATGATAACGCTTTGGCTCGATTTTACATTTATGATATATTTATTACTTCAATTTCTTTGATTGAATCCCTTCAGTGTTAATTTAATATGCTGAACCTTTCTGTAAATACGGTTCATTTAATTTATTTCGAACTAAATAACAAACAGCATTTTACACTCTTGCTAACCCGTCGATCGACTCAACATTGAAATTAAATAGCGCGCGTATACGAACAAAGATTTTGTGACACAATCTTTCTAGGTTTCTTTTAAAAACAAATAAAGTGGGAAAAAAATAAAAACGTTATTCACCAGCCTAGGTCGGTCCGTATTGGGAAAAACTGTGCCCAATACGGACCTCCCGGCTGGTGAATAACCTATATATACTCGGCCGTCAGTATTAAAGGTCTAAGGCGCTTTGATCGCTTTTGAAGACTTTGAAGGTAGAGATACCAGAGGTGTTTCCTTGTACTACTAAACCTCATAACATGTAACGTGGTTCTTTCATTTATCTATCGTACCGGTCATTTCTAATTGACGTCCTAATTGCCCAGTAGTTCTTTTTGGCGAGGATTCCTTGTCGAGTTAAATATATTTAGAAAATAGCACAAAGTAAATACGTGCGCTGATTGGTTAAAAATTGTGTTTCTATAACTCGATGGAGACACAGACAGTTGTCGTAGACACGGCAATCAATATTCACGGCGCTGAAATAAGCAATGCAAAAATAACAACTAAGAATTGTGCCAAATTTTAATGTCACAGCTGACAAAAACCAGGTTAAGACTAAACAAATATTTGCACACTTGAAAACAAGCGAGTAAGATGTTTACAGAGCCCGCTAAACATTCAAAAATTGTCTGTGAAAGAAATTATCGAAGCGGCTGACCTTTCAAAGAAGTTTATGAATTGGCGCAACTTCACTCCATTCTAGGCTTTGTAGCACTTCAAAACTATTCACAGCTCCTCAGCAGGACAAGTTATTCGTCCAGAATGCCGAGTCAAACTTCTTTTAACAGAAAAATAATGCACTTTCACCTCCAAGGTTCGAGTAGCTCGATCGGCAGTGTCGATCGTCAAACCATTCGGTTAGTTCGATGAAGCGAAATAAAACCACAATTCTTGACTCCTTCCAGTGCTGGACTTCAGTTAAACCATCAGCTTAGTTATTTCTCATAATTACGTTAACTTTGGGGCCTGTTTTCTTTGTTTCTTTGGCAAAAAAACGGTGGATTTTAGCCTTGAAGCAAAAGTTGAACAGTTGATTTATTTCTGTTCATCGACTCCCTTACTATGATTGGTTGATTATGTTCATGACGTAAAACCGCGAGGTGAAGGGAATCTACGTTTTGATGTTAAATAAAGCGCTAAATATTACTTTGATGTGCGTTATTTTCTTTGTGCTGTTTTCTAAAAGAAATAGAAAACATGTTTTCCGTGTTTCTATCGAGTTATAGAAACACTCGTGAAAGTTTGGGAGAACTCGAAAAAGCTGTGGAAACACTCGTCTATCGACTCGTGTTCCCACAGCATTTCTCGTTCTCCCAAACTTCCACTCGTGTTTCTATAACTCGATAGAAACACGGAACATGTTTTCTATTTCTTAAAGAAAACGCACGTAAATTTTAATCTCTCAAGTGGCAAGAGATATACAACATTTCCTCCGTCCCATTCCATTTCCCTTATCGGGGCAGTTTCAAGTGATGAAAGATGACCAGATTTAAGCCAATCGACATACGAGACCTTCAATGCCCTACCGACAAAAAACGTGTTCAACAAGAACGCGTTATTTTGAAGCGTGACATGCGATATTCGATACACAACCGTCAGTATTAAAGGTCAAAGGCACTTTGATCGCCTATGAAGACTTTGAAGATAGAGATAGAGAGTTGTTTTCGTTCTACTTTCAAAACTCATAAAATATAACGTGACTCTATAATTCATATCTCGTACTGGTCATTTCTAACTGAACAGCAATTCTATTTTGCACTATAACGCACGTAATTTTAATCCCTCAAGTGGCAAGAAATTTAAAACACTTCCTTCGTCCCATTCCCCTTCCCCCACTGAGACAATTTCAAGTAGGTGATAAAAGATGGCCAGTTTTAAGCAATCAACAAACGTGACCTTCAATGCTCGAAATCAAGACTCGCGCTTAGGAAAGTGAGTTCCGAAACATCCGTTCAGCAATCTTAGCTAAAGGGGGAGACGTAGCATTTGAAGTTAAGGAACTGCCGAATAGGTCGATAATTGATGAAAACGACACAAGAGTAAAACGTAATGTCTTGGGGATTTGGTACATCGCACTGTAAGCTGTATCGATATGAGCAGACGCACGTAACGCGAGGTCAGGATTCTTTTGACTCTACTATGTAAAAGTTTGCTTTTCTAAAAAAAGTTGATTCAGTGCTCTTTTCATGTGAAAAATATTTGTTACTAAGTGCAATAAACTAGCTTGAGGCCTTTACTTGTAGTAAGTGCGTGAATGCGCGAATGTCCAGTTGCCCCGACAACGGGGCCCCAATCGAATTTCGTTGCATAAAGCCCAAGAGGTATTCGTAGGAAATTGAAGAAAACTGACTGAGCGTGCCACGTTACACGAAGTCGCTCTCTACAGATGTCGTGAACGAAGCGAAGCTGAACTTCAACCAAGCATAGAAAATTGAGGATTTAACGAAATGAAATTATTATTATTTTTTATTATTTTTTTTTTTTTTTGCAAAAAACCTCGATTACTGTTTTAGACCCAAACTATTTTGGGACAAGCTGCCTTGGATAATGAGAAGGGTGTGCATATTTTACATAGTTTTTCTGCCTCCAAAGCCGCGTAAAATCGAAATTATAACAGCGCCGATAATTTTGTTTCCCATTGTGATGGCATAATCGATATATAGCGTTAAGGTGATGTACAACTGAAAAGCATTAGTCAGTGCTACTTGTAGAGCATTCGAACAGCATTTTGTTCTGCTCTGGTTGATTGCAGTTGCGATAAGCACCAGTAAGCTGCACCACTTCATGAGCGTATTCGGATCATGTCTGCTTGTCTGCTTGTTTCATTATCTGGCGTATTAGCTGCAGAGTAGTGATAAAGCTGCAAATAATTCCCACACTATCACAATTCGCTATTCGGGTTTTCCAGACACCCCAGCGCAAATCGTTTTATATCAATAAAGTAGAATCCTGATTCCTCGAACCTCTAAGGGAAACGAAAATGGGCTCGAGAAATCGAAAGTGGAATCAAATGTTGGCTCAATTGCCTACGTATTGTTTTATCATGATAGAGTACAGTTTTAGTAATAACGTTTTTGTTGTAGAGAGATCCTCATTTAAAAACAAAACGCACAGAAACAACAACAACAAACACAATCCGGAAAAGGACAGAACAGGCTATACAGAGTCTAGTCTTGTTTCTGTAGAGCGCTTTAATTTATATCATATACTACAGTAAAACATAACCCTTATTGGAAATAATGTGTGATAATTTTGCAACCGAGAAACGTCTTTAAAAAAGACGTAGACGTAGAAGTAGCGGAGCAGCACGAGGAACTTTCAATTACCAAAACGTTTCACAATGCGCACTTTAACCCTGTTTTTTTTTTTTTTACTAGCGCAGACTTCTTCAAGGAGTCTTGCAATACAGCATGCAATAGACCACGAACAGCAAACAGCTTTTACGTATACCAAAACATGTCAAAAAATAGAGAATACAACTTGTACAGAAGTGTTATTAAACCTGTTTTAATATTAGGAGCGAATACAACTGAAATCGGCACTTACTGATTTCTATATTTTCGTATATTCGAGTTATCGAGGGTCGAGTTTTCCCATGGGAGCCATAATTGGTTGGAGTCTGCGAGATTTTCCAATAATCGAGGGTTCAAAAGATCGAAATAAAAAAACAGTGAAAATAATCCAATTGAAACAAGTTTTGGTTTGAGTTACTGGGAGTTTCGATAAAACAAAGGGTTCGAGAAATCGGTATTCTACTGTAGTTTTTTTTTTTTCTGGTATAACTCTCCAGAATGTACCAGATATATCAAATGACGCAAACTGTATAATCTTGAAGCGCGACTGCAATAATTTTCATTATAAAATAACCTTTTGCGAAACTTCCCCGATCCTGTTATCGAGAACGAACTAACAAACAAAAACCATTTTCTGATTGCATTTATCCCTTGTTTACACCACAGCTGTTTCCACTAGTCGAACCCATTTTTAACTTGAACTTTTAAATTTTCTAACAAACTCCAGCGCAGCATTCACTTTTCGCGACTTGCGAAAATACCCTTCACAGGGGCGGATCCAGGGGGGGTGGATTGGGTGGCTAGCCACCCCCCTTGATCCACAAGAAAAATAAATCCACATAAAAATAGAAAATAAGGACAATGACACTGGGTAAGGTGAAAAAAAAATTAATGGGAAGCATCAGCGGATGGTGATGCTTGTCTAAATCAGAAACTAGGTATTGGGGCCCAGGCAGTCTTGCCCAGTCTGCCAACTATAGTATATATATGTCATTCCCATTTCGCAATTACCTTGTGGGCCGTAATATTAATTTAAGCTTGTAGTACCAGTGGTATTTCAGCATGCAAGTAAAAGTACAATCACAGCAATACTTTAAGTGTTGTAATTTTTTGATAGGCTAGTTGCTATTTGCTCTTGCAGCAAGTACATACGTTAAGCAGGCAGCCAGTGTAATTTCACATTTATTTTTTGGAGTAAGCTTACATAAACTTTTTAGTCTATGGAAAAAAACTTGAAATATTTGTTAACATCCGCCCCCTTAGCAAGGCTAAAAACGCTTGTCAGGTGAACAAAACGACCCATATCTGTTCTTTCGTGTAAGTTCGTAAGTTCAACTTCAAATTTCAATCACTGTTCGTAAGAACTAGAGTTTCTGTCCCAAATATAATTCAATGTTAAACTGACATTTTAAGTTGAGATAAGAGTAGTTTTGTCAATTACCAGGGGAAAACAGCGGTTTAATAGCTTAATTGAAAGACGTTTAAAGCTGCTCAGAATCACGGAAATCACGTCTAAGAGGCTTCACTTTTTTAAAAATGTTCTGGGGGGCATACCCCTCGACCCCCTTGGGGCATGGAGCATGCGGCCCCACGTATGGGTCTTTGGCACAAAATAATTGGGACTCCCACTTTAAAAATCCTGCCTAAAAGCCTGATACCCCCCCCCCCCCATAAAAAAACTGAGGCTTAAACAAGATACTACAAAAAAGTTTATGAACAGCCACCCCCCTTTAAAAAATCCTGGATCCGCCCCTGCTTCACCATCCTCTTCAAAGCATAAAAGTAAAAATTCTCCCAGTAGACTATGCTTATCTAGTTCAAAAAGAACAATATTGCGCTTGAAAGCTGATGGCGCAATTTTCGCAACGACCGGAAAAAAAAAGTAGAAGAACTCGTTTCCGTCTGCCCGGAACACAGTTAATGAAACACCTTTCAATCCTTAACACTTAAACAGCAATTTGGAGACGTTTAAAGATAAATTGCCTACCTCTCTACTGGAACGGGGAAAAGTCCATCCGCTTCGTCGCAACACAACGCAACCACAAACTTCTAATTTATAGATGACTTTTATCCTGCCAATCATAAATCACGACGGACAGCCAATGGGCACATTTTTTCCACTAAACTGAGAAAGCTTTTACAAACCGCATCATGAAAAAAAACAAAGGTTTAATGAGCAGTTCAATGACCCTGAACGTGCAGTCTGCAACAACATAAGCTAACATAGGCGACACCGTGGAAAAAAAAAATAAAGAATGTATTAATTGGACGCTTCTAAAGCCTGCTAACAAAATTGCGAGTACGTATTAAAAAATATATTTTTTGTTGCCCTGGTCGTCAAAAGCTTCATATTGGAAAATGCCAACAAAGTCAGCTTTTACGAGTTAGACTCTTCTTACTGAGCTGGCTTGTTGAATACAGGATTGGATTTAGCACCAATTTTCATCTGCTCTACTGTTGTGTGAGCGTTGCAGCATGCATCAATACAAATCAATTAGTTATAATGTTATTTGTTTGCCTTCATACCAATAACAGAGTTGACACTGGGTAGGTCAAGTGGGCGCTCTCGAGAAAATCACTTTTCGTGCAACGCAACTTGTCTCCTCGTGCGAAGTGATTTTCAGGGCATCCCAGGGAAGTCCATGTTCCCTTGTTACTAACAAATTTTTCCTTGCGTCCCCGCGTTCCCAAAAAATATTTCTTCGATATTTGTGTTCCCTGTTCCCCAAAATGTACTTTTGTTCCCGTGTTCCCAGTTTTGTTTTATTTTAGTTCCCATGTTCCCAAACAGTTTATGGCCCTGTTCCCTTATTCCCTGAAACCCCTGGGGAACCTCATTTTCTTTTGCGCGCGCGCGTACGGTGGTTTACACACAGAGAAACATGCAGGTAAAAACGAACCGAAAACTAGCTTTTCTTACATGTTTGTATCATTGTCATACTGCCGTTTTCTAGTTTCTTCAATCGGACGGAAACTTCCAACAGCTCTCTGGTTATCGTCGGGGCCGCAACGTGATCCAAAACATGTTTCTAAGTTCGGGATGCTAGCCAGCTAATGGAAATGACCTTCTTTCATATTTTTAACTTAATACGCCAAGGAATGCAGTGTATTCCTAAATAAATAAACATTTGGAGATAAACCCACTTTTGTGGCTGAATTAGTTATTTTTTTGTTCCAAATCGTCGAACATGGATATAGATTTCTCTAAACATCGTGCCGTTTTACACCTGGGTGTAAACTCCTTAGTACATTATGATTTAAAGGTCAAGGTGTACTAAATAACTTCAAAAAACCATCTGGGGCAAACTGTGCAAACTCGACCCTCACTGCAATATACTGAATATATTTACTATTCTTTTCTTAAGATAAGGTATTACCTTTTTGTAAATTTATTTATGTATTTATTTATTTATTTTATTTTTTTTCTTCTTCATTTTCTTCTTCACCTCCCGCCTCGAATAGCTAGGCTAATTGCGGGAGGTGAAAAATATTGTAAATAATTTGATTGTTTAAATAAAGATTTGTGTTGTTGTTGTTGTTGTTGTTGTTGTTGTTGTTCAGGTAGCTTCACCACTCTATCCACAATCTGTTACTGTGTTTTACAATGCTAACAAAAGACCCTACTCCTGATACAGATATCGGCTTTGATCATCGAATGTCTTTATATATTTAGAAGCTTTGCAAACCCTCACCCTTTCATATACCATTTTTTTGACAGGAAAGGTAACCTTTTCTATATATATATATATATATATATACCTTTGATAGAAAAAGGAGACATACAAAAGAGTCTTAGCGGTTCTTTCCTTAATTATTTCACTTTAATAACCCTTTAAATTACTTAAATGAATGGCCTGTTCGGTGGTTCGAAATATTTTGAAAGGCCCTTTTAATACTTAACTATATGCCTTACATTCCCAGTCGCCTCTTATGAAGGTGATATATTTATATAACGGCAAAGAACCACCAAGACCCTTCGCCTCGCTGTTTCGTTGTGGATGAAAAATGGTTTACTAATAATTAGCTATAATTGGTGGATAGAATACAGTGTATATCAATTTTACCAGTTTGACTTTTGATTTCCAGGATGTGCAAATTAATTTCGAAGACATACAGCTAGTAAATGCTAATGAGAAAAGGAATAAAAATAGAAAAAAAAAAGTTGAAGTTGTGGATTGATGGACAAGGCAGACGTTTTGCCGAGACATGTTTGTTTTATTCAAGATTGTCGTTTTGTATCTAAAACTACATAGTTATGTATCTGACTTGTCCCCAGTCGTCTTCATACTGCTCGCGGCAAATCAAAGGGGAGAAGCGCACGAGGTGGGGGAGCAAGGGATGATGGGACCAATATCACATTGCACTCACTTTCTCAGTACCAATCTCTCTCTGCGCTGTATAAAGACGCCTGGGGATAAGTCAGGTTATGTATTAATAGTTAGTTTCTACGATTCGTAATGTGCAAGGTCGGCAGGTAAGAATGTCAGCCTTCCCTTTCCCAGCTAGCTGGTCATGATCGCGACATCGCTGAGGTTGGAGCTTTGACTTTGTTGTTGGTTGTTTGAGGATTCCCATTCTCGTTCTCGTTATTCTGCGTTTCTTTGAATCTTTTCTGGTCCTCCTTGCGAAGGTGTTCCCAGTTTACATGCTCCAGTGGGTTATGTATTGGCAGCAGCAGGTCTGCAATCTCTGGAATATTATCGGCCAACTAGGTCAAAGGAAAAATACTACTCTCATTTCTTAATTCTTGTAGGCTAGAGGAAACAATTTCCAAACACATCCCCATATTGTAGTTTTAATATTTTCTTTTTGCATTCAAGGATTGGAGGAATGGGCAAAACTCGTCTGCAAACCTAAAACTCGATATATCCACTACTTAAAACTCTCTTTGCCCTGATGAATCTTATTTCTGCCATTAGCCCTTTTGTCTTAAACGGGAAAATTTAAAATAATGCAAATGGAAAAGATTGTATTTTGACATTCATCCCAAAACACCTTCTACAGTGTGCCTTGAAAACCAACTGAGAGCACATAGACGTTTGGGCGGTACTTCCACACCTACGTCGACGCGGCTGATTTTCAACGTCCTTTTGATATGTCTGAACACGTCATCGATGAAAAACATCGTTTGTTTATGATTCAAGTCATTAGGCCCCATCCATACTGACCCGGGTATATTTGAAAACGGAGAAATTTGAAAACGCCGCTAAAATGTTTTCCGTCCACACTATCGTTTTTGTATCGTTTTCAAAATGTTCACCGTCCACACTAACCCGGGTAAATTTGAAAACGATACGCGGCATCGGCCATAGATGAATGGCAGAGCATGCGCGCATTATAACTAGTACTGGAGCCCGTGTTAAATTCAAATAAGGGATTTTTTACAACAAATGTTTTTTATCGGCGCCGAGGATAACGTCGATTAGAGGTCGCGGCGGTAAGGGGGTAAGAAAGGGGAAAAGCTTTTCTTACCTCATTATGTTTAAGAGAAACACGGTCTTCGCAGTCGTCATGGCCAGGAGACGCAGACGTTCTAAATATAATGACAAAGAAAGAATAATAAATAAATAAATAAATAAATAAATAATTAAAATAAATAAATAAATAAATAATAAAAAGGTATTTATGTATACCGCCTATCCAGACCTGCTCTTAGCGCTTATTTAAGAAAAACACTACCGAAATAACAATAGAATAACTAAATCTTTAGAAAAAAAAAAACTCACTTAATTAAGCTGTATAAATCTTTAACAATTGAAAATAAGCATTTAAAGTAATAAAAATTAAAAATCGCTAACAAGTTTTTGATGAAGATAAGTTTTAAGCTTATATTAAAAAACAACTTAAATTGTCACATGAACGGACAAAAACAGGCAGACTAAATAAATAAACCAATAAATAATAACAACTATAGCAAATGTTTTATTCATACGCCTATTTACTTTTGTCTAAAACAATTTCTTACTCGTCGTCTGTTGGAGGTTCTTCATCTTCGTAGCCATCGCTCTTGGATGCCCTAATTCAACATTGAAACAAAATATAGTAATATAAGCAGGTAACAATAACCTTTGAGGCCTTATGCGTCCAATGGCGCGATAAGGATTGATGATAATGAACAATAACCTTTAATATAGAACGGGTTGCGTAACATTTTAACTAAGTCCTTACTGATTATCTGGTGGAGGAACATCATTACAACTTGTAGAGGACCCCATTCTAAAACAAGAAACAAACAAAGATGGAATCATGTTACGTTCTTAAAGCAGTGTTTCTGTTTTCGTATTGCTAAACGTGTCAAGATGAGAGCTTTTGAAATTCTATATATATACTTCACGTCAGGAGCCCGCGAGAAATGATCTATTTCCGCTTGCTGTTTCAACGTGTTTAAAACGAGCGAACGGATGCAAAAAACGAAAGAACGTGCGAGCAAGCGAGCGATCAAGCAAACGAACGAGCGAAAAAAAAAAAAGAACAAAGAAAGAACGAACGAGCCAACAAACTAACGAACGAACTAACTAACGAACGAACGAACGAACTAACGAACGAACGAACTAACTAACGAACGAACGAACTAACTAACGAACGAACGAACTAACTAACGAACGGGGGGGAGAGAGTTTTTGGGGAAAAAAACGAACGAAAGAACGAACAAAATAACGAACGAGCGAAAGAACGGACGGACGGACGGACGGACGGATGGTGGTTTTAGTTTTTGTAGGGGGTTAAATGAAAGGAAGAATGACTGAATACAAAAGTGAGTCAGTAGTAATAATGTGAATAAAAACAATCAAACACCCAAGTGGAATCTAATGACACTTTCTACATAGTTATTTTGATTCCTTTTCGTGCGATCTAAATTAAGCTATGACGCGGAACAAGTCGGTGTAATATGTCAAACACGGGTCGAAGTATTTATTCACAGCTCAAACATTGACAGGTGAGCTAAAAAAAACGACGCATATTGCCTAAGGATGCAAACTGAAAAAAAAAAAAAAAAAAAAAAAAAAAATGGGGGGGGGTTTTTTTTTTTTTTTTTTTTTTTTTTTTTTTTTTTTCACACAAAAAAGAAAGGGAGAGAAAAAAAAAAACTCACAGCTTCAAAATGGACTTTCTCCAGACCACGCGGGTCACGAACCTTTTTGTCTTTATAATACTAATTTAAAAATTTACATAAGACTAATTTTAGCACAGTCTGTAATCGCATATACATTATCGCATGAAGGTGTAATTTTATCCTAACAAGAAAATAGCTTATTCTGTTCTGCAGTTACAATTAATCTGAACTGCGCGAGACATGAAAACGACATAAAAGTCGCTAGGTTTTAAGTTGGCTCTACAAATCTGAATGCGAGTTGTTTCCTCTTTGGCGTTATAACAGCGTTATAATTAGAAAGAAAGAAACTATGGGTCCAGGAATTTAGTTGTGCTGTTACATCAATACCATAAAATTGAAATAAATTGCTGGACCAAAGCTTTTTCTGCAAGTTTGTTTGATAATAATGAAATGAAAGAAAAATCCGGAGCGACCAAGCAAGCGTTAAGCAATGCAAACAAGCGAGCGAGCGAGAACTGAGCAAACGGGAAAGCAAGCAAGAAAGCAAGCAACCAAAAAAACAAGACAATCGATTAGAAAGTAAGAAAACTGTAAATATGCCGTGAAAGAAATGTAACAATATTTTCTTACCCTGAGAAGATTCACGGCAGCACACCAAGCGCACCTACTAGAACGTTTTTGCTACTAGCTGTTGGCTGGTAGATAACAGCAAGAATAGTGCTTTGTGATTGTAGATAACAGTGAATTTTAAAGCTCACCCTGTTTTGTTTCATGACGGAAGTTATTGTTTCGTTCCAGAAGTTTCGGTTTCTAATCAGTCTTTTCAAAGCTTGTATTCATTGTTAAAAATGCTTTGTTACATATGTTAATGTTTCCGTCCATGTGAAAACGTAAGATAATTTTGTTCGTGGATTATTTTTTAACCTTAACGCTTATCTTAAATAGATACGAAAATTTACCCGGATCAAAAATTAATTCCAATCTTGAAGCTCCCACAGGTTTAATAATCAAGGGTTTAAATTTGACTTTTAAAAGTTGTTGCTCCTCCCGTTACAATTAATTAATTAACTCAACTAAATTTCCATTAAACGTGTTAGGAAGAGAACTGAAATTTAAGTATATACTTAAGCTGAGTGCTGTTTATATGCGATAAAATTAGCTAGAAAATAAGAACCACGCAATTAGTTTGTAAAGTGAGATGTAAACATGCAAACGTTGTGAAGGCAAATGCTTTTAAGTTATAATAAATTTTGTATTATCACACCCAAGGAGCTATCTAACCTTTCTCGCTACTAAATGTTAATTTTTCAACTTTCACAAAGCACTTTGCAATAAATGCCTAAATAACGTGCTCAAAGGGCGTTTCGGGTAATTCCCGAAGTCACCAGCATACATTTCTCACTTCTAAAGCACATTTATTTTAAATTCAATTTTTGCCTGAAAGTGAAAAACAGCAAAGTACATTACCCATGCCATAAAATAATACAGGTCTGCCATGATTGACGTATGACATTTGCGGAATGATGCTATTTGTGATGCTTTGAAACTTTCAGTTTCCAAAACAGTTTGATAAGCTAGAAAAACACCAAGTAATAATTCGAGAAATAATGAACCAAACTAAGAAGGAACAAGAATGGATTACGATTGTAAAGAAGAAGGGCGGATGATGAATGCCAAGCTCAGAAAATTAAGGTTAAATTTCTTAGATTCAAATCCATAAAGTGCCACTCTTAAGGAGCTATGAAACGGATAACGCATTTTTAAAAAAAAGGCAAAGTTTTTCAAATTTTGTCGTTTGAAATTAGTCTTAATCTTTATCATTCGAAACCATTCTCGGTTGGTTTTGCCATTTTATTACCTCTTTAGTGATCTTCTTTGTAAGAAGACAATAATTTCAAGGTTTCCTTCAATTGGAAAGGAATCATGAAAATGACTTAATATACCGTAACATTGTTCCTTTAAATCACTAGTTGAGGAAAAAATCGCTAGCAATAGCTGAAATTCTTCTCGATTGAAAATTCGTTATGGTAAAAACTGAAATGGGGCAACGAGTGTCACTCAAAATTTGAATGAATGACATGAAACAAAAGGTTTTTAAAATGTTCTAAGCCTTTGACCCAGCAAAGGCGTACAGGGCGTCACAACTAGAAATAGTTGGCATGACTCATTGAATTAATTGATATCAAAACTCGAGCAACTGACGAAAGTGGAATTTTTACATGCTTCAATTGTTTTGAATTTTGCTACGGATGAGAGAAACTGTATCGGGTCGCAATGTTTGGAATACTTTTTAAGTAATCAGAGACAAACTGTAACTTTACGTTATTGGTGTAATAGTGTAACTGCACGTAATTTTGTATTGTATGGGTCTGGTTAGATAATATTTTGGATACATGAATATTGGCGCCGGGAAGCTCGTTCCGGATACCAAACATTAATATTGAAATTGAAATACAGCATAGATTAGATGTGCTCTGCATAACTGCCATATAACATTATGCATAGCTGCCACATAACATTATCACGCTGAACTCTAACTTTCCTTGGCATTTCGGTTTGGAAATACTTCAGTAAGCCTGTCACACCGTCATGCATTTCTGGGAGAAACGGTGAGAAATTATCAGATTTTTTTTTTGTAATAATAAAAAGGAATGATAGAGAGTCACTTTTCCAACCATGCTATGATAAAGAACACAATTAAGTAATATTAGGATTTTTAGATAACTCGATCTCTGAAACCTTATCACAAACAGTAACATAGTGCTTCGGCGTATTTTCTGGAAACCAGTTGTTGGTAAGTGCATTGAATTTGAACGAGTTTAGTTGCTTCCTACTGTAGGCTCCTTGAAGATATTTATCGTGGCGATTGGTGCTCTTCGCCTGCAATTTAAAAAAAAAGTCAGGTTTTTTTTTAAGATAACTCGTGTCTCGACTTTCTAGTCTATTTAAACACACTCCTATAATGGATCATTTGTGTTATAATACTGAAAAATTAAGTAACTCAAGAAATATATGGTTAGTATTTAATGGTGTGCCATGAGAGAATATTACTTATAAAGTAGTATGTAGATGTAAAGTGATATAAGCAATTAGTCATGTAGTCGCTTATTTCAGTTTCATACGTTGAGACTGAACGCATATTTTATCGTGACGTCCGACAAGTTTTAAGAAAGTATTATACACGATTTACAGAGTCTTTTTTTATTATTTACTCGTGACTTAAAAACAAACCAAAAAACTAGCTTAAACTATAGCTGGCTATATAGCTGAAACTATAGCTGGCATAGCGAAAATGAACATAACGTATCAAGCACATGGCAAGAAATAGACAAGAAAATCTTACGAAACCAAAACGAGAATAAATAACGGACGGGTAATGCCCAGGCTTCAATGAAGATGGGAGTTTATGGCAAATACACGAGCAGGTTTTGCCACTTACAAATGTTGCGCATTCTTCTGGCAGAGCGTGTTGTTACAACATGGCAGAATCAGTGACTGGGATTGAAATGGATTGTTTAGAAAGAGATAAGGAGAGGAAAGGTAAGATAGATAATTAGATAATGTAAATAGTGTCCACAATTAGTTTTTTTAAGCTAAATATTCAGACACTTTAATAAAGTATTTCATTTCACGAAGGAAGGTAAAGGTGAAATAAAAAAAAAACATACCATAAACTGCTACATATTTTGACATCTAAAGAGTTTTCTCTGAAAATTACTTCAAGGAGGTTATTGGTGTGTTCAATGTTGTTTGTTCGTGCTTTTTGGTTAATTTAGTCATTTTGAAATATTATATGAGAAGGAAATCGCATAATTAGTACTTGTTGTCTTCGTTGTTTCGTTGTAAGTTCTAGAACGGCCAACTGTTCTGTCATGTACCAAAAAGTTATGTAATGCGAGCTCAGACTTCTCAAAGTCGAACACATAGTATCTGAGATCTTTCTCGTGATTAGCCATGCTGACATTTTCTAAATCTCTAATATTCGAACCCATGCGAAAAGAGGGGAACAGCAAAAGCTAAAATACAGCATTTTTTCATGCTCATACTTCATTGTTATCTACTGATACTTTTGGCAGATTTTGAGAATAAACTAATAGAGAAGATTCAGTACGGGGATGCTGACGAGATCAGTGGAATTACCCCAAAGGATCTGAAGGAATGTAAATCGAATGCACTGTTTATGGCCATGAAGGTAACGTACGTAAGAGACGCGAAAATGCTATTAAGCGATTATATTAGCCGCCAAACATTGCGTTTGCTAGGTATGTCTTGTGTTATCAACAAAGCGATTATAGCAACTTTTGTTCTTATCATTACATGTACATGTATTCATGGAGTTGCTTTTATATCAGACAGCGAGCAGTCGGTATTTTGTTATCCAGATCGCAGGTGCGAGGGTTTGACTTATCATAATGCAAACAAGAACTAAAACCGAAAAAAAAAAAAAAAAAAAAGAGTGGGAAGTAGGAGCAACAAGACTACAGATGTTTCCTTAATTTTTCAATTCCTGCGTTTAGAAAAAGAAAAATACTAAACGAACGGCCATCCGTCAACCCGACCACCAGCGAAACGACAAAACTTGAGACAAACGTTTTCGCGGGAAGCTTTTTTTCAGTGAAAATGGCAGTCGGTCTGTTATTATTACACGAAACTGAAACCCAATGAAACTGACAGTTTGAATGGTATATATACTTCCACTTTACTGTCAGGTGAAAAAAAAGTCCGTCCCAGGTTTGGCTCGCCAGCCAAATCTCAGTCATTCTGGCATTGGGTGCATTATCAGTATATGTTCTTTAACTTTTGGCCTCTTTCTCAACCTCAAATTTCTTACTTTAAAATTTCAATGCTTATGTCAGAGACGGTTTTCTATAAAAAAAAAAAACAGTGTTAGTGTTCCTAAAATTTGTCTATTGTTAGGGGTCATGAATGGTCCCTCAAAATGTCGCAGTGCTCGCAAAATTAGGCTTTTGCTCGGAATGCTCGCAAAATTTTAGTGGGCTGCTCGTATGCTCGTGCTAGCACATTTTTACAAGTGCTCGCATGCTCGGTTTTTAGTGGGGTAGCTTTTTGAAACGTGCTCGTTGCTCGCAAGGCTATTTTTTGTCAGTGCTCGTGCTCGCAAAGAAAAACGCTGTGCTCGCATGCTCGCAAATGCTCGCAAAGACCATTTGATACCCCTATTGTTCAGCAACAGTTTTTTTATTATTTTTGTTTAACAACCAGATGAACTTTGAACTTCGTCGAAGAGCAAACGGAAAAGGACCAGATGAAGAAGAACTCAATAAGTTATCTCATTCCATGGACGCGTTTACTTCTTCTCTTCTAAACCCTTTGAAGTCTAACACAGAAAGCCGTCGTATTCTTGCAGATTCTTTGGACGATGTTATGGAAACTGCTATTGAGTTAGAACAAAAGAAGGTAGAGACACCTGAGGCTAATTAGCACACATGTACCTTTAAATTGTCATTATATATATTGACAGGGAAAAAGCAGTCGTAATTTGCTTTATATTAATTCTATTTTGTTTGCTTCGGTCTATAAATGGTTAAGGGAGCCATTTGTAATACATGCTAACCTAGCTATAAACACAAACATGTTTTTCGGGAATTTAGCCGGTACGTAATAAAACCAAAAACCAATCGTGAATAGGCCGCTTGCGAAATATCAGAATGCTAACCTGACTCTAAATACGAAAGAAAATGAGGTCTGTGCATTTAAACATCAACTAAGGCAGCTACAAAGGGCCGGGGCTCCATGTGGATTTGAATACGAGAACTTGCCATTCCGGCTCAAATGCTCTACCATTGAGCTATTTAGTTATCGGTGATTGCGTTGGGCTACGGTGGCCCAGAACGAGAGAATTGTGACAACAATGTGGAATTGTCTCCTCCATTTCTGTGTAGTCGCTATACCACTAAGCTACAAAGCCATCTAGTACGAGTTCTAGGGATTGACGGCAAGGACCACTTTAGTAACTGGCCTGTCCTTTTCGGTCTTGGGAACGGATGTAAGCAATACTTTTATGCAAAATGACCTTACTAGTGGGGTACGTAGCCTTTTGTGTATGTAAGGGTATTGTAAATGGCCACTTTTTAAAGACAGTGAATGGAAAGTGGGTCTATCTTCAGCTTTTGTAATTATCACTGCGACAGCCGACTATCAATTACCTAAGACTTGAGATTAACATCACATTATTTGTTTATTTCTCAGTTGCTGGCTCATCCAGTTCTTTATAGCCTTATGAACGACAAATGGCTTGGCGAATCAAGAGAATCAAGGGAATCCTTACGACGGAACAAAAACTGTTGGAAATGGCTGTTTCTTAACATCTGGTGTCTTTTTGATTTGGTGTTGTTCCCTTTTCTCTTCCCGATACTCTACCTCATTCACCGAGTCAGGGACAAGGCGCGGGAGACCAAAAGTATGTTCAGGGGTTAAGTCAAATCAACAATTGTAGAAAGTTATTTGGGGTTTAAGTTGCGACGTTATACTTAACACTTCCTTGGGGACTCAATGTTAGTTTTTTAAGCACTTTGACTGTCAATAACAGGGAATGTTCGAAACTCTGACCTGAATTCACGAGACTCTTTAATTCGATCTTCGGCAAAGGAATTTAAAAATCTAGAAATAAAGTAGAGCCTAAAAGTCATGACAATTTATATTTTTAATTTTTCAGTTTCTTTTAAACACACACATCGCTTACGAGAGATTTTCATTGGATTGCATTGTTCCGTATTAATTTATGAACTTCCTTGCTTTTAGCAACAAAATACGTTGTACTACCTTACATCAAAACGTAAGGTTACTGTATAATCATGAGACGAGCCTTTCATGCAGTCCGCAGTAGCCATAATAACAGAACCACAACCTAAATGAATGTTAAGAAAAATCAGAATTATTTACCTTTCTTTTAGAACGTGGAATTGTATTTGTGATAAACGCAACCTCCGAGGTTGCAGGACTGGCCTTCCGACAGATGCAAGACACCATCAAGTTTGTTATTAACAAGTACAATCTTGAGCACGTCAAGTTCCACGTCATTACCAAAGGAGAAGATAAAATTCACTTTGACAGCAATTTCTCAGACCCGGCGGCTTTGGAAGAGAGCGTCGAAGAGCTTGAAGGCGGACGCGAAGGTATCCCAGCACTACATAAAGATTTGGAGAAAGCAGTTTTGGCACTCAAAAACAAATGCCTCAGCAATTCCAAAAAGGTGATAAACAATAGGTTTTATAGAGAAACGAGCACTATTTATCGGCTACCCAGTTACTAATACTGAAAGCAAGGGTTGTAATAGTCCGCTAATGTTCAGTCTTATGTCCCGTCACAATTCAGATTCAAAGGGATATGAGGGAATAGAAAAGCTTAGAAAAATGCTTGAAAGAGTGAAAATCGACAATCATGGCAACAGGAAAGTCAAAAGCGCAGAGCGTTTCCATTTCCTTTTAATCCCACATATGGTTCCGTCGTTCATGATCCAATGAAAACTACATTGATGGAGCCACAAGCGCAGAAGGACATCGGAAACTGTGCTAACGACCCCGTCGACTTCAGTTGATTTTCACTAAAACGTAACGCTCTGCACTTCTGATTATTACTCCGACTCCGCCTCCCAAACCCGTCGCTACCAGAGTATTCCACTTATTCTGACAGGTTGACTAGAGGCCATATGATTATTGATTGCTCAAGTAAAAGAAGACAATTATGAAGTATGAAGACAAAATTATAGAGGGCTAACATGAAGTCTTTCTTATAGCACTCAGTTAAATTGCTGTATGTTTATGGTGAAACAGTTTAACAAAGACACTAAATTATATTTGTAGGTTTTGATTGTACTAACGGATCATAGAACATGCGAAAGAAAGGAAAAGAAGAGAGTTAAGGAGAAAGTTGAAGAGATAAAGGCAATGCCTGTCAAGTTGTTACCAATAGCAATCGGAAGAAATGTCAACCTTAGAGAGCTGCAGAAGATCAACAATGGACGCGAGGTTCCTATGTTTGGAGAATACGACGATCCTGAGAAAATTGGAATGAAGATTATTCATGGTATGTGTGTTTACAGTAATATAAAATTACAATACATTTACAACCAAAAGTGGGCAAGCATTTTGCATAACAATGATGTTTTGTATGGATTTAAAATGTTGAATACCTTCATTCTTTAATACTCCTCTTTTTGTTTGGAGAGTTTCGGAAACGGAACTCGATCCAAAACTCGAATTTTGGTTGGATGAATGATATTTGGTTTGACCCTGCACTCTGCCCAAAGCACACAAAACTGCTGAAGCGACCGTTCCTCTTTTTTAATCTGATTTTTGCTATTTTTTTCTTCACAGAAATAGAGGGAAGAGACCTTTACGGCAAGTACAGCACAGCTAGTCCCCTTTACATTTATGGCTTGCTTTCGGCTTGCCATTGTAAATACCCATACAGATATGACGCGATTATTGTCGAATTAATTATTGTGTCAGACTTGTGAGCTGGACATGTAAATGTGCCGTTTCTGAGATGTGTTTTTGCTAAGTGACAAAACGAGCCGTCGTGCAAAACTTTTCATACGAAAATGAATTGACACTGAGGTAAAAAACAGCTAGGAAGTAGTCTGCTGAATCGATGGGTTCCATTATGTATCAAAAGTAAAATGCATATTGTGTATTAAATTTACAGAATTCCTACTCAGCACTGGACTTACAACGTATTCATGTGACCTAGATAAAGCTTTTCATTGGATCTATTCCTTTCGAATTAATAATGAATTTTACAACTTCTTTCAAACTGCTGTATTAGGAGGCAAAATCGGCATTTTTTGAACTTAATTTCAAATAGTATTATATAATTAGTGGACGTTTTTTGCTATTTTAGACTGACACTTCAATAAAGTCCATCACTCACTCACTCATTCACTTAATTAATTAATTAATTAATTAATTAATTAATATTCACGATAATCACGAAGGAACAGAAGAAGAAAGAAGACACAAAGTCAGTGTTGTACTGTGGAAATTAGGCACATACTTCAATAATTCATTCATTCATTCAATCATGCATTCATTCATTCATTCATTCATTCATTCATTCATTCATGCATTCATGCATTCATGCATTCATGCATTCATTCATTCATTCATTCAATCATTCGTTCGTTCGTTCGTTCGTATGTTTGTTTGTTCGTTTATTCATTTAATTATTCAGTTGCAAATTAGGCTTCTTTCATATTGGACGGGTTCATGCTATAGATCTTTCTCTTTGTTCACAAACTTTGCATGCTTTTTTAAAAAGGCAAAAACGATTTTCATTTAAAATGACACTTGAAAGGAAAGACAATCGTTTTATTGTTGCATAGACATGTTTTTCCATCCATATACCAATATGCAATTTACATGGAACTCGCGTTTATTGAATACTGATTCGTCTCTTACAGATCGTTACTTGAAAAACTTTGTGACTCCGTATTTCATCTTTGTTCGTGACACTTTGAGCTATCTAGCCCTGCTTGGTCTTCATTTTGTCATATGCCTCGCGCCATCACAAATTCCCTTCAGTGGAGTAGAGTGGGCCATTTTTGTCTTCTTCATGGGCCGCATGGCAATGGAAGGTAAACAGCTCATTCGCACTAGCATGATCAGAGGACACAAAGGCAGCGTTGTTCTGTGGGAATTAAACACATACTTCAGGTAACTTTTTTTCTTTAGGTGTTCGGAATTGGTAACTTTTACAATTTAAAGGGGAACTGAACCCAAAACCAAGTGTTGTTTTTTTAATTGGAGCTTTCACCATGAAAATTGATGGTTCAACCTATTTTTGTTGTAATATTTTGTTTTCGGCGCGAATTGGCCCCTAGGCATTTCGATTACAATGGCTTGGCCAATGCTATTTTTGGCCAGTGCACCTAAGTGCTTTATCAAAACTGGAAGGCCATTGTAAATCAAAAATCGTAAAATCCATTTTTCTTACTTAATCTTAGTTTATTATAAACGTGGGAACTCTGTGTAAGCCGTTTACGCTGCATGAAGACATTAATATCAACAATAGTTAACAGGCACCGTTTCTTTTCAGCGATTGCTGGAAAATCATGGACACTACTGCTATCGCGATTTACCTTACCACATTCATACTGCGAATGGTCACATGGGCTTCATCAGGTCCGGTTACCGACAACCGAGTCTTGGTCATAGCTGGTTATCTCTATGGGCTCAATACCATGATACTCACGCTCAGAGCATTTGGTCACGTGATGGAGACCACAAAAAGAGTTGGTGCCATTCAGATTGCCTTGTTTCACATAATTGGAGATGTGGTCACCATCTTTTGGCAGTTTATAGCAACTATTCTGGCCTTTTCCCTGGCTGCTACCAAGGTTTACATGTCCGAACAATCATATGTTATGAAAAACGAAAGCGGCAAAGATCTGTAAGTATAATTGCTTTATATGATATTTTGAGATTCAGTTTAGCCAGGAAGTTAACGTTACGATTTACCAAGCTAAACAGATTCTATCTCAACTCAAGCTTTTGATTCTTGAAATCAACACCAGTCAGTGCGGGCTATCGCAGCCGGAGGTTTCTTAACGTAGTGGGACTCGGCGAACAGGTTTGTAACATGCAAACCGACAGGCCACCTTTAAATGAGGATTGTAATACAATACTGAAACCTTTTAGACAGACGAATGGTTTCATCACCCTTAAAAACGAAGCAACAATGATTCAACTGTATAATACGAACTTAATGTTGATACATTTCTTTTTAACACACATACTTTTAACATTATGAAACTTGATGCAATAGTACATTCACGAAAGTTGAACTAATGTTGGCAAATTGCAAACCCATGCTTTCAACATTATTTCTCGTGATACAATAATGTCAAGCCAACTGTGTGTTGAATTAATGTTATGTCGATGTTAAAATGTTTGACCATACAATTTTAAAAGTACTCATTCCCTAACGTTGTTCTATCTAAAATTGGTAAATCTGTTCTTCTCTCCTTTCAGTGCGTGCAGCACGTCCGGAATATACTGGTACGTCCCTGATAGCACCTGTATATGTCTAATATTATTGTTAGCTAGAATGGTTGATATGTTTTCATTTTTATCGAGAATGTTATATAATAAGCATAACTATCAAAACCAAAATATGTTTTTGATGCGATCAAATTTTCCAGCAGCGTAGTTAAAGTAAGGGCTCGCTTTCGAGTACACCTCCTTTAGAGTCTTGAAAATAAGAAAAGCTACTACACATTTTACAATGAAATTTAGTATTTCTCCATAAAATGGAAAACGTTTAATCATGGATGTTGACAGGGGGATTAATTCGTAATGCGCGCCCCGGGACCCTTTAGGAATGGGAGTAATTTTGAGTTCGCCTTTTTTTTTTGCTGACGGGAAACCCAGTGAAAGAACTAACAAAAAATAATAAAACAAAGAAAGAAAGGGGTGGTAACCTCAAGGCGATTAAAAAAAAATCAGTTACCGTTTAAGCTATCATGTCCGTTTAACGACTAAACAAAAACAATAAACAATTATCTTCTTTATTTTAACAGCTGGTGGTCATTGCTGAAACACCTCTTATGGTCCTTGCTGGGGCAAGTAGATCTGGATCCTCTTGATTCAGTTGACAGTCCCTCAGTCATTCTCGCCTATTTCCTGTACGCCGTGTTTTTGATCATGGCAGTTATTCTCCTGATCAACATGATGATTGCTCTTTTATCAAACACATACCAGCAAGTTGCGGTACGTGCTGAGGTTTATAGCTGTTTATAAAATGCACCCCCAATACACTTCTTTCCTTCCTTCCCTCCTTCCTATCCCTTCATTGATGCCCATTTTTTTTTTGGTTGAGCATAACGCACTGTTTGCGTTATTTTTCAGGACCATTCTCTAATGGAGTGGTCATACAAGAAAGCGATCACCATCCAAGTTTACAGCGCGTATGATCCGATCCCTGTGCCTTTGAACCTTATATCCTATTGCTTTATGGCATTTTGTTATTTGGGAAAGTGTACCAGATCCAATACTCCAAGTAAAAAAGAGCGGGTAAGTAGCAATACATATACTGTTTAGGTACCGGTGAGTGTATGTAGTCTACTGTGACTTCGTTGTTTGACATTGCGAAACAGCGTACAGTATTAAAGTTGGGGTTTAACAGCTAAAAAAACGGAAGATAACATCATAAAAGAAACGCGCCCCCTTGCTTATTTTCCGTGGTTCTCGTGTTTCCGTGGAGTTTAAGGCCGTTTCACTGCGATCAGTTGCGATTTTTAGTTTATTGGTTTGGTCTCTATATACCATTCATAGAAAAAGCGGAAGACAGTGAAACCAATACTTGATGAAATCGCTCAAATCTACATAAAACATCATGGAAACACTAGTTAAGTTCACAAAAGAAGCAAATAAAGGCGTTTGCTGTATTTCTTTTCTGCAATTAATTCTAGCTAATAATCACGGTTTTCTACAAGCGTTTTTTTTTTCTTTTTGAAGCTGAAGGCTCTAGATGCAGTTGTTGAGGACCTTTACAGGACGTACTTGGCAACATATGGATATGTTTTTCCTTTAACAGGTAGGTATTTATAAACCTTAGCCAAGTTGGGCGCTTATTCAAGAAACCGCTATCAAGGACGCTAAAATTGTTTAGCACATTTCCAAAATGTAGAATGATGTTTTTCCTAAGTTGTCAAATCCCCGTTTTTTTTGTCTTTTATTGACAGAATGAAACACAGATTTTGCTTCTGTAGTTATTACAAAGTTGCAATACCCGATTCCCTCTATAACGCGCGCCTGCAGGGAATCACGGTAGTTGTATTCATCAAATCTTGTGCGAGACTCAGCAACGTGCATCGTTGCTGAGTCTCGCGCTTGGTTTGATGAATACAACTACCGTGATTCCCTGCAGGCGCGCGCTATAGAGGGAATCGGGTATTAGTTATCTAAAAAGACTTTTTTTAATATTATCTATTTAGAAAAACTTGACCAGGTTCTCCAAGAAACACAAAGAAGCCGACAAATGACCAATCAGATTACTCAGAGGATCTTCTCGGGACATGGCTGCCAACAAGAAGTTCTTCCTATTGGTGAAAAGGTAATATTGAAAAAAAAAATGTCATTTCTACGGTAGCCTGAAGAAAAAAACTGAAAAAGATAAACAGAACTAACAGATAAAAAAAGCCATTAAACAGGACGTCTTGACAAAACCATGTCGCCATCTTGATCAAATAGACAATGACGACACTAAATCGTTAAAACGTCTTGTCTCAATCACATATCTTTCTCGTTAAAAACTTTTTGAAATTGTTCTCTTATTATTACATTGTATGGACTTTCCCTTCCTCCCTCTCTCCTTTGAACATTAATGTAACATATTTCGCCTCAAGGATGGTAAAGAGCGGCTGAATAGTATTGGTCCCACGCCATAGAAAGGTCAAATGTAGGTGATATATTTTTTCATGTAACTACCGAAAACAGTGATTAGAGGTAAGATGGAGGCAAAACAGCCACGCAAATGACATTTATTTTCTGTTAAGAAAGAAAAAACATAGAGGAGTTATCCAGCTTCCATGCAAATTTTTGTCAGCATTTAAAGAAACACAATGAAATGAATTGTCAGACAAAAAGCCAAAAAAAGATTTTATGCTGACAAAACGTTTGATTTTTTTTGTTGATCTGGCCCATCTATTCAAACCTGACAGAGGCCTAAGTGTTTTCGTGCTAAGCAAGACTTATTACTCCAGATTTCACATTCCCTTTTTGTCGACTGCACAGCATAACGTCAGTCAGCAAACTGCTGGGGCAGTCCAGGATGGCCATAAGCTTTCCCAGTAATCTCACTGGGTGTTAGAAAATGACCCCAGGCACCTTAAGCTGTAGCAACCTGAGTTGTAAGTCAGTACTGCGAGCGTTCCTGTGCAGATTTTACATAACTTTTTTTTTCATTGCACTTAAACGTCAAGAGCTCAGTTTTAATGTCTTTAATTTTCAGAATCCTTTTTGTCCTTGTCTTTCAATTAAAAATGAAATTAAACTTTAACCGCTCCGTTTTAAGCTTCTTCAAGTTTCTTGTCTACTTTGCTTCTTTGTTTGTTTGTTTGTTTGTTTGTTTAAGGCGTGGCAAAGTATGGGCATAAGAGTTGAAGGATGTCTTCTGACGTGTGAAGGAGCGGAGGCTTGTCCAACATGTAAAGATGATCCAACTGAATGCCACGGAGCAAGATATCTGACCCCTTTCTCTCCAGAACATCCTCATTTTGAGGTACTACTACTAGATTTTGCATGGAAAAAAGGGATGGCATATTCTTAGCTTGGAGAAAGACACCAAGAAAGATATTATTCAATCAGTGACACAAGCTATAGCTATTTGGAAAAAAAATTCCGCGTTTTCCCAGCGGAAATCGAACCTATGACCTTCCACACACCGGTCGGAAGCTCTACCACTGAGCTATATACAGAGAACTAGGTATTATTTTGTACGCAACCAAGAAGTGATAAGATAGTGTGAATTAAGTCATTTCCTAAGTGTCTCCATAGAAAAAAAAAACATAAATCCAGTTTGACTTCCCTGGTCTTTATACCATGATGACTGTTTGATTAGTTGACTAAACATTAGGCTCGATTTCCAGCCGCAAAGACCGGACTCGGGGGGGGGGGGGAAATCGAGCCATAACATAGGTAGCATTTCAGTGCTGTTTTGAGATAGCAAGCAAAAACTGACCACTTTCATCTTCTCTACATCATCTTCTGCTAGGTTTTAATACAAGAAAGTGGCGAAAAGAGGTTTTTAGCGGTTGGTATTGTTTGGGAGGACTACGGCTGCCATGTCATGCCGGGATGGCAACATGGAACAGTTGGATACCATGTTGATGATGGTAAAATTTTTGACGCCAGAAATGAAAGAAAGGGAAAGGAAATTAAAGGTATGGCTCTGTTTTTCTTTTCTTGTGTGTTTGCATCAATTTCCGTTATTTTGCAACTTTCAAAGAAAATGGTGTAAACCAAAATGGCGGATCCAAGATGGCGGCTCCGATGACGTCACGTGAGGTAATACGACGTCACATCCAACAAAAATAATGTCATCTTGTAGAGTAAGCGACGGGCTTTCTTCTCAGAGCAAAATAATTTCGCTGCGCCTTTATAGAACTAAAACTTCGGGGAGGGTTCCATCCAACCCCCGCCCCTTGTACGATGGTGGGGGTATGAATTTGCTTGTAAGTCCGAGGGTTAACTGTCTAAACATGGACGATAGTGACCCTACATCGCTTTTATATCAAACAACGTAGCTCCTTTATCACTGAGGACCTTCCTCGTCACCAAAGAAATCGAATTGTGTACAATTTTTGCTGGACGCACACACTAAGATATTACATGGGACTTTTGCCCAGCACAATTAAGATGAAGATATACGAACAAGACTTTTTGATCGCACTGGACTGACACAATTTGTTTGGCTCTACCAAAAATCTCGACAATTTTTTTTTCCAAATTTTGAATTTGGTAATCGTGGACGCAATCGTGAAAACACCAAATTATTTGATAACCTCAAAGTATCAATCACGTTAAAACAGTACACCTTCGATTACTTTCCGTTAACTGAAAAAAGTCGTTTTCTTTCCGGCAGAAAAGAGTTTTATTTTTCCGTTTGTTTCTAAGACGTTTTCCTCCTTTCCCGCTTTCGTCGCGTATTGAATGCTTGTAGTAATAGCTCGCCGCGTTTTCGTTTTGATCGTGCAGCTGCGGTACTTGTTCCCGGGCGGTTTGAAAATTGTGCTAATCCACTTGTATTTTCATCCTGGAGGTGCAATGGAAAGAAGATCTGCGAGCCATAGTAGTGAATTAGTAGCTATATGGAGTCGATGGCCGTTACAATCTTTGCCGTCTTCCATCTTCACAGCTCAATAGCCGCGCTAAAAAAAGCGAAATCAAATATATCTGTTTGACATTTGAAAAATCTGTCAGTTTAGACGTTTGACAAAAATTTGTCCTGCTCGGAGGCAGGACGATGGCCCGTTTGAAGTTTGCTAAGGCTTGATAGAATTTGGCAGATTTTAAAATCACCGGTCACTCTAAGACGCAGACGGATGTTACTAAAACGGGGAATGGGGAATGGAATGATTCCGGGGAATGGGAAATTGAAATGGAAAATTACAAATAAAAATAATTCACAATTTAAAAATTAAGTTCCCAATTGTAGATAAAAAATAAAACTTCTCGTTTTCGTGAGATGAGAATTACGCATAATTTTTAAGGATTATAGACAGGAAAAATCAAACTTAGACTTTTCCTCCTGATCTTACGAGGTCGAAGAATGAAATTGGTTGTTGAAGAAGACGCGTAACTGGTAACGGCGTAATGGCGTAGCAAGAATTGGCTTCACGAGATGTTGTACAGACGATATTGTACAATGATATGATTATGGGTAGTTTTAAGTGAGAATAGTTATACAAGTGAAAGAAAGGTGCACACTATTTCAACCAGTATAGGTTCCAAGGCGGAAAAATTGCCAATACACATATAAGCAAATGTCAAGTAAAATTGAAACTGTTTGGGGTAGACCTATAAATATTAAACATCAAATTTAATACCAAAATCTTCAAACTCGCTTTAAAAAGATAAAACACCTTTAAGCAAGAAATCCAGAACAATTTCCCCCCTTCCCCCCACGTTTATGAATTTACTATGTTTCTTTTTTGCATTTATTAGAGGCCATGGCATTCAGAGGCGATCTTATTGGTTGCACCGTACAGTTCGATTCAGCAGCGGAAGGAAAAGTTCTGGTTGCGTTTACTTTGAATGGAAAACAAATCACTCATGACGAGATATCGATACACAACCCGGACAGGAAACCTCTGTTCCCCTACATAGGCATGGCACACAAAGGGATAAGAGTACTGGCAAAGGTAGGTCTGTAGGTTTTACTATGGTCAGTAGCCTGTGCGTAAATCATTCAGACGTAACGTTAATATACATACAGTTATGACAATCTAGTTTTTATTTGCATCGTGAGCAAAGAAGTATACATCTTTTCAACTTTAGCTTTATCAAAACGCCACACCAACGTAAGCTTTCCAGTGTCAAAGCACAGACTATAGAAGTAAGTTCAAGAACACTTTATCGGTGTTGTCTATGCTGCGATCTATGCTGCCTATCGTTTATCCAAATGTTGGCGAGGTTTCCAAAATCCCGTATCGCAGTACAAAAATATAACAATAAAATGAGATATGTATAAATTATTTTTAAACGCTTCTATTAAAAAGCGTAAAAAAACTTTTGTATTGGAGTTGGGAGGAAAATAGTTTACACAATTTAATGGATTTGCGTAGTTATTTTCTTAAGTAATCAGATAGGTATAGTCTTTTAAAAGCAGCGAAGGATCAAACGCTACTTGTAAAACAGTGCAGCTACACGAAAAGGTATGTTTATTGTTATTTAATTACACTCTGAAGTAATTAACGTACATTTCTATCAATTTTAGATGAATTATAGCGACGGTTCAAATCGTGCAAATGCATGCATACTCGAAGCCAGTGGCCAGGAAGGGCAAAAGATGATCAAGTCTACATTGAGGGGCCTAGACGAGATAGACAAAACATTCCAAGCTAATGTTACAAATGTAAGCAAAGAGATATTTGATATTTGCAGTGAGCTAGATGTTGCTGGCCAGGAATTCTCTTTCTTAGAATCTCAAATTTGTTCTCAACTTAACATAAATTTACATAAGCGACCATTTCCCGCAAATTCTTCTGTAAAGGATAGCCAAAGTTTGTCGAGTATCTCGAGCAATTTACAACAGCAAAGCCGTTATGAAAACGAGTTATCGACCACAGACTTGCTTAGAAAGATTGAAGAGAAAGTGCATTGGTTGGGGAATACCACAAGCGAAAATTTAGCTTCAGTATTGAAGACGTTAAGGGTTGTGAAAGAAGACAATGCAAAACACACCCGCGCACTTAGCGATTTGAGAAAGGAACTGGAGAAAGAAATGAAGATCTCTGCGATTTGGCGAAAATAGATGCAAAATCAACTGATGGAAAAATAATAAGCATTTTTAAAATATCTACAATTATAATTACAACGAACGAATACATGATTACTTGGCGAATCATATTAAAACTCGACAGGTCAGATTACTTTGTTTGGCCTATTTTTTAGCATATAACTATATCATGTATAGCATATGCCTACCTTGTATATGTGGACTTCTATAACTTTTGTATTGCTAGATCTAGATCTTTGCATATACAATGCATCCGTCGAACGTGAGTCTTAAATGGGCTAGGTCACGGTATTTTAGGAAATTCTATTTATTCTTGTTAATTAAGAGCTCTAATCTTTAAATTGGGAGAGAAAAAAGTCTTTTATTGGCAAAATCACGACCAAATAACAAACAAGGATGATTTTCCAGCATTGTAAATGACACTTTAATACAAATTGAGATAAACTTTAAAAAAGTCGGACCGACTTTTTTCAAGTTTACCCGAACGTAATCCGTTTTGATCTTCTCTTTTGGTCTTTATGTGTTTCTTTTGAGTTCTTCAACAGTTTTAAGCCGTTATTGTGATGCATCAGTTAATTCTATGACCAGTTGGTAAGTGCAGAAATCGCTTTAGATTGCGTGACATAGCCCATTTAACTGATAGATAAAAGTTAAGTATAATATTATACAGGAATTAGCAACAACGATTATATTTCACAGAGGTTTGGAAACTTGAATAAGCGCTTGGTATTATGTCTTTATTATGTATAATAATGTTTGTATACTCATTGTAGACTTAACCTTTTAGCTTAACACGTGTGATTTGTATGGCCACATCGGGTATGGACGCAAGTTAAAGTAGTTTTAATCAATAAATATTTCATTTAAATATTTATTAGAGAGTATTTGTTTCAGTATAGTATAAGCGTGTCTATACTCGTGGAGGGATCAAAAAGAAGCATTGCTGGATCCCTTGCTGATGGCCTCAGTCAAAGGGGTGCAATAGGAAAAGATAACGGGAAGTGTTTTGGCTGGAAAGTTGGCTAACAGAAAAAAAGTTAGTTATCATGTCGAGGCCGAATATTTGTGCCATTCATAGACACCGAAAGCGCGCGTCACTTTTTCCTTTATTCAAATGTCTAAGGCCTCTTCTACACTAATGCGGTTTCGTTGATGCGTTTTTCGTTGATGCGCTTTTATAGAAGCGTTTTCGTTTATGCGTTTTTATCGAAACGCTCGTCGATTTGATCGACCATACTTTTGAAGAAGCTGCTCAAGCTGGAATCTATTGGAAACAGAGCCTTACCGTATCAGTGTGAACAGAGAAAACGGAGGCTTTCGAAAACGCTGCATTTTTTATCGCCTTAGCAAAAACGCTGAAGACGCATCGACGAAAACGAGCTAAAACCGTCTCAGTGTAGACGAAACCTTACACTGGCTGACGTTATGCTTTTAACCCTCGGACGTACAAGGGGGGGGGGTGGATGCCACCCCCCCCCCCATAAGGTTTTTTTCCAAATTTTGAAAAGAGGATTTAATCTACAATGCTGAAACGTTCAGTAGCTGTTCATTCATCCTTTACGGTAATTTTGATATGTCAACCATGTGTCCATGATATTTGACGTTGCCATGGCAACGTCATAAATACAGGCAGGTCTTGCCAAAAATCGTCATTTTTAACATTTTTATTTATTTTTTCCAGTTTTTTGAAACAGAAGTGCAAGATTTGCTTATTTTTACATTCCATAAGCATTCTGGCTTGATTTTGCATCAATTTCCGTTATTTTGTAACTTTTTTAAGAAAATGTTGAAATCCAAGATGGCGGATCCAAGATGGCGGCTCAAATGACGTCACGTGACGTCATATGACGTCACAGCCAATTAAAATTATGTCATCTTGTAGAGTAAGCTAAGGGCTTTCTTATCAGTGTAAAATAATCTCGCTACGCCTTAATATAACGAAAACTCCGGGGAGGGGTTCCATCCACCCCCCCCCCCCCCTTGTACGTTGGTGGGGGTGTGAGTTTGCTTGTACGTCCGAGGGTTAAAACTGCGAGCGATACCTACATCTACATTGAAGGGTCTTTCAGAGGAAGGTATACTTCCACCACTGCAAGACACACTTTATTGTGAACTCAGATGTTTACACTTGAGTCTGAAGGTAGGTCGAGTAACGCTTTGACATTTTGCAATCAACGACCACAGAAGATGGGAAAGTGTAAAGGAAGTTTCACTTTGTTCAAAACTGTTTTATTTTTTTGTTTTCTGATGGTTCTCTTTGATGGATTTTATAATTCCATAGCCCTTTTTCCAATGTTTACAGCTGCAAACGCAGTCCTTATACTGACTGTATATTTGGAGAATGAATAATTAATTGCCTAAGGCTTACGCGATTGCTTTGATCGATTGCAAATAACCCGTCAACAAGCTGAACTTCTGTGAAATATTAGGATTTGATGTTTTGCTGCATTTGATATATCTTGTTCGGAGTGGTATTTTATTTTATTTGTAAATGCAGGGAAGAAAGCTGCACAGTTCCTCGTATTTTCCACTAAAACACAAACTAAACTAAATTACCATCCGAAATCGCTTAAGGAAAGAGTTGCCTTGTTTTCTATATTATTGGCTGTTTTGTAAAAAAAACAAATGTTAAAAAGTCAAAAAAACCATCCATACTCACTTAAAAAAGAGTTGCGTTCCTTGTTTTCTATATTATTGGCTGTTATGACGTCCAAAAGGGTAAAAAAAAATCATTAAACGTCAAATTATGACCTTCCGTACTCACTAAAAAAAGAGTTGTCTTCCTTGTTTTCTATATTAGAGAGATTAAGCATGACGTTTATTTTTCCCGCGAACGGCAAAATTCAACTTCTGCCGTCTGCCGTTTGACTTTCGTACGCGAAAATGAGTAGTTTTTTGTTTGTTTGAACGTGGGATTTTTTCCCTATTTTTATGAGGGATTAATTTTAGAATCGATCAAAAGGTAGAAAATGAAAGACAAGCTCGCGTTTGCCGTTTGCCGTATAACGACAAGCTTATCTCTCTATTATTGACTGTTATGAGTCCAAAAGGGTCAAAACAAAAATCATTTACAGTCAATGACGGTTCAACACACAGCTGCACGATCTGCTTTTATTATAATTTTTTTTCTTCTGATATATCTCAGCTCTCCTCTGAGCGAATAGGGTCATTTTTTATTGCAAATTATCAACATTAAAACATTTCAAATAACGCCGAAGACGGAAAACAATCCGATTAAACAAGAAGAGAAAACAAACTCGACCCCGAAAAATTGAACACATTATGTGTCCATTTTGAAAGGAAGATTTCGAACACTCGATAATGAAATAGGTTTCCGTACAAATGCAAACAAGACTAAAAATCTTTATTGCATCTGAAGGAGATGAAATGATGTCAGCAACTCCAGGAAATTGCTCTTCGACTTTAAAGGTTTTATCACAGCTCCGTGAAAAATGCATTATTAACTTAGTTAAGATATGAAATGAATATATACAATTCATATATTTGTACTGCGTATATACATTTTAAGCAAATGAAAGATCATCGCAGCAATGTTCTCAACTTAACCCTCGGACGTAAAGGGGGGGGGGGGGGGGGGGGGTTTTTTTTTTACCGTTAAGCAGTGGAGTAAAGCAAGCCTAAAAAAAAAAATTCAGGCTTGAACGGGAATTGAACCCATGACCTCTGCGATACTAGTACAGCACTGCCTAAGTTGGGGACATTACTGCTATGATCTTTCATTTGCTTAAAATATAACTTAATTAAATTTGAAATATTGGCAAAAGTTCATTATGATACTTTTAAAACAGTTACCCAATGCTTCCCTGGCCGCCATTTTTTCATTCTGAGTTTTTTTTAGTCCACGCTTTTTGTTAAATTGAAGCAGAAAATTGTTCGGCATACGACTCCTGAACATACTCTGCATATAAATGTTTCCAAATACTAATATTGGCATCCGAACTGACATCTTATTGCAGTTATATGAGAAACGTATATCTTCATTCGACATCAACGCTGTCAGGTACTGTCGATAATTCACTATTGAGTTCTCAGTTTTCACTTTAGGACTTATTTCCCATAAAGTTGGTTCTTAACCCTATCCAGACCGGGGGGGGGGGGCGGAAAGTGCCCGCGCCGACTTTGAACGCTTATAACTTTTTTAATATTCAACCAAACGCTGCCAAATTTGAGACTTTATCTAAAATTTATCTGGGAATAATTTGGTAGGGTAGGTTGTTGTGTCAGGACTGACGTCACCATGGCAACGGCATTGACAGGCATGTTTTCCCAAATTTTAATTTTCCTGTTTCTATTAATGAAAAATAACTTTAAAGCAATTATTTTCATCTGTTTACGGGTTTTAAGCACATTTTTATTGGTTTTGAGTATTTTCCAGTAATTTTGGGCGGTTTTCTGACGTTTTGAAAAAATTCGAAATCCAAGATGGCGGATCCAAGATGGCGGCTGTTTTGACATTATGATGTCATTGTCACGTGATGTGACGTCATCATCCCACGTGACAATAGCAAAAGATAGATTTTGGGACATACTATATATCCTGTAAGTTTCATTGTGATTGCTTAAATATTCTGGAAGTTACGGAGGGGGGCGGAATCCGCCCCCCCCCCCCCGGTCTGAAAAGACCAAAAAAAGCCCGGTCTGAATAGGGTTAATTATTATTGTTTTTGGCGGTAATCTTTTAACATCGTTGACAATCCCTTTCTGGCCCAGGTTATTGAGTTCAACGAACCATCATAAGGGAACAGTAATTTCTAGTTTACAACAACAGCAGGATAAGGTACACCTGTCATTTTGTTCACACTTGATTTCTCACAAGTTTCACGTTATGTAACGTCATGTAAACAAAGTGCAAAACAATAATGAATTCGCGGTGAACGCTTCAAGCACTAACCAAACTGGATAACAAACCCCGAAAGTATAAGGCCACGATATGGTTTGGTAAAGGACGTTTTCACAAGCATGCCAATCTGAAAACCGCATTGAAGCCTAAATCGCGAAGCGAAAAAATTAGTAAAACGACTCTCATATTAGCGCCAGCAAATATTTTCTTTATTGTCATCGAGAACTCCAGTTTTAGAGCTGAGATCTTAACAAACACAGGAAACTCTACTGAATAAAGGTAGCTTAATTAAAAATAATATATCTACTGTGTTTCCGGCTCTCCGATCGTTTTTCTATTTTATCGCACGATAGCACACAGTATCAGTTTTGGGGCTGTAAACGCAGTTCCAGCACGACCCACTGAAACACAAGAAATAAGGCCTCAGTCATAAGACTTGAATGAAAGTAAGTATTTGTCAGATGGATTACAAATGCAGTTAGTACAGAATTTTAGCAGTTACACAATACAGCATTGCCATGATAAACAGGCCAAAATCTCAAGCCTATTTCTGACAGAAAACTTAAAAGTTTGTGCAATATAAGAAACCAGGGATAACCTTTGTGCAGTTAGAATATTTTAATTAATGTGGCAATCGTTCGGGCTTCAAATTTTGTTTTATTTACGTTCCGTCGAAAAAGCTCCTAATACTAATTAACCAATATAGTGGGACGCATTCGCTTCATCGCAGATTTCTGCTTTTTAATGGGTGCATTCAAAGGTTTTAAAAATTCTCAGCATGTTCTTTATTCCAGACCTATTTCGTCGACTTTTCGTCTCGAACTTCATTATGAATAAAGCGGACGGAGATTTCCTGCCTTCGCTGTTAGATAAGTTGCAATTAATTTTGCATTGTTCAATAACATAGATTTTAAATGCATCCTGAGACTGACATCCTTTTTATACATTCGGTGTTTGAAAAATTGATGAAAAATTTTACACCTTATAATGTGACTTAGTTTGTTCGGTAGGTATGTTTTTTCCTAGAATTAAATATTCAAAACTACAAGTACAGGTTGTTTTTGCATTTAGTAAGCGACACAACTCTTCTCTCTGTAAATTAAGGGATTTTTGCTACAAGCCTATAAAACAATTAGTACATGAATATTGTAGAGTGCTAGTACTTTTACAATTTCAAGCAGACAAGGGCATAGCATTCTTAATTCATAATTGCCGGATTTGTCGTTTAAGCGAATGCATTTTCCAGCCTCAGTATTAAAATTAAAGGCTTTAATTGTGACGTCATGTCCAGCAGCCTAAGATAAATATCACTTTTTAACGTGTTTTACCAGGTGTTGACATATAGCTATGCTTTTTTTTAACACGACGATATCAGTTCTACTTTTCCTATAACAGCACAATATGTTCTGATTTTTTTAGTCCCGATTTCCTCGCAATAGTATATTTCAATTTTCGTGCATTCGGGGTACAGTCCAACAAAGTGCAATGAGAATTCTCTATAGCCGAGTGTGTGCAAATATTATTGATTTTTAGAAGCAATTAATCACGTTAATAGTTAAAAATCAGATCAAGTTACGCCGATCTTTTCGTAAATAATATGCGTACCGCACACACACCACACGGAAAATTAAATCTCCTGGAAATTAAAACTTCGTTTTCATCGCAAGTTTTTGATTAAATGAGCACCAAATTGACTTTTTTATTTCTCATACGGAGAGAAAAAAGCTTAGTCACTATATATGGGCAGAGATTACAAATTTATCGTCTTACTTGCTTTGACAGTGTGTACCAAAACAAAAAGAAAAAACAAAAAAATGATGTGATTTACGCCTTAGCGACAGTTAGAAGTCAGACAGATAATTATTAGTTAAATTTATTTTGAACATCTTGTTAGTTGCCGAAGCTCTTCCATCTGTCTTCCATTCTTACTTTTCGCCTTTCCTTTGTCTTACAGAGGGTTTAAAACATGTTTTACAACAACAGCACGTCATACACTGAACAAAATTTCGCTTTTTCAACATTTAATCTTGGCCCTGCTCCTCCAACATTAGCGATGATAACATGGAGTGTCCTGCTCGGTGTCATCGGGATAGTAGCACTTGCCACAAACTCCCTCACCATTGCAGCCTTTACCAGGAAGAGACTCCAAAGACCTCTCCACTACATACTTATCTCACTGGCTTGTGCAGACTTTATGGTTGCATCAGTATCAGTACCGATATATATCTGTATTATCCTGGGGGTGGCCAAGTTTACACTGAAATCAAGAGCTGCATTCTGGTTCAGTGATTTTCTATGAGGAATGGCCTCAATATTTACTTTGGCATCCATATCATTCGAAAGGCTTTTCGCTATGGGTTGGCCACTGCATCACAGAACCAGTTCACCGCTTACGTACGCTGGTTTTATTGCAGTTCCGTGGCTTCTTGCATCGATAGTAGCATCTTTGCCCGTGTTAGACATGTTTCGGTTATTACCACACCTTTTTATGTTTCACGTGGTGTTAGCATCATGTTGCGTCGCAATTATCGTGACTGTCATAGCCTACGTAACACTTTGGCTTAAGGTGAGAAGCAGCGATTCACCTGGACAGGAAAGAAGCAGAGAAAAGGACAAGCGCCTGGCGATTACACTTGTTATAGCCACGGTGATTTTTGTCTTTTCGTGGCTGCCTTACCCAATAATCTTGAGCATTATCAATCTATGTCTGAAATGTGTATTTTCTAACATGAAGCTATTTAATGATCTTTCCCTGACATGTAAGTTTATGCATTTAGCTAACTCCTTTATGAATCCTCTTGTATATATTTTGCGAATTCCGGAGTTCCGTGGCGCAATTCGTGAACTGATCTGCTGCAATCGCCCTTCCCGACGTGTTGGCGCTATGCCACTGCAGAACACCGCAGCAAGGAATCAAGCGACTCAGACATCATCAATCGCTCGTGGCCATAGCAACTAGGTGCAGTCTAATTGTAAGTCTCAGCGTAAACGTGAGGCTAGTATAAGTTTTAGTCTAGTTTGATTTATAACCGTGGTCAGTAAGCTTTGGTAATGGTTCGAACCACAGACTCGACGAAGAAAGTATTTTCTGGCTCACCACAAATTGGCACATGCTGGACCTAACGAGTCTTGCTTTTAGTACCAAATGCAGCTCATTTTTATTGAACCCAGGTTTATAAATAGTTCGAGTAATAGCCGATGCCCCTCTTTTTAGCAGATAAACTAGCAAGACGATAGTGCTTTTTTCTTAGCTGTACCAACTCTTTAAAATTTCAATACTTATGTATTATTCTTGCTGTTGGATCAAATTACTGTCAAAATTGACCTTTGTCCTCCTTAATTTTATTTCTCAGCTGGGATTTAGAATTGATATAAGAGCCATACCTCATTTGAAAGCATATGAAATGGGCTTCCAGAAAAAAAAAATTTTGTCCGAAACCACCCATAATACTTTTGAATACATTAATTTAATTACATAAATTAGCATAAATTTGCAAAAGATAATGGACAAAAATAAACAAACCTAAAAATGGTAAAAGTTTGCAAGAATAGCTTAAAAACAAAAATGTTTCATATTATATTGCCAAAGTATGCAGCAATTCTGGTTAATAAAGATTAATTCTGAAATTTTTGGCAATTTTTTGAATTGACGCAGATGAAACGTGATAGGTGAAATTCGAGCTTCTTGTTGACACAAAGCTTCAACTCAAATTATCTTTTGATCTGTTGTCCTAAAACCCTTTTCCTCCTAAAATGTCGATCTCACAAAGCTCAAATATAACCAAGACATTTATTTCAAAGTATCAGCAAGGTTTTGAACGTAAGAAGTCGACTAAATACAGCGTTTCGTCGCGTTTCAGACCACGCGTGTGTATTCACACGTGCGACTCAGTTTTCACTTCGCGAATGTTTACTCAATTTTTACCCCGATTCGTCGCTTAAATTTGCAGCTGTCGATCCAAATCACTTTCTTCATCACTTGGAATGCCATCTTTGGTGTAATCCTTTTGTTCCAGGAGCTAGAGAACTCTCTCTGCGCTAGTAGCGATCGACCGCGACTGATAACTTCCACCGCGTGTGAAATCGAACCAAACACTGAGCGGGCTTATTCGTCGTGTATGCCACATTGAAGTGTTTCAGCTGAAACTTGCAGAGGGACTGGGTAATTATCTAGTCACGCTTTTTGGTGAGTGTGATGAAAATCGGATATAACGCTAATAAATGCGAATTTTTTCGGTCATCAGACTTCAGCGACTGATATTTAAAGGGCCGGACGGGAATGAGTGCCTAATTAGTCCAGTCAACTTAGTATTACACCCAAAACAAATTGCAACAAAAATAAAACATGCCTTATTCGACTTTGTATATATTGAGGAATAACATACTAAAAGTCACCGTGAATCGGAGTATTGGAACCTCGTCTTTTTTTTGCGATATTTGAACTACAATGAAAGATGAGAAATTTAATTTATGCATAACTAATGTGACTTTTACAAGTAACATTGAAGGGTCCTTATCGACAGAAATAATCAAGCTAGCAAAACCAAACAACGACAAGCCAACAAATCAGTTTACAACAAATGTAGCAGTTATTACTTATGCTATTTATTGCGTGAAATGACATTACTATTCTGCCCTTTTTGGTACCTTAGAGAACGTACTACCAGCGGCCGGATTCTGGCATAGGTGCAAGTATAGTAACAACGTTCGCTAATCAGATATTTCATTAAAAAAGCTGAGTTTTCTTCAAAAATTAAAGATACTGAAAACTAATAAAGTATAATTGCTATAATTATACCTTTTTGATGAAAGAATAAACGCTGGTCAAAAAAGTTACCGTCTGATAACTAGAAGTGCGGCAAACAATTATGGCGGGAGTCTTGGATGAAACCCTTAACATCATCTGTCAGAAAACGTAATGCGTGAATTTGCTCCCCCAAAACCCTTTCTGTTTATTGGAAGGTGCCTATAATTTCAAGAATCAACACTGATTGATCTTTGCAAAAGTCCCCCGATAAAAGGGTCAGATGTGGGATAAGCGATGCATGATGTTAGATTCACTCGGGAAAGAGTGTATGTTATAAAAAAAGATTTCCTTTCCAAAATGTGAAACAAGATAAGGTTCGTCGCGCTACTACCTCTGCATTTTAAACGGCATAGTAATGACGTATTACATGCGTAGGGTAATACCGAAGTCCTCTTGATACAAAATACAGTTGTCACAAGATGCAACACTGTAATAGTTGGAGATTATACATTCCTCCTTTCACTCTGTTCAAGAGCAGTGGACATAAATTATGATTATGATTAACTCAAAACGTAAATATTGGCATTGGCATTCAAGAATTTGTTTCCTTGAAGAAACTCGACTCTGGGGCATTTTTCAGGAAATATTCTGAAGTATTTAACTACCAACAAGCCACTAGGGTTGCCGTTATATACAGCAGGAGATTGACCCCCTGTTCTGTCTCTAAAATGATAAACCTGGAGAAAAGCTGGATGTCCTTCAAGTGAGGCACTTTCGCAGCCAAGTTTTACCCAGCATGATACCCACACGTCGGGATATAATGCCTATTCGTAGCACAGCCTGAGGGTCTACCATCAAGTACAGCAGTGGAATGGAGTCAACAAGTGCACTGAGGACTGGGGATGGAAACCGATGGAAGGTAATCAAAGAAAGCATGGTTCCTGTGCAGTTGAACACGCAGTCACTTTAAGCGTACTTGTTAAAAGCAATCGACTGCAAAAGCAACTGGGGTACCAAACGGGTGCAGTGTATAAGCTTACTTTGCTTAGGTGTTGTTGTATAAAGTTGCACTGAGGATCTGTGAGACGTGAAAGTTCGAGCTCATTTCAGCTTATGTATTTGTTAATTAGGAAATGATCCTTTCCGTAAAAGCCACTGCAACAGCGTTAGCAGAAGTACCCAACGAAGGTTATTATCAAAATCCATTCATCAGTAACCTAGATGATGAATGGGCATGCGCAAAGGCATTTTCAGTTAATTTTTAACTACCGTGGGAAAAAAATAACCGCTCTTCAGAGCCAGCTAGCAGTTATTTTAATAGCTGTTTTCGTCGGAGTTATTCGTTTTTAGTAGCGTCAGTTTTTAATTTTTTACCGTCGGACATGAAAAAATTGAACTCTAGACTTCTTTTTAAACAAAAAGTTATAGAACATTTTTATTTGTAATTTTTATTCATAAGTTTTTATTTGTTTTTAACCGTTGTCTTTTTAACATTTCTAAACTTTTTTTTTAAACTTTATAAGTCATCTTTTTAAATTTTAATATCTTACAGGACCTCTAAGGTAACAGTACTCCAAAGTACTGATGGGTTAATCCTGTTAAAATATTTGTTTTATTTTTTATTTTTTAAAAAGGATTTTAAAACAGCGAGAAAAAGGCGTGTCTGTTGATGAGTTAATGCTTTCCACCGCAGTGGTTGAACAAATGTGACGATTGGCGTACTAAACTGTATAGCATTTGACGTGGCTGTATAAATGCTAATATTGAGCGGATAGAGTGATACCATACTTGTCACTGCCTGCCTGCCCTTTTAAACTCTTCAGTTATTTCAGGCCACCAGACCCTTAATTATTTTTTAATACCATATATATGTCTTTTCCTTTTGTAATATTTAGGGTGAATAAAGTTGTTGTTGTTGTTGTTGTTATCAAGTCATTTGCAGGTTGTTACCAAACTTTTTCCAAATGTTTTAACCCTTTTTCTTTTGTCCAAAATCATTCTGCTACTTCTGAAAGAATTTGTTCATCCTTTTGTAAAAGAATTAAGTGCAGAGATGGAGGCGTGCCCATAGTTACGCCGGGGTTGTGTCCCCGGCGTCTGTGACGGCTCAGTCACTCGGGAGACTTTTGCAAAGATCAATCAGTGTTGATTCTTGGAATTATAGGCACCTTCCAATAAGCAGAAAGGGTTTTAGGGGAGCAAATTCACGCATTACGTTTTCTGACAGATGATGTTAAGGGTTTCATCCAAGACTCCCGCCATAATTGTTTGCCGCACTTCTAGTTATCAGACGGTAACTTTTTTGACCAGCGTTTATTCTTTCATCAAAAAGGTATAATTATACTTAATCAGTTTTCAGTATCTTTAGTTTTTGAAGAAAACTCAGCTTTTTTAGTGAAATATCCGATTAGCGAACGTTGTTACTATACTTGCATCTATGCCAGAATCCGGCCGCTGGTAGTACGTTCTCTAAGGTATCAAAAAGGGCAGAATAGTAATGTCATTTCACGCAATAAATAGGATAAGTAATAACTGCTACATTTGTTGTAAACTGATTTGTTGGCTTGTCGTTGTTTGGTTTTGCTAGCTTGATTATTTCTGTCGATAAGGACCCTTCAATGTTACTTGTAAAAATCACATTAGTTATGCATAAATTAAATTTCTCATCTTTCATTGTAGTTCAAATATAGCAAAAAAAGACGAGGTTCCAATACTCCGATTCACGGTGACTTTTAGTATGTTATTCCTCAATATATACAAAGTCGAATAAGGCATGTTTTATTTTTGTTGCAATTTGTTTTGGATCAGACAACGAAATGGCTTATATTGACTGGACTAAATGCTTAAGGTTTTCAAACATGTTCTAAATTCATTTGCCAGTCCCTCGTCAAAGCATAGCTACAACTTTAGTAGCGTTGTATATAAGAACTACCAGCAGTTCCTCTTTTTCTTAGTCAAAAAGAAAAAAAAAAGAAAAAAAATTAAATTAAAAGGTTAAGTTCAGTCCACGAGCAGATGAAAGCAAATAGCACATTGCTAGCGTAATATGTTAGTCTTATTAAATCAAATCCACACAGTTCGTTTCTTCTCTACCATCCCTTTTAAGTACACAATTTGTACAATATAAAGAATTGATTCTGTACAAGTTGTTTCCTTTTAAGTTAGTAGCTTTTATTTCAGATTGATAGATACTTAATAAAGCTACAAGATTAACGATAAAAGATTTATTCTATAAATAAAGCAATGCGTTTTCACAATAATATGCACATCTTACAGTTAAAATTAGAAAATTCTCTGTAAATATGCTTGCGCTAACTAGAATTTTATTGTTACAATATACAACGGACTTTACTTTTTTTGCGGTATCTTCCAAAGAAAATAGTAAACATTAACCGTGTTTCTGTCTAGCTGAAAGACACTCATAAGCGCTTGGAGGGACTCGAACAGCATGTGGAATCAACTGCCTACCGCTCATTTTACCACGCAGCATTTCTAGTCCTCCAGTTTAAAATATTTCAAAAAGTTCGATTTCATAGCTTCGTTTTATTACGATATCGTAATCTGAACAAAGCAAAATAGATGTCAAATTGGGTTGAAAATTTCAAAAATATAGTTTAATTTAAAACACAAGATAAGCAATTAAAATAAAGAAAGTATTGATGGTCTGTTACAGTTGTCATGTTGTCTTTTTAAACCGTGGATGTAAGAGAGACCGATTTTCGGAAGCTGGATTATTTGCTATATCAATTACTAGCTTATGTTCATTGTCACTTTCTTATCCGCTATTTTCAACATCTTTGGCGGGAACGTTGTAGTATGATCTGGACTCATCGTGCTTGCTCAAGTCACAGTATGGTACATCCCTCATCATAATCACCTCCAGTCTGTCAATCAACTCTAAGAAACTCGGTCGAAAATATGGATCTTCCCTCCAGCACTCAGTCATCAGTTCATAACTATCATGGATTAAGAGAAGAAAGTTAACTATATTGCTGAACTGAACTTGAAACCCGGCTAATCTACATGCACAACAACACGCTACGTGTATCAGTTCTATTCAGAAAGAAGCCAATGAAACACACACTAATTCATCTACTTACACTTCATCGCAACACATATCAGGCCTTTCCATGCGATAACCAGTCTTTAGTTGTCTACATAGCTCGGAATTGGTCAATGCGGGATACGGAACACCACCTGAATGACAACACAAAGATGAGAAAAAGTTAGATAGCCGTGAAAATGTCGAGGACAATTCCGTTTACCTCAGTAAAACTGAAAGTATCACCTTTGCATAAAAAAGAAACTTATTTCTGTTAAAAATTAAGAAGTAAAATTAGAATGAAACAGCAAATTCTAAACCTACCCATGGTTGCCATTTCCCAAAGAACAATGCCATAGGACCAGCTGTAAGATAAAAAACACAAAACAGGAAACATAAGACGCAGTAGTACTGTGTTTGAAAAAAAAAAAAATAAGCACAGTTGATACTTGAAGCGTGTAAGCAACGGTTAAATAAAGGAAACAAAAATCCATAACTGAGTGTTCCTAAAGCTTCCAGTCCTAATCTGAAAACTGTGAAACATGATTCAAAGGTGGGTAAATCTGAGTAAGTGTTCCATCCTCATTACCGACATAAGTGAAAACGATATAGACCTATACATTAATTTCCATGCAATTACAGGAAAATTTAAACTTACACATCGCTATTGATGGTGAACGACTGGTGAAAAATCGATTCAGGAGCCATCCATTTCACTGAAAGCTTTGTACGCTTTTTCCCGCTGTCAACGACGTCCTCGTAGATTTGACGCATCAACCCAAAGTCTGACACTTTGACTCGATTATCGCTGCCAACCAGGATATTACGAGCTGCCAGGTCCAGGTGAATGAAATTTTTCTCTGCGAGATGAATCTAGTGAAAGGATCAACTAAATATAAGCGGGGACTTTGTTAACCCTATTCAGACCGTTTTTTTTTTGGGGGGGGGGATCTTTTCAGACCGGGGAGGGGGGACATGGTGACGTCAATTTCCTGACACAACAACCTATCCTACTAAATTATTCCCAGATAAATTTTAGATAAACTCGCAAAGTTTGGCAGCGTTTGGTTGAATCTTGAAAAAGTTATAAGCGTTCAAAGTTAGCGCGGGCACTCCCCCCCCCCCCCCCCGGTCTGGATAAGGTTAAGAAGATTTGTAATTGACATACAACCTTGTTTCCTTGCTTTCTTATGAATGTGGCTTTCCAATGAACACACTACTTAAGACCTGCAAGGTTTTGGTTAGATAAACATGTTCGTATTTATGCTCGACAAAGTAGAGTGCGACTAATTATTATTATTAAAGCATCTTCTTGAAAATTAATTGCTTTTATTCATTACCATTCCTCTTGCTATCTGCCAAGCAAATGAAAACAACTGCTGAGTGGTAAAGCTGTCTGTTTCCTTGTTACCATCCTCAACTTGCAACATGACAGTAGCGTTGCTGTTTCGCTGTGACTTTGATGGCATCGGCCCCAACGCAATGTTTTCTTGATGAAGGGATTTTTCACAAATTTGCGGCTAAAAATATAAATAAATTAAGAAAGGAGATTTAAAAAAGAGACTGAATAATATATATTTTTTGTTACTCGAATGCACTGTTACAATCTGACTAAAATCTCTAAAGTGCCATGAAAACATAAGTGTTACGTAACTTGGTCTGTGTATTAGTCACTTACTTTAGCAATATTCTCAGCAGAAAGGCTCATGTCAAAGATAATGTCTCTTGTGTCTTTTGATGGATTCACTTTCATCTTCTGCGTGGCGTCCCTCACCGGTGCCTGATCTTCGATGATCTGTATCTGAAGCAACGATAATGACATTATAATAAAATCAGAAATGGCCATAAAACTTGGATTTCCAAAAATGATACATAACAGTCTGATTTGTGTAAGAAGCATCTTATTCGTACGTGTCCACGCATACGTTTTAGGGTCTTGAAGATAAGAAAGTGTAGAGCACAGATATGGTTGGTTGTTGTTGCTTTTAGCTCACTATCTCTCGCTCTTTTGCTCGTCAGCTCGTTCGCTCGTTCTCTCGTCCCTTCGCTCACTCGTTTTTCCATTACCTTTGTTAGCTGACTGACGGCTTGCTCATTTCAAAGACTAATTGATTAATCGATCGAGTGATTTATTGATTGATTGATTGTTCCCAACACTAACTTTAACAGATTTGATCCTTCGATCATCCAGAGCTTCGTTGCCTTCACAATATTCTTTCTTCCCGTTTTCTTCATTAGTCCCGTATCGAATAATCTAGAGTATAACAATCTGGTTAGTCGAGAAAGCATTGTCACAGCTACATTATGTAAGAAACAGGGCCTCCTGGTTTGAGAACGCGAACGGCAGCTATTTGATAATTTTCTTACCGATTTTCTCCTGTTTCGTAACCACTGCAGCAAATCACCAAACGGAACGTATTCTATCACCAGGAACTTTTGGTCCTGCAGTGTGCAAAATCCAACTAAAGATACGATGTTCTGGTGCAAACCCAACAACTTCATCTGCACTATCTCATGTAAGAAAACCTCTTTCTGTTCGTCGCTGGGATCATCTATGCACAACCAAGAAAATGTTTTCAGGTAAGAATGTAGCATGCTGTCAACATGCATGTCAAAGGCCATCGATTAAAATTCTTCGAGTCGCTCGGGATAGAAGCAAACTTCAATAATTTGCCGAGGCTTCTCAGGTTTACCTGCTGCGATTCAATAAAGTTACAATCGACTAGCATGTTAAATAAGAGGGATACATAAAAAAAATTATTCATATATTCAAGCTTCTTTAAGGCCAAGTCGAGACATGTACAGCCCCCTGCATTTAGTCTTGTCTGCCCGTTTGTTGGCCACCGAAAGTACTTTAAAAAGTATATACGTACCTTGCAATACTTTGACAGCGACCACTTGGCATACCCTCGTTGGTTCCTGTCCCTTTCTACTGTCAAACACTTCTATTACCTTTCGTCTCTTTAATATCGCTTTGTACACGACGCCAAACGCTCCTTGGCCAAGTTTTTCTTTGTATTTTATTTGCTCCGGAAGAATTTCCCATTTATCAAGAGGAATTTGTTCACGAACTGAACGAGAGGATCTGCTAGAGATGCAAAAATAGGGTCAATCTGGTAAAGGCATAGCACACTATTCTATTGCTTTTTTTTCCCCAAAGCAAGAACAAATTATGGAAAATTTAATATTCGATTTCAAGGCCATAAGATATTGAATGCTCCAAAGCTACTAGTCAATTCACTTTTCATTTTTCTTCACATTAAGATAATATCACTGTTTTTGCAACGCCTTACCATTATTTTTCTGATATTCTTCATTGTTCAGTTCATTTAATATATTTTTTTATTTAAGGTAATAGATTACGCGTGTAATTTCAGCTTCTTTTCTTCTTTACTTTCTGGTATATATTATATTCTATATTATATTTTGTATGTGTTTCCGTGTGAACGTGTGTGTGTCTGGCCAAAATTTGACTACTCAATTTGTAAACTAACAACCCGGCATTTTTAACCTAGTGGTTATTTCGGGTTGCCAGAACCCCTTATCTTTAGCAATATATTTTATGTACTATTTCAAAAACGAGTGCGAGTGTTTCATCACGATTTCCAAACACGAGAAAACAGATGAAAGCACGAGGCTGCTTCGGCCGAGTGCTTTCATCTGTTTTCGAGTGTTTGGAAATCGTGATGAAACACGATGCACGAGTTTTTGAAATGACTTCTCTTAAGAAACAATACAAAATTATGCAGTGTCGTATTTTTTCCCATTTTTCTTTAAAATGCCTTGTATGTGTGATTTGTTGTATTCAGTCGGCATTCATTGTATTTGTGAGCTTTTGTTTTTAATTATCCAATAGTTTCGCGTTGCACCAAATTTGTATTCTAAAAGCGTTGTGAACTTGAAGGGATTTACATATTGTTTTTGCCATGGCCGAAGGAAGGTTTCGCTCCCCGAAAACAATCGAGGAAGAAGAACTTTGCGTAGAGAGAGCAGTACCGAAGTCTACCAGATATAAAAATAAGTGGGCAATAGGGATTTTTGAGGATTGGCAACGAGTGCGAAGTGTCAATGTTCCAATACTCGAGGTTGGTGGAGTTTTTAAAGAGTATGAATTGCACAAAGTTCAGCCGCTTACGTTAAGCCGCTAAGCCGTTAAGCCGTTAAGTTCAGCCGCTTACGCCGCTTACGCCGCTTAAGTTTCTCAGAATGTGGATATGGATACTATGCCAGTCTGTTTTGGCGACTTTAAGAAATGTACTGTAAACTTTAATTTCAAATGACTTAGGCTTGTCAGTTTGTAATTTGAAATGTTTTTCCTGGTCATTGTTTATTAAAAATTAATGATTCATGTAAAGCTGTGTTTGAGTAATATATGAATATGCAGATTAAGAACAATTTTTTCACTAGTGATGAAAACGTGATGAAACACTAGTGATGAAAACGTGATGAAACACTAGTGATTTTCAACTGGTGTTTCATTGAGTTTCCAACTCATCCACCTGACCCGAATGGGGGGCTCTGGTTGGCTTATAACGTCATGAATTATTAATGAGTTTGAGAAATAACAATCCTGTAATTTTATAACAAGGAAATAAAGAGGATGTTGTTGTTGTTTTGAGGCATCGCTTTGAAGCATTGAGCATTTGAAGCATTTTGCAAGCTTTTATCTGCAGCATACTCTCACTTGTGATGGGAATCGCGACTTTTCGGCTCCAAACCGCTAGTCTTCAGCAGGCAATAAGGACAGAAAGGTTTGGAATATTTTTTTTATTCAATTTTGGTTTAGTTTCTTGTGCAAATATCACCGATGCATTTATGACTTTTTAGAAGCAGAAGTAATAAAGGCAATGAGTAACCTTTTAATAAGCTCACGTTGCGCCCTTCTGTTTAACCAGAAGCTCAGAAGGGAACAACACACCAGGAACAGAATAATGGCGACACCATATAAGATGTAAGTTGGTGTTTTACTGGAGCCGTAGATTCCGTTTTCTTGCGTTGGTTCATGCTTCTGCGTTGTTGATTCTGTTGTTGCGTTCACATTTCCAAGCACTAAAAAATAAGGCAACAAGATTAAAAACCGGGAGTATCATTTTTTGTCTAAGTCGTCTACCACGGTAAATTTCGACAGGCACTATGGCCAACGAGTCCTGATGCCAAACGTTTTATATGAAAATGAGTCTTATCTGCATTATAACTTTCATTTGTGTGAATGAAGCTCATTTAAAACAGGACATTATGCAATTCAGGAATGACCTATTATTATGCAGATTAATGTTGCTTTCTGGAATACATACTGCTATAGTTAATTATCAGAAATATAATTATAAAGTCGGGCGTGTTTTAATAAGCTCAATTTTCACCACTTGAATCTTGAATCCGATCTTAGGGGAAAGTTTGCGGGCTTATTTTTTCGAAAAGCGGCTGGTAGTCGCGTCTGAAGCAGAAGGACTACACAACCAACTAGAGCGCCCGTTAAGTGACCAGCATTTATAACAATACCTATATGTTTTGGTTGTGCTTTACTCTTGTTTGCTGACTCTGCTCCTGGGTTGAAATGTGCAGGCACTGCAACGGAAAGGTAACAAAATTAAATTAAATTAAATTAAAGAAAACCCGGGCTTCGGAATTTTGTGCATGCGTCAGCCACGGTTAAATTCTGTAGGCAAAAAGATCACCTGGAATGCTAAAAACACGTTGTAAGTGAATAAAAGAGTAAGCATAGGAAACATTAATAAGGCGGACAAATTTAATGCTAATCACAAACACACACACACACACACACACACACACAGTTGATCTTATTATAGCGAAGGCATGCAAAAGCTGAGGATTAGTCATGCACAGGGAGCAGAGGAGGCAAATTCGACCTTTATTTGTAAAAAAATGTTTCATCTATTTCGTAGCGCTTGTCATACGTCATCCGACCTTTTGAGCCTGCGGCTACGCCAACCGCAACAGGATTCCCGCTGGTTTAACCGTCTCGTAAACAAAAAGATTAGATAACCAGGGCGGCAGAAGCGCTACGAAATAGATCGAACATTTTAATATTTACAAAGATCGAGTTTCGCTCCTCTGCTCCCTGTGGAATAGTGAGACTTTATTAAACATGCACTGTACTCCAGGTTAACAATTGCTGTTACTTCAAACACGCTTACCTTGGAAATCGACCTCAAATGTTTTCACTCTGCAGTGGTGTCTGTCATCGTTTGCTTTGCAAGTGTAGTTTCCAACGTTATCTTTCGTAAGTACACCAATGATCAAAGTACAGCTCATGACATTAGCTACCGGCGATCCAGCCTTGCATTTTCCGGACTTGTTTACCTTGTGGATCAAACCATTCAATTAAACGTGGTTTTGTCTGATCGCGAAGCGCCATTCCATCAGCTTGCGACGCCTCGCATGTCAGATTAATTGATTTCCCAGTAGGTGACCAAGTTGAAGAGATTTCAACTTGAGGAGCATCTGGTAGGAATGGAAAATAAAATAAAATAACGATAAAATACGTATACCTGTATGTTTATTGACTTGCCATGCCCATGCATAAATGTATGTATAGTTTTACCACCATCCCTAGAGCCTTGAGAAACAGGTTGTGAACGTGAAAATGGTATTTGCTCTCAATTTTTGCAAACAAACAATGCGACCAAAAGAAATAACGTGTCACTGTGTGGCTTAAAAAAAACTTGCAATAACAACAAGCTACAACAGAAACCTGAAATATTACTTCAACCTTTGAGAATGTCCATGAGGAACTTACCTCTGTCTGGTATTGCAATATTGACACTTGACAGGAGGAAGGAAAGATAAGAAAAATGAAGTAACAAGTAGGAGCAAGAAAAACTTTGTCCTGCTTTCCAGCCAAAAGATTATGGTCATTATGGGAAGTGTGGGTTTAAAAACCTGAAAGGGAAAAATATGTTATTATCATTTTTAAGATAAACAAGACTTTGCTTAGTTTAACCGTTTCCATAAATTATTCTTAACATTTAACATCGTATTTAACTCAAGCTTATGATAGTTATCAACTTATACCAGCTCCAGCGATCGTTAAGAGAAGCGATTTAGATTGCACGATATTGCTTATAACTGTCACATAAAACTTGATAAGCGACCAGCCTAGGACAAAAAATTGTTTCGCTCAATGTGACCTAAACTGCTAAGAACAAATGTCGCGAGAAAGGTGGCAATGAGACCAAATTGTGATATTTATACCTAATGTACCTTTTTGTTTGTTTGGGGTTTTTGGGGGGTTTGGTGTTTTTTTTTTTTTGGGAATTTTTTATTTTCTTTTTTTTTTTTTTTTTTTTTTTTTTTTTTTTTTTTTTTTTTTTTTTTTTTTTTTTGTATATGTAACATGCGACAGCCGAAATCAAATAGCACACCACGTAAATTTCCCTTAAAGAAGTAAACGTATTTGGAAGCACTTCCCGTTGCATTTAAATACGGTGCACGTGCTTTGATATCGTACAGTGTGTGTTATGTTCTTTTTAAGATACTGGTCTTCTAAAACATGAATCGAAACCGGAGAAGCTGAAGTAATAGTCTAATGGACTGTCTTTCGATTCCCCGCCATCTTCAGAGTACTTCTAACTGGGACTCGTTTTTGTACCTTACATTTAAAGCTGTCATTGACTCGATGACATATCTTGGAAGAGAAAAAATAACACAAGTCATGAGATATATTCCCGTATTTTTCTGTTTTGATATTAAACAAGACGCTGTCTTATTTAAATTATGTAAATACGACGCTGTCGTATTTACAGGAAAATTATTTGAAAACTCTCAAAGTTAACATGGTCATTTCTCTCTTATATTAAAGTCAAAACATGAAGCACGGATGCACGGAAGAAGATGCCTTTCAGAAATGCTTTCGCCTTTTCGGAAATCAAAGGAAAGTTATATTTAAATGGAGGGGGAAATCGCCAGCGTGACCTTGAAACAAGTTAGGAAGTTCCCAGATATTTGACAGAAAAGTGTCAAACATTGGCCTAGATGCATTTGTCGAGAAGTGAAAAAATAAAGAGATCAAGGAAAAATCAATGAGAGCAAAACAGAGGACATTCGATTAAATTTAATTCACAAATGGGGCTTGATGAAAAAATAACAATAATATTAATATTAGAAAAAAGAAACCATTTCAGCAGAACATACGAGGTAATTTACTTATAAATATAAAAACAATAAATGGCCAAGGAGTAACGAAATTGCAGGTGGAAAACTTCGCACATCTTACTAAAAAGATTATAAAAATATAATTTGAATGTTATTAAAAAAACAAGAGCATTTCATTATATTATGGGTACAGAAAAAAAAAAGCATGATGATATTAGAACCAAACTCGTACCTTTTTCTCCTTGTTAGCATTCGCAAAGCTTCTCACTTATGCGTTGGGCTTTTCTCTTTTTGGTAATTAGAGAAGCTGTTTACACAGAAATGGACAACTTAAGTAGGCGGTAGACAAATGACGGTATACGCGGGAAATTGAGCTCTTCTCGAAAAGAATATGCTGCTAAAAATGCATTAGTAATCTTCGCAGCTATTCGATATTTTCTAGCATTTCTATTGGAGTACAATGATCTTGAAATTGTTGTTGCCCATTCTGCTCAAAGGTTGTGACGGAGAGCCAAACGAGCACGAATTTCTCCTCAGTGGTGGCTCTATGATGGTCGCACCGAAACGTCTCGCTTTAGACCGTTTCTGTGTGACTTTTTAGCTGCCTTTTCCTCCTGAATGGAACATTCTAAATTGGACTTTTCCTTGTTTTCTCGACAGACCTATACAAATTTCTTGTTTGCAACAAACAGTGTTTTTACCGAAGCAGTCTTTTCCCGCGAACCGCGTCAATCATGCGGAGAAAATACAGAAAAATGTATGGAAAAATTAAAAAAACCTAACTGAACTCTTTATATCCCAGCTACATCCTTCAAACTTGGCAAACAAATAAAATCTTTAGCCTAGTATCTTAACTTTACAATTCATTAGCTGTCCAGAATTAATTTTTTTGTGCAAGATTCCCAAACAAACACTTAAATTTCTACCCGCTTGCCTACTCGTCAAGATGGCGTCGAAAACCGTGATGAGGTCTATTGAAAAAGGGCTTGCTACCATATTTCAAGAGGAAAAGCCTTGTTATGACCCTTAAAAATCATAATTCAAAAGTGGAATTAAAAAAAAAACTCAGCGTAACTTTACTCACTTAAAATTTCCTAAGCGGTCAACTCAGCAAGAACTATACCAATTGGTGCTGGATTATGTGTATAATAACTACGCATGTCGTTCCAGGCTTCTATATATAGGCAAAATGCGGAAGGAAAACAGAAGCTTAGTTTGAACAAGACGTGGGTTGGAAAATTTCCTGAAGCACGTTCATGAATGAATGCAATTAAATATAGGTAAAAATATAAGCAGCTGTTCTCTACTAAAAATGACGGTAAATGCGATAGCATACCTTTTAATGTATTTGAAATGGAAAACTTGAACTTGAATCCCTAAAAACACTAAGCGCGTCACTAACTTATTGATGTCATATAAACGTGTAAGCAATAGCGAAGCGCACGAGGTCTAAAAATAGAATACAAATGTATATAACCGCCACAAGGCTAAAAACATGTCAGCGTCGTCTGAAAGAAATAGAAGGGATCTAGGTGAAGCTTTCGTTTTCTAAAACTGTTTCAGGAATACAGGTTGCCTTAGAAAGTGTTTTAAGAAAATCGTCCGCCATTTCGGTTTGTTTGTCTGAGTCTTGTCTGAGTCATGACGTCACTCGCGCGCTTCCCTATTGGCAATGAATAAGGACTAGTGGCTGTACGCATTCGCTAATGAATGTAAGGACCACAAGAGCAAATAATTTATTGTCTCATCTATCAATCCAAAACTTAATGCAAGCGTCCCACTAATAAAAATAAGAATCCCTGAACCGATTAGCTGACGAAGAAATGACGTCTTTCTGTGATAGGTAAATTGTGTGGGCGGTAAACCAAACGCCACCGTTATTAGCCGCGTAATTTATGTCGCTTGTTAACTAGATTAATTCTGCTTCAAAACATGACATTTTGATGGATTTCAAAATAAACATGTTATGGATGTCTGTGTGCAGGTGTTTGGAACTAAAGAGTTTTCACATCTTGTATCGTGGGGAAGTCATGTTTATTCCCAGGGTTTTACACCAAGCAGACCTCTATGACTAAAATCTGTCTTGTACTTTATCGGATAACGCAGACTTTGCTCTAATTTACCAACGTTCAAAAAGTCGTGCACTTTGTACATGCAAAATCGATATACACCTGCTCACGATGCAATAAGTGACGAATGTAGTTACGAGATAAAACGCTGTCGCTTTTCTACGTAGGAAGTGTCAGTTATGTTTCTTGTCACGCAATTTAAGGAGAGTCCTTTACTGCAGATCTAGAGTAGTTGTTACGAAATTGCTAAAGATGGATTTTGGTAGCAAAATTTTTTGGAGCGTTTAGTAATGCTTAACGGTAAATTTATGGTGAGGAGGACAACTGCATTGAAAAATTTGATATTGCGCGCGGACTAGTGCCAGTCCCAAACCGCACATTAGAATTTTAAATCCCTAAAACTTTGGAGAGAGGGGGAGGTAAACCTCCGATTTTTTTTTTAGAGAATTAAAGATAACATAGCTTTCTTTATAACTCGGCCTTTGTATGGAATTACCTTTTACAAGCTTAAGGAAGAATGGAACGCTACTGAAAAAGTCTGATAATACGGGTGTTTATTACGCCATAATTTAAAAATAATGCGAATTTAATAGAAAAAAAAAACATACGAAGCATTACGCGCGTAGACGTTCTTCACCTGTTGGCACTGATTTTAATTTATTCTCAGATCTATTCGCTTTTTTCACGATCCCATAATACATCTTGTTTACCCCCCAAAATTTTTGGATAAGCATTTTTTTCAATTTCTCTTGGGACGATTGTACGTCATTGTAAATCCCAAGAGAAACTGAAAGAGAAAGAAGATAGAGAGACCAAGCATAACACTTGCGAAATACAAAAGAGCCATTTATTAACAGCTAACAAAATCTAAACAGATAGTCAAAATTCCGGCAAAAAAAACAGGGGAAATATGTATAAATAACACGTTCATAAATACTTAAGAGAACGAATACGACGCCAGGAATCTCCGGAAGCTTAATTCTGGAAGTGATAAAGCACACTACGGTGGGTCGGCCGGGTAGAGAGCCGACGGGACACAGAAAAGGTTAAGTTGAAAAAAGTGACTAGTAGCTATAGAAAGCCAAAAAAAGGTTCTTTAGAGCGTCAGTGAGCCGGTGAGACTTAGCACCTAGACGGTTCCAGGATCGTATAAGAGGTTGACTATAAGTAAAGACGTCAACGCGATGACCCTGCACAGGGTGGGAGAAATTAAAGGAGAAGCCACGAGCCAAGCGGCCCACACTGCCGGAGCTTATCGCGGTTTCCGTAGCATTAAGCAGCTAGGAATATTTCTACTCCCCCCTAAATGGGATGCTAGTCCATTGCAGGGTCCCCCCCCCCCCCCAGCATTATGTCGCCGGTACCCATTTATACACCTGGGTGGAGAGAGGCACTATGAGAGTAAAGTGTCTTTCCCAAGAACACAACACAAGTGAACCCGGCCGGGGCTCGAACTCGGACCGCTCGATCCGGAGTCCGGCGCTCTAACCATTAGGCCACCGCGCCTCGGGTGGGTGGGAGAAGGCCGCCTCTAAAACATTCACAACGGTTAGAGTTTATAAATTCAGCATGGCACTCCGTAAGCCAGGGAAGGAGCCCTGTGGCCCCTTAGGAAATTCCAATGTTGAATTTAATCTAACAAAGGACCGGCAACCCTGAAAGGACGCGAGGAACGCAGACCTTTACCTTTATTTATTTAATTTTTCTTTCTTGTATGTTGTTAACGTAAGTAATTTTTTACGTAGTTTTTTTCGTGTAATAAGTGTTATCGTTTTTGTGAATGAATTAATAAAAATGCAAGTTGACCTCATTAGTAAACAAACGCGTGCCTGGGACCGCGTATGAAAATTGAAAGAGATGCACTTCCCGGCGAAACGCCGTAAGGCCTTCAAATCCACCGACTAAGAAGATAAAATAGACTCCGCAAGAGCAAAGAACTTGAGTCTGTTTCTATCTAGAAGGGCGAAAGCTTGACGGACAGAGACGATGCCAAAACGAAGGTACGGGACAAAATCGCCTAGGAACCAAGATGGACGTTTTGATACCAATAAAATAGCCCAGCAAAGACAGAGTAAAGCATACAATAAAAACTAGCAGAAGAGGCTCTGACGAAGGCACGCTCGCGATCTGAAGGCAAGGCAGCGTAAAAAGGGGTAACCCGGCTAAAACTGATCACGCCAGTATGTAGATTGTCTATGTATAAAACAAGCACTGAATTCCTATAGAATGAAAATAATGCGTGGCTAAACGGACATGTGGAATGATAAATATATGCTGGAGTCTTCCAACTGAAAGAGATCGCGTTACTGACGTAAAAGTAACCGTTCGACTGAAAACCAGAGAATTTTTAACTGTCGGGAGAGAGAAAAATAAGAGTGTAGCCAGATAAATATGACAGACAGATTACGAGAAGCCTTTAGAGACATATCTAGTAACCATAAAGAGGTTTTAAAGACGAAAAGGGGCGTCCCCTACCAAAAGGTTGAGAAAACGATTATCGTGGCACAACCGCGGTTATGAAGGCTCTAAAGTGAGGGGCATGACCAAATAAGGGGAATCTTCCACTATAATCCCGAGGGAAAAGGCTCCCGATTTCAAGCCAGCGGCGGCAGAGTCTTTAATAAAGTCTATGAACAACACACAGGATGGGTTATTGACAAAAAATTCGAGTCAGAGGGATATAAGAATTAAAGAACTCCCCTTCAAACTGTCCCTTAAAAGGCTTACTCTCTTACAGCTAAAAACAGAATTGGCCAAATCGCACGGAGCGGAACGATCCATGAACTCCCAAGATCCGTAATGACAATGGAAATTTCCTGCTACAAAGGACTCTGGGACCCTGAAGGCCAACACGGAGACACCGCTAACGCATAGCCGTTCAAAACAGAATAAACGAAGCTATAGGAAATGTGCGCATAATGAGGCGCAACTCCTTGAGCCTCAGAGGGAGGTGCACCATAAGAACACAGCGAATAAAGGTGTATGGCAAACAGGCCAGCTGGGTACTGGACGAAGGCGGATAGTAAACTTGACACGCTTAGCAGGGGGTTGCAACAACTAGGGAAAAACGCAAGGATGAGCCTGATGAAGGGCGCGGCTCAAGGGATGGCGGTTTTATGCCTCAGTAATCCGAGAGGGAATGAAACTCCCTTATAAAACTGCCAACCCAGAGCAGGAAAAGAGGGAAAACGGAAGTGAACGCAGAAAAAACGCAGCGAATTCGCAGTTACAATAAAGAAAACCATATATAAATACAATGACAAAAGAAGGCTTCATTTATTCAACGTAGGTGACAAAAAACTAAAGGACATGCCTCACGGAAATTAACGTAAAGCAAACGTAAAACAAAACTAGAAGGTAACTGGATGTTTGAATTGTCCCTAGCGGGGGAGGGCTAGCTGATAAGGGGGAAACCTGCCCCTGGCTGAACACGGCGCTTCTGAAACAAGAACGGAGAAGAGTGGCCAGGAATTCCACAAAAAAAAAAAAAAAAAAACACAAAAACACGCGTGTTCCTAAAAGTAGAACGTGTCGCCGACGAAGTAGAGTAGGAGGCAGACGGAGTGGGATTTTACCACTTTAGCAATCCAAACCAAAACTTTGGAATAAACCTTGTCGCAGAACAACACCATGAGTAAGCCTGGAACTGTTCCACTGGTTTTAAAGTCGAACCCAGACCCTGGGATGCCGCAGACAAAAAAGTCGCCTTCCCGTGTTCCGCACTCCGGGTGACCACAACAGGGTCTTTAGCCAAAGCCAAAGTAGGCTTAAAGGCTAAAAGATTGGACAAACCACTTTAAACGCCATTTGCTGGCGGTTCTAAAGGGCTTGGACTCGTTGAAGTAAACGGAGAAGCTAATGAACATACAAAATAACATTGATTGATTGATTGGTTGACGACAAACGAGGAGGAGCGCCCAGACAAAATAATAAAATTAAATGGTATAGAAAACAGGGGCGTATTGCAAATAATGCTGCACTAAAATGGGCAATAATAAACAAGAGCGGTAAAGTGGCCTGGGACCGCCCAAAAGGACAAGAAAACACGCGCAAAAGCGATATAATACTATGCCGTCTTAATTGAAAAGTTGTAACGTTGTGAAAACAAAAACTAAAACCTATATAAAATAAACTTCACACAGACAGAGACCTATAAACAAACGAGCGGCCATGTGCATTTGACGATAAAGCACCAAATAAAAGTAAACGATCCTATAAAAACAAAGCCAGCAAAATTGGAAGAAGACCATAAAGGCCCCGCTAAAAACAAAAGACGAGGGAATATGCAAACAGTCAAGGCCAAAAATAAACAATAAGCCAAATAAACTCGCTCCGCTCAACAGCAAAAGCATAAGCAACACAACAGGCCATGAGACAAAATAAAGCTAATTAGCTCACGGCGAAAGCGAGAAACCTTTTGGGCTCCGCTAAACAACAGCAAAAGCATGTGAAAAACAACAAGCCATGGGACAAAATAAAGCCAACGTAAAATAATAAACTACAAGACTAGAGCGGAAGAACAGGAATAGCTAACGGGGCCGACATGAACGGGAAGAGGGCGAACACGTGGAAAGATTAAGTAATACAGTGTAAAGAAGAAGAAGAGAAATGACAAAAACGCATATACCTTAAGATTTCCAGCGTTCGCGGGAACATTAACAGCCACAGAAAAGGCTTATGTAGGAGGCGCACCAGGAATAAAGGCGTCCTCAACACGGTTCTCTGGAGCATGGAGAATATGCTCTTGCTCAGCCATTACGACGGAGAGAGAGAACAGCCGATGTGTACCGCAGCAATTTTAGTTTAAGTGACAAAATGTTAATTTGCTAACTCTGTTTTATATGCGCTTTGGTGAGACCGCTGAGAATAGTCGCCACAAACACAAACAAAGAAAGACATTTTCGATATAGATTACATTTACTCTTAATTTTAATATTTTCAATTCGGCTGACAACTAGTCTAACTACAGCTAGAATTGTAACTTTGGCATTTTCCAACTACACTCCTGAACTTTAGCAATATAAACAGACATTAGTTTAAGGTGGCCCGCGGCTAATTCCGGGAGCGAAGGTGCTATTTTTTAAATCGAATTTTGGGCATGGAAACCTTAACCGATTTCTCTGATTTTTGGTAGTCGAAAAAAACAAATGTTTAAATTTAATAAAGCTTTAAAATTTGGAACAAACAACAACAGTGAACACGAAATATAAGCACTTTTAAATTAACCTATTTTTTAATAAAACGCGAATATTTTCTAAACGCGAAGATAGATTTTTTTCTTATTGCTTTCAATACGTTCAAATTATCCAAGAATTCAATAATTACAATAACAATATTTTTATGCGAAAAATAAACAGTCAACTGTGCAGCAATTTCTACCCAGCCGATTTAGTTGAAACTTGCTCACATGAAACCTAGGCTTACTTGAAGTAATTGACCTTAATTTAGAAAAAAATCTATCTTCGCGTTTTGAAAATATTCGCATATTTTCGAAAAAAAGGTTTTCCATAAAGTGCTTATTTCTCGCAATTGTTTATATTTTGGGCTTTAAAAGGTAAAGATTTATAAAATTTAAACATTTGTTATTACGACTACCAAACATCAAAGAAATCGGTTACGGTTTTCATCCCCAAAATTCGATTTTTTTTTCGCCCGGAATTAGCCGCGGGCCACCTTAACCAAAAATCTGGCCAAAGTTAGAATGTCAATATTATTGCTTCTTTCAGTTTATGTCGTACACGACAAGCGAATCAGACATACGAGACATTGAAAATATTTTTTATACTTGTTTTATTTCAAGCTAGTCTTCCGTATTTATTTATTTGAGTTTATTTTATTTCTATTTTTATAAGAACATCTAATTTTGTTATTAAAGCAAAACGCTCTTTTTTAGCATTTTGAGACTAAAAAGATGTTCTAAAGTTACCTGATATAGCACTTCAATAAATCTATGTGAACATGACTAGGACAGTCACCTGTTGCTTGTGACATACTACATTACGAGGCTTACATGTTCTCTTTATGGTACTGTGTACCGTAAAAGTACCACATTTTATTCAAACTAGTTTCTTTTTGGTAAAATTCCTTTTAACTGTCTACTTATTTTAGAGATTCTATGAAGCTTTATAATGATAATTCTAGAAGTATTTATTGTTTCAACATTTTTACGTACTTTAAAACGATTCGATTTTTTTTTTAATTTAATCGCTAATGATAGTATTCAGTATTAACCCTTGGGCGTATAAGCAATATCAAACACCCACCGAGGTACAAGGAGGTGGATGGAACCCAGCCCCAGGGTTTTCGTACTTTCAAGGCGCAGCGAAATTATTTTACACTAAGTAGTCAATAAGAAAGTCTCAAAAATCATGGACACATATATATGTATATTACAATGGATAAATGAACAACTTCTGAAAAGTTTTAGCATTATAGAGTTAATCCCCTTTTCAAAAACTAAAAATAAAAGTCAGGGAAAGGCATCCAAACCCCCCTCCCCACCCCCTGCATATCCGAGGGTATATAATGGATATGTAAGATTATATATTTAGAATATAATTATTATAATATGACGCTCCAGATACTGAGCTACTTAGCTCTCGGTTAATTTGGCTTAGCAAAAAGCATCGATCGAAGCGGGATAACATATGTCCCTTTATCATTTAAATAAATTAAGTGGTCAATTAAGACTTTAGTTTTACAAGTTCCATTTCATTTGCAACAATGCTCCTTTTTAAATTAGAAGGGTGCTTTCAAAACTTTTTTTAACTGTTTCTTAAAAATTATCGTGTTAAAAGGAGTATATTTCAATTACTTAAAAGCCCACGTTCAACCGATATGTTTTGCGACCGTTTACTTTTGTTTTGAATAGCTTGTCCTTGTCTCAAAACATTCCTAACTTGAAAACTACACATAAAAATCGACGGTAAAAAGTCAAATCGCTTTACTAAGCAATAAAAACAAGGATGAAAGAGGATTGGAGCATTTCAACTCGCTCTCACATTAAATGCCGGGGCACAATTTTCATTTTTGAAAATTGCTCCTTGGGGTGCGATACATCTAGGGTAAATGTGGGCCTTTTAGGCGTTGTGCATTCCACCATGGGTTTCTTGCCGCTATCTTATACGCTGTGTTCATCGACTTTAGCGGGCACTTTATAGTATGCACTGGATTCATCGTGCTTGCTTACGTCACAATATGGCACATCCTCCGTCATAATCACCTCCAGTCGCTCAATCAACTCCGAGAAACTGGGGCGAGTCGATGGATCCTCCCTCCAGCATTCAGACATCAATTCATATCTATTTTAGATTGTTAGACAACAGTAAGATAAATGGCTGTATTGTTGATGGAACATGGTCAATATTAAACATCTACAATATCGATTTTTAGTATATACTAAAACAGTGGAAAGCGTTTCTAGCGCGCGCTGATTGGCTACTCAATAACTCAAACCAAGAATGTCCTTTGCTATTCACCTCCGAGCAACGCGCGTGAGACAATTATAACCGTTGCAGGATTATAAGAAACGATTATGAGAAGATTAATTTTTTTTCAGTTTTTATTTTCTCTTTTTTTTATTATGGACTATATAAGGGCTAGCCGAAAATATTAAGATGTTCCTGATTTTTTCACTCCCATCAACTATCAGGCGACAAAAATCTCGAAATCAAATCTCATTGTTAATTAGAATTCGTTATATTGATAGTACATACAAATGTAACAAGAGAGCTGCGTGTTGTACTACTTGTACAGTTCGGGGCATAAAGTCAGGCTTCTTGTTAACATAGATGCTAGTTCTCAAATATCAGTCCTTACAATTCCGAAAGATAGGTATTATAACACAACCGAATTTAGCCACTTACGCTTCATCACAGCACATATCAGGCCTTTCCATGCGATAACCAGTCTTTAACAACCTACACAGCTCAGAATTGGTCAACGTAGGATACGGGACACCTCCTGAGTGGCATCAGAAAAATAGGAAAGTTTACAAACGTTAACGACAAATTAGACAGTGAAACCGAACTAAATTCCCATCTCAATGTTCGTAACTGAATTAATAATTTATTAAAAAAAGTGAAGAAATTAAAAAAAATACTAAATTTTAACAATGAGTATTTCTAAACTTACCCATGGTGGCCATTTCCCAAAGAAGAATACCAAAGGACCAGCTATTGATGCAAAAATATAAAACACAAAGAGCCATATCTTTACCAAGATTTATAGTTCTATTTTTAGGTGATGTATGTACCGCTTTCAGTGTTTCTGATGTTTCCCAAAACAAGAAAATAAGTAATAATAATGAAATTTTATGTAATCTGAAAATTCCAAACAATTATGATTTTAGCCTTCAACTCGAATATATTTACTTCAGTTGATTCATTCAGTAGATCCTATTTGAATTGTGTGTGAAACTAACAACCATGTAATATCATTAGACCAGAAAGCGCGCTTAAACGAAAAAGATAACGATTACTGGGGAACAGCAGCACGTGTGGGAATTTTAGGCAGTTGGAAACCTTTCTTGGAATTCATTGTTATGTTACTCTGAAAGCATTATGTGTTTAGAAAACAACCTCTAGCTTGCTTTAGTCTTTAATCTTGGGACTGCCGTTTCGGATTTTATCTTAACTCGTGACATAAAAAAGAAATATATTTCCTTCATCGATTTTTTTTCTTTAAGTTGTCTTTCCTTTAAATCCATATGATAATGAAACCCCTTTTGTTGAGATGGCATCCACTGCCCCCTGCTTCACTTACACATCACTCTTGATGGTGAAAATGCTGTCGAAGATCGATTCTGGAGCCATCCATTTCACAGGAAGCTTTTTTGTCTTCTTTGCACTGTACACGTCCTCGTAGATTTGACGCATCAACCCAAAGTCTGACACTTTGACTCGATTATCATTGCCAACCAGGATATTACGAGCTGCAAGGTCACGGTGAATAAAGTCTTTTTCGGCGAGGTGATTCTAAAAAGGGGAAATAAATAAAAATGCACATTGATAAATAGTTGCAAATAAAGTGTGTCCTGTTGTTTTGGCAATTCACGTGTGAGCTCCTTTAATTAAGAAAGATTGTTATTATTACTATATATAAACGAATTTCGAAAACCCCTTCTAGACGAACAAATAATTTTTGGCAAATCATTTTTGAGGGAGAAAATCGAGAGTGGCTATTGAAAACAGTCATTAAAAAAGATAATTACTGCATCTGCACATATATTTTAAGATTACCATTCCTCTTGCTATTTGCCAAGCAAAAGAAAACAACTGTTGAGAAGTAAAGCTGTCTGCTCCATCATCGTCATCATCAATTTTTTCAGTTGACAGCAACATGTCATCAAAATTGCTCTTTCTCTGCGATATTGATGGCCACGACAACAGTTCTGTGCTTTCCTGATTTGCAGGATTTGTACTGTTCTAAATGAATAAAGCAAGAAAAAAATTCTTAACAGATAATATAATACAAGTAAACTTTTAATTGCAGATTATAACGTAAGGTTCAGATGACGAAACAAGATTTGAGATTTCAATATCAACTGAGACATGAAACATCAATGTGAAGGAGGCCATTTTACAATTCAAGCATTATGTGAAAACTTGAAGTGAATAAAATCCAAAAAAATCATTAGCTGAAGGCTTTAAATTTCTCACCTCTGCAAGATTCTCAGGGGAGAGGGTTATGTCAAGGATGACATCACTGGTATCTCGTGACGCAGATGATTCCATCATCAGCGAGGTTTGTTCTGCCAATGCCTCATCTTCGAATTCCTCGACCTCCTCCTGATCGTCTTTTTTCTGCATGGTAAAAGTGTTGAAATATTTTTAAATACCGTAAACATTCGTCAACGTATTTGTTGGAAACACCCGACAGAGTTTGACATATGTTAATGTTTTAATACATGCTTTATGCTGTTTCAAAAGATTTGAATACTCTTTCTTGTTTTTGCTCTTATAATTAATTGATAGAAACGTGTGCGAGTCTGTCGTTAGATAACATTGGAAAAAGGTGGTGGAGTGTAGATTTTTGGGGAGTTTTTTTATAATATATTTTTTTTTTTTTTTAATTTAAAAAAGTATAGTAGCCACCGGAGACTGGCACTTGTAGGGTGCGCTAGGAACAGTGAGACAGTATTGGGCTAGGCTATGCATAGCTATAAGTGAACGGTCATAGCAGTCAATGTAAACGCTCGCTGTTTACCTATTAAAATTGCCACATTTTAGTCTATGCAGACATATTATTAACACCCACCTGGCCACGTTTGCTGATTTCTGTTCGTTCTTTAAACACTTCTTTGCTGTCATAGCATTTGTCCTTATCTTTGCCTTCAGCGGCCTGGTTGCGATTGATCTATAGAGAAATGAATATGGATCGTTCTGAACTATCACCACAGTTTATTGCCATTCCAATTAAGGGATGAACATTAAAGACATAATCCGTTTGTTTATCTGGAACTTACCAAAACTTCTAGTCATGATAGCTCTTCAGATGGTTTTATGTGTTGTGGTTTAATTTTATCTCTGGTTTAAAATTTTTCAAACCAGTTTGATTTTTATTTCCCTTTGTTTCAGATTATGATAATGAATGTGAGACAATAGAAAATAAAAAATCAAACTGGTTTGAAAAATTTTAAACCAAATATAAAATTAAACCACAACATATGCAAGGAGCTTTAAATCATTAACATGAACAATCTGAGAAGGTTTGCTTCTTTTGCTTTGGAGAGAAGTGTAAAATTCATTACCACCAAACACTTGAAACAACATAAAAATTGTTTAAAGATCCATGAAGAGCTTTTACCGATCTCCTTCTGCGTCGCAACCACTGTAGCAGATCACCAAACGGAACGTACTCTATCACCAATAACTTTTTCTCGTGCAGTGTGCAACAACCAACCAAGGATACAATATTCTGGTGTGCACCCAACAGCTTCATCTGCTCTATCTCATGCAAGAACTCTTCGTTTTGTTCATCGCTTGGATCATCTGTGTACAAATGATACGAAAGGTTCCGAGAGCATTAAAACAATAAAATTTTAAGAAACAATACAACACTTTTGAGTTTCATAACCACGTTTCGACAATTTCCAGTTCCTCGACAATTGCAAAGTGAATACCTAATGAGTTAATTACCAAGTTATTGAGTTGATAAGAAAAAGGGATGGAACATTCTGTTAGCAGATTGATTACTAGCTTGAAGGAAACTTTTTTTCTTTTTTATCGAATAATGAAAGAAAATAAGGCTTTTAATTATGCCCACCTCTGCCAGTCCAATTGAAATACACGAGCTATGCAAATACCTAGCGTACAGAATACAGAAAATAAATTTCTAAAACATTTCTGTCTAAGACACATCTTTTTATAAGGACATTAAACTTGCTTCACTGTCAGTAGTGTTTTGCAAGAAGACGGAAATATACCTTGCAACACTTTGACAGCAACCACCTTGCACTGGCTCTGTGGTTCAAGTCGCTTGCTAGTGTCAAACACTTCTATTCCAACTCGTCTCTGTAGAGTTGCTTTGTAAACCACACCAAACGCCCCTCGGCCCAGCTCTTCCTCGTACTCTATTTGCTCGGGAAGAAGTTCCCACTTATCAAGCGGAATAATGTCGCGCGCTGAGCGAGGTGTTCTGAAAAACGAAACAAATAAAGATCAACAACCAGAGTAGCAAGTACCACAAGATGGCATGCTAAAGTGCAGTTGCAAGTGCTAGGTTTTAGTCGAAATGTTGAGACAAAATTACCTCGCACTACATCTATCGTTGCCTTTAAGCAACATGTGATGATTCACTGACCTAGCGGGCTTAACGTGAAATGCCTTAAACGTCACGAATTCTTTATCTGCATATTCGCAGCATCTAAAATATAAAAAGCGTAGGGAAAGAGGGAAAATTCAGTTACTGAGCACTTAGCTAATCATCCTCGGAGACCCAGGGGCAGTTAGTGGGGGCGGGGGAAAGTCTATACGGGCGAAAAAAAAAATCGGCGAAGAAAAGTCAAAAACGAAAAAAATAGCCCCTGGGGACAACCTCTTACCGGACCAGTTCCAAAAGTACGCCGTCGTTCTGGCTTCTGATTGGTGCCAGAAAACCTTTGTTATTTTCTGCCCAATCAGAGAGCAGCAAGGCCAGGAGTCGTTTCGTGTGTTCTTACACGGATAGATACACGAAGCACAGTTGGTCGCCATGTTTTCTGTTCGATGAAGCTACAGTTGTAGGAGAAAAGTTGCAGTCACAGATGTAGGGGAAATCGTTCGGCATATCTGCAAGAAACTTACGCGAAATACGCTGGATCTTCGTAGGTATCGTACACACACCGATTAACTGATGTCGATATATAAACTTGAACGTGTTTCGAAATTCGGTTTCTTTGGCTGGACGAACAGTTTCTTTCTCCTGCTTCCTCGCATTACTTGCTGTGACTGAAACTGTGTCAATGCAGAGTATTTTCTTTTTATTGCACGGGCCAGGCAGGTATGTCAAGCAACGGACAGCTTCGTGTACGAGAGAAGCACAACCTTCTCCAGCTTTCTTTGAGAACAGTGAATTTCATGATGTAATTCGGTTTTTTCCCCTGGCATAAACGTGCAAATGAAGCTAAATGTAAATGCACTTATTTATAAGCTTAACTTGTTTATTTTAAAAATCTTAGTTTTTTATTCTGATCTGATGTTTTCACTGATTTTTATTCGTGAAATGTCATTTTAATTTTGTAAAGTGCAAATGATTATTATTTATGAAAATTGCACAATTAAAATCAATATTATTATAATTAATGATGTTGAGTCACAGAATTCTTCCCAACCACCGTATATACCAATGTCTGCCGTTTTAATAGACTCCTCATCAATGGACCTGACTGTTTTTTGAGATGTAGTGTTTTTAATTGTATAACTAAAAACAATTTATAGCCTGTGTGCCTCTGCCCAGTCTAACTCAGTCTATGCGTGATGATAAATGGGATGAAGTAAATTGATTGATTGACAAGTGGTTTTCAAAATGCCTTTGAAAAACAATGACGTCTTCATTTGATAATACAGATTGAGATACTGTATATCTATTGTGCTTTTCAGTAACATGAACTCAGCTCAATCAACCGCTAAACCGGTTTACAGTTTTGGCTACTGTCAATCATCTAAGCGGACCAGTCACGGGAGACATTTAATAAACCAGGTCAAATCTGTTGGCTTTTCTTTTGTTTTTTAAGGCTTTTGGGTTATTGCCATTATTATGATTGATGGCAGCAAAAAAGCAATCTTTGGGTTTTGAACTTCAGAGTTCAGGTGAAAATGATCACTGATGTATTTACATACCGGGTATGTTGTTCATACCAGGATCAGGTGCCACTGTTATATTTTTAACTCAAGCTGTGCTGCACAGTGATAGAAACATGCCTGGCAATTCAATGATCATGGTGATTTTTCAGTCAGTGACACAGGCAAACTTGTAATTTCAAATCTCCCAACATTCAATGAACCTATGACATCCTAGTAAGTAAATCCCAGATGCTCTGCTTTTGACCTACAAGGCTTGTGAAAGTTAACCCTACACTGTAGTTCCCTATGAGAAATATCCTGTTTACTGCCAGGATTGATGTGATGTTTTTAGCAACTGCAATCATGAAACATGTAAACAAAACATAAAGATCTTTAAACAAACCTTTTTTGTGTTCAAACAAGAAAAGGAGAAAGACCAACAAGGTGTAGAACATCAGGCATTTGTGTAATTTCTTGCCTTAAAAGGCTACCCATTTGCCTTTGCAGCCATTTTTTAATTTGAAACAGTATTGTCACTTCAAAAAAATAACACACAACCTCAAAGCCAAACAGATGAACATAGCACTAGGTGGAACAAGTATTAAACAGTACTAGAGTCTACATTTACCTCTTAGAATGCAATGTGATGGCACTGCATTCCCATTCTTTCATCTGCTTTGACGATTTAATTTTTTTGAGATCTTCCAGTGAAATGCATTTCAATAAAGACTTTTTCCAAACAATTCGTACATTCCTTGTCCAATTCCAAGCAAGAGTGACTGATCTGTGCTTGACACAGTCCTTTGGATTCAAATCCTTGTTGTCTATCAGGCCATACAAATTTACTGGTAATTCATTCATCATGTATGATGCTTTTACTGGGGTAATTGACAATATTCATATTTGAAAGATAAGGTATACAAGTTACATGCAGGGGCATGCAACAAAGCAGTTTTGTAAAGTATAAAACAGGGCTGCCATATTTACACTTTAAATGCAGCGCCACTTTGGTGCAGTGAACCACTAAGAGGTAGTATTTCACACTGGGGAATAATGAAAATAATACTTGCCTACCAAATAAGAATATTTTCCAAATTTTAGATGGAATTGGTTCTTATAAAAATGGGTGTCTAAATGGTAAATTTCAGGCTGTGGCTTGTAAATCTTCTAGGCTCTTACAGGCAAAACTTTACTATGTAAATATGCACCATACTCTCTAACAAATTTAAATAATGACAAATTTAAATAATTTCAGAAACTCGACCACAAGGTTTCTCTTTCTCTTTTTATTAACAAAAGCAAAAGAATAGACTCGACCGTCATGGCAATTTTCTTCCAAATGAATATTACTCATCGTGAACAAGTACTCACATGGCGCTCGATAGCATTGGTGCACTCGTACACGAAGCTGTCCGTTGCTTGACATACCTGCCTGGCCCGTGCAATAAAGAAAATACTCTGCATTGACACAGTTTCAGTCACAGCAAGTGATGCGAGGAAGCAGGAGAAAGAAACTGTTCGTCCAGCCAAAGAAACCGAATTTCGAAACACGTTCAAGTTTATATATCGACATCAGTTAATCGGTGTGTGTACGATACCTACGAAGATCCAGCGTATTTCGCGTAAGTTTCTTGCAGATATGCCGAACGATTTCCCCTACATCTGTGACTGCAACTTTTCTCCTACAACTGTACCTTCATCGAACAGAAAACATGGCGACCAACTGGGCTTCGTGTATCTATCCGTGTAAGAACACACGAAACGACTTCTGGTCTTGCTGCTCTCTGATTGGGCAGAAAATAACAAAGGTTTTCTGGCACCAATCAGAAGCCAGAACGACGGCGTCCTTTTGGAACTGGTCCGGTAAGAGGTTGTCCCCAGGGGCTATTTTTTTCGTTCTTGACTTTTCTTGGCCGATTTTTTTTTTCGCCCGTATAGACTTTCCCCCGCCCCCACTAACTGCCCCTGGGTCTCCGAGGATGTTAGCTAATAAGTGCAATATGCTTGAACTCCGACGATCTTTTTCAATTTTGTTGGTTTAGTGTTTTGTTCAGAAACCGCTGAATTTATTCCGTTCCGTTTCAAAAGCAGAGGTAACAATAAAAAATTATAACCTTGTTTCTCGCTTGTGATGTAACCTTCTGTAGCACAGAAATCCCAGAACGCAACACAATACCAATAGTAGAATGAAGGCGATGGCAGATACGACGTAGATCATCGTTTTATCGGCGATGTCGTTTTCTTGTGTTGGTTGTACGTACAATATTTCCGGCACTAAAAACAAAATTGATAATACAATTAAATGATTCAAAACAACAACAACAAGAACAACTGTGCTTTTGCTTCTGAATCCGACTTTTTTAGCTTCATTTTGTCACATTTGTAACATATAACCTTTGGTTATTCTTTCCGAACACTTTTTGCTCAGCGAGAAACTGTTTGAGACTGCGTAACTTTAAAGCTTGCTGTTCGCACCTGAATGTTTTTTCCCGCATCAATAAACGTATTTTTATTGGTTTACGTTCATTGGATGATGAACCGTGAATTAGAAACAGGGCCGAACATGCGTTTGCAGCCCGTCATATTCAAAATTGTCGGCCACTCTTGCGCGTTTTTGTCTAGGCAGTTCCTTATTTAGCCGTGTATATTGATAATAATGTCGGTTTAACGACCAATTACATAAATAAATATATGTAATTGATAAAGTAAAGTTGGTTAACCAAGTTTTAGGAGATTTTAGCCAACTTTAGTTTTCCGTAAATCTCTATTTTCATGCGGATGCTACTAAAAGTGGTAACGGGGAGCGGGGAACCGGGAACCGGAGTCTGGGAACGAGTGTACAGCGGTAATCCGTAAAAGAATTCAAAATGGCGGACGAAAACACAGAAAAGGGACTGGGAATTAGTGTTAGAATTCGATTGTCGGAGCAAATCGACTTTTCGTGTGCTTTTGTTCGCTATAAAGGACTCACGAAGGTGCTGTTTAGGCGGAATTTTGGGACGAGTTGCAAGGTAGGTGAAGAATCATTAATATTTTCCTGGAGTTGTAAATATTTTTCCCCGATTGTTACATTCATAAAGTTTCATCGTGTGCAATCTGGGCAAGGAAGACAACCTGGATTTTTGGTAGACTTTTTTAAAAGTTCGATGATCATGACGCAGCAATACTACGCGTACCAAATCAACTGCTCCACGAACAACCAAAATTTCTTTATATTCAGTCGGTTCTTTTCTTTTCCTGGGCTAAGCTCTGTTCATGTGATACATCGTGGCGCACTGAGTATAAATTGCGCCGACAAAATGCCCGAAGGCCATTACGAAAATAATCGAATGTGGAATTTTCCATTCTGGTGGATTAACCGAACTTCCATCCGCCGTGCATCTAAAATGCATGCTGATATCAGCTGCTGTTATTAAGCAACAATAATTACGAAAATTGCAGGAAATTTGTTTGAGTATTTATTTCATGATAACGGAAATAGAGAACTTCTGTCACAAGGTTGTAAACCTCATGTCAGCAGGACATGCACCTGTGTATAAGAAATTATTTAGACAGTTTGCCAATTTATACTATGGCAAGTGCAATTGTGAACCACATTGAATCTTAAAGAATGCTTAGTTAACACAAAGTTCAAGCATAATTCCTCACTTGGAAATCACCTTTTTGCTTGTTGAAATACTTTTACAATGTCAATTTTTACCTTGTGGCCAGTAATAGAAAAGACAAAACTCCAAATGAGTCCATGCATTAATTTCTGAAAATTTCTAACACCCCTCCCCAAACCACCAGTCGCTAATGCTATAATTGATTATGGGAACCAAGGTAAGTTCAGGCTTGATGGGCCACTGGGCTCACACTCAGACTTAACCAACAGCTGTGAGTCTGTAACCCCTATTGCAATCACGATACACATGTACGTCTCACAACAGATTGTGTCTTTTGCGTGCTTCATCATTGGTTTTCAAACATGGCATAGTATCTTGGACTTTGCATGAAGATTTGTTCCGTTTATGTAAAGAAAATAACTATTTGGTGATGGCTGTTCACCAGTTTATTGTATGCTGTTATATTTCAGCACACTGATCATAGCTGTATTTTATTTTTGCAGATCTGGCAGTTGACTAAAGGACAGACAACAAATAAAGACTAGTGTTTACCTACTGTAAAATGAAGATAAATTTAAAATTCTTTTCTTCTCATTCTATCTGCTGATCATTTTGTGTTTTGTACAAGTGACTGGGGGATGATCTTTCCAGCCCACACCTCTTGACAGCCTCCTGCAAAGCTCAGTGTGTTGCATTACGGTATATTTCTGTGTCATAGTTTATTTTGGCGAATCTGTAAATGAATTCCAAACACTATGTGTTTTGTACAAATTATCGGTAGGACAGCACAACACATCATTTGTAAGCAGTTTGTTATTTATGGCATGCAACCAGTTTTATTTTTTTCGCAATGATATGAATTCAGAATGAATGCATGCAGTTGGGGAATGACATATACAGAAAATTAATATTCACAACATTACAAGGTTGTCTTTATTTCAATGTCCATCCTAACACTCGGCGGATGTTGCAAAAAGGTAAATCAGTGTAATTATACACCCCTGGAGAACTACAAGTATAATTTACAGTACAGCATTAATAGCACATGTTAAATTTAAATATTTTTTTCCTTTTATTCAATACCATGTGTACGAAGAAAAAAGTGATTTTCAGGGACAATGATGTACATTGTATTATACTGAATAGCATTTTGGAAATGCTACAAATATTCAGTGTTGCCTACAAAAATTGTTTGGTTCAAAAGCAAAATAAAAGTCATATATTACTATCTAACGACCTACAAATGCCATAAAAAAGAATTGTTTTTAAGTCAACAGATAGATGTACTTGGGAACTTTGTTAACGAGAGTGGGACAATACATAAATATGACTAGCACGCCACAATTTACGAACGTATGATCGATCGGATAACCAACCAAGCCAATATATATCTGCTAATGTTACGCAACACATAGGTTCCATCCTGTCAAATGAAACCAATCCCGCAACTGCAGTGGAAAATACAGCATATTACGACTTACTATTCGACTGCATTTCAATAAAACATAATTTGATTTTCGAAATGAGGTATTTCGAAGCTATTGATCAGCGTGCAGGCTCCTTGCTCCCACAGCCGTCCTTTGCGTTGCGTTGTGTGTAAATGTGGATTCGAACACTGGCCTTGTTGGAAGATTCCTTCTAGAAAGAAATAAACATTCGAATTCTTCTTATACATATACACCTCGGCACGTCCACAAGTTCGCAAATGTCTGCGTTCGTCCGCCACGATCGGTGAACCAAAAGGCGGCTTCGGACCTTCCCATTGGCTGAAAGGCCAGATGGCCCTGTCCTAATATATTGGGATAATCTGGACTGGTAACACTAAGCATTTACCTTTATCGGTAAGCTACATTTTACTCCGTTTCTGTGTTTTTCGACCGCCATTTTGAACTCTTATACGGATTACCGCTGTACACTCGTTCCCGGTTCCCGGTTCCCGGTCGTTTCTGGTTCCCCGTTACCACTTTTAGTAGCATCCATTTTCATGCCGTGAATTTGAATCAGAGAATATAAAAAGCCGTTCAATAACGCTTCGCCAGACAAGTGAAGAAAACGCTTGTGCCATGTTCGTGCTTTCTAGTTCTGTCGTGTTGTCGTGAAATGCTCGTTGCGTTTTACGACAGCCGGTGTCAAAAATGTATGACGCGAAAATTTTGTAATTGTGATATTTCAAGGTTTTAATTCTATTTCCTTAAGAGCGTGGTTAGGAAAGGGTAGAATGCACCCATTGGTAAAGTCTCTCTCAACATTCACTGTACCCGTTTGGGTCTTTTTTTAGTCTGTGCCTGACCACAGGAAGAATCCTACAGTGCACAGTTTTTTTTTTTATTCTAAACTTGTTTTGTACAGTTGTTTTACCTGCTATGGTTGTTTGTGTTGTACGAGGCAATGTTGATGGTTCTGTGAGACAGAAATATAACATTAAACTCAAACGTAATTATAAAAGTAAAGCTCGGGCCGCAGAGCGGAGCCCCATTATCATAGAGGTAAGAAAATTATGCATGCATAGAAATAGGAGAACCATGCATTTAATTTTTCGTGGTAATTGTGGCTAGCGACATGGTCCGTGGGCGAGGGCGAGGGCGCCGCATGCATGAGGTTGCGCAGCATGGTGGCCATACTCCAGAAATAGGTCTCCCGATGAATGCCGCCCTTGTTGACATTAAAGAAGAAGCTCACTCCAAAATGACCATATTTTTTACGCCAATAAAGCTTTTATATTAAGATATGTTATTCACCAAAAGTTCAGCTTCAAACGAGCGCTAAAACGCTACGAAATCTTTCTCTGAAGTAGGCCAAAACTCGAGAACTGAACGCCGCAATCTTGGAGCTGGTAATGTATGCGTGACGTCAAAGAGCTCAGCCTTTTTAAGACGAACATCATTATTGTGACTTAGATTTAAATTTCATTATTGTAAATAGCCATAGTTTTTTAGCATTTTCTTTTATTTTAACCCTTTGTTGTTATGTCCCCGTATTAGTGAAGGAGTTTTCCCCCGCTAGGTGGTTTATGACATTTTAATTAAGTTTCTATCTATCTATCTATCTATTTGAAGTTTAGCGGAAAATACTCGAAACTCCTTGTTTCTTTGTAGTGGCTTTTGTTTGACAAAATGCCTGTTTATGCAGCTCCTTTTTGCTTAAACAGAGCTCCAAAAGAGGTATTTCTTTTCACCGTCTTCTTATATTTAAAATAAAAATTGCTCCAAATATGGCTTATAAGAATTGGCAGGAAAGAAAAATTCCTACGAAAGTCGGTCCCGAACACTTCACGGGTGAACGCTTCAAAGTTGATCACAGATACATGATATTGGAAGTAGTATCTCTGAGTTATTCCATAAAAAAACTATAGCGTGCTTATAAATAACATCCCTGGGTTATTATATTCATTATTATGGCATATAACACTACATTCTTAATGAACTTACCGAGTGGAACAGCAGTGAAATACAACAAAAATCCTTTCTGTTGAAGACTGCTGTCTGAGTGGAATTCTACCAATGTGTATTTTCCAGTTACAAGAACTGTCTGGCCAGTCTTATTACCACAGTACTTGCCAAAGACCCGGTCCTTCTCATTGGTAATCATCAAATAATCTCGGCTGCAAAGAGTAAAAATTTATTAGCGACTGCGATATAACGCATAATTCGGGAACATAGAATCAAAAATGAAATATTTCCACATGTGAGCCCCAGTTTATTCCCATTAAAGGTGCGTCGCTGCGATTTGTCTAATCTGATTGATATTATGGGGGGGGGGGACCCGTGCCCCTGCTCCCCATCCACCTCCCGCCCCACCCTGGATCGGTCATTACAAAAGATATGAGACCAGACCAGACCAGACCAGACGAGTCAAGACAGCCTTATTTTAACACGGTAACATTATTTTTGCCTATAACTATTACAATTTAAATACTGTTAAATCCATACTTACTTGCAAGATTTACTCTCCTCTAGGTTGAATTCTTTAAAGGAAACATTCATCGCCCTGCTGCCTTTTGGAATAAGAACTAAACAAGTAGAGTCCGTATTATTTGGGTAGTTTTTTGGATATCCAGGACTTTTCAGTGAATTTTTAATCACTTGACAGGACCCTTTTAAAATAAAAGTATAAAAGGCTCATTCGATAATAAAATGAAATTAGGTTTATAATAGACTAATGATAAGCTTTTTCCTTGTTTCAGATTTAGATGCATTTAGCTTTTACCCTAAACGTCAAACAACCAATTTATTTTTTTGCGCGGCAATTGAGCTGTGAACATGGAAGACGGCAAAGATTGTATCGACCATCGACTCAATACAACTATTATGGCTGGCTGATCTGCTTTCCATTGCACTCTGGGATGTAAGTACTCGTAGATTAGCACAATTTTCAAACCACCCTAGTACTTCTGCGCGATCAAAACGAAAACGCGGTAAGCCATTACTAGACAACACGACGAAAGCAGGAAAAGAGGGACAACTCTAAGAAACAACCGGAAAAAATACAACTATTTTAAGTCAGAAAATACGACTTTTTTTCAGCGAAAGAAAAGTTATCGAAGGTGTACGGTTTATCAAATAATTTGGTGTTTGCAAGTGTGTCCACGATTACCAAATTCAAAATTTGGTAGAGACAAAATTTGTTGAATTTGGTAGATACAACACAAATTTTGTCAGTCCAGAGCTCTAAATTTAACAGAAATTATTATGTAAATCACTCCGTTCAATTATGCATCGGGTTAGTCTCAAACTACGCAACTTCTCTCACCTTTTACTACAAATTCTTTCACATCAGTCCCATACTTGCTGCTGGACACACAAGTGTAGTTACCTTCCTCGTATAACGTACTGGTTGCAGTTTTTGTTGTATTCACCAGCACTGCATGGGTTCGCATCAGTACCAATGCGGTGAATATGGGAGGAGTTCCGGTTGCTGAACACCAAAATTGAGTACCTGGAACTCCTTGCACTGCAGGATCTAGCGTTATCTTGGGTGGAACTAGCGTAATAATGTTGAAATTTAATAAGCATTTAAAAAACATTTTAAAGTTACCAGTTAACTCCTGCACATCTTAGTTTCTAGGTGCCCCAACCAGACATCATCCTAACTTAAAATATTTTGCCTGATAACATTGATCAGAACAACACTTAAAAGTACATAAGAATCACTTTTTTGTAAGTGTTATAATGTATCAGTGACGTAAACTGATTTTGTGTTTGTCTTGTCATCAGAAATCCAGAAATAATACCAATTGTGTCAATTCTTACCGTGTGGAACAGCTGTGAATTTAATCACAAATCCTCTTTCTTGCACGTTTTCGTCTGAGTGAAACGTTATCAATACCTTGTTTCCAGTTAAATAAACATTCTGTCCAGTCTTCTCTCCACAGTACGTACCAGCTGTCTGGTCTTCATCATCCTTGATCGTTAGATAGTCAAAGCTATGAATAAAAACATAATAATCAAACGGTTCAATGTGGAGAGTCTGCTCAGCTTGAGTTGACAGATACCTGTAACGAATACACCTTTGTTTCCTATATTTTGTCGTGTTTAAAACAAAACGTGTTTGCTTTATATTTTTTTGATTGATTGATTGATTGATTTATATTTAAAGGAGAGGGCATTGTTCTTGCCCTTTTTTCATTTTGTTTTTTCTGACGGTGGTAAAAATGGTTAATCTTCCATTTCACAGGTAGCTTTCCGGAAACCCCCCAAAATGAAATCATATATTCCAAACCTTAGTTATCTTGTATCACCATCTTTGGAAAATCGAAAAGAAAAAACACACAATAAAATGCAAGTACCTTAAAGATATTGTAGTAGAAGCTAAATCTTACTAAGAAAAAAAATGGTGATTTGGAGAATATGATGTCGGATAATAGATTTTTCTTGTTACTGAATTTACATGTTAAAATTGAATATTACCGAATTTGATGGGTTATCGAATTTGACGTCATACAATAGAACTTGGTGCAACCAAACTGGGAGAACAGAACATAATTTGGTGAATATTCCAGAAATTCATAGATTTTAATTCATAGATTTTAATTTGATTTTAATTTTAAATCCCCCCCTCCCCACAAAAAAAAAAAAAAACTAGCCCCGCCTACCTCATAAAAAATGAATGGTCCTTAAGAAGGCAATACGAAATTGAATGAGTTAAAGGGGATTTGTCATGGATTTTAACAGTTTTTGAACAGCCAATTAAAATTTATATTTGTGTCGTAGGAAACCTAAACTTATGGTCCGTTTTTATTAACATTTGCTGTATTAGAGCGCTGAATATATTAACAAGCGTCCATGGCTGTGGATGGCTAGGATGGAAGCGGAATACAACTTGAAAAACTGAGGCTAAACTCTTTAAGTCGTTTCCACGCGCGTCTTCAATTTTTTCTTTATTCATAACCATAGTTTGATTGCCATCCACATATGTTAAAGTAATACAGTTTTTAGAGGTTTAATGATAATATTTTCATTGGCTGCCTAGCACTAGTTTCATAGACTAGACGACTTTCATAAAATTTGAAAGTTATGACGCATTTTTTAGTAAAAGTTTTTTTTTATTATTTTTTTTTTATTGCAACACACACACAAAAAAACATAATTACATACTTTAACTACTGACAATACTCACAATACTTACGTTACAAGGATGATTTTAACAGCATTTACAGTATAATTGCTTCCGCTACTTACAATACTAAGACGTCTCCTACACGTTACATTACAATACAATACAATATCGCTACATTACTAATATATCTTCTTTCATTACATACAATACAAAACACAGAAAGGCTAAATTTTTTAGTAAAAGTTGGTAACAGGATTTTTCTTAAGTAATTTGACCTGCTGAAAACGAAAATGCTTGTTACCAAAAATTATTTTGCGATCTTCAGTCTGAAAATGACGTCACAATAAAGGCACCTAAAATGACGTCATTGCACAGTTAACCCTAACCGTAACTTCCAGAATATTAAAGCAATCACAATGAAACTTAGAGGATATATAGTTTGTCCGAAAATCTATCTTGTGTTATACGTCACGTGGGATGATTACGTCATATCACGTGACAATTACATCATAATGGCAAAACAGGCGCCATCTTGGATCCGCCACCTTGAATTTCAAATGTGTTTCCCAAAACGTCAGAAAATCGCCTAAAATTACTGAAAAGAACTCAAAATAAATAAAACGTGCAAAACAAAAAAACCTAAAACGAATTTTGTGTTCTATTAATTTCATTAATAGAACACAAAAATCACAAATTTTGGAAAACATTCCTGTCAAAATGCCATTGCCATTGTAATGTCAAGTTCCCCAAACAACAACCTATCCTACCAAATTATTCCCAGATAAATTTTAGATAAACTCGCAAAATTGGCAGCGTTCGGTTAAATCTTGAAAAAGTTATAGGGGTTTAAAGTAAGCGCGGTTACTTCCCCCTCCTACCTTCCCCTACCGGTCTGGATAAGGTTAACTTTGTGAATAAAAAAAAGGTTCTAAGCCGTATGCACTATATTTGCATCTTTCTTATACCACTAATGTAAAATCTACGCTTCTCTATAGCTCAGAGACCTGGAAAGTGACACAAGCTCTATCAAATAAGCTACAAAGCTTTGTCAACAAGTGCCTCAGAAAGATCCTTAAGATTCGCTGGCCAGAAAAGATCAGTAACAAAAAACTTTGGAGCAGGACAGGACAAGAGCACATACCAACTGAGATAGCAAGAAGGAAATGGGCTTGGATCGGCCACACACTACGTAAACCAGGCACTGACACCACCAAGCAGGCCTTATTTGGAATCTGCAGGGTAAAAGAAAGGTGGGAAGACCTGCAAAGACCTGGAGAAGATCAACTGAGGAGGAGTTAAAGAAAGCTAACATCAGCTGGAACGCAGCAGAGAAGGCGGCAGCAAATAGAGTTCGGTGGCGAAGCATTGTTGACGCCCTTTGCTCCACCACGAGCCTTAAGGAATAAGTCAGTCATACCAAAAAAATTGCCTCCAACCTAGTTCCTGCCTTTTTAAGAATAGGCCACAGAAAGCATTCCAGGCAACCTGTGGCGTCATGTCATGACGCCACAGATAGCTTGCCATTTAACTACACAGCGACAGGATAATTGAAATGCTGAATGAAAAACATAATAAATACTGTCGACTTTATAGGCTGTTCAACTGTGGCTAAAAGCTAAAGAAACAACTGAGATCTATTCCTTAAACCGTTATGGAATCTTCGTTGGGTCTATGAAGAGGAACGGTTTCATTTAAAAAATACGAACACATTCCTTGGACGTTTCGCTATTACTGAGGAAATAGTCATTTACATCTTTGCCTTATACTTATTCATATTGGCGGTGTTTTTGCTTCAAATATATCTTAGAAGAAATAAAAATACTGAACAACCAGCTTTATAGGCAATGATAAGGCTTTTAAGTTATCGAAATGGGGAGCGTTATTCTTGTGCATCGTGTCCCAGAATTTCATCTTTGGCGAGTCATCTTGCTCCTATCAAGACACAGTTTCCAACCTTTTGCACCACAAATTCTTTCACCTGTTTTTTCCTTTTTTGACCAAACTCTGTGGTATTTAACAGCGAAAATACTTTTAATTACTTAAGAATGGCGAGCAATAAAGATTCATCCTTCTTGCCCCAATCTTTCCTACCAGAGTAGACTTGTTGCGGGAAAACTTCTTGGCTCAATCCAAACATTGTGTGTGTAATATCAGCAATCTGTGACAGGGGATTATAGAACAGTGCCGCTCTACTCAATGCTGATTACTTCTTGGATATGTCCACGATCCCTCCTGCTCTTTTCCCTATCCCATGTAGCCATTCAAGACTGTGATCAGCACTGACCTGGCTGAATTTGCTTGCATTCCATTTAAAAAGGAAGTTTCCCTTCATATGGCAACATCGGGCGGAAACTTGCAAGTACAGATCCCATATCCCCTCTCTATGAGCCCGTTTGAGTACCTTTTTTTAGTAATTTTGGGCGATTTTCTAACGTTTTGGGAAAATTATGAAATCCAAGATGGCGGATCCAAGATGACGCCTGTTTTGACATAATGATGTAATTGCCACGTGATGTGACGTAACCATTACACATGACGTATTACAAAAAATATATTTTTGGACATACTATATATCCTTTTAATTTCATTGTGATTGCTTTAATATTCAGGAAGTTACGGATAGGGTTAACGATGTAATGACGTCATCTTAGGTGTCTTTATTTGTAACGTCATTTTGAGACTGAAGATCGCAAAAAAATTTTTGGTAACAAGCATTTTCGTTTTCAGCAGGTCAAATTACTAAAGAAAACTACTGTTACCAACTTTTACTAAAAAATGCTCCTTGATTTATCTGAGAATGACTTTACGCAAATACCGACTAGTCTATCAGAACAGTTTAGACCAAAAATCTGCGAAATTCCCATGACGTAGCACCTTCAATATTGACGGGTATCAAACGCCATACAAACTTACCTACATGAGTAATGATACTCCAAGTCAAACGCAGTAAAGGAAATGTTCATCGTCATGTTTTGTGGAATAGGAACTTTCCATTTACAGTCAACATTTTTGGGGTAATTGTTAGGATATCCAGGACTTTTAAGGGTGTTATTTGCAAACGAGCTACAGTTATCCATGTCCCATACAGAGTCTATAAAACAATAGCACGATAAGCTCACTGCATCAGATATCACAGCTCATCATAACAATAATTAGAAGCAGACAAAAAAAGAACAGAAATCTAGACATAATTTGACCATTAGGACGAAATTAATATAAACTTTCATGGTGCAGTTTCAGAAAGGTGAATATTTTCGAAGAATTTAAATGTAGGTTTGTGAGGACAAACTATTTGTTAAATGATTTTTTTAATGTCGCTTATAATTAGCAATAAATATTCATCGCGAAGCAAAACTGTGCAAAGTTACCAATTGTGCTGAAAACGCTGTTCAGGAGTAGCTTAACTTTATGATTTGGTAAGGCCATGCAGTTATGATCCACATGACTAGAAATGCAGAACTTCTTTTGCCCTTTATTTGTAGTGAATCGCGGGAACAGTCGAGCACCAAAATGGGCGGTAGATAGCACATATCAGACAGAGCGATTATTCAGATACAGCATTGAATTTCTCAAAAATAAATTGTATAGTTGGTTTTGAATAACTGGCCAAGGAGGTTTCGCCTAATTATGGCTGTCGGTGAAACGTGTAAAGTGTTTGCATGCCACCATTAACAAGTAGTAAATTCGCTGCATTGACTCTTTCCAATACTTTTACTTCCCTTGGCGGGAAAACGGCCGGAAAACATTTTTTTATCGTACTTACCACCTTCAGTAAACTTAAAAGTTATATTGAATCCTTTTTCTTGATTTTTGTGGTCGGTGTGGAACGTAAACACTGCAACTCCTCCTGCATTGGCTCTGAAGAACTCCCTACCGGTCATATCTCCACATAGCGTTTCCCACACCCTTGTTTTCTGGTTTGTCTTATGGAAAATCTTTAAGTAGTCAAAGCTGGTACGAAAATAGATTTTTACATTAATGTTTCACGCAGAAAACGATGACTATACAGAATTTACTAGAAAATCATTTTCATATCAATCGAGGAGTAATTCAATATAAACGATTATGATGCAAACATCTTAATGAAGGTCGTTCTATGCAGTAGGGGCGAAGAGAGAAGAAGAAGAAGAAGAAGAAGAAGAAGAAGAAGAAGAAGAAGAAGAAGAAGAAGAAGAAGAAGAAGAAGAAGAAGAAGAAGAAGGAGAAGAAGAAGAAGAAGAAGAAGAAGAAGAAGAAGAAGAAGAAGAAGAAGAAGAAGAAGAAGAAAAAGAAGAAGAAAATATCTCGGATAAATGCTACACAATTCTCTACATGCCAGTTTCCATTTTCAATTACAGTCAAGAAAGGCAGCAACGAGCTTCGAATAGCAGTGCCACGCCCTCTTTGGACTTTCCTTTCTTTTTTTCCTTGCTAAAATGATAACATTATGACCAGTAATATGACTCCATATCGTAAAAGATTTCCCACCGAACAAAAAGAAGCATTTTTAGCTTCAAAGCTTGTGAGAGTAGCAATCAGAAAAAAGAACAAGAACCATTTATGACCCCATTTACCTGCATTCTCCTCCACTTTCAAGTTTAAAATAGTTTAACATTATTGTTATTCCCATGTTCGCTGGAATGTGGACCGTATAGTTGCAGTCCATGTCGTTTGGATAGTTTTCGGGAAATTCAGGACTTGTCAATGGCTTTGTGTAATTTACCTTCTCTGGACCACAACCTGTTAAAGAAAAAGTATATGTTTAAATTATCTTTGTGGATTAACTAATTGTGAAGCCCAATTCGATCAAAATGAACTTTCCATCTGAAAATAGCACAATAGAATACATTCTTACGAACGAGCCTTCAGTAACAAAGTATGAAAACAACTCCAAAGAACGTCATGTAGTACTCAATATTTTAGTCAACAACGAGGGGATAGATTTATAGAAAGGTAATATTTCGTTCTAATTCAAAATCATTTGCAAACGATAGAGAAATATCAAACTGTTTGTATATACTAGTTATGAAATGTTTTTGAGCGGCATACCGCCACATATCCTACGAGCTACTTGATTTACAGTACACACAAGAGCTTTAAAAAAAAGAAAAATCACGTTAAGTGAAAATCTTCGTTCACAGTCCGGCAAATATTGTGAACATACTAAGGAAGGAATTTCCTTGCCCGCTCAGGATTTCTTAGAAATTAATTATATTAACTTGACTTACTGCAGGTAGTTAGGGACTGGTCAATAAGTATCAGGGGGGGGGGGGGGGTGGGCCGGAGCAATCGGAAAAGTGGTGGCTCGAAAATTCGTGACCCACCCCTTCCGTCTGGCTTAAAACTGACTAACCCATCACTGACAGGGGGTTGAAAATTACATGACTCACCCCCTTTGCTAGAAAAAATCAAGGGACCTATAATTTCTTTATCTGTTAGGGGTTGGAGATTTTTTATTTGACTTCAGCTTTTAAAGTGAAATTCCCCATGTATGTTCTTAAAAGTGAAAGAAGGATTAATTTATCACTTCTCATACAAGCCTTTTGTGTGTAAAGTCCATGGGGAAATTTAGACACAAACATATGCAAAAAACTGAATTAGTATATGATATTAATTCATAATCAATTATTGAAGAGTTCATATTTTTATACAGAAATTAATAACTTAAAATACAAGCACTGTCCATCATTCATATTTGCAAATCGTTTGAGAAAAGAGTTTACTGGATTTAAATTTCCTAAAGCCCAGCGTGAATCTATGCAGGTTGAAGAGAGTCAGGTACAACTGATGATATGATTACAAGCCATCTAGGGGGGTCAGGGGGTATGCTCCCCCGGGAAATTTTTATATTTGGGCTTTTTGAAATCGCTAGAAATTTATTTAAAACTGCTTACATGGAGAAATTTATCAGTTTTATATACTGATGAATACAACTTTTCTTGGAACTATAACAGTTAAAAGTTAGTGAATAAATAAGATGACCCACCGCCTACGTGTAGATCAAAACTACATAACCCGCCCCTTTTCGAGGGTTCAAAAACTGATGACCCACCCCCTTTCTGCTCCGGCCCACCCCCCCTGTACTTATTGACCAGTCCCTTATACATAAATGTATTGTATTAACCATTGGACAGCGCCACACAAGTATTGCCTAAAAACTACTCAAGTATTCAACCAATATAGCTACCATTGCGCAAGTTGTGCAGACCTTATATTACGTCACAAATTTGTATCACGTGATTAACCGTGTGCGTTGTCTGTTTGCTTTGGTTCGATTCATACAGCTTGTTTGTCGTTTAAACAGTTTTTTTCAAATATGGAAAGTTTGGTTTTTGTGATATTTTCGTCCTCTGTTTTTCTTTTTCTATAGTTTCTTTTTCTATAGTATAAAATGAACTTGGTAGATTTTCTGAACCTTTTGCAAATTTGAAATCAGTGGAGGTGAATCCAAGATAGTCAATTTACTGTCATGTTATTGGTGTCACCAAACCGTGATATGACATCACAGCAGACAAGTAACCACCACTGAGCAATTAACAACTTTCAGCGTTATATACATCAAACATTTTTTTTATCTTCCAAAGGGGAACCTTTCTGTCTCCTCTGCCCAGCCCTGCAAACTCCACAAAGGCCAGGAAAAAAGGATTAAAGACTATGGTGAGTCAATCACCAAATACTATTTCATGGTAATTGACCTTGAAGATTTAACAAGGAAAGGAGCTGAAAAGGCTTCTCTTGTGTGGTATTACTAAATGCCTTGCATTTCGTTTTGATTTTTAACCACCACCACCCTCAAGAATTAAAGCCCGTTGTCACGAACTAAAGCAATTAACAAGTTAGAGTTAAATGACAAAATATGTGTCCTCACCTTGCATTCCATGTGCACCTTCGATGTCATTCCACATAAGCAATAATAGCAAGAGAAGCATTTTTATGGTCTAGAAGTGCTTTTGCCACACATTTGATTACCCTTTACTGCGGATCGCCATTGCTGCAAAGATAACATGATTTAGATTTAAAATCTCTAGCTTATTACTAATAGTAAACAGTTTAATGAACAGCGCAAGTTTTTGCTTTAGCGAACAAAGAAATAACTCACTAAATCTGTCAAAACGATTCAGTGCATATTGTTATGGGTGCAAACTGATTAACTCTTTTCAAATGGTTTGACTTGTTGAATTATATGTGTGATATTTACACACTTTTTTCAACCAATTACATTGAATAATATTTATTTCTTACGACATCTGTATTTCGTTTGTTTGTTGTCTGAATTACGCGACGACCCTCGAACTGCATTACACCGTACAGCAACAGAACTCTTTAAATTCCTAGTCGAACAACAGCTTGAACCTGGACTTCCACGTGATCAGCACGTGCGCTAAAACAACAACAATCGACCGCGAAGCGATTCATCGTTGTAAAGAGAAAAACCACGTTACTTTGTTCATTGTTTTGTACGTGCAGAAATTTAATTGACTCAAAGAAGGCTATCACAACGTAACATTTCAAACCCCAAAATGTCGCAAAATGTTAAAAATTTACAATCAATAATTTATTTCCATTCCATGTTTTAGGCCGCCGTAGGAAAATTTAGTGACGAAACTTTATTACAATAAAGTGTTTATTTTCAGTTTGGGCATAACACAAGACCTAATGACAAACAGTTTTGCTCCCCTCGAACTTCGAAATCTCTTTTCAGTTTCCTCTTCGATCATCAAGTCTTTCAAAAAAACATTCTAGTGAAACTACAAGTTTATCACTACAATTTATAGCAACAGGTTTTTTCGATCGCTAATAGCTTTGCTATTTCGTGCCGTTGCCTTCATTTTGGCTTTTGCCATCTGTGTCAGACGTTATGTTAACGACTATCTTATCTACATTTCGATCATTTTTTTTTTATAACTTGACAGTTTTAGCCTAATAGGTATTGTGCATGACTACGCCAGTTACCTAAAATTCACCTCGAGCTTCGTTTATGTGATCTTTCTTTTCAGACTTCCGGCACTGTTATGTTGTTTTCACGTGGATGCTTTTGCATTTTTGTTCAATTTTTTTATTTACAAGTTTGTGCTTCCAAAGCAAGGCTCGACGAATAAATAAGCTCCTCTTGTGATAATTAACAATTATTGGATTCGGTTTTCGCATGATAGCGATAATTATCAAGGCCAAAGTTTCTGTTATCTGCCGAAGCCGAAGGCTGAGGCGGATAACAGAAACTGAGGCCTTGATAATTATCGCTATCATGCGAAAAACGAATCCAATAATTGTTTTATTATGCACATTCCTGAGCTGCACTTGTAAAGACAAGAGCGCGCACAAAATCTGCACAAAATCTGCAAAATCTGAATGCATAAAACTATTGTCTGTAGATATGACGTCACTTCTACATATGTAAAATCTAATGTCTGTAGGTATGACGTAAGAGAAACAGCAAGCAAGAATTAGCTGCGTGCTTATAGCCAATCAAAATCAAGCTGGTGACACCAATGTATAATAACATACATTAATGGCATTATTAAATGCTTATTTAGCATGTTATTACAGACGCTTTCCAATAAGAAAAAAAGCGGGCAACGCAAAGGCGGCGGTCACGAACACAACGCTATTATTACTAATGAATCCTGCTGTGATCCTAAAAAAGAAGTCTGATACATTTTTATATTTCAGATGAAATTAATTGAACTTGCTTTGTAATATCACTTTAAAACACATATAATACACATCCGAAATACACAGTCAAATTTTCGACCGAGGCTGAACGTTCTTAAATTTTTCAAAGATTTAAGCCTAAAATGTTTTTAAATGTTTCTATTTCTAAAAAAAAACAAAAATAAAAAAGGAGTAGTGCAGTAAAATTATTTCTATAACCGATATGTACATGTTCACGTCACCAATGAGTGATGACAATGTTGGTAACAGGTCCGGATTTGAATAATTATTCATTTAGTACATACATTTGCCACACAACAAATAAAAAAAAACGTTCTCAAGTAAATTTCAGCCGTGAGCACGTTCTTAGGATATTCCTAAATTTTGTCCTTTTTGCAGCCTCGGCTTTGGTTCTTATGAACCAAAGAGTATATAGAAAGAGAGACGCGGTTGGCTTGGTCGAAATGAATGTTTAAACTTCGCTTGTCTTGATGTAAACGGGCATTTTTCGCCTGCCTTGCAACATCTTGTGTTTTTTTTTTTAACTGTTAGACTGAAGTCGAAAGAAACGTTCCTTTCTTTCAAGAAAAATAAAATGCTTCGATACTGATACTCAAAGAAGGGAAAAGAAGAAGAAGAAACTAAAAAGAAAACGCAGGGTAAATTATGTTGCAGGTGGCAATTTCGCGTTAGTAAAGGAAATCCTTTTGTCCCATCACGTTTTATCAACGTTTTATTACATTAAATTATTTACTTACCAGTTTAAGATACAATTGTTACTTAAACACGGTCGAACGAGCGTTCATCATGGTGTCATCCAAAAGAATTTCGATGGATTCACGATCTTTACTCGACCAGCACGTAATTAGGATTCACAACAATATGCCGACGTTAAGTTCTATTAAGTATTTTTTGACATAATTGAATACATTTCCATGTCACATTAACTACATGTACCATATTGTCGATCAAGTTTTTCAAACACACGCCTGGTGTGATGTTTGGTTACACAGAACAATCTTTTTAGAATGTTATGAAATATCCCAAAGCATATTTTGCGTTTTCTCAAAATTGTGCAACCCCTTTTTATGCCACCCATTATTCGGCTGGTCGCCAGCTGTGGTGCAAGGCATGGCCCGTTAACATAATTCAGGTCACATCGTTCACAATACAAGTCGTAGTCATTTAAATAGCTTCCAGCACATACGTAGTTTGATAATATTAATAAGGACCTCAATAAGGCGTTTTATTAACCCTTGCTTACGCTTGTTAAAGTTGCATGACTATATCAATAGAGAAGCAGTTCTTTCGTGCAAAAGAGTCACGACACTATCTCTGCTTCAGTTTTCAATATACAGGGGATTGTCCATTTCAGCCCTGTTATCATTACTACACTTTATAATTTATTATAAATTAAATATTAATTATAAGAACGCGTAAAATTATACGAACGCGTAAAAATTGGCTAAGACAAAGGATGTTCTTATTTTGGCCAATGCATTTTCTTAAATTTTGGGGCAAATCTCAGCCTCAACGTTCTTATAAAAACAGTTGCCATGGAAAGTAAAAAGAATAGTGGTAACGTGCATGTGCGAATAGGGTCAACTAAACAACTACGAAGAAAACATGGAGATTATGCAAAATACGTTTACAAAATAATACAGTGGAACCACGCTTTACGGGCACCCCAGTATAACAGACAGTTGCATTTGTCCAGACAAAAAAGCTTATATATTATCTCAAAAAAAAAATAACCACTTATTACGGAAACCCGTTAATACGGGCAACGGACAACTTTCTCTGTCCTGATTGATAAACTCTTATACATCGTCAACCCCGCTTTACGGACATTATTTATCTGTGCACTGTCTATTTTCAATGTTACGATTTTTTGCCAATTGGAGACATTATACCCTGGTCAAATAATAGCAGATTATTTTCGGCGAGTTAAAGGAATTTTATTACAAAAGAGCAGCAAAACAGTGTGACATGTTTGATCATTTCTTTCTCCCTGTGTTTGACCCTTATACTGCAGTCCTTTACGAAGCTTTCTGCCTGCTGTGCCTTTTTAAAGGGATCACTTTGTTGGTCATTTGCTGCAGCGATTGCATGCTTTTTGTTTTTTGTTTTTCCTCTTCGACGTCCTATATGCTTCCCACTATCAACATCAGCGTAAGCTTTGCCTAGTTTTTACTTGTCAGAGTTACAGTGCGGCTACTGTAACCGGGGTCACCCAGACAAAGTTAACCAATCACAAAGCAGAACTGAAACAAAAGATTTCTACATTTTCAGCTTCAGCCAATGAAATGTCGAGTACAGAACAAAGAAATTGCAACTTCTTCGTCGCCACGAAAACAGATCGATACAAACTTTGGCCGTATGGCGGCGATGAATTTTCCATTAATTTCAATTGCATCCGTTTTGAACTTGAGTGGTTGTGACAGCAACATTTGGAAGGTAAATATTAGCGATGTTTATGTAAGAGAAATTCGAAACTGTGTAAAAACGGGGAAAGAAACGACCGTATCGTCTGTGTCAATGGTGCGTGGCGGAGTTCGCTCGTGACAAATTATTTCAAGTTTTCTCTACGGCATGAACTGGAGTTTTGGAAGCTGTACCATTTGGAAAATAAATACACGTGATGCCAGCGAAGGCAGACATTTTTTATTTTATTTTTTTTTTATTTACATAATTGACGCCTTACTTACAATAATAAGTACACTTACAATAACAGCTAGCACAATATTTACAATACTTAAACAATAATAAAGACAACACTAATACACAATAGCCGGATTTTTTTTTTACAATACTTGTAATAATACGACGGAAGAAGAAGAAGAAAAAAAAGTACACTAGAAGCGCAAAAGAAAGGTATACAACTACACACACACAATATATAGCTAGCAGCTGGCTTTGGGTAACAACAAAAGAAATTATGTGTTTTCACTGCTACAAAGGGTGGTCCACTTGTTCCTATGTTTATTATTATTACCATTTCTGATAGCAATCTCTCTTTCTGATTGAATTTTACTTTTAAGCAAACAAAGAAAGACCTCAAACATTGGATTTTCAGACTTGATTTTTGAAAGGTAAATGTGATATTTGCCTATTAAAACGAAGTGGTTTAGCGCATAAAAACTAGAAGATCCTGGTTTATAGCCATAAAGAATTTCAATAGGTTTTGGATTTATGTTTTCAAAGCGTTTTACGTTCCACCATTCGATTGCCATTATCCAAAATTGTTTCACGATAGGACACTCGCAAAACATGTGTTCTAGTGTTTCATTTACATAATTACACAACTCACATACTGGTGAGGCTTTTATCTTCATTTTATATAGTCTTTGGTTTGTAGGGAGAATGTTATGGATTAATTTGTACTGAAAGCTTCTTAGTTTATTTTCTATTGTGATTTTGAAAGGTAGTTCATAGATGGCTTTCAAGTCCGTAGCATTTTGATTCTGTAGGCGGTGTTCTACAGTGGGTGGGCGAAAGGACTTTCCGACGAGCAGAGAGCGAGCTTTTTTGGCAGAAACATTATCTGCTGTTAAGACGTTTTGCGTTCTTTGATTACCTGAAGGAGTATCGAGGATTGCGGTTTTCCAGGCTTTTGGGATTGCGGCGATCACGCCTGCGTAGTCCAAAAAAGTTGTACGGACACCGAACTTGGCCTTAAAATGTTCGAAAGATAGAAAGTTTCCCTGCTCGGTTAGAAGGTCATGAACCTTTACGATTCCATTTTTATGCCACGATTTGAAATAAAATGATTTACCGCAAATCCTTATGAAACGATTGTTCCATAAGATCTCTTCTTTAAAATCTGTGGAATTAACTGGGTCATTTGAGTGAATTTCTTGCCAATTTGACAGAATCTCTTTATAAAAAATTGGAATGTTTTTTAACTCTAGGTAATTTAGATTGAAATTGCACTGAAACAGGAAAGCACCTCCATATTTTAACAAAAACGAATTAAGAAAGGCGCACCAGTTGTTTTCAGGCTCATCGCAAACGTTTTACCCAAGCAATTTTTAGGGACTTGTTGACGTCGTTGAAATTGACCATATTGAGCCCGCCTTTGTTCACCGGGCCGATTAACGTACTTCTTTTAATTTTATCAGGCTTAAAATTCCAAATAAAAGCAAAAATTGTTTCTTTTACTCTTTTGATGAAATCTGATTGGACGTGTAACACTGAAGAACTGTAAACAAGCTTAGAAAGGGTTAACGTTTTAATAATGGTTACTTTCCCTAAAATCGTTAAATGCCTACCAGACCAGAGATTTAAAACTTTTTGAAGCTTAGAGAGCTTTGTTTCAAAGTTCATGTGTTGGCGAACTAGAGTATCGTAAGCAAAGACGACTCCAAGAGTTGTAACGTATTGTTCTGGCCATGATATTCCGAACGGACTGGCAGACATTCTGCGCTGTATAACGCACCAGTGAAAGTGGCGATGCCAACATTTTTTGTCGTGCGCGTTTGAGTAAATAAAAATAAAATTTCAATTTGTTCACTCGTGAAGCTTATGGACCCTTATGTAGTTTATGTTGAATATAGCTACGGTTAACGTTTAGATTTAAAATTCGAGTAGTTTCACATGCTGTATAAATGGATGTCATTTGTCGTGCAAGTTTGCGAGAATCGATGTCAATCGAAAGCAGTGAACGCAACGGCTTTTTGTTTGGCAAATTGCGTGGCGAATTTGCTCACCGCTCGATTCCCTTCCCGCCGGCTGTAAAATGTAACAATGTTGAGCACTACAGGACACAACGCGAATTCTAAACAGGAAAATCGGTTTTGTTTTCAACACTGACTAGGATACAAGTGAAATTGCTCTATAAACTTTTTCTTTGCGAAATAAATTCCTCCACAAGCTTGACGAGATGTTGGTCTTTGAAGATCAAAATGATGAAGTTTAAAAGGGCGGTGAAGTTTAAAAGGCCTTGAAAATTCAAATACGCCACGTATTGTTCTATACGTACGTCAAACTGCCGTAAATAAACGGCAGTTTGAAATTGCTCGTTCACTTGCACGTTAGTAAAATGTTGCCGGTAATAAAGATGGCGGTTAATCGAAGAGGTGGATTGTACGTGAACAGCAGCAAATTGCCTCCGATGTATCGTGAAAGAGTTCTGGAATTACATCATGAAAATTTTTCTCAGCGGCAAATAGCGCAGTTAACAAGGACAAGCCTGCACTTCGTCCAAAATGTTCTCCGAGACTACAATGTAACAAACTCGCCTTTACAGCCTACAAAGTCCGCGTATCCGAGACCGACAATGACTCCTGATGTTGTAGACTATGTCGAAGTTGAAAAACTAATGAAACCAAGCATTTACTCTGGTGAATTACAAGAGCGAATGGTTTTGGATGGTGTGGTTCACCCCTTAGATGTCCCACGTAAGGCTGCCATTACCGAATGTATCAGGTCAGATTTGCTTATGACTCACAAAAAACTTAGTGTAACACCACTGGAGTCAACAACAGCAAATAATGTTGCCCTGAAAGATGCGTTCTTAGATCAAGACAGCGATCTTAATCCTGCCACACTTTATTTTTTTGATGAAAGTAGCGTTTTAAAAACAACAGCAAACCGTAACTTTGGAAGCAGTTACGTTGGACAACCGGCATTCGAGTTTCAAAGGTATGCCTCGAACGCAACATACACAATAAATTTACTTCACTCTATGAAAGGTGTCGATTACTTGAACATCCTAGATGGTCCGTCAAACGGTCACGCAATGCTTCTGTTTTTTGAAGAGGCAGTTGAACTGCAAAATTATGACGTTTTGGAACAGGGAGACACTGTGATCATGGATAATTGTGGTTTTCACCAAGGGCATTTTGTGGAGCCACTGTTGACAGACATGCTGGCCGAGTATGGCTTACGTCTTCTTTTCCAGCCTGCTTACTCTCCACACCTGAACCCTTGCGAGTTGTATTTCCATCAAATTAAATGCTTCCTTAAACGAAACCAGCTCCTTTCTCAGAACCATACTGAAATTGCAATTTATGACGCACGTCGTGAAATAACAGTGGAAAACTCTTGTGCATATTTTAGGCACTGTGGGTATTTGCAGTGACTAGTGTATTTTGCTACCTTTCAGTTGTTTACGATCTTGGTATACCGATAGTCCCTTTAGTTTTTTAGGTTCCAAACAGCCGATAAAAGTGTTCACCCGCGTCACGTCTAAATGATGTGACTGAGAAGTCAGAGAATGTAGCAACAAGAAAAACGTACAGTAAAGTTTTACCCTATAGCTAGGTGCAAGAGGTTTTTTTTGTGGCGAAGGCTTAGATAAGTATCAACTTGTAGAGTAAATCTAGAGTTAACAAACGAAATGTGCAATACTGTACCGGCCCTCTTTATTCGTGTTTGACTATACTAAATACAACTATAATCGAAATTCTTCAGCGTAGCATTACATGTAATAAAAAAGTGCTCATCTGACTGCACCGTCTTTATTTGACAACGTATACTTGTGATGGGGAGTTCGAAGCAGTGTTTGTCATGTTTGTTGATGTGTCAATCATCTTGAGAAATCAATTTCTCCAGGTATAAAATGTAAAGATTGCTGTAACCGATTTTGTACAGTTGAAAGATTTTTTTCTTTCAAAGAAAATGATATATCTGCATGGTATGATGATTCCACCTCCTTTATGCCACATAAATGGCCATGGCCTTCGACTTGGTTCGGGATTCCCGGTAATCTCACTAAAAAGAAACAAGTAGAATTTTTCTTTAATAAAAAAGTTCTACAAACGAAACGCGTTATTATGCCATATGCAAACATACAGAGTCTGATCATTTCTTACATCCCCTTTAGTGTTACATGCATAACGGCTTTCTATCGACATACATCTTTCGATGTGCTAAAGAAACAAGACGGATCGAAATCCGCCAATCACAGCCCACTAGCATGACCTTCTGAACTTGTGGGCTCATTTGCATGAAACCAACAACGGCAGTTGGGAATGGGACTTTTCTAGGAAAAATCGAAGCTTTACTGCTAGCAAAGAAATATTAAATAGCACTGAGGTGCTCTTTTTCAGTTATTCCTTATGAAAGGATTCACTGAATATTCCAACGTCTAAACGGAAAAAAACAAACCTTGATAAAAGCAAATTTATATGTAATATAAATGCCAATTTACATGTAATATAAATTAAAGTTAATGTGACAACCATGAAAGGAGTTCAGAGAAGTCATAAGATCACTCTATTCAAATATGCAGATCTGTCACGTAATATGCTGCAAGACTATCACTCTTGCGTTACATTCAAAGGTCAAATTCACTTCTAGAGTGTGATGCGCTATTCGGGCTGGCCAATCACATTGCCCCCTTTCCTATTATGTCAATCAAGGCCATGCGGTTTTATCTAGACTTGAGTAGTTTTACTTCAAATTCTCTGAGCTCCCTAGAAGAGTTTTCACAATAATCCCACCCACCCAACCCTCTTTGGTTCTCTTTTAGCTTAGTATTTGTAAAAATGTAGGCAATGTTCTAGTTCTACGCACATATCTGGCTATGTTGAGGGTGTTTATTTTACTATTATTATTATTTACAAACGTAAGCCATAGCTGATGGACTAAAGAAGCAAGCCCGTATTTGTAGACATTGTTATAATTATTATTTCCTTTTTATCCTAACTTACGTTTAGAGCTGATGGACTTAAGCAGCATGCCTGCTTATAGAATTGTTTTTTTTTTATATTGTTACCATTTTGTATGCTAGCTCAGGCTTAGAGCTGTTAGACTTGAGCAATGTGTCTGCTTTTGAGATATTGATATACATGTAACCGTTAGCTTAAGTGTCGAGCTGGCATACACTAACTCAACCATTCTGTTATTCGATTACTGTCTCTTCTGAACTTCTTCAATAGCCTTAGACCATCTTAATTAAGCATTGTCTTTCCTTATTGTTAATAAACCACGGGAGGGGATGAAGTGCTCTGTACCATTCGCCCTTTTGCCCCATAGCCTCACAGGGTCAGCTTTCCCTTATAGTGGGGACCCCCCAGTGTTGCTGTTGTTGGTTGTTGTGATTGTTCCCAAGGGTCCTAGAGATTAGGACCCCAGGTTCTTGGGAACCAGGGCATGTGGTTGTGTTTGTTCCCAAGGGTCCTAGAGATTAGGACCCCAGGTTCTTGGGAACGTTCCCAAGGGTCCTAGAGATTAGGACCCCAGGTTCTTGGGAACCAGGGCATGTGGTTGTGTTTGTTCCCAAGGGTCCTAGAGATTAGGACCCCAGGTTCTTGGGAACTAGGGCTTCCAGTCCTGAAAGGAAGGAGAGGATTCCAGTCTCTCGTTGCCAACCAACTAACCTGTGATACATGTACCCTGCATGATTCCTATTGATGATTCTGATTGGAAACTCGAGCACTTCATCCCTTACCCCTTTTCTCCCACTGAACTTGTTGTCTTGTTTTGACTTCATGGGTTGGGAACATTAAACTATATCAAACTTTGTCTTTGTCACACTACTCCAGTAACTATCACAAAACATCACGAAAGTAACGATCAGTGAAAACCATTTCCTACCAAAGAACAGTGACATTTTCTTTCAGTTCTGCAAAAAGGCTGTAAATGCAATCGGCAAAGCCAGCAGGAAGATGTCCGACGGCGCTATGGGCATTCACCACTGATATTGCGTGAGGATCGTGTACGTTGTTTGCCTCTGGAAAACAATCATAAATATGTCCAACATTGACATCCGACAAATAAGCGTGGTGACCCTTCACAACAGCGTTTTCCACCGATATTCTGCTGGCAATTTCTCGTTACTGGCGTCTTATCGCGTTCTGTAACTCCTGTATCTGATCGCGCGAGACAACGTAAGCTGTAGGGATCTGTATAAGGCACTATGCACAAAGGAGACATTTGATTGGCTTAAGAGTCTCAGAGTTATTGTTTTGATAGGTTCATAGGTTAAACTCCCGCTCTTTTCCCGCTTATAAGAAACTTTCACATAGAGTACTTGGTCTTTTGAACTGATACGCCATGGAAGAGAGCGAAGTTTCGCGCTGGCTCGGTTCGATTTCTTGTGGTTTAGACCTGAAGCAGTTTTCCAAAGACTTTGAAGAACGAGGGTTTACAACTAAAGAGTCACTAAAGTATGTTGAAGCGTCTGATTTAGATGTCTTTTTTCCATCTCCGCGAAAGCTAACATACGCGAAGAAAAAAATCTTAGTAAAAGAGATTAAACAAGTTGGGGTTGTTGGGTCAATGAAGGACACGACTATGCCACAGGCGCCAACAACAGCTACAAACACAGGCAACACACCACCAGTTTACATCCGGCCAACAACTCAAGGAAGTGAACCTAGCAAACCAGCCGGCTTCCTCGAAAACAAACAAGAAGGCATGACAAGTGACATCCAGTTTCTACAAACAAGAATCACCAGCGCGAAGCACGAGTTCTCGCGGTTACAAGCACAAGCGAATGGATATGATGATATGGCGCCAAAACGAGCCAAGACATGCTCAAATTGCCACTTCCCTGGGCATACGAAAGGGACCTGTAAAAACCCGCCATGTCCTGGAATAAGCAACTGCAGCCTTCAAACTAAACATCCGGAATTCAAATCTGCAATAACAGAGCTTCAAGACCTTATAAAGAGTCTGGAGAAACGGAAGCAGAAGTCCAAGGATGACCTCCTTAGCTTCATAGCCGCTCGTGAAAAGGCTTCAAACAGCTTCTTTGCCATAATGAGGCCAAGGTTAAAGAAAGCTAATGCAATGAAGTATGCTGGAACGGATCGTCTTCTACTTGATAGAGATTTGATGACATTAAAGAAAGCGCTAGGGAGTAAAATCCCATTCGATGAAAGCAATGATTGGCGTTTGCCATTTCTAATTGAAGGTTCCAGAGGAACACGATTAACCCGCTACAACAAAGTGTTTTCCACAACAGCAGCTCAAGCTCAGAAAGTCTCACGTATTAGCCCTGCAGTAGTAACAAAAGACAAATAAACATGTCAAGTACTTTATCGTTGCGTTTATTATTAGACTGTTTGTTTACTTATCAAGGTGACCTTTATCGCCATTTATAGTCTTTATATAGTTTTATCAGTCCAGGAACTTGCATTCGACAAATTATCAATACCATTTTGAAGTTGAAACATGTGCTAACGATATTTGTTGTATTGTGACTTCACGAGGATCTATTTCGATGCAATCAGAGTTGTTGTTGTTTGCTGTTCATGTTTGTTGAATCGACTGATTTCAGTGAAATGCATGTTGAAGAAAAAACGTTCCGAACGAATTCATTTCAACGGTTGAATTTTTTTTGCGTGTTTATTCAAGCTAGCTGAATTGCTGAAACTTTCGGATGTATACGGCCGATACGCTTTCGGTGGAACTCAACGATCGGACATAGCAGAAAACTAAATTTATCACGCTGGTAAACAAGCCGTGTTTTCGTTGTTTGCAAATACGCCACGCACTTTTCCTAACCTATGACCGTCGCTTTCACTGGTGCGTTATACAGCGCAGAATGTCTTCCCTCGCTAGCATCGCGTGTATTTATTTTCCAAATGGTACAGCTACCAAAACTCCAGTTCATGCCGTAGAGAAAACTTGAAATTGTCACGAGCGAACTCCGCCACGCACCATTGACACAGACGATACATTCGTTTCTTTCCCAGTTTTTACACAGTTTCGAATTTCTCTTACATAAACATCGCTAATATTTGCCTTCCAAATGTTGCTGTCACAACCACTCAAGTTCAAAACGGATGCAATTGAAATTAATTGAAAATTCATCGCTGCCATACGGCCAAACTTCTTCGTGGCAACGAAGAAGTTGCAATTTCTTTGTTCTGTACTCGACATTTCATTGGCTGAAGCTAAAAAAGTAGAAATCTTTTGTTTCAGTTCTGCTTTGTGATTGGTTAACTTTGTCTGGGTGACCCCGGTTACAGTAGCCGCACTGTAAAGTCAGTTGCAATAAAAACAGCGTTTTGCTGCTGTTAAAACTTCTCCTTTATTCTTTGTATAAAGTCAAGTCACGGCATTTGTAAGAACAGTACTATAAAATTAGCTTTTACTCATGTAGTATGAAAAATGACCAAAAGGTGTTTGTAGTTTACACTAAGAACAGTTAAAATACAATTAAATAACGTTTTGTTGCCGTAAAAATGTCTACCTTCGTCTTTGTGTCCGTGAAACATGTGTCCTTGACTTTTTATCTGACAGCCCGCGGCCGCTTAATACAGACACCTCGATAATACGAACACTTTGGTATGTCCCATTGGTGTCTGTATTAACGGGCTAAGAGGTTCATTTCTATTGCGATTATGTTCAGAAAGATACGACATAGCTTATATAGCTCAGTAATAAGTTTTATTCAGAATTGACCATTTCAGTTTTTCAGGAACAGTTTCTCCGTAAATGATAAGAAAACAGTATCTTCACAAAAACCTTATTTTAATTATTTTCCTTACTAAAGTCGTGTATTACAGTAGAACCCCTATTAAGCGGCCACACTCGGGGAAATGGCAACTGGCCGCTTAATAGAGGTTGGCCGCTTAATAGGGGTTTGTCAGAAATTAGCATAAGGTCTTTTAAGAAGGTTACATTATTTCAATACTAAATAAGGTGAAAAGGAATAACGAAATCACATGAAGACGACAATAAACCTGTGTTTGAATGAAATATCGGCCGTCACGATCTGAGCTTGTTGGAAATTTATTTAAATATCGTATATTACATTCTTATTGGCCGCTAAATAGAGGTAAAAACAATAGAAGAACGCTCATCGGGACGGAAGAAAGGTGGCCGTGGCCGCTTAATAGGGGTGGCCGCTTAAAAGGGGTTTTATTTACAGTATTATACTGACAATATTTTCGGGACTTTAGTAACTGGCCGCTTAATAGGGGGTGGCCGCTTAATAGGGGTTCGACTGTATTCAGTAAATAGGTAAAGTGAGTAGACAAAACCTATTTATTTCTAGATGATAATGAGCTCGACAAAAGCCAAAGGCTGATGAATTACAAACTGTGTTAAAAAGAATAAAAAACAAGGCAAGTTTTCTTCTTTCTGTACTCTAGCGGCCGCGTATTATTTTGAAAGTACTATGTGTGGCGAAAATTCCATCTTCCATTGTCGGCAGCTACGGAGTATTTCGAATTTTCAGATTGTTAACAAACGCGTTGTAACCTTAAAAATTGTTTGTGATTTTTTTTAGCAAAAGGAGCTGTCGAAAAAAACATAAAATTCGAATTTTCCGTTTTGTTGCGGGATTCTCTATCAGTTTTGCATACAGACGCCCTTAAGATGCACTTGTTTGTGAACTGAATTGAGTGACTAGCTCCTGTCCCGAAAAAACTCTCCTTATCAAAGTGAAAGCTGCTCTACGAACATCCTTCATTCGCACGAGATACAAGACAGGATTAAGAGTAGAATTGATATACATGATTGTGCCTCCAATTTCGTAGGCAAGTTTGACGCTTGAACTGTATCCAATGACAACACGGACAACCATCGCAGTTAGAAACGGTATGTTACTGCAAATGAACAAAATGACGACGTATCCCATGGTCAAGGCAGATTTCTTGTATTTCTTCAGATCTAAAGTGGTAGTTTTGGGCTGCGATACGACCCTCTCTGTAGCCTGTATTTGTCGTTGGTGCCGGCGCAAAATACTGAATATCTGTAAATAACACACGGCGGTGACCAATAATGATAATAAAAGCATAGGAAGCGGAAGAAAAGTCCAGTATTTATCAGAATGGCCGAAAAACACGGAAATAACAATAGTTACACAGCACAACCAGATAAATACTACCACCTTTGCAACTCGCATGTTTGTCACAATTTCGTTGTATCTCAAGTGCAAATGCAACGCAAGAAATTTGTCAATTGCGATGGACGCGATCGTCACCACGGATACACCCGTACATGTGAAACCGGCAACCCAGTGAAGAATTCTTGCATTGCAGACTAACTTGGTGTTACCCATCAACTCTGCGGTTTTGTAGACGACAAATGAAGGCTGGGTAACAAGTCCAGTAACAAAATCTGCCAAGGCAAGGTTGCAAAGTAGAACGCTTGACGGCGATTGTAACGAGGGCGTTCTATAGATGACGTGTGTTATAAGAGCGTTCGCTATCGCCGCTATTATTGAGAACAGTGAGTTCACAACGAGCATAGAAATTTCGATCGCCAGTGTGAAACCATCATGTGTTGTGCTGACTACGTCTAAAAACAGGCAATCGTTGGTATCGCTTCCCGATTTATTCATTTCTTCAATTCGTTTCTCGATCGCTTCATCAAAGCTTGCGATGATTTTAGTGCAAAACACGAGAGCAGGTGAACGGCTTTTGTTGTTAACATTGTGTTTTTCCTTCTGCCAATGGGTTTTTATTCATCTCTGTTTGCACAACTGACGGTATAATTACGGCACATGAGCCAATAGTACTCCTAATGAGTTCTAAGCTGTCAGCGTTTCATAATACTCTATTCAAAAGGACACCCGTTATGTCTCTATGACGCAACTTTGTTTTATTACGCTCAGCAAAGGACTATCTTTTACTGTAAATCGATTGGATTAAAAACTCATCGACTAAATGAAATAAGACTCATAGTCAGTGTATATTTTGTTTTCTTTTCATATTCAAATATAAGTCGGTAATATTTTTTTTTAGTTTTGGTGATTGTTCGATCACTCGGAGTGTTTGTTATTTATTCATTTTAAGAGGTAATATTTTGAGCAAACAGATGTTAACCCGACTCCAGTTGCAAGATGATAAGTGCCTTCTTGTCAACATTTTAAAATCGACTTTAATACAGGGCCGTCACTGTGTGCTTTGCAACGCTGTGTATTCAATAAAGCTTTTTTTTATTACTGAATCCTTATATATTTCGCATCGGTTAAATGTATTGTTCTATGTCAAAACTTTGATCAGTGATCAAACACGCACAAACTGCGCAGTTCTATTATTTGCTTTCTTTTCTGATAATAAAACAAACTGTATGTAAATACTGATGAATGAAATTATTTTAATTGTCAGTGTACAAGGAAATTGCTTTAGTTGCAGGATAAAGTGAAGATCATTTTATTCATTTCATTTTCTCACCACAGTTGGTTCTCATATAATATAATGTAGGCTTCATGCATATTACCACGTTATGTGAATGGTGATATATCCTGACTCCTTATCCACTGCTTCGGTTGTGGAGAGACCGCTACGCACCAAGGAGTCACTCTGATTGCCATCATGGCGATAGGCACATAGGGTTTTCTGGGAGTGAAAACACCTCTAATTTCAGAGTCAGACTTCAGTAGGTCCCAGTTCTTGATTATGATGTTTCTGACCTCGTTGTTTGGATCGTATGTAACGAAAAGAGGAATTGTTTGTTGTTAAGTGCTGGTCAGATCAACACAATTATCGGGCATAATAGCTAGAGTGTCTTGTAAGGCCACCTTAAAGATAAGAAGTCAATGGTATAGCTAACAATTTTAAAACGCCTTTCTAACGCTTACTGATTAAAAAAAAAAAAACAGTATCATGCTTGTGCCACCAAAGGTAATGCAAGATCCTGAAGTGCGAGCAATTCCAGGTAAATATTTTTCGTGTTCAGATACTGAATTTTCTTCCATATTCTCCGCACTGCTACTGATACTGAACTTTACAGTGCCGTTGAATAAAACAACAATGCATGCAAGCAGTAAGTTTTAGGAGGAAGGTAACCACACTTGTGTGGCCAGCAACAATTATGGAACTAATAAGAAAGCGTTTGTTGTAAAAGGTGAAAGAAAATTTTGAAGGCGTCATCAACCAAATTTTATTTTTGTTGCTTTCAAACTGTTGGATTGAGTGTCATGTTTGAATTCCCCGCAAACAACCATCTCAGATGCAGTAAGTAGTGCAAAATAAGTAGACACACATCTTAGCCCCTTCATTCAAACAACCAATTGCAAAACAACGACTTGCATATAAATCTTCTTACACCGTTTAAACAAAAACAGCTGTCTATATCTGTGGCTGAAGTCACCTAAAGGCACCAAAAGCTAAAAATACAAATAAAAAAGCTAATTACTGATTGATTAAACGAAACTTTCTACATTCTCCATTAGTCCTGTATAAGCCCTTTTATTTTAATTTTAAACGACCCTTCTTGTACCTGAATTTGATGTCAGGAAGTCCAGAATTAATGTAATTAACTGAAAACACCTTTTTTGCCGTAACACAATCAATGAAAGGCGAAATTACGCTTGTCGGCGCGTGCTTATATACCGGCAAACTGTAACCCGAAATTGGGGCCAAAACCAAGGATGCATGGATGCAAGGTCATGGAAATGAACTTAATTAACGGTACGGAATCGAATTTAACGTTAACAAAAAAGCGACTTTAATTAACGCATATTTTTGAAATTCGTGTTAATTTCATGAAGCGTTATTTTCCCATAATAAGGTATTCCCTTGAAATTCTTATACTTCAGTTACTTACCTAGGGATTGATTGTACAAAGCATAAGTTAGTGGTCTTCCGGCGTATTCAACAGATTTCTTTACTAACATCTCATTAACAGCCCCAGGAGATGACGCCATAACACACTTGTAGCTGCCAAGTTTCAGAGCAAAAATACGACCATATCTTTCTCTGAGACTGAAAATCAAGTGAAAGAAACAGGCCACAGGATCAATAATGATGATTCAATCCTTATCAAATGGGTCATCAGCACCTGGTTTATGTCTACTTAGGTGTCGGCGCAAAAAAAAGCATATGCCGTATTAGAAACGGAAAACAAAAAAAAAAACAGTTCATCGATTGAGGTCGTCGATGCAAGAGAATTTTTTTTTCAAAATTTGACACTTCTGATCCAGGGTAGAGAATATGCCCAGACTGAACTTGGCCCAAGTTTGATCTCAAACTTAACACATCTAATTACAACTAGTCATAGTCTAGAACAACCTTATCAGTCAGGGATTTTGTTGAATCAAAGGGACCGTGCAATAATTATCAGGAGAGGTTCTGGAACTGAAGTGTGTGTGTGAGGGTGGAGGGGAGAGTGTAAATTAATACACCAAGAGAGGTGGGGGCAATGTCTAAATTATTCAATGGAAGAACGGTGAGTGATATCTAATATCATGATATCTAACATTGTGATATCTGATATCTGATACAGCTCAGGTCATATTCAAAATCAAGACTTGTCACCATCTATTGTCGTTCTCCTTCTGACATAACAATTCTACAAGCGATTTCTTTCAAAATACATGCTTCTCAGTATTCGATGCCTTGGTGTTTCACACATACACCAGCTTGTTATGTCAAATTACGAGACAGGAGCATTGAACCTATTTTTTCGACGTCTTTTGCGACTAGACGGCAATTCTCTAGATCTCCTCACTTAGGCCGGGTCGCTCTTGAAACAAACTTCTGAAATGTTTCAAAATGTTACCGAAAATTTGTCACAAAACTTGTACAATATTAAACATTGCGGTTAGGGCCGCGCTTGTAGAGACAATTATCCATGACATCCGCATAAAGTAAACACAAGGCTTGTCACTTTATCCAGTGCGCCATTTCTCGCATAATTTTAATTTCGCTCTTTTATTCAAGGCGGGGAGCAAAAACAATCGCATTGAATCAATGACAAATCGCTCTGTTTCTGGCTTCTTCGCCGATAACGACCTAAATGTTTCCTTTTAGGTCCACAAAATATTTTGGCTCACCAGTTTGATTGATATTCACCCTCTTCCAGAAAAAATAAAGTCACATGAATTCAGTAAATCAGAAAAGTCAATAACAAAACTGGATGTAACGAGCGCTGACAGAGCAGACCTTTAAGCAAAAACGAACAAAAAATAGTACGCTAAGGGTACGTGTGTGGGATACAATGTTTTCAGTCTTGGTTTGCACAGTGTATATTTACCATTTCCACTTCACTGATGTAAGTATCGCAAAACTAAATTGTTAAGTGTGTCGCAAAACATTTATCCATTTCAAGGTAACGCAACTCGTGACATGTAATCTTAATAAAAGCATGTATGCCAATCAAATTTAACAAAAGCATATGTATTGTAAATGTAAACACAAGTATCGGATTAGACATTGACTGTTGTTGAAGAGCCATCACACTATTCTGGAACTCCTGTGTGTGTCCTGTGTTGTTGAGGCGGTATGCACACCTTCTACTATTCTGTATGTCTGTATTGTGAATTTGGTTTCTGATAATTTATCGCATTGGGTGAGCAAACGCTCCTATTTATGCGCTGAGTAGAACTGAAATTTAAGAAATTATCGAACAAATATCATAAACTTCGAGTCTACTTCGTGGTATTTTTAGTATACAGGTTCCGTTACACTTAAGATATCTGAGATGGCTAAATTCGCATAATTATACAATTTTGTAGTTTGCTGTTGATTTTGCGAGATATGACGATACGACTTCGATGCGCTGGATGTGACTGCTTGAAAACGGTTAGCATGATGGCCACTTCTCAAAGATCTTTTAAACAAATTCATATTAATTTTAGCGTAAATTAAGGTAGTGCGCTTGGTAATTCGGTTCATTGTGCTGAATTGACGTCCACCTTTGACATAGCAAAGTTAAATAAAGCTGTGAGGGATTTTTGCTTGAAATCAATCATGATTAAGTTTATTTCCATTTTGGTCACTATATGTTACATAAATTTAGGAGCATACAAAAGAATGGAGAAGGACTTGAGAAACCCTCACGCTCTTACTAGAAGAACATGTTAACAGCCTCTGCATCGTGCCCTAATGCTAAAAGTTTTCTCTATTGTTCGCACACTACAACCGTGGAACAGTTTTTGTTTACGTGATCAATGAGAATCGATCAAAACGCCACTGTGTTACTTTACTGACCTTTGGAAAGTGTCGCTAAGATTCTCCGCCGTGGCATCGAGCGAAAACACGTTCCCTAAAACAGGGACAGTTGCTAAACGTGGACCAGGCGGCATGTTCCTGAACTCATAGAAAACCATCAGGTAATGTAACATTAGCAGCAGAAGAAACAGCAGCATAAAATTTCCAAGGCTAAGGGAATTGTAAATCGTGACAAGTACCGACGACGCCATGTTCAGCTGTTGTTCAAATCATGTAATTTATGTCCATATAATTTATGAGGTTCCCTGTTGAGTCTTTTGTCTTTATTTATTTTTTAAGCGGATTTATGTTCCGGTTACAGACAAGTGTCAGATGGGAAATTGAAAACGTATATGAACGCTTCCCAGCCCAGCTACATCCTTTTGATTTGGTGAATAAAATTTTTTGCCTAGTATATAAAGTTGTTCAGAATTCTATTTTTTTTTTTAATCTTTGCCATCGGATTCCCATACAAACACTTTAATTTCTGACGGCGTTGTCTACCGGTCACGATGGCGTCCAAGACCGTGACAAGGTTTATCCATTCGCAGTTAGTTCCGCTATGACTTGCTGGCATCCTCGGAGACCCAGGAGCAGTTTCTTCGCCAATTTTTTTTCGACCGTATAGACTTTCCCCCGCCCCCACTAACTGCCCCTGGGTCTGCGAGGATGACTTGCTGGTGGTTATTTTCAAAATAATAGCTGAAAGTTAAAATTTGACGACTCGATCAATTTCGCAATTTTCAAGTGAAGAAGTTTAGTTACGTAGTTCCTTTGTTGTTTAACGGTTGACTGCAATCAAAGAATTTAAGACTAGGCTGGGCTTCGTCCTTGCGCCTTATTTCGGGCGTTTGATCGGAAGGATAACCGTGCTAAATTTCTCAAAAATAAAAAATAAACGCAGGAACTTTTTATAACGAATTTTTAATTACCAAAGGGTATCTTTCAGCCAAATGCGTTGCTGATGGCGCGTTCTTGGTCTCTACTGTCAGCAGTCCTTACTGGGGTTCAGTCAGAAATTAGCATAAGGCATCACTGTCACATCACTGTCTGAGAAGTATTCCTCAGGGAAGTTTTCCCACAAAAGATGCAAACTGAAGTACAGCTGGGCCGTTGTAATTGAAAATGTCTCTTCACAGGAAAAAGAAATGTTATAAAATTTTGTTTTTGGAAACCGAACTCTGTAACATACATTTATTCAGCCTTATGCGTCCTATTAATTGCTTGGTAACCAAATTGAACAGAAGAATAAAAAGGTATTGAAATCTTGAACGAGAACGGAAAAGCGTTTACGCGCGCCCCAAAAAAGAGAAAAAAGCTTTTGTAAATCAGCAAAATTAATTTAATCTTCGCAATAAAAATAAGCTATGCAATAAGCGAACACCCACGAAGTTTTCTGCCAGATGGTGAATGTTATTTTACACACGTGTTTTTCTGTTTTCATATATTTTCTTGATCCAAATCAAACACTAACCAATTGACATGGATTTGAATTCGACCCTTCTCATCGTAAATGCAGCTTTAAATGTTCCTCTTTGCATCTTTACCATTGTCGGAAATACACTGGTTCTTGTCGCAATTGCACGAACTCCATCGCTAGTTTCACCATCTAATATTCTGCTGTTTGACCTCGCCTTGACCAACTTGTGTGTTGATGTTATTGTTCAACCACTTTATATCGCTTTGAAGTTTGTACCGTGCACTAATACAGAGAAAAACCTTGGAATATTCAGAAACGTTCATTTCTTCGTTGGATCCGTTTTGTGTGCCGTATCATTTTGCAACGTAACGCTTCTTAGCATCGACATGTTTTTGCCCTTCATCTTCACTTGAGATACAAAGAACTTGTTACCGTCAAACGAACAGTATTTCTCCTTGGAATTATATGGTTGGGGGTCGCAACTTTGGTATCGATTGGAATTTGGTTGGGAAAGGAAGATTGCAACCCTATTCTTGTTCCAAACATCCCAAGACGGCATTAACATGGGCCCCAGAGGGAAGGCGAAGTCGTGGCAGACCGAGGGAGACTTGGCGAAGAACTGCGGAAAGAGAAAGAGCGGCTTTGGGTTTCGGCTCGTGGAACGAGGCAGCGGTGGGTGCCCGCGACCGTCCAGCATGGCGGAGGAGAATGTCCGGCCCTATGCCCACTTAGGGCTTTGGCAAAAAAGTCAAGTAAGTCAAGTCTTGTTCCAGCGGCTATTATCATCATCATCGCCAATGGAATACTTTACTACATAATTTATCGCATAGTCCGGCATCACCAAATGCAGATTCACAATCAGACACAAGTTCTTTAATTTACAACGACGAGTCGGTAAACATCAATCGCTTGAAAAAATCATTTATGAACATGTTTTGTGTGTATCTCATTTTTGCAATGTGTTACCTAGTAATGTGTGCTCTTCGATTAAAAATACCTTCATCGATCTTTGAGATTTCTTGGACCATAGTTTGCATTAACTCTTTATTAAACCCAATGCTGTTCGCTTGGAGAATTCAAGGAATTCGCGAAGCCATCAACAACACCATACAGAAGGCAAAACAGCTGTTGTTATGCCGATAGCAACTAACTAACTGTCGAAAACAACTTTGTCGAAAACAACTTGGCTGGGTAGGTTCAAAGCCGAATGTTTTTCTTAACTTTTAAACTACGTTTTGGACGTAACCTCGCCTGCTTATTGGGAAGGTAACGAAGAGTTTCTTTTTTCCAAGGACATCAACTATATTTTTTTCTCTAGCTATCAGTTTCTACTTTCTGCTTTGAGACCCAAGTGAATCTGGCTGATACCTAAATGGAGACAAGTTTGGGTTCTTGGACCGTGCGATCAGGGAACTGAGAATACCACTTAGCTTCAAACCCAAACCTGAAAATACCGACAAGGCAAACAAGTTAAATGATGATAACCCAATGAAAACGACGAGAGAGACAGTTTTAAGGGTAATAAATCATAATTTAAACTTTTGCCGAGGTTCAAGGACAGCAATGATATAGAAACATTACAACCGTCAAAGCAAAAGAAGCTTTAAACGACCTAGACAAAGACAGGGGTGGGCTAACTTTGACTTCTGGGCAGACCTAAGAGGGTGTAAAGGACCGACATGAGACAACCTTAAAATAACCCAAAATTTATCTTATAAAAAACAGCTTCTTAGCACTATGTTGGGTTTTTTGTATGGATCAGATATAATCGCTATTACTGGTTTTCATTTTACTCGTTTTCCGGGTAAATTATAACCAATGTTATTCTAGCCGTAGCAAAAATCCAATTAAAACAATTTAATCTTAGGGATCTCAGTAAGAGAATTTGAAGTAATCGGTGTTTCATCTGAAGGATATTCTTACTGTGCTGGTCGGTGCGTATTAAGAGGAGTTCGCTCAGTTGTTGGTGGTCAGTGCCTTAGAGCAGTGTTAAATGTTCTTATTGTTACGAGTAGTTTTATTTATGGAAACGAAACGACTAAGCTGTTCAAAAATATTTCAAAGCAGCTCGTTTCTAGAGGAAAAGTACCAATGAATGGGACTTTGATTTGTGATCGCACTTCTTAAAAAGAGGGTTATTGTCTTACAGCGGGGTTGAGCGATGTTGAATGCCTATTTATATCGATTTCGGATCCAGAGCTCCGGGATGCAATGTCGAACAGTGGTGTTCTTGGAAAAGCAGCTTTACCCGGCATGCGGTTCATTTTGCCAATTATTGTTAGAGAAATCCTTGTTTCAAGTCAAATATTATAAATTAGTGAAATAACGAGTATTTTTCTAAGCAAATCAGGACAGTTGCTCTTTCTAATGTTGCCCCCAGATTACGCAAGCGTAACACGAGATTCATTTTAAATAACGCGTAGTTTTCAACGCAAAATTCAGTTTCAGTTTCACAATATAATTTAGTTTGCTAGCAGAAGCAATTTCAAACGCTGTTGCTGAATTGTGTCATCCAAACGATCCCACAAACAGATTAAATAGAAAGAGAAATTTGTAATGTGGCAAATAAAGTTTGGCAAATTTAATTAGTTGAAAGAAAAGCTTTTCTTTATTTTTTTTATGAGAAGTGGTCCCTAGCAACAAAAAAATGTCAATGCAAATTTAAAAAAAAATCTTATAAAAGTTTATTTTTGGAAACGGAAATCTGTAACGTACATTTATTAAGCCTTTTGCTTTCTTCAAAATGTTCGGTAACCAAATTGAGCGGATTAAAAGAAAAAAACCTTGATATCAGAACGAGATTTGAAATAGAAAGAAGCGACAAATTATAAGTCGCACGAAAAAAAACGAACACCCACATAGTTTGAAATGCCAGATGGTGAAGGGTAAGGTATGACTCACATTTTCCATGGGTTTTCTTGATCACATAAAATATTAACCGACTGATATGGATTTGAATTCGGAACTCTACATCGCAAATGAAGCATAAGTTCCGTAAGGAACTCACCAGTCAGGTACGGCATACTAATCTACCAAGAAGTCAATACGCTGGCCTCAGATAACATGGTTTCCATAAGGAACTTAATAGCAAGGTTATGTTAGGATGATCTCATTAATATGTATAAGATCTGACGTCAATAAAGTCCCGGATGTTGTTGTTCCTCGAAGTGAAAACATGGCGTGGCGTGTTTGATCTATTGATCCGAAAATCCGAACAATCCTCCCCCCGTCATGAACGAAACAGGTTATGGGCCCAGGTCAAGGTACGGGAGACTACTCTTCGATGGGGATGAACGGAAATATGAGCAATGGGAAGTCAAGTTTCTCGGATACATGCGATTGCAAAAGTTAAAGGATACGATCACTACGGCTGAATTTGAGGACGTTAATGCAGCCAAGAATGAAGAAGCTTTCGCGGAGTTAATACAATTTCTAGACGACAAAATCCTTTCCCTTGTAATGAGAGATGCACAGGATGACGGGAGGAAAGCATTAAAGATTTTAAGAGCACACTACGCTGGTACAGGCAAGCCGAGAGTGATCTCGTTGTACACGGAACTGACCTCGCTTGTGAAGTCAGCACACGAGACAGTGACAGACTATGTCATACGAGCAGAGACCGCGGCGACAGCTCTTAAAAATGCCGGTGAAACCGTGACGGATAGCCTTCTCATAGCGATGGTACTGAAAGGCCTACCAGAAGAATACAAGCCGTTTGTTGTCGTTATTACTCAGAGCGAGAAAGAACAAACATTTGGCGAATTTAAAGTGGCCTTACGAAGCTTCGAAGACATAGAGCGAGCGAGTATAGCGACGGGAAATCACTCAGTTATGAAAACTGAACACAAGCAAGAATCCCAGCCGAATATCACCTGTTTTCAATGTGGCCAGCCAGGGCACATTGCTCGCTTCTGTGGTAATAAAGACAAAGGCAGGAACGGACGGGGGCACTGGTGCAACACGTGCCATAATTCATCACACAGTGACAGAACATGTCGACGCAAAAGAAAGAACAAGACCGACAAAGTCAGTCAGGCTTCTGAGACTTTGGAGGATTCTGATGAGGAAGTGGAGCATTCATTTGCATTTGAGACCAATGCCTATGTAAATGGGAACACTACTGGGAAGCCAAATGCCCTACTGGTGGATTGCGGTGCGACCACTCACATCATCAATGACGAGTCTAAATTCAGCAAATTTGATGACAAGTTCACACCAGAAAAGCACTACATCGAGCTAGCAGATGGGACACGATCCAACAACGTGGCACTCAAGAGAGGGGATGTTGAGATAACCATCATGGATACCACTGGAAAGTATGTCAGTGCAACACTGAAGAATGCGTTATACATTCCTGCATACCCGCAGAACATATTTTCAGTGCAAGCTGCGACTGAAAGAGGTGCTTCAGTGACTTTCAATCCTGACTCTGCTGAATTAGTTTACAAGGATGGTACCAAGTTTAACATCGAGAAGCATTGTAGACTGTACTATCTTAGTACCTTCGACAAGAATGACACTGACTCTGTTAATTATACTTGTGACCTGAAGGGTTGGCATGAAATACTAGGACACTGTAATTATGAGGACATCTTGAAACTAAAAGGTGTAGTGGAAGGTATGAAAATAAGTAATAGTAGTTCTAGTAAACCCCAAGATTGTAATGTTTGTATTGAAGGAAAGATGACCCAAAGTAGGAATAGGAATCCTGATGCTCGTGCTACTGCACCATTAGAATTAGTTCATACAGATTTGGCTGGACCTATCGATCCAGCTTCTAGAGAGGGTTTCAGATATTCCATAGCTTTTACAGATGATTATTCAGGAGCAATTTTTGTATATTTTCTGAAACGTAAGAGTGACACTGTAGCTGCAACAAAGAAGTTTTTAGCAGACACAGCACCATACGGAGAGGTCAAATGTATTAGATCGGATAATGGTGGTGAATTTATTTCTCAGGAATTTAAATCTCTGCTGGAGAAAAATAAGATAAAGCATGAAATGTCTGCACCCCATTCTCCCCACCAAAATGGGACGGCAGAGCGACACTGGAGAACCTTGTTTGAGATGGGAAGGTGTTTACTCCTGCAAGCCAATCTGGGCAAAGGGTTTTGGCCCTATGCGGTAATGGCAGCTGCGTACATTCGCAATCGGTGCTTTAACAACCGCCTTAAGCAAACTGCATACTTTGCTATCACTGGCAAGAAGCCAAATTTGTCAAACATGAGAGTTTTTGGATCTGAATGCTATGCATATAAGCAGAATAAGAAGAAATTGGATCCCAGGTGCACCAAAGGGATTTTCCTTGGGTATGATAAAGAGAGTCCTGCCTATCTGGTGTTAATCCCAGAGACGGGCAAGATTATGAAGTACAGGGTGGTGAAGTTCCCTAGGAGAGGGGTACATGTTGAACGACAGACCCAAACTGAAATTCCACTGGGTGATGATGATTTCATGCCATCACGACACAATACTAACCCTGATACTTGTAGTGAATCTGATGTTGACAGATCCGGAGAGGGTCTGGATGAACTTGCTGAAGGACCTAAGGCTGAGAATGAACCTAGTCCTACTTCACAGCCTCGTGATGAAAGTGTGAGACGCTCCACGAGGGAGAGAAGACCCCCAGCTTACCTGAGAGATTATGTCACAAACATGAAGGATAGTGATCAGGTACTGACGAGTGTAGATTACTGTTACAAATTTTCTGCTTTCCCTCAAACTTACCAAGAGGCTATGGAATCACCTGAGTCTAGTAACTGGGAGGCAGCAATGAAGGAAGAGATGAATTCTCTAACTGAGAATAACACATTTACTTTGTCTCCTTTGCCAGAGGGCAAAAATTCAGTGGGGGGCCGTTGGGTGTACACTATCAAAGAAAGTTCCAATGGTGCTAAAACTTACAAAGCAAGGTATGTTGCTAAGGGTTACAGTCAAGTGAGAGGTGTTGATTATCAGGAGACGTTTGCACCAACAGCTAATCTCACATGAGTGCGTGTGCTAATGCAAATGGCAGCACAACACGATTTGATTTTGCATCAGATGGATGTGAAGACGGCATATCTCAATGCCCCTATTGATTGTGAGATCTATATGGATCAAGCTGAGGGCTTTGAAGTTCCCCCGGGGAGTGAAGGGAAACTTGTGTATAAGTTGAACAAATCTCTGTATGGATTGAAGCAGTCGGGTAGGAATTGGAACCATGTACTACACTGTTTCTTGCAAGAGAATGATTTTGTACAAAGCCCTGTTGACAATTGTGTGTACACCAAACAGGTTGGAAGTGGACTTGTTGCTATGCTTGTCTGGGTGGATGACATAATTATAGCAGCAAGCGACATGGTGTTATTGTCTAAAACTAAAGAGATGTTGAACAAGAGGTTTCATATGAAAGATCTGGGTAGACTTTCATATTTCTTGGGTATTCACTTTGAGCAAGGTGATGGCTTTGTAAAAATGGACCAAAAGAGGTATATCAGTAAGGTGCTTGAGAAATTTGAGATGTCTGATTGTAAACCAAAACCTACACCTTCTGAGCAGAAGTTTGAGTTTGGCAGTGAAAACCCTGTTGATCCAAAGCGATACCGTGAAGCAGTGGGTAGCTTGGTATATGCTATGACATGCACCAGACCAGACATATGCTGGGTTGTTACTAAACTGTCTCAGTTTCTAACTAATCCCACAAAGGAACACTGGGTAGCAGTTGAACATGTACTGCGGTACTTAAAGGGGACCCTTGACTTTGAACTGTGCTATAGGAAATGTGACAATGGTCTTACACTGATAGGCTATAGTGATGCTGATTGGGCATCATCTACAGATGACAGACGCAGCATCAGTGGGTACTGCTTCAGTTTGAATAAAGCTGGTCCACTTATCTCTTGGAAGTCGAGAAAGCAGCCAACAGTAGCTCTTCATCTTGTGAAGCTGAGTACATTGCCCTGGCAGCGGCAGTTCAGGAGGGCATGTATCTCATTCAGATAGTGAATGATGTTGGTGAGGTAAATGATCCTGTTTTGATCTTTGAGGATAATCAGGGGACAATTGCCTTGTCCATGAATCCAATCAATCGACAGAGATCCAAACATATTGATGTGCGCTACCATTTTATTCGCAATGTGCAGAATGCAGGCAAAGTAATCATTAAGTATTGTCCCACCGCCGATATGGTTGCTTATGTCATGACCAAACCAGTTACGAAGATTAAGTTGCAAAAATTCAAGAGTTATATTTTTGGTTCTTAAGACATTTGAGTTTTAATGTAGAAGTAATGTACAAGAGTTCTATATTTTGTTATAGTTTTACTCATTTGTCAACTGATAGTAAGCTGTATGTTTATATTTTAGCAATATGACCGTGTTCATGTGATTTTAGAACATACATAGGAAGAGATCAAGTGGGGGTGTTAGGATGATCTCATTAATATGTATAAGATCTGACGTCAATAAAGTCCCGGATGTTGTTGTTCCTCGAAGTGAAAACATGGCGTGGCGTGTTTGATCTATTGATCCGAAAATCCGAACAATCCTCCCCCCGTCATGAACGAAACAGGTTATACATAATAATCTGCCACGAGGTCAAAGCGCTGCCCTCAGGACTGATAACACGAGTTCCATAAGGAACTCACCAGCCAGATAAGACATAGCAACAAACCACGAGGTCAATATGCTGCCCACAGATAACGTCAGTTCCACAAGAACTAACCAGTCAGATATAATAATCTAACACGAGGTCAATACGCTGCCCTCAGTTAACATGAGTCCTATAAGAAACTCACTAGCCAGGTACGACATAATAATCTACCACGAAGTGAATATGCTGCCCTCAAATAACATAAGTTCCATAAGTAACTCACCAGCCAAGTATGACATAATAATCTACCACGAAGTCAATATGCTGCCCTTAGATAAAATGAGCTCCATAAGTAACTCACCACCCAAGTATGACATAATATTCTACCACGAAGTGAATATGCTGCCCTCAGATAACATGAGTTCCATAAGTAACTCACCAGCCAAGTATGACATAATATTCTACCACGAAGTTAATATGCTGCCCTCAGATAACATGAGTTCCATAAGTAACTCACCAGCCAAGTATGACATAATATTCTACCACGAAGTGAATATGCTGCCCTCAGATAACATGAGTTCCATAAGTAACTCACCAGCCAAGTATGACATAATATTCCACCACGAAGTGAATATGCTGCCCTCAGATAACATGAGTTCCATAAGTAACTCACCAGCCAAGTATGACATAATATTCTACCACGAAGTTAATATGCTGCCCTCAGATAACATGAGTTCCATAAGTAACTCACCAGCCAAGTATGACATAATATTCCACCACGAAGTGAATATGCTGCCCTCAGATAACATGAGTTCCATAAGTAACTCACCAGCCAAGTATGACATAATATTCTACCACGAAGTCAATACGCTGCCCTTAGATAACATGAGTTCCATAAGTAACTCACCGGCCAAGTATGACATAATAATCTACCACGAAGTCATTATGCTGCCCTTAGATAAAATGAGTTCCATAAGTAACTCACCAGCCAAGTATGACATAATAATCTACCACGAAGTCAATACGCTGCCCTTAGATAACATGAGTTCCATAAGTAACTCACCGGCCAAGTATGACATAATATTCTACCACGAAGTCAATATGCTACCCTCAGATAACATGAGTTCCATAAGTAACTCACCAGCCAAGTATGACGTAATATTCTACCACGAAGTCAATATGTTGCCCTCAGATAACATGAGTTCCATAAGTAACTCACCGGCCGAGTATGACATAATAATCTACCACGAAGTCAATACGCTGCCCTTAGATAACATGAGTTCCATAAGTAACTCACCGGCCAAGTATGACATAATATTCTACCACGAAGTCAATATGCTGCCCTCAGATAACATGAGCTCCATAAGTAACTCACCAGCCAGGAAAGACATAATAATCTACCACGAAGTCATTATGCTGCCCTTAGATAAAATGAGCTCCATAAGTAACTCACCAGCCAAGTATGACATAATATTCTACCACGAAGTCAATACGCTGCCCTTAGATAACATGAGTTCCATAAGTAACTCACCGGCCAAGTATGACATAATATTCTACCACGAAGTCAATATGCTGCCCTCAGATAACATGAGTTCCATAAGTAACTCACCAGCCAAGTATGACATAATATTCTACCACGAAGTCAATATGTTGCCCTCAGATAACATGAGTTCCATAAGAAACTCACCACCCAAGTATGACATAATAATCTACCACGAAGTCAATACGCTGCCCTTAGATAACATGAGTTCCATAAGTAACTCGCCACCCAAGTATGACATAATAATCTACCACGAAGTGAATATGCTGCCCTCAGATAACATGAGTTCCATAAGTAACTCACCAGCCAAGTATGACATAATAATCTACCACGAAGTGAAAATGCTGCCCTCAGATAACATGAGTTCCATAAGTAACTCACCACCCAAGTATGACATAATATTCTACCACGAAGTGAAAATGCTGCCCTCAGATAACATGAGTTCCATAAGTAACTCACCAGCCAGGAAAGACATAATAATCTACCACGAAGTCATTATGCTGCCCTTAGATAAAATGAGCTCCATAAGTAACTCACCAGCCAAGTATGACATAATATTCTACCACGAAGTCAATACGCTGCCCTTAGATAACATGAGTTCCATAAGTAACTCACCGGCCAAGTATGACATAATATTCTACCACGAAGTCAATATGCTGCCCTCAGATAACATGAGTTCCATAAGTAACTCACCAGCCAAGTATGACATAATAATCTACCACGAAGTCAATATGTTCCCCTCGGATAACATGAGTTCCATAAGTAACTCGCCACCCAAGTATGACATAATAATCTACCACGAAGTGAATATGCTGCCCTCAGATAACATGAGTTCCATAAGTAACTCACCAGCCAAGTATGACATAATAATCTACCACGAAGTGAAAATGCTGCCCTCAGATAACATGAGTTCCATAAGTAACTCACCACCCAAGTATGACATAATATTCTACCACGAAGTGAAAATGCTGCCCTCAGATAACATGAGTTCCATAAGTAACTCACCAGCCAAGTATGACATAATAATCTACCACGAAGTCAATATGCTGCCCTTAGATAAAATGAGCTCCATAAGTAACTCACCGGCCAAGTATGACATAATATTCTAACACGAAGTCAATATGCTGCCCTCAGATAACATGAGTTCCATAAGTAACTCACCAGCCAAGTATGACATAAAAATCTACCACGAAGTCAATATGCTCCCCTCAGATAACATGAGTTCCATAAGTAACTCGCCACCCAAGTATGACATAATAATCTACCACGAAGTGAATATGCTGCCTCAGATAACATGAGTTCCATAAGTAACTCACCAGCCAAGTATGACATAATAATCTACCACGAAGTCAATTTGCTGCCCTCAGATAACATGAGCTCCATAAGTAACTCGCCACCCAAGTATGACATAATAATCTACCACGAAGTGAATATGCTGCCCTCAGATAACATGAGTTCCATAAGTAACTCACCAGCCAAGTATGACATAATATTCTACCACGAAGTCAATACGCTGCCCTTAGATAACATGAGTTCCATAAGTAACTCACCGGCCAAGTATGACATAATAATCTACCACGAAGTCATTATGCTGCCCTTAGATAAAATGAGTTCCATAAGTAACTCACCAGCCAAGTATGACATAATAATCTACCACGAAGTCAATACGCTGCCCTTAGATAACATGAGTTCCATAAGTAACTCACCGGCCAAGTATGACATAATATTCTACCACGAAGTCAATATGCTGCCCTCAGATAACATGAGTTCCATAAGTAACTCACCAGCCAAGTATGACGTAATATTCTACCACGAAGTCAATATGTTGCCCTCAGATAACATGAGTTCCATAAGTAACTCACCGGCCGAGTATGACATAATAATCTACCACGAAGTCAATACGCTGCCCTTAGATAACATGAGTTCCATAAGTAACTCACCGGCCAAGTATGACATAATATTCTACCACGAAGTCAATATGCTGCCCTCAGATAACATGAGCTCCATAAGTAACTCACCAGCCAGGAAAGACATAATAATCTACCACGAAGTCATTATGCTGCCCTTAGATAAAATGAGCTCCATAAGTAACTCACCAGCCAAGTATGACATATTATTCTACCACAAAATCAATACGCTGCCCTTAGATAACATGAGTTCCATAAGTAACTCACCGGCCAGGTATGACATAATATTCTACCACGAAGTCAATATGCTGCCCTCAGATAACATGAGTTCCATAAGTAACTCACCAGCCAAGTATGACATAATATTCTACCACGAAGTCAATATGTTGCCCTCAGATAACATGAGTTCCATAAGTAACTCACCACCCAAGTATGACATAATAATCTACCACGAAGTCAATACGCTGCCCTTAGATAACATGAGTTCCATAAGTAACTCACCGGCCAAGTATGACATAATATTCTACCACGAAGTCAATATGCTGCCCTCAGATAACATGAGTTCCATAAGTAACTCACCAGCCAAGTATGACATAATAATCTACCACGAAGTCAATATGTTCCCCTCGGATAACATGAGTTCCATAAGTAACTCGCCACCCAAGTATGACATAATAATCTACCACGAAGTGAAAATGCTGCCCTCAGATAACATGAGTTCCATAAGTAACTCACCACCCAAGTATGACATAATATTCTACCACGAAGTGAAAATGCTGCCCTCAGATAACATGAGTTCCATAAGTAACTCACCAGCCAAGTATGACATAATAATCTACCACGAAGTCAATATGCTGCCCTTAGATAAAATGAGCTCCATAAGTAACTCACCGGCCAAGTATGACATAATATTCTAACACGAAGTCAATATGCTGCCCTCAGATAACATGAGTTCCATAAGTAACTCACCACCCAAGTATGACATAATAATCTACCACGAAGTGAATATGCTGCCCTCAGATAACATGAGTTCCATAAGTAACTCACCAGCCAAGTATGACATAATAATCTACCACGAAGTCAATTTGCTGCCCTCAGATAACATGAGCTCCATAAGTAACTCGCCACCCAAGTATGACATAATATTCTACCACGAAGTCAATATGCTCCCCTCAGATAACATGAGTTCCATAAGTAACTCGCCACCCAAGTATGACATAATAATCTACCACGAAGTGAATATGCTGCCCTCAGATAACATGAGTTCCATAAGTAACTCACCAGCCAAGTATGACATAATAATCTACCACGAAGTCAATTTGCTGCCCTCAGATAACATGAGCTCCATAAGTAACTCGCCACCCAAGTATGACATAATATTCTACCACGAAGTCAATATGCTGCCCTCAGATAACATGAGTTCCATAAGTAACTCACCAGCCAAGTATGACATAATATTCTACCACGAAGTCAATACGCTGCCCTTAGATAACATGAGTTCCATAAGTAACTCACCGGCCAAGTATGACATAATAATCTACCACGAAGTCATTATGCTGCCCTTAGATAAAATGAGTTCCATAAGTAACTCACCAGCCAAGTATGACATAATAATCTACCACGAAGTCAATACGCTGCCCTTAGATAACATGAGTTCCATAAGTAACTCACCGGCCAAGTATGACATAATATTCTACCACGAAGTCAATATGCTGCCCTCAGATAACATGAGTTCCATAAGTAACTCACCAGCCAAGTATGACGTAATATTCTACCACGAAGTCAATATGTTGCCCTCAGATAACATGAGTTCCATAAGTAACTCACCGGCCGAGTATGACATAATAATCTACCACGAAGTCAATACGCTGCCCTTAGATAACATGAGTTCCATAAGTAACTCACCGGCCAAGTATGACATAATATTCTACCACGAAGTCACTATGCTGCCCTCAGATAACATGAGCTCCATAAGTAACTCACCAGCCAGGAAAGACATAATAATCTACCACGAAGTCATTATGCTGCCCTTAGATAAAATGAGCTCCATAAGTAACTCACCAGCCAAGTATGACATATTATTCTACCACAAAGTCAATACGCTGCCCTTAGATAACATGAGTTCCATAAGTAACTCACCGGCCAGGTATGACATAATATTCTACCACGAAGTCAATATGCTGCCCTCAGATAACATGAGTTCCATAAGTAACTCACCAGCCAAGTATGACATAATATTCTACCACGAAGTCAATATGTTGCCCTCAGATAACATGAGTTCCATAAGTAACTCACCACCCAAGTATGACATAATAATCTACCACGAAGTCAATACGCTGCCCTTAGATAACATGAGTTCCATAAGTAACTCACCGGCCAAGTATGACATAATATTCTACCACGAAGTCAATATGCTGCCCTCAGATAACATGAGTTCCATAAGTAACTCACCAGCCAAGTATGACATAATAATCTACCACGAAGTCAATATGTTCCCCTCGGATAACATGAGTTCCATAAGTAACTCGCCACCCAAGTATGACATAATAATCTACCACGAAGTGAATATGCTGCCCTCAGATAACATGAGTTCCATAAGTAACTCACCAGCCAAGTATGACATAATAATCTACCACGAAGTGAAAATGCTGCCCTCAGATAACATGAGTTCCATAAGTAACTCACCACCCAAGTATGACATAATATTCTACCACGAAGTGAAAATGCTGCCCTCAGATAACATGAGTTCCATAAGTAACTCACCAGCCAAGTATGACATAATAATCTACCACGAAGTCAATATGCTGCCCTTAGATAAAATGAGCTCCATAAGTAACTCACCGGCCAAGTATGACATAATATTCTAACACGAAGTCAATATGCTGCCCTCAGATAACATGAGTTCCATAAGTAACTCACCACCCAAGTATGACATAATAATCTACCACGAAGTGAATATGCTGCCCTCAGATAACATGAGTTCCATAAGTAACTCACCAGCCAAGTATGACATAATAATCTACCACGAAGTCAATTTGCTGCCCTCAGATAACATGAGCTCCATAAGTAACTCGCCACCCAAGTATGACATAATATTCTACCACGAAGTCAATATGCTCCCCTCAGATAACATGAGTTCCATAAGTAACTCGCCACCCAAGTATGACATAATAATCTACCACGAAGTGAATATGCTGCCCTCAGATAACATGAGTTCCATAAGTAACTCACCAGCCAAGTATGACATAATAATCTACCACGAAGTCAATTTGCTGCCCTCAGATAACATGAGCTCCATAAGTAACTCGCCACCCAAGTATGACATAATATTCTACCACGAAGTCAATATGCTGCCCTCAGATAACATGAGTTCCATAAGTAACTCACCAGCCAAGTATGACATAATATTCTACCACGTAGTGAATATGCTGCCCTCAGATAACATGAGTTCAATAAGTAACTCACCAGCCAAGTATGACATAATAATCTACCACGAAGTCAATATGCTGCCCTCAGATAACATGAGTTCCATAAGTAACTCACCAGCCAAGTATGACATAATATTCTACCACGAAGTCAATATGCTGCCCTCAGATAACATGAGTTCCATAAGTAACTCACCAGCCAAGTATGACATAATATTCTACCACGAAGTCAATATGTTGCCCTCAGATAACATGAGTTCCATAAGTAACTCACCAGCCAAGTATGACATAATATTCTACCACGAAGTGAATATGCTGCCCTCAGATAACATGAGTTCCATAAGTAACTCACCAGCCAAGTATGACATAATAATCTACCACGAAGTCAATTTGCTGCCCTCAGATAACATGAGTTCCATAAGTAACTCACCACCCAAGTATGACATAATAATCTACCGCGAAGTCAATATGCTGCCCTCAGATAACATGAGTTCCATAAGTAACTCACCAGCCAAGTATGACATAATATTGTACCACGAAGTCAATATGCTGCCCTCAGATAACAAGAGTTCCATAAGTAACTCACCAGCCAAGTATGACATAATAATCTACCACGAAGTCAATATGCTGCCCTCAGATAACACGAGTTCCATAAGTAACTCACCAGCCAAGTATGACATAATAATCTTCCACGAAGTCAATATGCTGCCCTCAGATAACATGAGTTCCATAAGTAACTCACCAGCCAAGTATAACATAATATTCTACCACGAAGTCAATATGCTGCCCTCAGATAACATGAGTTCCATAAGTAACTCACCAGCCAAGTATGACATAATAATCTACCACGAAGTCAATATGCTGCCCTTAGATAAAATGAGCTCTATAAGTAACTCACCGGCCAAGTATGACATAATAATCTACCACGAAGTCAATATGCTGCCCTCAGATAACATGAGTTCCATAAAAAACTCACCAGCCAAGTATGACATAATAATCTACCACGTAGTGAATATGCTGCCCTCAGATAACATGAGTTCCATAAGTAACTCACCAGCCAAGTATGACATAATTTTCTACCACGTAGTGAATATGCTGCCCTCAGATAACATGAGTTCAATAAGTAACTCACCAGCCAAGTATGACATAATAATCTACCACGAAGTCAATATGCTGCCCTCAGATAACATGAGTTCCATAAGTAACTCACCAGCCAAGTATGACATAATATTCTACCACGAAGTCAATATGCTGCCCTCAGATAACATGAGTTCCATAAGTAACTCACCAGCCAAGTATGACATAATATTCTACCACGAAGTCAATATGCTGCCCTTAGATAAAATGAGCTCTATAAGTAACTCACCGGCCAAGTATGACATAATAATCTACCACGAAGTCAATATGCTGCCCTCAGATAACATGAGTTCCATAAAAAACTCACCAGCCAAGTATGACATAATAATCTACCACGTAGTGAATATGCTGCCCTCAGATAACATGAGTTCCATAAGTAACTCACCAGCCAAGTATGACATAATATTCTACCACGTAGTGAATATGCTGCCCTCAGATAACATGAGTTCAATAAGTAACTCACCAGCCAAGTATGACATAATAATCTACCACGAAGTCAATATGCTGCCCTCAGATAACATGAGTTCCATAAGTAACTCACCAGCCAAGTATGACATAATATTCTACCACGAAGTCAATATGCTGCCCTCAGATAACATGAGTTCCATAAGTAACTCACCAGCCAAGTATGACATAATATTCTACCACGAAGTCAATATGTTGCCCTCAGATAACATGAGTTCCATAAGTAACTCACCAGCCAAGTATGACATAATATTCTACCACGAAGTGAATATGCTGCCCTCAGATAACATGAGTTCCATAAGTAACTCACCAGCCAAGTATGACATAATAATCTACCACGAAGTCAATTTGCTGCCCTCAGATAACATGAGCTCCATAAGTAACTCGCCACCCAAGTATGACATAATATTCTACCACGAAGTCAATATGCTCCCCTCAGATAACATGAGTTCCATAAGTAACTCGCCACCCAAGTATGACATAATAATCTACCACGAAGTGAATATGCTGCCCTCAGATAACATGAGTTCCATAAGTAACTCACCAGCCAAGTATGACATAATAATCTACCACGAAGTCAATTTGCTGCCCTCAGATAACATGAGCTCCATAAGTAACTCGCCACCCAAGTATGACATAATATTCTACCACGAAGTCAATATGCTGCCCTCAGATAACATGAGTTCCATAAGTAACTCACCAGCCAAGTATGACATAATATTCTACCACGTAGTGAATATGCTGCCCTCAGATAACATGAGTTCAATAAGTAACTCACCAGCCAAGTATGACATAATAATCTACCACGAAGTCAATATGCTGCCCTCAGATAACATGAGTTCCATAAGTAACTCACCAGCCAAGTATGACATAATATTCTACCACGAAGTCAATATGCTGCCCTCAGATAACATGAGTTCCATAAGTAACTCACCAGCCAAGTATGACATAATATTCTACCACGAAGTCAATATGTTGCCCTCAGATAACATGAGTTCCATAAGTAACTCACCAGCCAAGTATGACATAATATTCTACCACGAAGTGAATATGCTGCCCTCAGATAACATGAGTTCCATAAGTAACTCACCAGCCAAGTATGACATAATAATCTACCACGAAGTCAATTTGCTGCCCTCAGATAACATGAGTTCCATAAGTAACTCACCACCCAAGTATGACATAATAATCTACCGCGAAGTCAATATGCTGCCCTCAGATAACATGAGTTCCATAAGTAACTCACCAGCCAAGTATGACATAATATTGTACCACGAAGTCAATATGCTGCCCTCAGATAACAAGAGTTCCATAAGTAACTCACCAGCCAAGTATGACATAATAATCTACCACGAAGTCAATATGCTGCCCTCAGATAACACGAGTTCCATAAGTAACTCACCAGCCAAGTATGACATAATAATCTTCCACGAAGTCAATATGCTGCCCTCAGATAACATGAGTTCCATAAGTAACTCACCAGCCAAGTATAACATAATATTCTACCACGAAGTCAATATGCTGCCCTCAGATAACATGAGTTCCATAAGTAACTCACCAGCCAAGTATGACATAATAATCTACCACGAAGTCAATATGCTGCCCTTAGATAAAATGAGCTCTATAAGTAACTCACCGGCCAAGTATGACATAATAATCTACCACGAAGTCAATATGCTGCCCTCAGATAACATGAGTTCCATAAAAAACTCACCAGCCAAGTATGACATAATAATCTACCACGAAGTCAATATGCTGCCCTCAGATAACACGAGTTCCATAAGTAACTCACCAGCCAAGTATGACATAATATTCTACCACGTAGTGAATATGCTGCCCTCAGATAACATGAGTTCAATAAGTAACTCACCAGCCAAGTATGACATAATAATCTACCACGAAGTCAATATGCTGCCCTCAGATAACATGAGTTCCATAAGTAACTCACCAGCCAAGTATGACATAATATTCTACCACGAAGTCAATATGCTGCCCTCAGATAACATGAGTTCCATAAGTAACTCACCAGCCAAGTATGACATAATATTCTACCACGAAGTCAATATGTTGCCCTCAGATAACATGAGTTCCATAAGTAACTCACCAGCCAAGTATGACATAATATTCTACCACGAAGTGAATATGCTGCCCTCAGATAACATGAGTTCCATAAGTAACTCACCAGCCAAGTATGACATAATAATCTACCACGAAATCAATTTGCTGCCCTCAGATAACATGAGTTCCATAAGTAACTCACCACCCAAGTATGACATAATAATCTACCGCGAAGTCAATATGCTGCCCTCAGATAACATGAGTTCCATAAGTAACTCACCAGCCAAGTATGACATAATATTGTACCACGAAGTCAATATGCTGCCCTCAGATAACAAGAGTTCCATAAGTAACTCACCAGCCAAGTATGACATAATAATCTACCACGAAGTCAATATGCTGCCCTCAGATAACACGAGTTCCATAAGTAACTCACCAGCCAAGTATGACATAATAATCTTCCACGAAGTCAATATGCTGCCCTCAGATAACATGAGTTCCATAAGTAACTCACCAGCCAAGTATAACATAATATTCTACCACGAAGTCAATATGCTGCCCTCAGATAACATGAGTTCCATAAGTAACTCACCAGCCAAGTATGACATAATAATCTACCACGAAGTCAATATGCTGCCCTTAGATAAAATGAGCTCTATAAGTAACTCACCGGCCAAGTATGACATAATAATCTACCACGAAGTCAATATGCTGCCCTCAGATAACATGAGTTCCATAAAAAACTCACCAGCCAAGTATGACATAATAATCTACCACGAAGTCAATATGCTCCCCTCAGATAACATGAGTTCCATAAGTAACTCGCCACCCAAGTGTGACATAATAATCTACCACGAAGTGAATATGCTGCCCTCAGATAACATGAGTTCCATAAGTAACTCACCAGCCAAGTATGACATAATAATACTACGAAGTCAATTTGCTGCCCTCAGATAACATGAGCTCCATAAGTAACTCGCCACCCAAGTATGACATAATATTCTACCACGAAGTCAATATGCTGCCCTCAGATAACATGAGTTCCATAAGTAACTCACCAGCCAAGTATGACATAATAATCTACCACGAAGTCAATATGCTGCCCTCAGATGACATGAGTTTCATAAGTAACTCACCAGCCAAGTATGACATAATAAACTACCACGAAGTCAATATGCTGCCCTTAGATAAAATGAGCTCATAAGTAACTCACCAGCCAAGTATGACATAATAATCTACCACTCAGTCAATATGCTGCCCTTAGATAACATGAGTTCCATAAGTAACTCACCAGCCAAGTATGACATAATAATCTACCACGAAGTCAATTTGCTGCCCTCAGATAACATGAGCTCCATAAGTAACTCGCCACCCAAGTATGACATAATATTCTACCACGAAGTCAATATGCTGCCCTCAGATAACATGAGTTCCATAAGTAACTCACCAGCCAAGTATGACATAATAATCTACCACGAAGTCAATATGCTGCCCTTAGATAAAATGAGCTCCATAAGTAACTCACCGGCCAAGTATGACATAATATTCTACCACGAAGTCAATATCCTGCCCTTAGATAACATGAGTTCCATAAGTAACTCACCAGCCAAGTATGACATAATAATCTTCCACGAAGTCAATATGCTGCCCTCAGATAACATGAGTTCCATAAGTAACTCACCAGCCAAGTATAACATAATAATCTACCACGAAGTCAATTTGCTGCCCTCAGATAACATGAGCTCCATAAGTAACTCGCCACCCAAGTATGACATAATATTCTACCACGAAGTCAATATGCTGCCTCAGATAACATGAGTTCCATAAGTAACTCACCACCCAAGTATGACATAATAATCTACCACGAAGTGAATATGCTGCCCTCAGATAACATGAGTTCCATAAGTAACTCACCAGCCAAGTATGACATAATAATCTACCACGAAGTCAATTTGCTGCCCTCAGATAACATGAGCTCCATAAGTAACTCGCCACCCAAGTATGACATAATATTCTACCACGAAGTCAATATGCTGCCCTCAGATAACATGAGTTCCATAAGTAACTCACCAGCCAAGTATGACATAATATTCTACCACGAAGTGAATATGCTGCCCTCAGATAACATGAGTTCAATAAGTAACTCACCAGCCAAGTATGACATAATAATCTACCACGAAGTCAATATGCTGCCCTCAGATAACATGAGTTCCATAAGTAACTCACCAGCCAAGTATGACATAATAATCTACCACGAAGTCAATATGCTGCCCTTAGATAAAATGAGCTCAATAAGTAACTCACCGGCCAAGTATGACATAATAATCTACCACGAAGTCATTATGCTGCCCTCAGATAACATGAGTTCCATAAAAAACTCACCAGCCAAGTATGACATAATAATCTACCACGAAGTCAATATGCTCCCCTCAGATAACATGAGTTCCATAAGTAACTCGCCACCCAAGTATGACATAATAATCTACCACGAAGTGAATATGCTGCCCTCAGATAACATGAGTTCCATAAGTAACTCACCAGCCAAGTATGACATAATAATCTACCACGAAGTCAATATGCTGCCCTCAGATAACATGAGTTCCATAAGTAACTCACCAGCCAAGTATGACATAATAATCTTCCACGAAGTCAATATGCTGCCCTCAGATAACATGAGTTCCATAAGTAACTCACCAGCCAAGTATAACATAATATTCTACCACGAAGTCAATATGCTGCCCTCAGATAACATGAGTTCCATAAGTAACTCACCAGCCAAGTATGACATAATAATCTACCACGAAGTCAATATGCTGCCCTTAGATAAAATGAGCTCTATAAGTAACTCACCGGCCAAGTATGACATAATAATCTACCACGAAGTCAATATGCTGCCCTCAGATAACATGAGTTCCATAAAAAACTCACCAGCCAAGTATGACATAATAATCTACCACGAAGTCAATATGCTCCCCTCAGATAACATGAGTTCCATAAGTAACTCGCCACCCAAGTGTGACATAATAATCTACCACGAAGTGAATATGCTGCCCTCAGATAACATGAGTTCCATAAGTAACTCACCAGCCAAGTATGACATAATAATACTACGAAGTCAATTTGCTGCCCTCAGATAACATGAGCTCCATAAGTAACTCGCCACCCAAGTATGACATAATATTCTACCACGAAGTCAATATGCTGCCCTCAGATAACATGAGTTCCATAAGTAACTCACCAGCCAAGTATGACATAATAATCTACCACGAAGTCAATATGCTGCCCTCAGATGACATGAGTTTCATAAGTAACTCACCAGCCAAGTATGACATAATAAACTACCACGAAGTCAATATGCTGCCCTTAGATAAAATGAGCTCATAAGTAACTCACCAGCCAAGTATGACATAATAATCTACCACTCAGTCAATATGCTGCCCTTAGATAACATGAGTTCCATAAGTAACTCATCAGCCAAGTATGACATAATAATCTACCACGAAGTCAATTTGCTGCCCTCAGATAACATGAGCTCCATAAGTAACTCGCCACCCAAGTATGACATAATATTCTACCACGAAGTCAATATGCTGCCCTCAGATAACATGAGTTCCATAAGTAACTCACCAGCCAAGTATGACATAATAATCTACCACGAAGTCAATATGCTGCCCTCAGATAACATGAGTTCCATAAGTAACTCACCAGCCAAGTATGACATAATAATCTACCACGAAGTCAATATGCTGCCCTTAGATAAAATGAGCTCCATAAGTAACTCACCAGCCAAGTATGACATAATATTCTACCACGAAGTCAATATGCTGCCCTCAGATAACATGAGTTCCATAAGTAACTCACCAGCCAAGTATGACATAATATTCTACCACGAAGTCAATATGTTGCCCTCAGATAACATGAGTTCCATAAGTAACTCACCAGCCAAGTATGACATAATATTCTACCACGAAGTCAATATGCTGCCCTCAGATAACATGAGTTCCATAAGTAACTCACCAGCCAAGTATGACATAATAATCTACCACGAAGTCAATTTGCTGCCCTCAGATAACATGAGTTCCATAAGTAACTCACCAGCCAAGTATGACATAATAATCTACCACGAAGTCAATATGCTGCCCTTAGATAAAATGAGCTCCATAAGTAACTCACCAGCCAAGTATGACATAATATTCTACCACGAAGTCAATATGCTGCCCTCAGATAACATGAGTTCCATAAGTAACTCACCAGCCAAGTATGACATAATAATCTACCACGAAGTCAATTTGCTGCCCTCAGATAACATGAGTTCCATAAGTAACTCACCAGCCAAGTATGACATAATAATCTACCACGAAGTCAATATGCTGCCCTCAGATAACATGAGCTCCATAAGTAACTCGCAACCCAAGTATGACATAATATTCTACCACGAAGTCAATATGCTGCCCTCAGATAACATGAGTTCCATAAGTAACTCACCAGCCAAGTATGACATAATAATCTACCACGAAGTCAATATGCTGCCCTCAGATAACATGAGTTCCATAAGTAACTCACCAGCCAAGTATGACATAATAATCTACCACGAAGTCAATATGCTGCCCTTAGATAAAATGAGCTCCATAAGTAACTCACCAGCCAAGTATGACATAATATTCTACCACGAAGTCAATATGCTGCCCTCAGATAACATGAGTTCCATAAGTAACTCACCAGCCAAGTATGACATAATATTCTACCACGAAGTCAATATGTTGCCCTCAGATAACATGAGTTCCATAAGTAACTCACCAGCCAAGTATGACATAATATTCTACCACGAAGTCAATATGCTGCCCTCAGATAACATGAGTTCCATAAGTAACTCACCAGCCAAGTATGACATAATAATCTACCACGAAGTCAATTTGCTGCCCTCAGATAACATGAGTTCCATAAGTAACTCACCAGCCAAGTATGACATAATAATCTACCACGAAGTCAATATGCTGCCCTTAGATAAAATGAGCTCCATAAGTAACTCACCAGCCAAGTATGACATAATATTCTACCACGAAGTCAATATGCTGCCCTCAGATAACATGAGTTCCATAAGTAACTCACCAGCCAAGTATGACATAATAATCTACCACGAAGTCAATTTGCTGCCCTCAGATAACATGAGTTCCATAAGTAACTCACCAGCCAAGTATGATATAATAATCTACCACGAAGTCAATATGTTGCCCTCAATTAACATGACTTCCATAAGTAACTCACCAGCCAAGTATGACATAATAATCTACCACGAAGTCAATATGCTGCCCTCAGATAACATGAGTTCCATAAGTAACTCACCAGCCAAGTATGACATAATATTCTACCACGAAGTCAATATGCTGCCCTCAGATAACATGAGCTCCATAAGTAACTCACCAGCCAAGTATGACATAATATTCTACCACGAAGTCAATATGCTGCCCTCAGATAACATGAGTTCCATAAGTAACTCACCAGCCAAGTATGACATAATATTCTACCACGAAGTCAATATGCTGCCCTCAGATAACAAGAGTTCCATAAGTAACTCACCAGCCAATTATGACATAATAATCTACCACGAAGTCAATATGCTGCCCTCAGATAATATGAGTTCCATAAGTAACTTACCAGCCAAGTATGACATAATAATCTACCACGAAGTCAATATGCTGCTCTCAGATAACATGAGTTCCATAAGTAACTCACCACCCAAGTATGACATAATAATCTACCACGAAGTCAATATGCTGCCCTCAGACAACATGAGTTCCATAAGTAACTCACCAGCCAGGTAAGACATATTAATCTGCCACGAGGTCAATATGTTGCCCTCAGATAACATGAGTTCCATAAGTAACTCACCAGCCAAGTATGACATAATATTCTACCACGAAGTCAATATGCTGCCCTCAGATAACATGAGTTCCATAAGTAACTCACCAGCCAAGTATGACATAATATTCTACCACGAAGTCAATATGCTGCCCTCAGATAACAAGAGTTCCATAAGTAACTCACCAGCCAATTATGACATAATAATCTACCACGAAGTCAATATGCTGCCCTCAGATAATATGAGTTCCATAAGTAACTTACCAGCCAAGTATGACATAATAATCTACCACGAAGTCAATATGCTGCTCTCAGATAACATGAGTTCCATAAGTAACTCACCACCCAAGTATGACATAATAATCTACCACGAAGTCAATATGCTGCCCTCAGACAACATGAGTTCCATAAGTAACTCACCAGCCAGGTAAGACATATTAATCTGCCACGAGGTCAATACGCTGCCCTCATATAATGGATATTGAGTGAAAATGAACTTTAATCTACGTTGTGGCATTTCAACAGAAAGGCTCAAAATCGTCATTTTCAGTGGCTCAAATTGCACATTCTTATTTGGTTCGTTTGGACCTGGAGTGAAAATTGGGATGAATCGACGAAAAGACGGTTTCCAAAAAGACCCAAACTGTACATTTTAAGTCTCAAACTGGCCGGTTTTGCTGGCTGTTAAGTGAAAATGAGCTTTAATCTACGTGGTGTTATTTCGACGGAAGGGCTGAAAATCGTCATATTCAGTGGCTTAAGTAGCATTTTCTTTTTTGGTTCATTTAGAGCTGAAGTGCCAAAAAGACCCAAACTGTACATTTCAAATCTCAAACTGGAAGGTTTTGCAGGATATTGTGTGAAAATAAGCTTTAATCTACGTTGTGGTATTTCAACAGAAGGGATGAAAATCGTCATTTTCAGTGGCTCAAGTAGAACTTTCTTTTTTGATTCGCTTTGACCAGAAATGAGTATTAGGATGAATCCACGAGATGGCGCATTTCCATAGAGACACAAACTGTACTTTTCAAGTCACAAACGGGCCGGTTTTGCTGGATGCGAAGTAAAACTAAGCTCTTATCTACGTGATGGTATTTCAACAGCAGGGCTCATGATCGTCATTATCAGTGGTTCAAGTAGCACTTTCCTATTTAATTCGTTTGGACCAGTAATGAATATTAGGATGAATCCACGTGATGGCGGATTTCCAAAGAGACCCAAAATGTACTTTTAAAGTCTTAAACGGGCCGGTTTTGCTGGATACGACGTGAAACTAAGCTCTAATCTACGCTATATTTTTTCAATAGCAGGGCTCATAATCTTCATTATCAGTGGTTCAAGTAGCACTATCTTATTTGATTCGTTTGGACCAGTAATGAATATTAGGATGAATCCACGTGATGGCGGATTTCCAAAAGACCCAAAATGTACTTTTCAAGTCTCAAACGGGCCGGTTTTGCTGGATGCGACGTGAAACTAAGCTCTTATCTACGTGATGGTATTTCAATGGCAGGGCTCATAATCGTCATTATCAGTGGTTCAAGTAGCATTTTCTTATTTGATTCGTTTGGACCAGAAATGAATATTAGGATGAATCCACGTGATGGCGGATTTCCAAAGAGACCCAAAATGTACTTTTCAAGTCTCAAACGGGCCGGTTTTGCTGGATGCGAAGTGAAACTAAGCTCTTATCTACGTGATGGTATTTCAACGGCAGGGCTCATAATCGTCATTATCAGTGGTTCAAGTAGCACTTTCTTATTTGATTCGTTTGGACCAGAAATGAATATTAGGATGAATCCACGTGATGGCGGATTTCCAAAGAGACCCAAAATGTACTTTTCAAGTCTCAAACGGGCCGGTTTTGCTGGATGCGAAGTGAAACTAAGCTCTTATCTACGTGATGGTATTTCAACAGCAGGGCTCATAATCGTCATTATCAGTGGTTCAAGTAGCACTTTCTTATTTGATTCGTTTGGACCAGAAATTAATATTAGGATGAATCCACGTGATGTCGGATTTCCAAAGAGACTCAAAAAGTACGGGCCGGTTTTGCTGGATGCGAAGTGAAACTAAGCTCTTATCTACGTGATGGTATTTCAACAGCAGGGCTCATAATCGTCATTATCAGTGGTTCAAGTAGCACTTTCTTATTTGATTCGTTTGGACCAGAAATGAATATTAGGATGAATCCACGTGATGGCGGATTTCCAGAGAGACCCAAAATGTACTTTTCAAGTCTCAAACGGGCCGGTTTTTCTGGATGCGAAGTTAAACTAAGCTCTTATCTACGTGATGGTATTTCAACAGCAGGGCTCATAATCGTCATTATCAGTGGTTCAAGTAGCACTTTCTTATTCGTTTCGTTTGGACCAGAAATGAATATTAGGATGAATCCACGTGATGGCGAATTTCCAAAGAGACCCAAAATGTACTTTTCAAGTCTCAAACGGGCCGGTTTTGCTGGATGCGAAGTGAAACTAAGCTCTTATCTACGTGATGGTATTTCAACAGCAGGGCTCATAATCGTCATTATCAGTGGTTCAAGTAGCACTTTCTTATTTGATTCGTTTGGACCAGAAATGAATATTAGGATGAATCCACGTGATGGCGGATTTCCAAAGAGACCCAAGATGTACTTTTCAAGTCTCAAACGGGCCGGTTTTGCTGGATGCGAAGTGAAACTAAGCTCTTATCTACGTGATGGTATTTCAACAGCAGGGCTCATAATCGTCATTATCAGTGGTTCAAGTAGCACTTTCTTATTTGATTCGTTTGGAGCAGAAATGAATATTAGGATGAATTCACGTGATGGCGGATTTCCAAAGAGACCCAAAATGTACTTTTCAAGTCTCAAACGGGCCGGTTTTGCTGGATGCGAAGTGAAACTAAGCTCTTATCTACGTGATGGTATTTCAACAGCAGGGCTCATAATCGTCATTATCAGTGGTTCAAGTAGCACTTTCTTATTTGATTCGTTTGGACCAGAAATGAATATTAGGATGAATCCACGTGATGGCGGATTTCCAAAGAGACCCAAAATGTACTTTTCAAGTCTCAAACGGGCCGGATTTGCTGGATGCGAAGTGAAACTAAGCTCTTTTCTACGTTATGGTATTTCAACAGCAGGGCTCATAATCGTCATTATCAGTGGTTCAAGTAGCACTTTCTTATTTGATTCGTTTGGACCAGAAATGAATATTAGGATGAATCCACGTGATGGCGGATTTCCAAAGAGACCTAAAATGTACTTTTCAAGTCTCAAACGGGCCGGTTTTGCTGGATGCGAAGTGGAACTAAGCTCTTATCTACGTGATGGTATTTCAACAGCAGGGCTCATAATCGTCATTATCAGTGGTTCAAGTAGCACTTTCTTATTTGATTCGTTTGGACCAGAAATGAATATTAGGATGAATCCACGTGATGGCGGATTTCCAAAGAGACCCAAAATGTACTTTTCAAGTCTCAAACGGGCCGGTTTTGCTGGATGCGAAGTGAAACTAAGCTCTTATCTACGTGATGGTATTTCAACAGCAGGGCTCATAATTGTCATTACCAGTGGTTCAAGTAGCACTTTCTTATTTGATTTGTTTGGACCAGAAATGAATATTAGGATGAATCCACGTGATGGCGGATTTCTAAAGAGACCCAAAATGTACTTTTCAAGTCTCAAACGGGCCGGTTTTGCTGGATGCGAAGTGAAACTAAGCTCTTATCTACGTGATGGTATTTCAACAGCAGGGCTCATAATCGTCATTATCAGTGGTTCAAGTAGCACTTTCTTATTTGATTTTTTTGGACCAGAAATGAATATTAGGATGAATGCACGTGATGGCGGATTTCCAAAGAGACCCAAAATGTACTTTAAGTCTCAAACGGGCCGGTTTTGCTGGATGCGAAGTGGAACTAAGCTCTTATCTACGTGATGGTATTTCAACAGCAGGGCTCAAAATCGTCATTATCAGTGGTTCAAGTAGCACTTTCTTATTTGATTCGTTTGGACCAGAAATGAATATTAGGATGAATCCACGTGATGGCGGATTTCCAAAGAGACCGCAAATGTACTTTTCAAGACTCAAACGGGCCGGTTTTTCTGGATGCGAAGTGAAACTAAGCTCTTATCTACGTGATGGTATTTCAACAGCAGGGCTCATAATCGTCACTATCAGTGGTTCAAGTAGCACTTTCTTATTTGATTCGTTTGGACCAGAAATGAATATTAGGATGAATCCACGTGATGGCGAATTACCAAAGAGACCCAAAATGTACTTTTCAAGTCTCAAACGGGCCGGTTTTGCTGGATGCGAAGTGAAACTAAACTCTTATCTACGTGATGGTATTTCAACAGCAGGGCTCATAATCGTCATTATCAGTGGTTCAAGTAGAACTTTCTTATTTGATTTGTTTGGACCAGAAATGAATATTAGGATGAATCCACGTGATGGCGGATTTCCAAAGAGACCCAAAATGTACTTTTCAAGTCTCAAACGGGCCGGTTTTGCTGGATGCGAAGTGAAACTAAGCTCTTATCTACGTGATGGTATTTCAACAGCAGGGCTCATAATCGTAATTATCAGTGGTTCAAGTAGCACTTTCTTATTTGATTTTTTTGGACCAGAAATGAATATTAGGATGAATGCACGTGATGGCGGATTTCCAAAGAGACCCAAAATGTCTTAAGTCTCAAACGGGCCGGTTTTGCTGGATGCGAAGTGGAACTAAGCTCTTATCTACGTGATGGTATTTCAACAGCAGGGCTCAAAATCGTCATTATCAGTGGTTCAAGTAGCACTTTCTTATTTGATTCGTTTGGACCAGAAATGAATATTAGGATGAATCCACGTGATGGCGGATTTCCAAAGAGACCGAAAATGTACTTTTCAAGTCTCAAACGGGCCGGTTTTTCTGGATGCGAAGTGAAACTAAGCTCTTATCTACGTGATGGTATTTCAACAGCAGGGCTCATAATCGTCATTATCAGTGGTTCAAGTAGCACTTTCTTATTTGTTTCGTTTGGACCAGAAATGAATATTAGGATGAATCCACGTGATGGCAAATTTCCAAAGAGACCCAAAATGTACTTTTCAAGTCTCAAACGGGCCGGTTTTGCTGGATGCGAAGTGAAACTAAGCTCTTATCTACGTGATGGTATTTCAACAGCAGGGCTCATAATCGTCATTATCAGTGGTTCAAGTAGCAAGTTCTTATTTGATTCGTTTGGACCAGAAATGAATATTAGGATGAATCCACGTGATGGCGGATTTCCAAAGAGACCCAAAATGTACTTTTCAAGTCTCAAACGGGCCGGTTTTGCTGGATGCGAAGTGAAACTAAGCTCTTATCTACGTGATGGTATTTCAACAGCAGGGCTCATAATCGTCATTTTCAGTGGTTCAAGTAGCACTTTCTTATTTGATTCGTTTGGAGCAGAAATGAATATTAGGATGAATCCACGTGATGGCGGATTTCCAAAGAGACCCAAGATGTACTTTTCAAGTCTCAAACGGGCCGGTTTTGCTGGATGCGAAGTGAAACTAAGCTCTTATCTACGTGATAGTATTTCAACAGCAGGGCTCATAATCGTCATTATCAGTGGTTCAAGTAGCGCTTTCTTATTTGATTCGTTTGGACCAGAAATGAATATTAGGATGAATCCACGTGATGGCGGATTTCCAAAGAGACTTAAAATGTACTTTTTAAGTCTCAAACGGGCCGGTTTTGCTGGATGCGAGGTGAAACTAAGCTCTTACCGGTATCTACGTGATGGTATTTCAACAGCAGGGCTCATAATCGTCATTATCAGTGGTTCAAGTAGCACTTTCCTATTTGATTCGTTTGGACCAGAAAAAAATATTAGAATGAATCCACGTGATGGCGGATTTCCAAAGAGACCCAAAATGTACTTTTCAAGTCTCAAACGGGCCGGTTTTGCTGGATGCGAGGTAAAAGTAAGCTCTTATCTACGTGATGGTATTTCAACAGCAGGGCTCATAATCGTCATTATCAGTGGTTCAAGTAGCACTTTCTTATTTGATTTGTTTTGGACCAGAAATGAATATTAGGATGAATCCACGTGATGGCGGATTTCCAAAGAGTCCCAAAATGTACTTTTCATGTCTTTAACGGGCCGGTTTTGCTGGATGCGAAGTGAAGCTAAGCTCTTATCTACGTGATGGTATTTCAACAGCAGGGCTCATAATCGTCATTATCAGTGGTTCAAGTAGCACTTTCCTATTTAATTCGTTTGGACCAGAAAAGAATATTAGGATTAATCCACGTGATGGCGGATTTCCAAAGAGACCTCAAATGTACTTTTCAAGACTCAAACGTGCCGGTTTTGCTGGATGCGAAGTGAATCTAAGCTCTTATCTACGTGATGGTATTTCAACAGCAGGGCTCATAATCGTCATTACCAGTGGCCCAAGTAGCACTTTCGTATTTGATTCGTTTGGACCAGAAATGAATATAAGGATGAATTCACGTGATGGCGGATTTCCAAAGAGACCCAAAATGTACTTTTCAAGTCTCAAACGGGCCGGATTTGCTGGATGCGAAGTGAAACTAAGCCCTTTTCTACGTTATGGTATTTCAATAGCAGGGCTCATAATCGTCATTACCAGTGGCCCAAGTAGCACTTTCGTATTTGATTCGTTTGGACCAGAAATGAATATTAGTATGAATCCACGTGTTGGCGGATTTCCAAAGAGACCCATAATGTACATTTAAAGTCTCAAACGGGCTGGATTTGCTGGACGCTAAATGAAACTATGCTCTTATCTACGTGATGGTATTTAAACAGCAGGACTCATAATCGTCATTATCAGTGGTCTAAGTAGCACTTTCTTATTTGATTCGTTTGGACCAGAAATGAATATTAGGATGAATCCACGTGATGGCGGATTTCCAAAGACACCCAAAATGTACTTTTCAAGTCTCAAACGGGCCGGTTTTGCTGGATGCGAAGTGAAACTAAACTCTTTTCTACGTGGTGGTATTTCAACAGCAGGGCTCACAATCGTCATTATCAGTGGCCCAAGTAGCACTTTCGTATTTGATTCGTTTGGACCAGAAATGAATATTAGGATGAATCCACGTGATGGCGGATTTCCAAAGAGACCCAAAATGTACTTTTAAAGTCTCAAACGGGCCGGATTTTCTGGATGCGAAGTGAAACTAAACTCTTATCTACGTGATGGTATTTGAACAGCAGGGCTCATAATCGTCATTATCAGTGGTCCAAGTAGCACTTTCTTATTTGATTCGTTTGGAGCAGAAATGAATATTAGGATGAATCCACGTGATGGCGGATTTCCAAAGAGACCCAAAATGTACTTTCCAAGTCTCAAACGGGCCGGATTTGCTGGATTTGAAGTGAAACTAAGCTCTTATCTACGTGATGGTATTTAAACAGCAGGGCTCATAATCGTCATTATCAGTGGTCCAAGTAGCACTTTGGTATTTGATTCGTTTGGACCAGAAATGAATATTAGTATGAATCCACGTGATGGCGGATTTCCAAAGAGACCCAAAATGTACTTTTCAAGTCTCAAACGGGCCGGATTTGCTGGATGCGAAGTGAAACTAAGCTCTTATCTACGTGATGGTATTTAAACAGCAGGGCTCATAATCGTCATTATCAGTGGTCCAAGTAGCACTTTCGTATTTGATTCGTTTGGACCAGAAATGAATATTAGGATGAATCCACGTGATGGCGGATTTCCAAAGAGACCCAAAATGTACTTTTCAAGTCTCAAACGGGCCGGATTTGCTGGATGCGAAGTGAAACTAAGCTCTTATCTACGTGATGGTATTTAAACAGCAGGGCTCATAATCGTCATTATCAGTGGTCTAAGTAGCACTTTCTTATTTGATTCGTTTGGACAAGAAATGAATATTAGGATGAATCCACGTGATGGCGGATTTCCAAAGAGACCGAAAATGTACTTTTCAAGTCTCAAACGGGCCGGATTTACTGGATGCGAAGTGAAACTAAGCTCTTTTCTACGTGATGGTATTTCAACAGCAGGGCTCATAATCGTCATTATCAGTGGCCCAAGTAGCACTTTCTTATTTGATTCGTTTGGACCAGAAATGAATATTAGTATGAATCCACGCGATGGCGGATTTCCAAAGAGACCCAAAATGTAGTTTTCAAGTCTCAAACGGGCCGGATTTGCTGGATGCGAAGTGAAACTAAGCTCTTATCTACGTGATGGTATTTAAACAGCAGGGCTCATAATCGTCATTATCAGTGGTCTAAGTAGCACTTTCTTATTTGATTCGTTTGGACAAGAAATGAATATTAGGATGAATCCACGTGATGGCGGATTTCCAAAGAGACCCAAAATGTACTTTTCAAGTCTCAAACGGGCTGGATTTGCTGGATGCGAAGTGAAACTAAGCTCTTATCTACGTTATGGTATTTCAACAGCAGGGCTCATAATCGTCATTATCAGTGGCCCAAGTAGCACTTTCTTATTTGATTCGTTTGGACAAGAAATGAATGTTAGGATGAATCCACGTGATGGCGGATTTCCAAAGAGACCCAAAATGTACTTTTCAAGTCTCAAACGGGCCGGTTTTGCTGGATGCGAAGCGAAAGTAAGCTCTTATCTACGTGATGGTATTTCAACAGCAGGGCTCAAAATCGTCATTATCAGTGGTTCAAGTAGCACTTTCTTATTTGATACGTTTGGACCAGAAATTAATATTAGGATGAATCCAGGTGATGGCGGATTTCCAAAGAAACCCAAAATGTACATTTCAAGTCTCAAACGGGCCGGTTTTGCTGGATGCGAAGTGAAACTAAGCTCTTATCTACGTGATGGTATTTAAACAGCAGGGCTCATAATCGTCATTATCAGTGGTCCAAGTAGCACTTTCTTATTTGATTCGTTTGGAGCAGAAATGAATATTAGGATGAATCCACGTGATGGCGGATTTCCAAAGAGACCCAAAATGTACTTTTCAAGTCTCAAACGGGCCGGTTTTGCTGGATGCGAAGTGAAATTAAACTCTTATCTACGTGATGGTATTTGAACAGCAGGGCTCATAATCGTCATTATCAGTGGTTCAAGTAGCTCTTTCTTATTTGATTCGTTTGGACCAGAAATGAATATTAGGATGAATCCACGTGATGGCGGATTTCCAAAGAGACCCAAAATGTACTTTTCAAGTCTCAAACGGGCCGGATTTGCTGGATGCGAAGTGAAACTAAGCTCTTATCTACGTGATGGTATTTCAACAGCAGGGCTCAAAATCGTCATTATCAGTGGTCCAAGTAGCACTTTCTTATTTGATTCGTTTGGACAAGAAATGAATATTAGGATGAATCCACGTGATGGCGGATTTCCAAAGAGACCCAAAATGTACTTTTCAAGTCTCAAACGGGCCGGATTTGCTGGATGCGAAGTGAAACTAAGCTCTTTTCTACGTGATGGTATTTCAACAGCAGGGCTCATAATCGTCATTATCAGTGGCTCAAGTAGCACTTTCTTATTTGATTCGTTTGGACCAGAAATGAATATTAGGATGAATCCACGTGATGGCGGATTTCCAAAGAGACCCAAAATGTACTTTTAAAGTCTCAAACGGGCCGGATTTTCTGGATGCGAAGTGAAACTAAGCTCTTATCTACGTGATGGTATTTGAACAGCAGGGCTCATAATCGTCATTATCAGTGGTTCAAGTAGCTCTTTCTTATTTGATTCGTTTGGAGCAGAAATGAATATTAGGATGAATCCACGTGATGGCGGATTTCCAAAGAGACCCAAAATGTACTTTCCAAGTCTCAAACGGGCCGGATTTGCTGGATGCGAAGTGAAACTAAGCTCTTATCTACGTTATGGTATTTAAACAGCAGGGCTCATAATCGTCATTATCAGTGGTCCAAGTAGCACTTTCGTATTTGATTCGTTTGGACCAGAAATGAATATTAGGATGAATCCACGTGATGGCGGATTTCCAAAGAGACCCAAAATGTACTTTTCAAGTCTCAAACGGGCCGGATTTGCTGGATGCGAAGTGAAACTAAGCTCTTATCTACGTGATGGTATTTAAACAGCAGGGCTCATAATCGTCATTATCAGTGGTCCAAGTAGCACTTTCTTATTTGATTCGTTTGGACCAGAAATGAATATTAGGATGAATCCACGTGTTGGCGGATTTCCAAAGAGACCCATAATGTACATTTAAAGTCTCAAACGGGCTGGATTTGCTGGACGCTAAATGAAACTATGCTCTTATCTACGTGATGGTATTTAAACAGCAGGACTCATAATCGTCATTATCAGTGGTCCAAGTAGCACTTTCTTATTTGATTCGTTTGGACCAGAAATGAATATTAGGATGAATCCACGTGATGGCGGATTTCCAAAGAGACCCAAAATGTACTTTTCAAGTCTCAAACGGGCCGGATTTGCTGGATGCGAAGTGAAACTAAGCTCTTTTCTACGTTGTGGTATTTCAACAGCAGGGCTCACAATCGTCATTATCAGTGGTCCAAGTAGCACTTTCGTATTTGATTCGTTTGGACCAGAAATGAATATTAGGATGAATCCACGTGATGGCGGATTTCCAAAGAGACCCAAAATGTACTTTTAAAGTCTCAAACGGGCCGGATTTTCTGGATGCGAAGTGAAACTAAGCTCTTATCTACGTGATGGTATTTGAACAGCAGGGCTCATAATCGTCATTATCAGTGGTCCAAGTAGCTCTTTCTTATTTGATTCGTTTGGAGCAGAAATGAATATTAGGATGAATCCACGTGATGGCGGATTTCCAAAGAGACCCAAAATGTACTTTCCAAGTCTCAAACGGGCCGGATTTGCTGGATGTGAAGTGAAACTAAGCTCTTATCTACGTTATGGTATTTAAACAGCAGGGCTCATAATCGTCATTATCAGTGGTCCAAGTAGCACTTTGGTATTTGATTCGTTTGGACCAGAAATGAATATTAGGATGAATCCACGTGATGGCGGATTTCCAAAGACACCCAAAATGTACTTTTCAAGTCTCAAACGGGCCGGATTTGCTGGATGCGAAGTGAAACTAAGCTCTTATCTACGTGATGGTATTTAAACAGCAGGGCTCATAATCGTCATTATCAGTGGTCCAAGTAGCACTTTCTTATTTGATTCGTTTGGACCAGAAATGAATATTAGGATGAATCCACGTGATGGCGGATTTCCAAAGACACCCAAAATGTACTTTTCAAGTCTCAAACGGGCCGGATTTGCTGGATGCGAAGTGAAACTAAGCTCTTATCTACGTGATGGTATTTAAACAGCAGGGCTCATAATCGTCATTATCAGTGGTCTAAGTAGCACTTTCTTATTTGATTCGTTTGGACAAGAAATGAATATTAGGATGAATCCACGTGATGGTGGATTTCCAAAGAGACCCAAAATGTAGTTTTCAAGTCTCAAACGGGCTGGATTTAAAGGATGCGAAGTGAAACTAAGCTCTTTTCTACGTTATGGTATTTCAACAGCAGGGCTCATAATCGTCATTATCAGTGGCCCAAGTAGCACTTTCGTATTTGATTCGTTTGGACCAGAAATGAATATTAGTATGAATCCACGCGATGACGGATTTCCAAAGAGACCCAAAATGTAGTTTTCAAGTCTCAAACGGGCCGGATTAACTGGATGCGAAGTGAAACTATGCTCTTATCTACGTGATGGTATTCAAACAGCAGGACTCATAATCGTCATTATCAGTGGTCCAAGTAGCACTTTCGTATTTGATTCGTTTGGACCAGAAATGAATATTAACCCTCGGACGTACAAAGGGGGGTGGATGCCACCCCCCCCCCCCCCCATAAGGTTTTTTCCAAATTTTGAAAAAACGATTTACTCAACAATGCTGAAACTTTCAGTAGCTGTTCATTGATCCTTTGCGGAAATTTTGATATGTCAACCATGTGTCCATGGTGTTTGACGTTGCCATGGCAACGTCATAAATACAAGCAGGTCCGGCCAAAAATCGTCATTTTTACCATTTTTCTTATTTTATTCCAGTTTTTTAAAACAGAAGTGCAAGATGTGTTTATTTTTACATTCCGTAAGCATTCTGGCTTGATTTTGCATCAATTTTCGTTATTTTCTGACTTTCTAAGAAAATGTTGAAATCCAAGATGGCGGATCCAAGATGGCGGCTCTAATGACGTCACGTGACGTCATATGACGTCACAGCTAATTAAAATTATGTCATCTTGTAGAGTAAGCTAAGGGCTTTCTTCTCAGTTCAAAATATTTTTACTACGCCTTAATATAACGAAAACTCCGGGGAGGGGTTCCATCCACCCCCTCCTTGTACGATGGTGGGGGTGTGAGTTGGCTTCTACGTCCGAGGGTTAGTATGAATCCACGTGATGGCGGATTTCCAAAGAGACCCAAAATGTACATTTCAAGTCTCAAACGGGCCGGATTTGCTGGATGCGAAGTGAAACTAAGCTCTTATCTACGTGATGGTATTTAAACAGCAGGGCTCATAATTGTCATTATCAGTGGTCTAAGTAGCACTTTCTTATTTGATTCGTTTGGACCAGAAATGAATATTAGGATGAATCCACGTGATGGCGGATTTCCAAAGACACCCAAAATGTACTTTTCAGGTCTCAAACGGGCTGGATTTGCTGGATGCGAAGTGAAACTAAGCTCTTTTCTACGTTATGGTATTTCAACAGCAGGGCTCATAATCGTCATTATCAGTGGTCTAAGTAGCACTTTCTTATTTGATTCGTTTGGACCAGAAATGAATATTAGGATGAATCCACGTGATGGCGGATTTCCAAAGACACCCAAAATGTACTTTTCAGGTCTCAAACGGGCTGGATTTGCTGGATGCGAAGTGAAACTAAGCTCTTTTCTACGTTATGGTATTTCAACAGCAGGGCTCATAATCGTCATTATCAGTGGTCTAAGTAGCACTTTCTTATTTGATTCGTTTGGGCCAGAAATGAATATTAGGATGAATCCACGTGATGGCGGATTTCCAAAGAGACCCAAAATGTACTTCTCATGTCTCAAACGAGGCGGTTTTGCTGGATGCGAAGTGAAACTAACCTCTTTTCTACGTTATGGTATTTCAACAGCAGGGTTCATAATCGTCATTATCAGTGGTTCAAGTAGCACTTTTTAATTCGTTTGGACCAGAAATGAATATTAGGATGAATTTACGTGATGGCAGATTTCCAAAGAGACACAAAATGTACTTTTCAAGTCTCAAACGGGCCGGTTGTGCTGGATGCGAAGTGAAACTAAGCTCTTTTCTACGTTATGGTATTTCTACAGCAGGGATCATAATCGTCATTATCAGTGGCCCAAGTAGCACTTTCTTATTTGATTCGTTTGGACAAGAAATGAATATTAGGATGAATCCACGTGATGTCGGATTTCCAAAGAGACTTAAAAAGTACTTTTCAAGTCTCAAACGGGCCGGTCTTGCTGGATGCGAAGTGAAAGTAAGCTCTTATCTACGTTATGGTATTTCTACAGCAGGGCTCCAAATCGTCATTATCAGTGGTTCAAGTAGTACTTTCTTATTTGATTCGTTTGGACCAGAAATGAATATTAGCATGAATCCACGTGATGTCGGATTTCCAAAGAGACTTAAAAATACTTTTCAAGTCTCAAACGGGCCGGTTTTGCTGGATGGGAAGTGAAAGTAAGCTCTTATCTACGTGATGGTATTTGAACAGCAGGGCTCCAAATCGTCATTATCAGTGGTTCAAGTAGTACTTTCTTATTTGATTCGTTTGGACCAGAAATGAATATTATGATGAATCCACGTGATGGCGGATTTCCAAAGACACCCAAAATGTACTTTTCAAGTCTCAAACGGGCCGGATTTGCTGGATGCGAAGTGAACTAAACTCTTATCTACGTGATGGTATTTCAACAGCAGGGCGCATAATCGTCATTATCAGTGGTACAAGTAGCACTTTTTGATTCGTTTGGACCAGAAATGAATATTTGGATGAATCCACGTGATGGCAGATTTCCAAAGAGACACAAAATGTACTTTTCAAGTCTCAAACGGGCCGGTTGTGCTGGATGCGAAGTGAAACTAAGCTCTTTTCTACGTTATGGTATTTCTACAGCAGGGCTCATAATCGTCATTATCAGTGGCCCTAGTAGCACTTTCTTATTTGATTTGTTTCGACCAGAAATGAATATTAGGATGAATCCATGTGATGTCGGATTTCCAAAGAGACTTAAAAAGTACTTTTCAAGTCTCAAACGGGCCGGATTTGCTGGATGCGAAGTGAAACTAAGCTCTTATCTACGTGATGGTATTTCAACAGCAGGGCTCCAAATCGTCATTATCAGTGGTTCAAGTAGTACTTTCTTATTTGATTTGTTTGGACCAGAAATGAATATTAGGATGAATCCACGTGATGGTGGATTTCCAAAGACACCCAAAATGTTCTTTTCAAGTCTCAAACGGGCCGGATTTGCTGGATGCGAAGTGAAACTAAGCTCTTTTCTACGTTATGGTGTTTCAACAGCAGGGCTCATAATCGTCATTATCAGTGGTTCAAGTAGTACTTTCTTATTTGATTCGTTTGGACCAGAAATGAATATTAGGATGAATCCACGTGATGTCGGATTTCCAAAGAGACTTAAAAAGTACTTTTCAAGTCTCAAACGGGCCGGTTTTGCTGGATGCGAAGTGAAAGTAAGCTCTTATCTACGTGATGGTATTTCAACAGCAGGGCTCATAATCGTCATTATCAGTGGTTCAAGTAGTACTTTCTTATTTGATTCGTTTGGACCAGAAATGAATATTAGGATGAATCCACGTGATGGCGGATTTCCAAAGAGACTTAAAAAGTACTTTTCAAGTCTCAAACGGGCCGGTTTTGCTGGATGCGAAGTGAAAGTAAGCTCTTATCTACGTGATGGTATTTCTACAGCAGGGCTCCAAATCGTCATTATCAGTGGTTCAAGTAGTACTTTCTTATTCGATTCGTTTGGACCAGAAATAAATATTAGGAGGAATCCACGTGATGGTGGATTTCGAGAAAGTCCTAAAATGTACTTTTCAAGTCACAAAGTAGCCGGATTTGCTGGATCTGGAGTGTAAACAGGGGAGGAAAATTTAATCATTTGGTTCAAAGCCACGAGCTTATACATCTTTGCAATCATATTAAAATGACTATTTAAAACTTTATGTTGGACGTTTCCTTTTTGGAAATGGAACTCTCCAGCATAAATTCGTTACGCCTTTTTCTGTTTTTAAATTTAAATTAAAGAACGTTCCAAAATAGCTTTCTGTCAAAAAGGGCCTTTCTTATTGTTAGTTTCTATTTCAAACAAAAGGAAAATTTTAATTTTTATATTACTTTAAAATTAATAAAAGTTTCCTTTTAAAGTGAAAGCGGGATGTTTAGTAACATACTTGTGCGGAGTAATAATAAAAAATATCATTAAAATAAAAACGAGTACAGGAACGTGTTTGTGTGCGCCCAATATCGAGAAAAATCTTTGGAAAGCAAAAACAAACTAAACTAGCACAACATGTGGTAGAGTTTATATTTAGAGGTATCATTCAACTCTACAAACGGAAACCACGCAGCGCGGACTTATTGACCTCTAGACACTTCCTTGGCCACAATCTTACGGCTTTATTCAATACATTAAGCCTCCAAACAATAACAGTACCCTCAGAAAGAAGTCAGAAGCAAATAAGGTCGAAAGACCGTACTCAACATAAAACGGCAAAGGTTACAAATGTCACGAACGTGTAGGCCCGTCACCTTTATTTACCAAGGAAAATAAGGAGACACCCAAGACGTTTGCCATGCCAGATGGGAAATGTTAAGATATGATCATGCTCCATTTTTCATGTGTTGTCTTTGGCCTAATCGCACATTGGCAAATTGAAATGGATTTGAATTATACGCTCTACATCGGAAATGCAGCTTTAAATGTTCCACTTTGCATCATTATCATTTTCGAAAATGCTCTGATTCTTGTATCAATTGCCAGATCTTCATCGCTTTTCTCGCCATCAAATATTTTGCTGTTTAGCCTCGCCTTAAGTGACTTACGTGTTGGTGTGATTGTTCAACCACTCTATATCGCTTGGAAGCTTTTACAGTGCACAGAAACAGGAATAAACCCTGAAATATTCATGCCTACTTTGGAAGTCTTTTGTGTGCGGTCTCGATTTCTTACGTTACGCTTCTAACTATTGAAAGATATTTGGCCCTTCATCTTCACCTGAGATACAAAGAACTAATGTTACCGTGTGCGAACAGTATTGCTCCTTGGAATTATTTGGCTGGGGAACGCAATTCTATCCGCTGTTAGATTAAGGCTGACTAAGTCGGATTCCAGCCCAGTTGTTGTAGTGGTGGCTAGCATAATCATTATCACCAATGCAATACTTTACTACAGAGTTTACCGCATAGTCCGACGCCACCAAATGCAAATTCACAACCAGCTACAGCTCCAGTCCAACGACTAGTCCAGTCCCTGAACTCTCTCTTACATGCGCCCTTTATAGGGGTTGAACCCAGACGCGCGAAGAGAGAGTCCAGCATAACTTGCATGCGCATGCTCAGAACGAACCAATCAGAAGCGAGGAGTGTGGCGTCAGTTGCTTGGGAAGCGCGTGCTAGGTAAAAACTGGCTCGCTTAAATAACGAATTGAACTACGCGACCGAGCGCGCGAATAAATACAAGAAAAAACTGTGCTGAACTGTGCTCAATACCCGATTCCCTCTATAGCGCGCGCGGGAATCACGGTAGTTGTATTCATCAAACCATGCGCGAGACTCAACAACGATGCACGTTACTGAGTCTCGCGCATGGGTTGATAAATACAACTACCGTGATTCCCTGCAGGCGCGCGCTATAGAGGGAATCGGGTATTGCATCCAAAACCAATTCAATAAACAGCTACAAAATACTAGGAATCGTTGACGGATAGCGATTTTTGTTTTGGCCGTTACCTTTTAGCAGACACTGACTGCAAAGCTAGGTTTTTTAAAGGTATTCCGGTGATCCTGCTTTAGTACACGGTCGCGTAGTTGAACTCGTCATCTGTGCGCATGCGTTTTCAAAAGGGCTACCAAATATGGTTTTTCCCCCAATTTTGGGGGGAAAACTGGCGCATGCGCAAGTTATCCTGGACTCTCTCTTCGCGCGCCTGTGTTCAGCCCCTATAATAGGCGCGCAGAAGAGAGAGTTCAGGGACTGGACTAGTCCAACGACGAGTCCGCAAACATTTATCGTTTAATAAAATCCTACATTAACGTATTTTACGTGTACCTCATTTTTGCAATTTGTTATCTTCCCTACGTTGTAATGTATGCTCTTTGATCACGCATACCCTTGTCGACCTTTGAGATTTCTTGGACTTTTATTTACATTAATTCGTTATTAAACCCAGTGCTATTCGCTTGCAGAAATGGAGAAATTCTGGAAGCCATCAAAAACACCGTACAAATGGCAAAACAGTTATTGTCATGCGTATAGCACCTACCTAACTCTACATTTATAAAGGTAACTTCACTACAGCCGAGAACAATTTTACTCAGTTGTTTCAAAGCCACGTTCTTCGCTGCAATCAAATTTAAATAGTCATTTTAGACTCCAGTTTGGACGTTACCTTGCTCGTTAAGTAGGAAGCTACGCAAGAGTATTTTTTCTCTTTCGAAGACTTAAATTTTTCTCTTACCAACAGTTTCTACCCTCTGCTAGAAAACCCGAACGAGCCTGGCTTAAAACCTATTGGATTTTGGTATGGCCCAGTTATAAGTGATTTTCTTGGTTTCTATTTTCCACGTCTTCTAAAAACCTCATTATCAATTTTATCCGAGAGGCAGTACTAATCCAATAAGCCTTCACATAGATTTGGGTGAGTAAAGATGGTTGGAGCTTATTAGACAAAGTTTTTACCAGTGTGTTTGTGTTCAGGGCCTTGCAGCAGTCGTACATGAAACAAAGCAATTATAAGCTGTTTAACGACATAACTGTTAGAGTGTCATTGCCTAACAACAGGAAGGTGAATTGGGTGGCTATAAACTTTCGCCTTCGAATCTGGACACAATCACGAATTTTGTTCGAAGAATCAAGGTTCTTATTGCACGTAATTGTTGGAAAAATCCTTGGTCTAAGTCAAATGTTTCGAGTTAATTTCTATACGGCTAGAGTTTCTTTCTTTATTTCATTTTCATCTCAAAACCCACGAAGATTTCTCTGCGCAACCCACGACAGTTTCTCTTTCTAATGAAGCACCATTTTACGCAAGTTTAAAGCGAAATTCAGTTAAAAAACGCCAACTTTTTAAACGCAAAATTTATTTTCAGTTTCAAAAGAAAATTTGGTTTCCCATTAGAAATAATTACAAACGCTGTTCATGAATGTTGTCATTAAATCTTCCATCTGTTAAAGTAGCGAATTTTAATTATTAAAGTTTAAAATTGTACATGAAGCACAAAGGTATTAACAAAGCTGTCGTTGACTTGCTTCAGAAGTAGTCCCCAGCAAAGTTTTTCAGCTTTTCAACAGGGCATTTCTAATTGAAAGTGTATATTTCAAACGAAAAATAATTCTTACAAAAATAATTTTGAAACAAAAATCTCCAAAAATATGTTAATTCAGCCTTTTTCGTCCTTTAAAGCCTCTGTAAACAGGGGCCTTTCCAATTGAAAGTTTCTATTTCAAACAAAAAGGAAATTAAAGTAATGAAAGTTTCTTTTTGAATTGAAAGCGGGATGTTTAGTAACATGCTTGTGTGGAGTTATAATCGGAATATCATTGAAATCAAAACTACTTCAGAAAATTGTTTGCGTGCGGCCAAAATCGAGAAAAAAGCTTTCGGAAAGCAATAAATTAAATTATTTTTTTCAATTAAAAGGAGTAATTGAAGTCATATGAAAATAAGGGAACACCCACGAATTTTACCATGCCAGATGGGAAATGTTGTGATATGATCATGCTCCCATTTTTTTCATGTGTTTTCTTGATCCAAATCGAATATTGACTGATTGACATGGATTTGAATTCTACCCTCTACATCGCAAACGCAGCTTTTAATTTTCCACTTTGCATCATTATCATTGTCGGAAATACGCTGATTCTTGTCTCAATTGCACGAACTCCATCGCTGATGTCACCATCTAATATTCTGTTGTTAAACCTCGCCCTGACTGACCTGTGTGTTGGTGTGACTGTTCAACCACTTTATATCGCTTGGAAGTTTGTACAGTGCACAGGAATAAACCTTGGAATATTGTCAAACGTTCATGCCTATTTTGGAAACGTTCTGTGCGTCGTTTCGTTTTCCAACGTAACGCTTCTTAGTATTGACAGATATTTGGCCCTTCATCTTCATCTGAGATACAAGGAACTTGTTACGGTCAAAAGGACAGTATTTCTCCTTGGAACTATTTGGTTGGGGATTGCAATTTTATCTGCTGTTGGTTTTTGGATGAGTAAATCAAATTCTAGCCCAGTTGTTTTTGTGCTGGGTAGTATTATCATTATCGCCAATGCAATACTTTACTACAGAATTTACCACATAGTCCGACGTCACCAAATGCAAATTCACAATCAGCTACAGGTGCAGTCCAACGACGAGTCCGCAAACTTCAATCGTTTGAAAAAATCCTTCATTAACATGTTTTATGTGTATCTTATTTTTGCAATTTGTTACCTACCCTATCTCGTCATCGGTGTTTTTCGATCTCGCATACCCTTGTCTATCTTTGAGATTTCTTGGACTTTTATTTACGTCAATTCCTTATTAAACCCGGTGCTGTTTGCCTGGAAAGTTCAAGGAATTCGAGGAGCCATCAAAAATATCATACAAGAAGCGCAACAGTTGTTGATATGCCGATAGCGACTACCTAAGTGCATACACATTTGTAAACTTGACTATTTGACATCCGAAGACAACTTGGCTCGGCCATTTCAGTTACTGGTATTGAGACGTTTACACCGCTCGCTAAGCGGAGAGGTACCGAGGAGTCTTGCTTGTCTTCCAACTGAAGGACTTGATTTTTTTGTTAAAAAGGTTGAACTTCCTGCTTCAGCTACCCTAAAGCCCGGCGGAATGATCTTGGCTAAATATAATACCCAAATTAAGACATGTTTGTCTTCTTACACCACGAGAACCGAGAAGAAACCTTTGCTACATGTGCACTTAAACCCAACCGAAACACACAAACGTGGCTAAGAAAGCTAAATGAAGACGGAAGAGATAGTTTTAACGAGAATAAACCATACCTTACGCTTTTAAGGAGGTTTCAGCTAGGGTTGGCGAGGATACCGAAACAGGATGGCTATCATGGAATATACCGTTAAAAGCTGAACCGCATAGACAAATTGAGTAACGAAACTGAGGGCCTGGAAAGAGACGCGTGTGGGCCGACCTTGACTGTGCAGCAGCAGATGATCAAAGGATCGATACAAGACAGCCTAGTCTTATGAACAAGACAGCCTTATCTTATGAACAGATGCATGTGGCTTATTAACACTACATTGTATTCTGGAATATTACCCGTTTACAGAATACCTTATTACCAATTTTATTTGAACCGTAGCAAAAATCCAAAAGAACTTCGCAGGGTTTCGAGTAAGTGAGGAATTAAAGTCACTGGCCTTGATACTCATCTGAAGGATTTTGTGCCTATTAGAGAGAGTTCTCACCGGATTGATGGTCAGTGCCCTAGAGCTTTCTCACATAAATTTTGACACGTCGTTTAGTTTAAAGGTACGGATGCACTGAGCTCTTAAAAAATATCACCCAGCAGATAGAAAGATTATTACTTGTGATGGCGCATCTTGATCCAAGGAATTGTCTAACAGCGAAAATGCGAAGTGTTTTGCCTAGGAACTTTGGACTTCGGATCTAGACGTTTCATATCGGATTCCGAACTGTGTTCTTTACTCGTCAGCGTTCTTTGGAAAGAAACTTTACCCTCGCGGTTCTCCGCGCTAATTATTGCTGGAAAAAATAGTTTCTCCAAGTCAAATGTTTTGATTAAGTCAAGACTAAGAGTTTCCTTTTTATCTCAGCGGCCACAATGATTTCGCTGAGCAAACCATAGCGGTTTATCCCTCTAAGGTAGCATCGGAATACCCAAGCATAATTTAGTCGTGCGCCAAAGGTTAGAACTGGAATTTAAATTACCGCTTCTACCGGCATTTCGAACTTGATTTCGTCAGAAATAATGTTGTGAGACATTTAGCTATGTTGAAAACTAAACAAATGAAGTTCAACGTGCCAAGAACATCTGTCTTTGTACCGTGTCAAGAACACTAATAACCCCTTTTTTGTACCGTGTCAAGCAACAAACCCTTCTCGAGAGGATCAATATAACACGGAAGCTTACTCGCACCGTGTCAAGAAACAAAGCCTATCGCACCATGTCAAGAAAACAACGCTTTTTCGTGTCAGGCAGGTAGGAACAAAGTCAACCAACACGAAACACGTTAACTTTTGTTTTGTTTATTAGTTATACGTATATCTAAAAACTTGACGCGCTTAGCGTGTCGTGTTTTAACCATGCAAACGTGTCGTGCGCGTGTCATCACCAAAGTGACCAAAATCCCGTGGAGTGTTACACATCTCGTCCGCGAATCGGAAGTCAAAAGTACAGAAAGAAATCTTTCTCTTCCATCGAATACTTAGACAGATATTGAACTAGTTACGTGTTACTGCAAGGGTAAAACAAATCTCTATCCCCAATACAGCTTAGCTTGTCCTTAGTCAGTTTTTGAACTGAGACAGCTGCTGGTAGTAAGGGAAGTTTTATTATTCATTATTTAGAACTGATGAATCACCATATTGAATATATAATCCCATGTGGCTTGTTAGATTCAATTTTCCATTTTAGCAAAGGACACACTCATGCTTAATTGATTAACACCAAAGGGGGCTACGTCTTAAACGATTTGTTTTCTTCACTGAGGTTTGAATCAGATAAGAGGGGGGCAAAGGGTTTATGCGTGACACGTGAAAAGGGCAAAAATTAGTCCGTGACGCGTGAAAATAGGGCAAAAATTAGACCGGGACGCGTGAAAAATAGTTAGAAAAGAAACGTGATCCGTGAATTTTGCTGTTTCAAGTATACGTGACACGTGAATTTGGTTAAAACTTGTGCGTGAAACGGGATCACGAACCCCCCTTTGGTACCCTCAGATAAAATACATTATCTACGAAAAGAAATGTTACAACTTAATCTTTTTATGTTTGTAAACCGTTTTATGTGTTTTTGCTGTATAAAAACAAGCTGACGTTATTCTCAGTAACTTTATAGTACAGCAAAGTAATTACACCCTTTAAATAAAATATTCACGTCGAATGTTTAGTCTGTACAATTATGACATCAAAATATTATCAAAGTTGCTGTGGATCCACAACAAAAAGCCAGAACATCGGCACATCTCAGTTGCCGTAGTCAGTGGCAGTATTTTTTCCAACCATTCTGTTGAACGCAGTGCTGCGTTCCGACTGACTCTTCAGTGACCTGATTATGGTTGCTGGAATAGCTTTGCATTGCACTCGGTATCCACACACCTTACGTAACAAACAGAGCAGGCAATATCTGCTTTGCATTCACAAATATGGATGTTTGTGACCTTCTAATATGATGTTCTTCTTTGATGTATAGGTAATAAAGTGGGTTGCGTCGATACAGTGTGATGCGTTGGGACAGTGGGCTGTGTCGATACAGTGTGATGTGTTGGGACAGTGGGCTGTGTCGGTACATGTGTGATGTGTTGGGACAGTGGGTTGTATTGGGACAGCGTACTGATGTTAAAGTGGCCTATGTTGGTAAAGTGGATTGTGTTGGTACAATGGGCTGCACTGGCACTGTGGTTTGTGTTAGAACAGTCGGTTCATTTAATTTTGTACAGTGGTTGGTTCTGGTGCAGTCGTCTGTGTAGGTATTGTGATCTGTGTTGGGAAAGTGAGTTATGTAAGTACAACGGTCTGTGTTTTTACAAAGGGCTACGATGGTAAAGTGGATTTTATTGGTACAGTGGGTTGTGTTAGTACAGTGGGTTTTGTTTTTACAGTGGGCGGTGCTGGTACAGTGCTTGTGTTAGAACAGTGGACTGTATTGGCACAGCGGGCTGTGTTGGTACACTGGGTCGTGTTGGCACAGTCTGCTGTGTTGACACAGTGGGTTGTGTTGGTGCAGCAGGTTTTTCCAGCAGAGCACGTTGTACTGGTGCAGTGGACTGTCTTGGCACACTGCGCTGTGTTAGTACAGTTGTTTCTGTTTGTACATTGAGCTTTGTTGGTACAATGGTCTGTGTTGGTACATTGTGTTATGATTGTAGAGTGGGCTGCGTTGGTGCAGTGTTCTGTGCTGGTACATAAGGTTTCATTGGTGCATTGGACAATGTTAGTACATTGGGCCTTGTTTGTACAGAGCACTTTATTGGAACAGTAGGTTTTGTTGGTACAGTGGACTGTTTTGGTACAAGGGACTGTGTTGGTACAGTGAGCGGTGTTGGTGCAGTGCGATGTTTTGGTACAGTGTGATTTGTTAGTATAGCGGGCCTTGTTGGTATGGTCGATTGTGCTTTTACAGTTAGCTTTGCTGGCACAGCGGTCGATTTTACTGCATTGAACGGTGTTGGTACAGTGGATACTGTTCGTACAATTAGTGCTGTTAGGACCGTGCGTTTTGTTGCTGAAATTGACGGTGTTTGTACAGTGTGTTCTGTTGGCACAGTGTACTATGTTTGTAGGGAGTGCGGTGTCGTTTCTCCCTGAACAATGACCACTCTTGGTACAGACGGTGATGCTGGCAAAGTAGCTTGATCCTGAAGAATAATGAAATTTGTCAAGATATAACTTGCTTGTTAAGAAGGTGTTTATTTTCACGAAAAAAAACATTAATTGGTAAAATAAATCATAAAAACTTTGGCTATTAATTTTTCACCTTATATTTATATAATGGTGTTTTTCTGTTTAAGTCGCCTTAATACTTTTTTCTACCTTATGATCATGGCTGAGTTAAATGGGTGGCTATCATGTTGGTTCCCCTGAGTAGCAAATCCTAGTTATTGCTGTATTGCTGGCGTTTTCGTTCAGTATATTGCAGGTTTTTCTGCCTCCTTAGTTTGTACTTTCTTTAGCTCGTTTTCGGTTAGTGCATTTAAACATGCGTATAAATTATATACGATTTGTCTTACATTCTGGTATTTCACTCCTGAATTCAGGCCCCATTTAGAACTTGGCATCTATCAGAGCTCAGGGACTGCTCTTAATACTATGGAGAGTGTCGATGGTATTCTAGGCTTTAATGGAGAAAAGGTTCTCCTCAACGAAAGAAATGCTGCGCTTTGTACCTTTACCCATTCATCCGCCAAAGGGCCAATGAATATTGTACATCATTAATTCGTTTAAAAAAAGATGGTGATATAATTTCCTCTGGCTTTTATTCTGCAGTTGGCTTCCATGCATAATAAAATGTTTAAGCCCAGAAAGATCAGTTATTTGTCTAGTGTGATTGTCCGAGTGATGATAGATCAATAGAAAAAAAATGTTGTCAGTGGCTTGCGTTTCGAGAGGCTGAGCGGAAGTGATCTCTTGAGTCAAGCTTCTCGACGTCTTCATGTTTAAACAAATAGAACATGTCTGAAAAGACGATGCTACAATGTTTTACCAGGGAACGTTAAGGAGCTCATTTCGAAATGGTTAAGTTTACCTTTTAAACTGCACTTTAGCTCTTTTTGGCCTGGTGGTGTATCTGTATCAGGTATTTTCCCGCCATTCTCGTCCACACACCAGCAGTAACCAATGTCGCGTTCACACTGCTTAGGCTCAAAACTACCGTCTGCTTGGCATTGAGGGATAGAAGTGCCTGGCACACCATCCACAGATTTGTCACGAAGCTTTTCGCATTTAGTTTTAGCTGTTGATAAACGTTTGAATCATAAGATTACAGAAGAGCGGTTAAAACACTGCAACCGACATAAAATATAAAAGGAGAAAATGAAAGGTCATTGATCGTATCGTTGTCTAATTACTTGAATGTCTGCCTCGTCTTACCTTACCTGGAAGAAGGATTTATTTATAAGAAGTAGGTGTTTAAAAGCGCAAAGCCGAGTGCTGATCAGATTTTATGCCACGACTCATCGTCGGTTCGTCATCCCCCTTAAAACCCCATCCCTAATACTAAAGTGCAAATCTCATGAAATAATCCCATTGAGTAACGAAAGCAGCTAAATTATGTTTTTGGACGGACAGACTTGTAGACACCCAAAGTTCCGGCAATGCTCGACCTAATAAGCTGAACATTTGTACTTTTTGATACAACGTTTATCTACTCTTCTCCTTCATTGAGTTAGACTTGTCGCTGGATATAGGGGGTTATGTCGGCTAATAGCTAGGTTGGCAGATTACTAAGTAGACACGCAGACAGGTTGGTAGGTAAGTAGGTGGGTAAGTGAGTGGGTAGGCGGGTTGAAGTTTGGTTAGCAAATCAATCAATCAATCAATCAATCAAACGGCCAGTCAGTTAGTTAGTCAGTCAGTCAGTCAGTCAGTCAATTAATCAAAAAATAACAGAAAATTCCCTTACGTGTCTTTACAAGATGAGATTGCGAAATCTTTGACTGCATCTGTAAAAAATAATTGGAAAAAGCTTAAAAATAAGAACTTTAAAAGAAGACAGAATACAGCGAGAATACGCAAAGTATAAAGCATAAGTATAAATCAAAGCATGTTTTCAAAGCAAAGCCAATGAAACACAACGGGATGAAAAATTAAATGCATTTTATAGCTTGACTATCGTCTTCAAACTAGATTTTTCGTTTTTAAAGTTTATAAGTTCTTGTTTTTCAGGTCCTGAGGTTGTTTCGTTGTCTTGTTTTTGCATGTGATCAAGAAATTTTATTCCTAGTCTGCCGTTTGTTACGAATACTGAACAGCCTTAAAGCAGTTATGTTCAACTGATAATTTTAACATTATCTGCTCGCTGTATCGTTTCAGAGCGTCAAGTCTGAAATCTCAAGAAAAACCTCTGAAATGAGCTAAAAATACTGAAAACATGAGTCCGAGCATGTTTATTGTTGACGTATGAGTTTGCTACTTTCGATTAATCTTTACAATTGTTGTAACTTTAATTTTGGAGAAATTGCTGCTTTTAATGTCCCTGTTTTCGGAACTTTACTGTTAGTTGGTTAGTTGCTAAAATAACAGCCTGTTTCAACGAGAGGAGATGTCAAGGTGTCATTATTTTTTTCAGTTATTTTGCTCGAGACCCGAGTATAAATGGTTTATAAACACCAATAGTTCAATGATAAAACATTACCTCAGCTCGCTTCGTTTCTTTCTGGAGAGGCAATGTCTCAGCAGCTGTTATAACCCATGCTATCACGAGAAGACCAATGCACTTCATATTCCTTTAACACGAAAATCATTGAAAATGAAAAATAAAAAAAATAACGTTTTACTATGATGAAAATCAGAGGTTACTTTTTATGTGCACTAGGCAAGTCTCTGACCTTCTTGATAGCTTTCACTAGACTGTGCTTGGCGAGATTTTGTTCCAACAAATAAACATAGTTGCTAAAAATGAAATAAATTTAAAAGAGAAACGTAGTTAAATTTGATGTGTTTCGAGAAATGATCTGCTTAGATGTATAAATGACTTCTTACATTCACTTTTTACTAACTATCACAGTGAATTTACCTCAAAAAAGTGTCGCTTTCGAGTAAAACTTGCTCTCAACTGACTCACTTAGGGACTATGTTCCTCGATCACGAAATTAATAATAGTGACTTGCAGCTACGCTTTACATGAATGTCTTCATTTTTCGTGACTATTATATTTTTCAACCCACGTGTAACACGTGCAAACCGTACTTGTAACTTTTTGTCTGCGTGTACAAATTTCTAGAGTAACGAGATTCAACTGATGCAGGAAAAGGAAATGATCAGCAGCAGGAAACGGAAAAAACAAGATCGGCAGGAAAAGGAAAACATCATAACCAAATATCAAACACCGCAAAAATAACTGAAACTGCCACGTCTAGATAAGGTCCTTAGTGACGCTTGACTGACTGTTGAAGCATAAATAAAGCAAGATGGCTATAGATTATTACACTTAAAATAATGTTATTTTGGTGTTAATTTTAAAACTACATTAGACTGTAGCTGAGACATGTACTCTCTTGCTCAATCCTCTTCGTGCCCTTGGGCACATAAGGCCGTTCCCAGATTCCGCCACTGCTGCCTGTTCTTTGCAGTCTTTCTCAGCTCCCCCCGAGACATGTACACCTACTCCTTATTTCGTGTATTCCTCCACTAAACCCAGACTATTCGTTTGGCGTAAGGTGTTTGGGAATGTTGGGACAGTGTGTCACGGATTTTAGCCAAACTTAGGCATAGGAAATGACCATCAAATTTGTTTAAATGTATAAAATAACCTCTTAAAAATATAAAACAGTGAAGGAACATTTAAATAACACACCGAATGCAAAAGAAGGTACGGATGGCCAAAAGTGTCGAAGATTGAAACGGATTGCGATGTGGGCTTTTGAAATATGGTCCGGCGGAACAGTTTTCAAAGTTAATCTTGTCTTCTTGGAACTTTAATTTATGACGCCCGGGAGACACATTTGGCTGCAATGAAGCTATGGTTTTGTCATTTAGAATCATAGAATTAATTTCTTTGAAAACATTAAGTTTCATAGCGAATATTTGGCAAAATTTAATAACATAAGATTACTTAGCCTTGACACAGTCCCTTTAGAGTTTCATTTTTATTTGACTGACTATATTCAATTGAAATTAACTGAGATACAACGCGTTGTCTGATTGGTCAAAAACATATAGGCTATTGTTCCGGTTCCTAGCACTACGTGAAACGACAAGAAATTGTGCACAACTTTAGTTAAATCTGATAACCGTTAATCTGTCAGACGATTATAAGGGAAAATCGAAATATTCGGTAAAAACGGTTTTAATGCAAACATCTAACGAAGGTCGGTCACTTGTTAAACTTTTCCGCCCTCTGCAGAAAGAAGGGAAGGGCCTTGCGGAAAATAAACAAAAACACAAAAAGCGAGGAGGAACACATATAAACAGTTCCGCATTTAGCGATCGGGCATAAAAAAAAATAAGCACTTTTTAAATTTATCTAGCTCTTACTCGCAAAGCTTAAAACAAGGGACCACATATTGGTCGCGATTTAAACCTAACTTGAAATTACTACGAATTTATAACTACTACGAATCTTTTTACGCCTGCGGACATTTTAAGCGCTTTAATTGCTTTGCATTTTAGAGTCTGTGGAAGACTTTAGGTTTAAAAACTGCAGATGAAAAATTTCTAACAAGCTAACATTGAGCTCATCTTGTTTTACGTTTAAACAAGCTTTATGCAGAACACGATCAATGATTTGCTTTCTATTAACTAATTTTCAAGTTATAGTCTAAAAATACTTTGAGATACGAGCTTCAGTCATAGCGTTTAACGTAAGTAAATAATGTCAAAATAAATTTCAGAAGCAGCTTCTTTTGAACTAACCTTTATTCCAATCGCAGAATCGGTAAAAGTAATCCCCGAGTAACTTCAATTCCCAGTGTATGAAGTTTGGGAACTAGCAAACTTTCGGCGTGAAGTCGTTTACTTTCGCAACAAGTCACTCCGGCCAAGATTTCTTGCTTTTCCACCTCAAAGTTCTTTGAAATCTATGAAAACATTTTTGCTTTTAACCAACTGCTCCTTCCTTTCCTCTCCTATAACTTTTATAGCACTAAAACTTTCCATCGCTTGCATCGTGTGTGTAGCTGAACCTCTGTTGGATTCTTTCAGCTGTTGTGATTGGTTTACCGTGTTATTTTATGTATGTGTTGAGAGTTACCCAATTGATCACGAAATCAAAACTTGTTTCTCACTCTTTGACACAACAATCATTTATAAAAGCAATAGATCACACTTTGGGGGGGGGGGGGTACTGGCTTAATAAAACCACAGGGATTCACGTTGAGAGAACACGAGGAAAGCTGCCAATATTTGGCAACCAAACGCTGCCAAACTTTCTGAGTTTTTCTAAAATTTATCTGGCAATAATTAAGTAGGGTTGTATGATGTATCAAGTACTTGACATCATCATGGCAACGGCATTTTGACAGGCATGTTTTCCCAAAATTAATTTGTAATTTCCGTGTTTCTATTAATGAAAGTTAACTTTAATGGCATTATTTTTACCTTTTTACGGTTTTAATTAAAGCACATCTTTATCGATTTTGTGTACTTTGCAGTAATTTTGGGTGGTTTTCTGGCATCTTGGAAAAATTTTGAAATCCAAGATGGCGGCTGTTTTTACGTCATAATGTAATTGTCACGTGATGTGACGTCATCATCCCGCGTGACATATAACAAAAGAAACATTGAGAGTGATAAATGATCGTCGCAGTGAATTTTCCAATTTAAGCAATTGGAATAAAGAAGCCTGAAAAAAAAATTCAGGGCTTCAACGGGACATTATCGACATACTGACGCATCCTATCAGTTTCGTTGTGATTGCTTAAATATTCTGGAAGTTACATGGGGGGGGGGGAGCGCTTTCGAGACCCGCTCCGCTTTTAAAAATCCTCACCAAATTTGTTGGTTATAGCCTTATCGTTTTGAAATTACTGAGTTTTAAAACAAGAGCGGGGGGGGGGGGTGGAGAGGGCGCTTTCGAGACCCGCTCCGCTTTTAAAAATCCTTAAAAAGCCTTATAAAGCCTTATCGTTTTGAAATTACTGAGTTTCAAAACAGGAGCGGGTCTCGAAAGCGCCTCCCCCACCGGTCAAAATACAACAGGGTTTAAGTTTAATTCCTCGATACCCGTTTATACAACTGGCTGGAACCAGAAGCATTTTTAAGGCGAAGTATATCAACAAAGTCTTTTGAACAATTAAATAATCCAAGAGCAAACAATAGGAATTACTGTATGTTGTGCGTAATGAATTAACCGTCGTTTTTAGGAAACTTTCCTAAAAACGGTTTTTGTAATACTATAAAATCGAGATAGTTTGAAGTTATGAAATTTGAATAAAATCCTTTCCGATTCTTGGGCTTATTTTCGTGCCCAGGACCGTTTGACCCTCTTTGGACGCGCTGTTTATGTTTTATGAAAGATTAGGAGACTGGGCTCAATAACCAGAGAGATGGGCCCGCACTCACTTTACTTTCCGCAATAATATTAGATGTAACGTAGTCTTATAATTTTATTGTTCCTCACTTCTTGAATAGCAAATTTCTTCGAAATGTTTTTCTCCTGCTGTGGTTGACAATTTGTGACGTATTTCCGGTGTTATAGAGACAACACATGTACTACTGTCTTAGACATGGGTGCTGAACATGTAATAAACAAGAATCTACGTATATGAACATTGAATATTCCAATTTTTTAACCCAGGGATACTAAACACTGGTCGCAAAAAAACGATGATTCATTTTTGAACCGAAAATAGTGTTGCATCCTTGTTTATGTACAAATCTCGGTTAGAAATAATTACCTAAAATTTATTATCAGCCGGTACCCGTGGAAAGTGCTGTGCTGTGACGCACGCGTGAGCATTCGTTCCACTGTGTGCATTTCCGCGTTTCCGATTTTTCTCAGAATAGATGATCAACGAACGCACCGAAGAATTGTTGAAATACTTCATGAATTATTTCCTTGGTTAAAAGTTTGTTGTGGGGTTTTTGGTAGCTTTTTCTGCCTTGTGCTAAACCAACGTAAACACAGCGAGCATTTTCACTGACGTGTTGAACCTTGGGTACCCCTGTAGGGTCATATCGTCGGATGCATCAGTCACGCGACAATGCGTCACGGTCACGCGACACTGATTCGGGGAAAAACCGCGTGGTATTACATGACGTACATAAATACCCTCCCCCGAAATGGCGACTTCCGATAGTTCTTTGAATTAGCTCCTTCGTGCGTTTATAAACTCCAGAGATTATTTCGCAGAACTACTTTACATCGATAAACGGTTTTGCGTACTGTCTGCTCTTGAAATGAAGAAGACGTAAACCACTGAGCAAAGAGTTTGGCGATATACAGTCAGGTATGATGCCGGCGAGCTATAAAAGTGCAAAGCTCTTTCGTTTAGTAAGATTTTTCGGTTTGCAAACCTGAAAGCTTTAATACGGCAAAGCTTCTTAATATTTTATGCATAAGTGAAGATTCTTAAAGGAGGTTTTGTTAGTAGTATTTGCTGGGTGATTTAATTAATGTTCTCTTCAATATTGTGCTCTTCAAAATTCGCAACTTGAGTTGTGTGTTTGGAGAAAACTTGGCTATATCCGGAACGACTTATTAATGAAATTGATATCAATCGATATTAGATCAACTGTAACAATTTTAAAATCAATTTATACTAGAAATTGAAAACAAAATCGATGTCCGATGTTGTGCGAGACTTACAGGATTGGACAGATTAGCACTTTCATAATTAATGATTAACTGCTTGTTTATATTTATTTATACAGCCGTAGGACCTGTAAACTGTCCTGCCTTAACTTAAGCTTATGTTAATTAAGCTTTACTTATAACATCAAAGATAAATCACTCCAGCAGGAACAAGAAAGCATTCACATATTGAGTTGGTGGATATCCAATGCATGAACCTTGAATACTCTTCTGTCAGGTTCCCCACACCCACCCAACCCCCAATCCCATGCTACGTACATTTCATCAGGTTTCTATCAAGGACCTATTGTGGGGGGGGCTAACTGAAGCATAATTCAGGCAAACCGGGGTACCACACTGTATTTAAGCTTCCATAATCAGAGTGCTTCATGTAAGTCTCCAGGTTTGCAGACTGACATTTGTCACACACCCTTTAAATGCCGCATCTGATGGCTGGTGAGCCATCAGATACATTCATGTACATTGTTCGACCGGGTCCCTAAACCTGCCTACCTAACTTATACCACAGTACCTGCCTGCCTGTCTGCTTGCTTGCTTGTTTGTTTACTGACTAAGTTACTAACTAAGTTATTTATTTATTTTGATTGAACTATGTGATGTTTGTTTACAGAAAAAAGAGATACAATGGACCATCACTTCAGCAAGTTACTGAACAGTCTGATTGAGATTTGTGTTGTGGTAGGCATGGATCAAGACACAGGGCTTGTACCAGCTTCATCACCAGCAGTACGTGTTTTTTTTTTTTTTGTATTTTTGTCTTCTATTTTACCTTCTAGGTGGTAATTGCTGTTTCATTGATATGCGAACTTTGAAATTCAAACTGGGTCAAAAAGTCATGTCTGTCTGTTGTGATTGGTGGATTGTTATCCATTTTGTTTGTTTTATTGGTTGTCGCCATAATTATGATTGACGGCAGCAGAAAATGCAATCATTAGTTGCATGGATTTTGAATTTCAGAATTCGCATTTCACTGAAAACCGCAATTAAACTTGTAGAGCATTATCTGGATGCTAAAATTAATGTTTAAGGTGTACCACATCTGCTTGAATAAAGCCAGATTATGGCAAGTTGTCCAAAAACGTATTTTGATGTGGGGCAGGGGCGGATCCAGGATTTTTCACAGGGGGGTGGCTGTTTACCAATATTTTTGTTTACTATATTGTTCAAGCCCCAGTTTTTTTTCAAGCTTTTAGGCAATTTTTTGAAAGTGGGAGTGCAAATTATTTTGGGTCTGAGGCCCATATTTCATGGCTCCCTGCCCCTAGAGGGGTCTGGGGGCATGCCCCCTCAGAAAATTTTGAAAAGTTCAAGCCTTTTAGACGTTATTTCTGCGATTTTGAGCAGCTTTATACAGCTGTCAAATAAGTTACTAAACCACTGAAACCATATTTTTTTTCCCTCAACTTAGTTATATTCCAGAGAAAAAATCTAGTTCTCAGTTATGAAATGAACAGTGATTGAAATTTAAAGTTGACAGGCTACGAACATACAGGAAAGAACAGATCTGCGTTTTTTTTTTTTTTGCTCATCCACGTGCGTGGAAATTTTTAGCCCCTGGCAAAATGGCCAGGGGCCACTTTTGGCGACTTTGTTTGCTTGTGAAATCGCTTCAATGCGAAAAAACGGTAAGAAAACTCGCTAAAAAAGATGTAAATGAAGAAAAAAATTATTCCAGCAAGGCTAAATAATAATAAATAATAAAAAATAAAAATAAAAAGTATTTTTATAGCGCCAAAATCCACTAATTGCTCATGGCGCTTTACAATAAAAAAATATTAATAAAATGATGTTAAAAAGTTAAAAACTCTAAAAAATTTAAAAACGGATATTTACAAATATAAGTTCAAATGTACCTAAAAAATAATAATTATTAAAAAGCCTGTTTAAAAAGGTACGTTTTTAAATGTCTCTTAAAAATGCCAATAGAAGGACTTAATCTAAGTTCAAGTGGGATTGTGTTCCACAGCCTTGGGGCTGCCACGGCAAACGCTCTCTCTCCATATGTTTTTAATTTTGCTTTGGGGGTCACCAGAAGGTGCTGTGTAGATGATCTTAAAAATCTCCGAGAGGTGTGATAGTAAAGTAACTCTTGCATGTAGCAAGGCGCTGCCCCATGGAGAGCTTTGTAGACTAGTAAGAGAATTTTGTAAATTATACGATAGCGGACAGGTAGCCAGTGTAGCTTCTTAAGCACAGGGGTAATATGATCGAATTTCCTAGTATGTGTAATAATTCGAGCTGCCGTATTTTGAACGGATTGTAATCTTGAAAGTAGATGCTGTGGAAGACCATATAGCAGTGAGTTGCAGTTATCCAGCTTCGAAGTAATAAAGGCATGAACAACAGTTTTGGCACCCTCTTCATCAATGTACTTTCTAATTTTGGCTAGATTCCTTATATGGTAATGAGAAGACTTGCAGATTGATTGGATGTGTTCCTCAAGGTTAAAACGATGATCAAAAATAGCGCCCAGATTTCGAGCTAAGGATGTTGGTACAACGTTCACATTGCCAATTTGAAGAGACTCTAAAGGAGGCCTAGGGCGATACCTTGAGATGATAAGAACAACTTCAGTCTTTTCTTGATTTAATTTGAGCTTGTTGACAGCCATCCAGTTGTCAATATCACAGACACACTGCTCAATCGAAGTTTTACACTGTGCCATTCTATCAAGACTGTCAGTTTTAAACCCCACATAAAGCTGTGTGTCGTCAGCATAGAAGAAAACAACCCTTGAAAGCTAAAGCTAAAAAAAATCTAAAGCAAAAAGAAATCTAATGTTTTGTTACATTAAGCCAGAAGTTCGTAAAACAGGCTGTCGAAAATCTCCACCTATTTTGGAAAAATGGCCTTTCTTAACTTTGAACGGCCGCCTGACTATGAAAGGTGGATGGACATTGTCCTTATTTCTATTTCAATATGTTTATTTTCCTTTTTCTGGTGGATCAAGGGGGGTGGCTAGCCACCCAATCCACCCCCTGGATCCGCCCCTGGTGGGGGTTATAAAAGCAATCTCTGAGTTCTCATTAGAAGGTGGGACCCAGTTACCAGTACCAGGATACACATACAAAAGTCAGTACCTGCAGCCTACATGTACATTCCAATTGGACTTAAATAAAGAAATCCACTGTAAGAGTTCTTTTCTGCCTGCCGAACCTACTATCCTATGGGTGCCCTCTTGCTTCAAAACTTAATAAAAACCTTAAATCTTAACCTTTTTATTTTGCACTAATGCAGTCATTTTACCATGCATATTAACTAGAAACCTTCAAAGACATTTTTTTGTGATTCTTTTGTAATAATTTATTTTTTGGGTTTTTACATTTTTGTGATTTTTTGGCATTTCCCTTACTACATGTGACCCATTTTGACCAATGATGAGCGAGATAATCAATGGCCCATGCAGCATGGGTGCCTTCATGACTATTGTATTACTTCAGTTTCCGACTGTCCCCGCACCCCCTTTTTTCCTTTGGATTTGAAATGAAACAAACTGTCTTTCCAGAACTTGTTTTGGGCACGCCTACAGCTACTCGCCTACTGCTGATGGCATCTTTCATTTTCTAGTCCTGCAAGAATGATTTCTGAAGTAAAGTAAAGTAAACTTTATTTAAGCAGGGTAGCCCATTCAGCTCATGAATAGGCTGGTATGCAAAGGGGCCCTGCATCTAAAAAAAAAAAATAAAAATTAAAAAAAAAGTACTAAGCTAAATTACAATGATGGAAAATGAACATGAAAATTTTAAAACATTAAGGATTACTAGGCTAAATTACAATAACATTTACAAAGAAGGCTAAGAAACGTTACTAAAATGCTATGATAAAATTAACATTTTGCTAGGCAGCAAAAGGTCTGTATTTACAGTATTGTCAACACTCACTATATAAATTTTCAGGAGAAAAAGGGAAGCCTTGCACCAAGTGGTCCATAATTGCGGGAACTTATCCCAGATTCTGTAGCATTAAGCGGCTAGGAATATTACTATTCCCGCCCTGTATGGGATGCTAGTCCATCGCAGGGTACCCCCCATCCCTCCCACCCCCAGCATTATGCCACCATTATGTCTCGAGTGGCTTCCCCTTGGTGTTGTGCCTTGTCGTGGCGGGGAGGCTTGTGTGACCTTATGACCCCCAGGGCTATGCCGGCGGGAGCCTTGTGCTCCTGGCAGGTCTAACCATGCCGGATTGGTCTGCGAGGTGAGGGTCCAGACTAAAGCAGCACCGGCTGGGGAGCCATATAAACCCCCTTAGGAAAGAAAACCCTGACAGAAAACCACTAGCCCTCCAGGTCATGGGGGTTGGGCGGTAGGCCAACAGAAGAAAATTCAGAAGATTACCGAAACTGTAACTTTATCAAGAACAAATTAGCAATGGCGAAGCTGTGGCCGTGGACGGAGGAACGGCCGGACATGCACATCATGACTTCAGTGGGTAAAAGCCTATGCAGACATAAGGGGTGGTCCAGCTGGTTGGAAGTCAGGGGCGCAGCGCAAGACAGGGCTAGTTGGCAAGAGACAGTTACAGCCTTATGCGCCTCATGGCACGAAGAGAACTAACTAATGTCTCCAGTGGACCCTGAGCTGGGAGATAATATTACAAACTTGCGTGTAGGATAGATGACTGAACTTTGACAAAGGCAGTTTTTTTTTTCAATTCTTTTAACAGAGCAGAAAGGTCTCAAAAGGCAACAATTCTGACCCTCTTCTGTTTTCAACTATGTTTGAGACTCATGTGTTGGCTGCCTTGTCAGGAGAAGTTGCCTCATTTCCCTATACAACATTTGATTTGGATGGTAAGCTTAGCATCTTAAAAATATAATTATATTCGCATGCCAAAAAATAGCCACACCCTCAGCAGGCCCTCTGAGAACTGCAAATTCTTAGAGTGTACAATATACAACGCACTTGAGAGGGGTATGGATATTTTCTGGAAAAACACCTTTTGGTCACAAATGTACATGATGGTATACTCAACAATTATCCTGTGAAGCTGTGCAGATGTAAAATACAAAACATGTATAATACAGAAGGGATCCACTTGTAACAAGAACAAATAATATCACTATTTTGTAAGGACGAACATAATCTAAATTTATTCTTTGGGTGTGGGATGGAAGAGGGTTATTTTTAAGATGTAAGAGAGGTGTTAAGGGTAGCTTTATTTGAAAGTTAACCGATAGAGCTCATTCTGCCATTTAATAGGAACTGCCTTTCACATTAGCCAAATGTATAGCTAGACTTATGAGGCCCTGCCAGGGGGGGGGGGGGGGGGTTGGTTCTCGTGTCGCTTGTCTAAAATAATATAAAAATGTTCCGTGTCGCTGTTTTATCGTTCTTCATGTCGCTGTCGGTAATTAAATTGAAGGGTTGTCATTTGTCACAATTTTATTTTATGTGCTGTCGCTACTTTTTGGGCCATGTTGCTTGTCAGAATTTACCCTGGCAGGGCCTCACTTTTTGCAATGCACAAACTAATGCAATCATATTGCTACAGTAGTTACATTAGATTGCTAATCTTCTGCAGGGGAGCCATTTTACTCTATGTTTGGAGTTTTGTGTAGTCCAGCTAAAGGGGGAAACCCATCACGCCGGCGGCGTGGATCATTTAGAGTCACTGCAGCTGAGTTACCACTGGCACAAGATGTCATCAACAGTTTGCCTCCACTTTGTTTTCCTGGTAAGACAAATGATTTTATGAAATAGTTGAATTCATATTTCTGTCTGCTGAAAACATCAAATGCCTGGGAGTTAAACCTGCAAATCTGTATATGTAAACCTCTATAAACCTTCAAGTATATGTCATTATGCATTTTGGAGGAAGGCATGGTGTTCTTGACTAATGGATATGGACTCCAGATCAAGTAGGTTCAATTAAGAGCTGGAAGCACTTACTGAACAGCAAATGTCGGCAATCTCTGCAAGGTTTCCAAACCTAAAGATGAAGATTTTTTTTCTGCCAGAAACTCTTAATTTTTTTATTTACATGTATCTTACTTGACTTACTTTTGTATCTAATTTTCTTACCTATATATATCACTGTTTCTTGCAGAAGGTGGTTTCATTTCAAAGAAAAAGAAACCAGTTGTTTGTCATTCACTGGTTCTCACAGATATTGAAGGCAAGTGTTGAAAACAGTTTTGTATAAAAACTGATATTGTAGAGCTATTGTACTTGTAGAACAAGCTTTTTTGTAGCTTTTGCCAATTATTATTGCTTCCCATGTAGACATTCCCTTAAACAGACATCTGCAGGTATTTTATATGGAACTATATGTACACTGTACACTGTATATCTAATCCAACTGCAATATTTGTCTCCCGGACTCCGATTTAGTTTTTAGTGGCGAGCGTATTCGTTTTAACTCAGAGCTAAAAGATCAAAAACTGCTTTTAAATTAGTGCAGTTTTTCTCTTTCTTAGTTGTAAAACATGGCTTCCTTTCATATGTTTTTAGTAGAATAAGTTATTTGTAAATAAAAATAAACTGAGTTAAATAAATGTTGACGCTGAAGGCACTCTGCTTGCCTTTCTGTCCGAGTATTGCTAGTTATGTTAGTTTCAAGGCTGTGGAATGGCTGAGCTAAATGTCTTGTAGAGGGAGAAGTTTTGTACGTAGCAATTAAAAAAATTAGAAATATATTTACATTTTCTCTTTACCATGGAAACTGCACAAATGCAGAGAACGCCCTTGCCTAACTCGTGAATTCCATACCCATTTGCAGTATTATACATTATCATAGAGCCCCGTTTAACGAATCTCTTAAATAATAAAGTTCCTGGCTAAAGTCACAAAGGGTAAAATGTATTGGAACATAATAATCTCTTATAATGGATGTATTTTCCCAATCCGTGGCCACTTCGTTTTGTCAGGGTTTCGCTGTACTGTGAGCTTTTTTTTCTTGGATATTTCTACAAACTTGACAGACAAATTCTTTTTTTTTTCCCGTAGGGAACCGCACGTATTGTACTTGCATGACATTTTACAGAGGATTTCTCATCCAGGAGGTAGGCTTGCTGCTTCAGATAGTAAATTTAGCCATTTAATTCATACGCTCACAAAAATACTAGTGTAATGTGGTAACTGAATTTACCATACCATTAAATAATAACATTGTTATAAATTTTTCCTATACGACAATCGTCCTCATTGGTTTATACAGTGTGCTCTATAAGAGTACAAAGCACGGAGCAGAATAGTGCTCTCGCCAGGCAGGCACTGCCTGCCTTCTCTACTTGTCTACCATCTCATATGCAACGCGCGCTCGTAGAATAATTGTTAAGTATCCCTCTATGTTTTCAAATTACAGGATGAAGATATTCCTGGAAATTATAAGTTGTCTTACACGGATGAGAAGAGTGATGGAAATGGTGAGAATGCATCTGATAATGCAGGATTCTGTAGAGATATAAAACTATCTTGAATTCAAAGTAAAGGTTGTTAAATATTCCAGAACGAAAGTGAGCTGCATATGCATTTATATAAACATTTCTGTGGAGGCATTTTGAAAGTACTCGTCATTTAGTGAATTTGTTTCGATATAATTATGACTGGTTCCACCATACGTGATGTCAAAATAAAAGGTTAAAATGTTATAAAGAAAGAAGATGGAAAGATGTTTTTCTTTTAGTTCTCCAGTTCGCTTTTATTTGACGGTCAACTAGTGTGATTCCACTTCACTTTTTGTGCACTATCATCAAATTTAAACTTGCTAAAATGTTCCTAAGAGAGTACAAGAGTTCTCTTTCGTTTCACATGCGACGATGTCGACTTTCCCCAACTCTCAGCTATTTGACCGTCACCATAAGAAAACTTTCACACAACGCTTCTAAAGTCTGGTCCATAATCCTCGTCAAAATGCGTTCTCGTTATAATGCCCTTTTGTCAAAACAATAACATCAAAATCAGCCTTTCGTGTAGCGGTAACAGATTTCTTTATTTCAGTTCAAAGAGAAAAAATAATTGGGGTGGGACATTATCATCGTGTGTGTTTTATGCCCTGCTATAGACAGAGTAAATTAAGGCATTTTGCTCTCTTTCTGCAAGTTTAAATTTTTTGTATTTTTCTCTAGTTGTTGAAAATTCGTCCCATGAAATATGTTATGTACCGGCATGTTGCTGTTTGATTTCCAAGTGGCCTTACTTCAACATGATGAAGGACTGTTTGTCTAGGTGAGACCTTCATATGTATTTCACAATGTAGTATTGCAGTTATGCAGTTAAACGTCCCGTGTAGGTGGACATTCGGTTATAAAGTTGTGTTTACAGCCATTTCTTTCAAAAAAAGTTTGTGCTATATTCGGATCAGGTGGTCGCATGTTGTTGAAACACAACTGCACTTTACTGTCGTTTCGGTAACAAAAATAACTTTTGACATGTGCATGTATTAAAATACAAAATCCTTACGTCCATAACATGGATGTAAACGTGTAATGATTTGCTCCGTTGCAAACACTTTGACTTCAAATTTGTGTATAGTCAGTCTGGGTGTTCAAAGGTAATTCTAAGGGGACAGACCACGAATACAATAGTCGCTCCTATGAAATTTAGTTGCCGTAACCATTCATCAGTAGGATGCCTACCCAGGGGGGTACTCCGGGATCCAAGTGACGGGGATGTGCGAAGGATTTTTTTGGGGTCGAAATTTTCGATTCCGGGATTTTTTTGGGTAGGAGAATTTGGCAGGTATTTTTTGGGTGACTTGATTTAAATAGGTTTTTTTTTTGGGTATTAAAATCAAACTAAAGTGCCTTGGCGCGGCCTTGGCAATTAAGGGGTAATTTGACTAGGGATTTTTTTGGGCGTTTTTTTTGGTCCAGGGAATTTTTTGGGTAATGTCGGGAGACTTAAGGATTTTTTTGGGTCCTGAGTTTTGCCTCCATTCGATCATCCCCGTCACTTTGATCCCGGAGTACCCCCCTGGGGATGCCTAAAATGCGTGCAATTCCACAATTAGTTTTACACCATTTCAGCAAGATTAATCAGCAGAATCATGCATCAAGACGAACTATCTGCTTCTGCCCATGTCGTTTATTTTGTGTAGCAGCTCTTGTTAATTTGTAATTCTACTGGTCTTCAAGTGTAGCACTTGCTATTGTTTTCGGGGTTAGTGCATTGTTTCTGTTGTTTCTTCTATTGTTCTCCCAAAGGGTAGCGAACCATTCGTGTTAAACCTTGCGAGAGCTAATACGTGGCACTTATGTGCTACATAAACGTATCCCGTGTAAATTGTTTTTCATTGTCCACATTAATTGTACACAGTATGGTGTATCTACATTTTCTACTGAATGGATTATATTGCAGTCTTTTACCACAAGTTACGACAAGTGACGCACGCCGCTTCAAAATGGCTTTAATGCAGTTCGTATCACAATTGGCCATGGTACCAGTCCCCCCACCCGGCTCTCTTGGAATTGTAAGATCTTTCATTGCCATGTTTTTAATTCTGATTTTTTTTCCTCGTACGAATTTCTTCTGGTCGGACCATGATTATGGTAATTTGGGATACATGTATCTTAATAACAGTCATGCTTTTATTTTAGGAATTTGAGCTGTATGGAATAAAACATCTTGTACGGCCTGCCGAAAATCCAGGTAATTTTAAAAAGATCATATTCTAGATCTACCGTAATTTGTACTACCATACCGTTGTAAAGTCACCTCACACGGTTGCAAGAAACAAGTCAACATTTTCCGAAGTGTCCTAAAGCCTGGTTTTCACTAGAGACGCAAGTGCAAGCGTAAGCACATGCGGAATAACGCAAAAAAGAAAACAATTAGCCATGTTCAAAACGAGCAGGGGACTGGGTACGAATATTCAATATCGATTGCACTGAAAAACTGGGCCCGTCATCTGAAAGAGCATCCAAAAATTAGTAACTCAACCAAATTTGAGAGTTATTGGTTTAAACGCAAAGGCATGGCTGGATGGACAGCTGTCCATCCAGCCATACTAAGCTCTCTTATTTTAACGATTTTTAAAAGAGTTCCATGCCTTTGCGTTTAAACCAATAACTCTCAAATTTGGTTGAGTTACTAATTTTTGGATGCTCTTTCAGATGACGGGCCCAGTTTTTCAGTGCAATCGATATTGAATATTCGTACCCAGTCCCCTGCTCGTTTTGAACATGGCTAATTGACCCTTGTGCTTGTGGTTGCGGCAAGCACAAACAGAAGCATCAAAATACAATGCGCTGGTGCTTTTACTTGCGTCGAGGCGTTTTCACGGTGAAATAAGAGCAGCCATCCTTGCGCTTGTGACGCTAGTGAAAACCAGGAAGACCTCAGTCGAACGTTTAGTACTGGTTTTCATCCATTTTCTAATGTGAACAAATACATCATGTGCGAATTTTTTGTTAACTGCATTTGTCAATGAAATGCTAAGATTTATTGGCCATTTTGTTACAATTTGTAACCTTTGTTTAGAATCAACAGCACTTATCCTTGTTATTTTCCTGTTTCCATTGTAGAGACCAGAGTTATAAACATGGATCTTCATTTCCCATTTCTTTACTTCTCGTTTGATAATATTCTTCTGCTCATGAGCTGCATTCTGACTCAACAACGGATTGTTTTCCTCTCGTCGTCATATTCCCTCCTCACTACTATCATTGAGGTTTGTATTATTGCAGTATAGTATAGAATTCGTTAATCTTCTCTTCAGAAATAACCTTAGAAAATGGCGCGTTGTATTATCGAATTTTTCCAAATTCTTAGTATTTTTATCTGGCAAAGTAAAAAGGTTTTCTTTCACACCGAAGAAGGGATAACACCCGAAAAAGTAATTGTTCAATTTTATTAAAAATTGCTTTATTAGAGCACTGAAACTGTTAACAAGCGTCTTTGGCTGCGGATGGCTTGGATGGCAATGGATTGCAGTTTGAAAAATTACGGCTTAACTTTTCAAGTTGTTTCCAGGCGTGTTCAAAAAATCGACATTTATAGCCGTAGCTATAAATGTCGATGTTTTATAGCGGTGCCTTTCTTAAGATGCTCAAAGATGATGTTTTCCATGGGTTAAGTTGCCTACCACTAATTTCAGAACAGTTTAGACCAAAAATGGACGAAATCCCCCTGACCTAGCCCCTTTAAACCGAAGTGCGAGACAGAAACTCGAAATTAGCAAAATTTTAAGTAGTCCTTACTAAAAGGAAGCAGTATCTGCGACGCAGGAAATCTCTCCGCCCAAAGTCACAACTTACATTTACAGGCCATTTTTAATCTTTATCTGTAGAGCTTGTTCACCTTCATTCAACCATTTTCGTGGTGTTGGACATACGTACCAATTCTTCCAAGGTATGTAGCTGCAGTAAAAGCCCTTTAAAACTTGTATAACTTGTATATCAATCATAAAGTCGTGTAATAAATCTTTTATTAACCAGGCTCGCAGGGAAACGTACAAGGAAACAACAACAACAACAACCTTTATTTTCCCTTTTTGTAGCTACTTACTTGCTACAGTACAACTTAAAAAAAGGAAAAACAAGGATACTGGCAATCAATCAATCAATCAATCAACCAACCAATCAATCAATCAATCAATCAATCAATCAATCAATCAATCAATCAATCAACCAACCAACCAATCAATCAATCAATCAATTAATCAATCAATCCGCAGACCGTTCCTTGCGTTCAAGACCATGCGCCGATAATTATTATCTCGTACCCATATCTTCTCAACCCTAAACATAATAAAACATCTGGGTCCGACATTAGCGCCGATATTCTTTTAGTACGAGTTTTTCGCGCTTGGTTAATAAGATATATTTGGAAACTTCTCTGAAAACTCAAAGCTGCATTTTCTTGGGTTTTGTGGAAACGAAAGTTAAATGTAAACGTTCAGCGATCGATATGTTTATGTTGCAGTGCTCTTCTTGATCTAGTTGAAGCGCCCGGTGCTTTTATCATGGGATGTCACACACAGCACAAGAGTCAGATACAAAGGGTTGTCATGGAGATGGACGAGGTCAAGTATAATTAGAAATTATTGGATGAGGCAGAGTATAATATGAAGAATTATGCAGATCGAGGAGGGTGTTTGGCTTAAGCGGATAACACCCTCCGAGATCTGCATAATTCTTTATAACATACGAAAGCCGAATTCGATAATTGTTTTATTATTCATTCAAAATATTTCCAGGGCTCCAAATGTACAAAATGAATTTAATAGGGTTTTGACAGTAGCCAAAAGTACACAATATACAACAACTTTCGCTTTAAAATTTGATTTAAACTTCAAACTCGAATACCTCCATAATGTCCATATTCAACAGTTGCTTAAAGTGTCAAGTGAAGCTAAATGTGACGACACAAAGCGACAGGTTATCATCGTTCTTGCTTACTTCGACGTAGAATTTTCGTAAAACTGCTCCAAGTTCTTCGCTGTGGCTGGTTCAGGAATTTGTTTTTCTTGAAGATAAGCTTTGAAAATCGTTTGACTCGCCTTCGTTGCCTTTTTCGTGTTAAAACTGTCCTTGTCTTCTAATAATTACTGCACAAATCTCGCTATTTCCCCGCTTTTAAGTCGTTCAGCATCAGAGCAGTTGCCGTGTAACGTGAGAACGAGGTTGCGATCGGTTAATGCCGTGGGAACGAGGTTGCGATCGGTTAATTTTTGATGTAGGACAATTGACGTCATTAAAATGACGTCAATCGTCGTATAATAGAACCTTTTTCCAAATTTGGTCGGCGCTAGCCGGTTAGCTGCAATTAACCGGGGATTGAAAGCCAATCGGAATGAATTTGAATGAACAATAATTATGCTTATTTTCCCCCTCACATTTGACGTCTTTCAATGAGTGGTGTGTCGATGTAAGTTTAAGTGTCTAACATTTCTTACTACCAAAAAGAAGGCGGAAATTAAGGTGCACAAAGAAACGTACATGACCAACGGTTGCCATGCGTGACTGTAGTGTGCTTTGTTATACATGTAATTTGATCTTTCAGTAGAGCAAAATAGGTTTAGCTCAAAGCAGTGTAGGAGTAAAGTTTAAACTGAGTTACAGAGTTACTGTAATGTATTTCGCTGAGTGACCTTTTTTCTATCTTACTCATGCGAATGAACAAACAATTTCACTTTCTCTAATTCTCCAATGTTTTTTTCTGCTCTTTACCTTAGCGTTATTCTCTAAGTTTTGTTTTATTTAAGGATTACTGTAACTTCTTTCTTTTTCAGTCTGATAAGACATCCAGTGTTGTAGTTTTCACTGTGAGTTCATTTTATTTCACTTTTCAGTTATCTAGCATAGTTATTGCGGACATTGAAGATGGATCCGTAACGCTACATCCAAATGCAAAAATTCCACGACTGCCAACCTATGCTACAGACATGTATAAATTCAGGTAATTGATGACACTGATAGGCTTCTTTCACGTTGCCGTGGGCAACCATCAGGTGTGCTTCATTTTTGATCGTTTAGCCTGCTTTCTATAACAAGTAGGCTGTGCGGAAATGAAATTTATTGTGGTTCCGAATTTATAATTTCCTCGCATCGTAGAGAGTGACCATGGTAATAATATTATGCAAGTGCTTCGAGACAGACCGTTGGTACTTAACAAACTTTTTTTGAATTTTTGACACATTTTTGAGCATCTTCTGACAATTTTCTGTTTCACCTGGCCAATCAAATTACAAGAAAAAGAGACGGAACAGACAGTATTTTCGCTTAGAGCAAACTGCAAAATTTACCAACTCCACATCTTACAGTTCTTGTTTTTAATCAGCCAAATGGGGCGAAAGCCATTTGAAAGTTACCAAAAGATGCCAAAAAGGTGTCAGAATGCTAAACAAATATTTTGTAAAGCAGCGACTTAATACAAAGTAGAGTATTGCAACTTGATTGTGTTAAGGTGGTGTAATATTTTAAACGTTATATCTCTTAAAGTACTAATCTGAAAATACATTTTTCAGAATGAAAAACGCAGAAATCCACTTTGACCGGCTCCTCATTCAAAGGTATGACTAACTATCAAGTTTCAAAATTTGACATTTTCTTTCAGCCAGTTTTTTAACTAAAAAGGAATTTCTTTAATTACAGACAAACGTTTTACTCCTTACAAGAAATGCAAGAGGAAAGAGAGAAGTTTGTGAGAGATTTTCAACAACTTGTTTTGGCATGTAAGTAAATTTAACCAAACTTTATTTTTGTATACTTCTAACTTTTCTTGAATGCTCTACAAGGTATGTTTATGATATGTGATTAGTCCTGCTATTTTATTTGTAATTGATAGTCCATTACATGATTAGCGCTTGGAAAGATTCCCGGAAGTAATTGCCATTGCAAGCTACATGTGGGTCTAGTTTAATACGAGAATACGGGAAAGACTGCAGCTATGTCGAACGAAGACGCCAAAGTTACTTTTTTGCAATTTTTCTATTGTTCATCTGTTTTTGTTTTGCTCTCACTTCAGCCACGTTAGAGATGATGTTACGAATGTTTAGGTAGGTGGATACAACTTTACTGAAATAATTTTCATGCAAATTTCGTAAAGGTTATCCATAAAGAACAACTGTAAGTAATGCATTCCAATACTGCAAATCACCCTACTTTGAACGTGAAGTGTTGATAGTCGGTTTTTTCCTTCAAATGTCTTGACTTGTCGAATTTATTATGGCTGTAACTGCGTTGTTTATTGCGACGTCTACATAACAACTTTCTTATGTTGAATGAAATTTGCTGCTTCTCCATAAACTGTCTCAATTTTCCCCAGTCATAACCATCTTTAGAAAATAATTTTCCATTTTTTGGCCCTTCCGGTATTTTGTTACCTTAGTTAAACTCCCGGAACAGATTTTTTGGCATCGCGACATTAACTTGTACTTGTTACTACTCTTTCTATTTTAGTGACATAAAGACTTACATTGTCCAGAAGGAAGATGTAAGATGCGTGTTTATTGGTTTTCTTCCTCAGAAATGTTTACAAACATTTATAAACGTTTACTCAATATTGTTTTGTTTTCTTTGTTTGTTTTGTTTTGTTTTGTTTTTTTTGTTTGTGTGTTTGTTTGTTTTGTCTTTTGGGTATTTGTAAAAGTAAATATATTTTCGAGACATGGATGTTGTTATAGCTGTAATGCTTTTCTTTGTCTGTTTGTCCAAAGCTTTTTTTTGACATGGATACTTACATCGAGTCAAAGCCTTCAGATGACCAAGAGTTTTATCGTGAGGTTAGCAAGCTATTACAACTTGACAATTTCTGTTATATTATGTAAATTGTCAACAACCAAGATGTTGGCACATGAAAACAATTTCGGTTCTTTCTAATAGTTGCTAGCTCTCTTTATTTAGACGACAGTCGACACAAAAGTGATTAGAGGCAATGTCTCATACTTTCGACAAGGAGGTTTCTTTGTTTCCTTGGGGATCGGAATAGACAACAGCTAAAACTGGATGAACGTCTTAGTTCATTTTTAACTCCGTTGTAATTTACGAACGTCCTTGGTGAAAAATGTTAAGCAGCGTACTCCTGCCTTTGGGGGTATTAAAGTTGTAGCTGTTAAAGAAGTTACGATATCTATCTCAGTCACTGGCTGTTGCAGACTGACTTATTGTATACTTACAAAAGCTCAGCTAGTAAATTGGTGCGTTTCCCAGTTGTACTTCAAGCTTTTTAAATAAACCTGACGTCTTAGGAAAAGGAGTCATGAGCTTAAAGTCCAAGGGAAAGTCTAAACTTAAAATCCGACTTAGATTGGTATACGGTGTGTCATTTAGACGCCATGTGTACGCTCGACCGCCAGTCTGAATTAATACCTTATATTCTTTGTCTCCAACTTAATCAAATTCGTCGACGTTTTCAAGGTATGCAAGAGTCACGCATTCAGCATGTTTCTTTACGACCTTATGCACGATCCAGAGAAAACAGACTACTTTACTCTCATGGCCCAGAAGACGAGAGTTGTTCACAAGTAAGTCGTTGTGTTTTCTTTCTCAACTAACGTCTATACTTCAAATAAAGTGGCTAGGCCACTCTTACTGGTTAACACACAATTGCTTTTATTCTGTTGTCATCCTATTCCTGATTCTTGGTTTATCTTTTAAAAAAAAACTTATTACTCTTAGTGATTTTTACTTTTTATTACTTTTAATGTACATTTTTAATTTTTAAGATTTATTCAGCTAATTTTAACGAATTTTTATAGATTTGTAAAGCGCCTAGAGCAGACCTGGATAGGCGCTATAAAAATGTTTATTATTATTATTATTATTATTATTATTATTATTATTATTATTATCTCTCAGGGCAGGACCTTTGAGAAAAAGAAGTTCCTCTTCCGTGCCTGTACCCATCATATCCGAAGAATATTTTGTAAACCCACAAGAAAACCTGAGTATCTTCGTTCTGCCACCATTCACTCTTGAAGGAATTTACACAGGTAAGGAATGGTCACATTTTACTGCTCAAAGATCTACACACGAAGGGACAAATTAGAAGGAACACTATGTAAGGATAACGCCCCTGCAGCAACTCTCTTAGGCTACGTTTACACGTGACCGGTCCGGAACCGTTCCGAACGGGACCGGACCGGATCGGCTTCTGTTTACACGGGACCGTTCTGGAACCGGTCCAGAACGGATCCAAAACTGGGCCTGCTAATTTTCAGGTCCAATTTTGGATCCTTTCCGGATCGGTTGCAGAACGGTCCCTTGTAAACAAAAGGCCTATCCGGTCCGCAAATTGGACCGGATCAGTTCCGGACCGGTCCCGTGTAAACATAACCTTATATATCTGAAGTATCAGTTGTCGTGAAAACGTCTGGTACCTACGGGATAGAATTTTGTCCCTGAACTTGTCCCTTCAAGGTCTGCATACACGAGAGAACAAGACGCAGAGACATGACGCACGGATTACGTCTCTGCAACAAATCCACTTGTGAACCGGAAGTATTACTTTTTGCCAAAAGATCCTGTCGCATTTGCTACGTTTTTGCCTTGTGACTTGTTCAGTTGTTTAGAGCTGGCACCTCATGGGCTTTGCCAAACATTTGCTGCTAAAAATTGAATTTCATGACTTCGTCATTTTATTTATTTTTAACGAGTTAAGCTTACTTTATCAGCTTGCAGCTCTCAGACACACTCTTGATGTCTTGTAGAGGTTACGTAGTATAATTCTGTTTTGTTTTCCTTTCTTAAGTCAACAGAAATTTAAAGATATTTTTATATTATTTTTATGAAACATTATTACACGCAACACATTTACGTAGGTACCACAAAGAAATACGATATGTCACCGATTTTGTCTGCTAAATGAAGCGTTTTCTATTCCAATAGGAAGTTTCTACGAAGAATACTTAGGGTCACTCGATGCGAAAATCGCAGTAAGTAAAGGTCGTTCATAATCATGGTAATAAAATGTGTAACGAATCTCTGTGTTGCACGTACTAAATTGAGGAACTGTTTTGGGTGAAAATGTTAATCACCACTTCTTGTAGAACATTTTGCCAACGTTTAGAGGGCGTTCATCTAGTTTTCAAATGTACTTTGGAAATGTACTATGAGAAAAGCGCGTAAAAAATTTAAGAGTTTCTGAAGAGTACCCGGGTGCATTGATCTCTTACTTCACTGAGGGAATACAGAAGTTTTAATGACGAGCTTTTGGGGTCCATTTAAGTAGCAAGTTGGGACGATAAGCGTACCACATAGGTAAGAAAAATCAAAAGCTTTGTTGCAAAACCGTTCTCATTTTTCTTTTTTATGTAGGATCTTATGAAAAATTCTTCAAGTCTTCTTGCCAATTACTTGTATCTTCGTGGGATGTTAAGAATTGCGTGTGGACAGAACATCAAGGTATACAATCTCGTTAAAATGTGGCTGCATTACCATTTCCTTCATGTCACTTGTTACTTTTGGAATCACGTTTGTCGAGATAATGTAAAGTGAAAGGTATACTTATGAAAATCAACACTTTTTGCGGAATAAAATTATGTTTCTTGCCTCGAAAACTAGCAGTGCAATTAATGTAAAATTGTAGTGAAACTCTACCAAAGGCCATCTTATTAATACGGCCCCTCATTGTTAAGACCAATAATTAAAACAAACAAACGAAGTAATGAAAAGAAAAGGAAGAGAATTTTTATGTAAAACAGAATTATCTTTTCGACGACTACAATTCCTTATTATTGGCTGGTGGTATTTTTAACCTGTGGTGTTTTGACAACTCAACAGGCAGTAGATGACTTCTTTGGAGTGTCGTCGAGAAATGTGCAGCTCTTTCCAACCACGTAAGTAGCAATGTCCAAGGTAAGACTTGCGCAGGTAAAAAAAATATCGGCAAAACTGTTGTTAACAATTAGACTTAAGCTTTATATCGGCTGATTGTCTGGGCAGTAATTTGTATGTTGTGTTATTGAATATTTGTAGGACCGTACAGGAAATCATGTGCAAACTCAAGGATGACGAAGTAGAAGAGCTACGAACTAGACACTTTTGGAGGAAAGCGGAACATCTAAGACTGCAATCCAAGGTAGGGGCTACAAAGTGAAGATTCAGCTAACAACGGCGATTACGGAAATGGGTTACATTATGCCTCAAGTATTTGACCCATTTGTTAGAAGTCTGGTTGCTATATGGCAATGCTTAGAGCGGCTGAAAACTGGTGGTTTCTTTGATTGCATGTACGGTGTATCAAAACAAAACTTGTTGAGATGCCTTAAGGACTGCAGTCTGTTAGAGCTAGTGTAGTTGTATTCAAGCTATCAAAAATAACTTCAATTTGCACGATCAGGGACTTGCTCTTGACAATTGACTGCATAGGTTACTTTTTGCTCTATTTAGTTCTCATTCTGCCTCCTTGTCTTTCATGTTAGCCGCATCCTTTCCGCCGGTTTAGCAACACCGTTAAGGGATTATGCATTTTATATTATTAAGTTGACTTGTTTTGAATAAAATCCTTCTGAATATATATTTTTTCGATTATTTTTCCTTTCAGGAAAAAGTTGACTTCCGACTCGATCGGTAAGCGTTTCCTCTTTATTATATTTTGCTTATGTATATCATACAACGTACTCAATGCGACAAGGCGGCAATCGTATTGGCTAATATATAAGTTATCTTTTTTTGCCTATACGTGTCCTAACATTTACGCCCTTTTTAATAGGAAAGAAGTGGTCACTTCTGCAATCCCATCCACTCCTTTGGGTAAGCTTGGCTTGTTTTTATTTGTAAGCTCCTTTGATAATCCATGATTGATGTCCTAGGCTCAGCAATGACGAGCGAAATCTATTGGCTCCCAGGCATGGAGGTTATGACTATTAAGTAACTGTATTTCGTGGGACGAACGTTACGCAGTGGGACAGTCAGAATAAAAGTATGGCGACTCGCTGCAAGACTAACCGCGCAAGCTTCAGCCTTGCCTTTGTTCTGAATGTCCCACTGCGCGACTTGCAACCCAACATGGCTGATTTTGAATCCATGTCCCGACGGGATCGAAATGCAAGGGCCTATTCCTTAGGCAACCTGGCAGAATACTGGGGGTTTAAGCGCCAGGAGCTTAGCCAGTTGGTCGTAAAAGGCTTCAGTAACTTTTCTTCTTGTTGCATTAGTTCTCGCAGAATTTGTGAAGCATGCCAGCATGCTACAGATTGCTAACAGCCAAGATGCCGGGACAAGACTCTTCCAAGCATTGACAATGAATTCCAGAACAGAAGGTAAGAAACGATCTGTCAAGGAATTTTACTGATATCAGGCATACGACAAGAAAACCAGTACATAGGGATTTATAGAGCATATAAATCGAAAGCCACCCAAGTAAATTCGGTTTGGTTTACCAAGGGACACTTTTAAGAAACTAAAATTAATATGAAAAACAAGTTATGTGAAAAATGCTCATTTCGAAAACTTTTGGGAGCTATACGATTATGCAAACCTCGATAACATCAAAGAGCCAACCAAATTTGTGCTTTTAGTGGGTTTAGACTTTAAAAATTCCCAAAATTTCACACAAACCCTTATATTTTATGGCCAGCCATTCATAAGATGTTATTTGGTTACTTTACTTCCAAACGTTTTCACACATGGCAAGGTGGCTATAGGCGATCTGTCGTTAGAATACCTCAGTCATCCAAACGGACGAAAGAAAACAACAGCAAACACCCATTTTTTTGGCTTTAAAGGAACGTTAATTTGAGTAATTTTTCTGATTACTTCCAACTCAAGAAAACCTCAAAATAATAGTTTTGTAATGTAGAAAAAAACAAAGGAGAGTAAAAATGCGAAAAAAAGGTGTTCGTGACGCAGCTCCTTTAAGAATTGAAGTAGCATGATAGAGCAGTAGTGTCTACCAAAACAGAACCACAAGGAACAGACACAGTGAACCACCGAGAAAAGAGCGGCGAGCGGGGAACGTGGGAGGGTCGCGATGGCGATGGAAGAAAGTGGCACGAGATAAGCCAACACTAAGCGAGACAAAGAACGTACTCGACACTCAAGTGAAAACCGCTCTAACACGAGATAGAACACTAAATCCTTTAATACCCGATAGACAACAACATAAAATGTCTCGGAACGTTATCGATCCACTTCCAATGTGTTCAAATAAAATCATCAACTAGGGGACATTATCTTTATGTGCCACTATTATGTAATGGCGGTAGAGAGAAATATATTTTGTGATATTGCAATTTGAACTGTTTCTTCTTTATGCACGAATGAAAAAGCCAAAAAATATACGCTTGATCTAACTGGTTAGATATTTAATAGTTCTCCTGCGAAATCGCGCGGAAAAAAATCAGAAAAATCAAACGGACTGAAAAATCCACGATATTCCGCTGGCTTAAGTAGGATAATTGTTTTATTATTCAACAAAATGTCAACGAAACACATTTTGCACTAGAAAAACTGTAATCATGCAGCGCCACACTACGGACTTATGCCGCAACCTACGTATATAGCACGATATCTGTTATGTACGGATGACAGATACTTTTGACCAATATATAGGCAACGCATTTGTTGAATAATTATCTTGTTGCTGTTGTTTGATTTACATGTAATAATTGCTTCATGTTGCAATGTTTTTTTTTCCTTTTAGTGGTGGATCCTGAAACGTTTGCAGCGTTCTATGAAGCTTTTAACCAAGTAAGGAACAATGAAAAATACTTACCACCTTGCTTTCAGCCACTAATGTCATAAACTTGGTGTTAGGGTGTTTTTGTTTTATTCGTTCGTTTGTTCACTCGTTCGTTCGTTCGTTCGTTCGTTCGTTCGTTCGTTCGTTCGATCGTTCGATCGTTCGATCGTTCGATCGTTCGATCGTTCGTTCGGTCGGTCGGTCGTTCGTTCTCCGTCCGTTCGATCGTTCGTTCGTTCGTTCGTTCGTTCGTTCGATCGTTCGATCGTTCGATCGTTCGATCGTTCGATCGTTCGATCGTTCGTTCGGTCGGTCGGTCGTTCGTCCGTCCGTTCGATCGTTCGTTCGTTCGTTCGTTCGTTCGTTCGTTCGTTCGTTCGTTCGTTCGTTCGTTCGTTCGTTCGTTCGATCGTTCGATCGTTCGATCGTTCGATCGTTCGATCGTTCGATCGTTCGTTCGGTCGGTCGGTCGTTCGTTCGTCCGTCCGTTCGATCGTTCGTTCGTTCGTTCGTTCGTTCGTTCGTTCGATCGTTCGTTCCCTTTTTTTAATCACATTCATTCCCTCTCGTCGCATGGGCGTCACTCATTCTTTGCCATTGAATTACGTTCTTGAGACATGCTTCTGCTGGATTTTTTTTTTACATGTAAGCTTGTTACTTGCACACGAAGCCTTTTCTTGGCATGGGGCTATTTTAAGTTCGACACCAACCGTGCTTCTCTTTGATTTGTTTCTAGGCCAGTATCAAAGCCAAAAGCGTTTCACTGCGAAACGTTCTCTTAGAAGAAAATGAGGTGAGGTGTTTAGTGTACAATCAATTTGTTGTGATTTTTAACTCGTGGTTACGCGTAATTAAAGAACCTAGGTCAAGAATGGGGCATCTTTATTTAAGACGGAATCCGCCAGGACTTCGAGTATTTTAAATGGCCTATTAAAATAGGCCATTTTATTTTTTCTTTGGGGCCTTCTTTTTTTTGTTTTTGGGTGAAGGTGTCTTTTTTTTTTTACTCTCTTTTTTTTTTTTTTTTTTTTTTTTTTTTTTTTTTTTTTTTTTTTTTTTTTTTAATATAATAAAAGGTTTTTTTATATAAGCCCCCCCCCCCCCCCTCCCCTTCAAAAACCCCCCCCTCTCCCCCCCCCAAAAAAAAAAAAATTTAAAAAAAAAATATAAAAAAAATATTTTTATTTTTTTTAAAAATTTTTTTTTTTAAACTTATCAAAAGAAATCATTTCTAACAACGCCAAACATCGAAACAAATTTTGAAGTTCCACTGAAATGCACTAAATCGCTTAAAAGACGATTTTACAAAGTAGCTACACGGTGAGACTTTACCTAAAGTTAACAAGGATCTTGTGAACTTTGAACTGAATTCATTTTCTAAGGCTCTGATATGAAAATTTTTGTTGGTGTTATCACGGAAAATAACTTGCATATTTAGTTTTTAAAAATAGTAGAAAATACCGCATAAGGTCGATTTTTGTCCAACTTAAATTGATATTAGTCAATTTCCTGATGGATTCCGTCTTAAATTTTTTGCCCTTAAATGTCATGGGAACAATTATCTTTTAAAGTTTCCCCTGCTAGCTATTAACTGCTGACTGGATATTATCAATCATTATCAACAGTATGTGCTGAAGATGTCACAACTCATCAAGACGAACCAAGGGATGGGATGGCTTGTTCTCACTGTCAACAGGTTGGTTTTGCTTTATTTAAATTTCGGAATTTATTGTGTACTTTTCAGATGGAGTTTTGCAGTATCAGGACAAACGTAGTAGCTTTTGAGGTTTTAGTGTTTGTAGTCATGTACGTTTGTACCTGTTTCTCCTTGCTTCAACTTTCTTATTTGGGTTCGACTTCTACTTTAAAAGGTCATTACTACAATTCTTTGTAAGTTCCTATTACACTTATGGTACGAAACAAACGCTTAATCATTGGTCAACAATGTGCGTTCAATTTCTTGACATTATTTGTTACCACAGCAAAAGTATAACCTGTTAAGAGCACCCTCACTTTTAGAGCCTTTCAGTGCTAATAACTCGAAAATGAGTCGGTGACCCCGATTTTTTATTGTTGAATTATGATAAGCATGTTATGATACAACTTTTGGCCAAGTTTTAAAAAAATGTCAGAGCGGTCCAGAGCCACCTTAAATTTTCAAAATATTAAAAAAAAAAACGTTTTGTGAAAGGCCTCGCCTTGCTCTTTACGATAGCTCGCTCTACGCAAACGCACTGTTCGGCAAATATAGCCATTGCTTAAATGTTGTGTTGTTTACTTTTCAGGTTGTTGTTCTTGCCTAATGGAACACATGAGTGTACTTCAATTGTTAATAATAAAGACATTAAGAGCGTAGAGCTGCACTCCGAAAGCCTTCTCCTTCGTGGTGTTACAGCCATTAAAATAACCAGCAAGCGTAAGTTTGAGTCTAATTAGTTGTGTAAGAGCTGTGTTACCTGATTTAAATGGCAGGATTCCCAGAATACGAGAGGGGAGTCAGCTGCGCCGAATAGAACTTTTGCGCTCAATTCTTTTGCGTGTGTATGGTTCTTGAATTCCTAGAAACCAGCAGTTTTTGGGTTTAAAGCTTTTAAATTCTCATTAATCGCAGGTGGGGATTTTGTACCGTTCGTAGCTTCTGTCAAAGAAGACAAGGATTCCTGGCGTAATTGTTTGTTGGAAATCAAAGCAGGATACGAGATTGCTGACGGTAAGAGCAATTCACAGTAAAACCGTACAATTGCCACTCACTTAAGTTTTCTTTTTTTGCTACAGTCCAAACCGGCATTCCTCGCGTTAATACAGCAATGAATTGCAATAGGCCATTTCCGAGTTACTTTTTACCTCTGTTTCAAAACGAGTCTACGTGCGAAACCATTCAAATGAAAATGAGTTCGGTTTGCATGAAAATGGGCCTGTAGGTGAAACTCATTTTCATATGAAGGGTTTCGCACTTACATTGTAGACTCGTTTTGAAACAGAGGCAAAAGGTAACTCGGAAATGGCCTATTGGATCTTCTCGTTCTCAGAGCCTGCGTTCCCCTTAACCAGCGGTCGGGAAACTCAACGGCTCTGGACGAATTCAAAACCAGAACCAGGAAAACCTGGTTCCGGTAAGATTGTGCGCGTGCGCCGGAGATTATAGTGAAACGATCAAGTCTTCAACAGCCAATCATGTTCAGACACCTTTGTGGCGGGCTTTCAGAATAGCCCAGAGGCCGCGATCCCTGGCGCAGACCAGAAAGATCGCGGCCTCTGGGGACGAAATTGGTGCCTCTACGCAGATACACCTTGACTGATTTCTCGTTTCTGTTTCAAGCTTGGAAGGATCCGCAGATAATAAAACAAGCTGCTCAGAATGTGATCATGGCAGACGCTCTAAGACAAAGGTAAGCCATCGTTACAGTATTAGTCATAAGATAGTATAGGGTTTTCTGTGCGTAGTCAGGTCATCGGGACAGTGTTATTTCAAACTGGTCGGATCTTAGCGCAACAAGTTGATTGCGATCAACGATGTCTGCTCTGTTGACAAAACTTGTGTCAGTTTAGACGATTATGTCCACACATGACCATACACAGGGGTAGTTGAAACACATTTCAGGGTGAGCGTATGGATGGGTCGGTAAGTGGTTTCTTGGACTGTAATAAAAAAAACAAACAGCAGCTAGAGAATCAGGGTATGACACCAGGTGGCAGTCATGTTAAAGCTGGAGAAAGTTTGCTACATTTGTTTCTAAGTCAGCAAATATGCTCTTAAACGTACAGCTAGGTAACCATTTTTACGAAATATTCTTTATTGATTCAAATTAATTGTTTTTGTTTTATTCAACAGTGACTATCCAGAGCAAACTGCAATGGTACGATGACTTGAAGTTCTTTTGGTTTATGACCTTAGTTTTTCTGTTGTTTTTTTGTTGAGTCTAATGCTTGCGTGCGCTTTGCGCATGCGCATTAGACTCTTTGTTATATGAAAAAAGCTGTTAGCAATCCCAAGGGAATGGTTCGGGATCGATAATCGTTCGCTGTAATGTAGAAAAAATGATCAGCGCAAGAACGGACTCCGTACGGACACGCACGTTGTTTCAATTAAAAACAGCCAATCAGCGACACGTGTTCCCACGCATATAAAAGTTCTTTCTCAAGTCACGATTATTCAACACTTGAACAGGACGTAATAATTTTCCAGTTAAGACATTTGTAAGCTTTTGTGAAAATAAATCTTCGTTTTCAGTTCAGTTAAGCACTTGTGTTTTCGTCTTGCTTAAAAAGCAAGACGTTTGAGAAAAAAATATTGCGGCGACCGCGTTTATTTACACAATGCGACCAAATATTTATTTTTTTTAAAAAATAGAACTTTACCTCGTTTTTTTTTAAGTCATCGAATTTGACCAATTTTTTCTTTACAGTGCAAACAAAAACCTTCAAAAATAAAAGATGTACATGGATAAATGTAAATCAAGTTACGCGACTAAATCAAAATGCGTTTGTTTGGCCGCTTTGCAGTATTACACTGTCCCGGCCTTTGCCATACACTGAAATCGAATTCCATGCTTTTACGACCCAGAGATCTTAAGTTCTTCTTACAGCTAGAAAAATCATAAAATGGTTAATGATAGGAAGTGATGATCGCGAAATTGTACACATGATAAACAGTCTTCGCTCCTGTGTATGTAGCCGATGCCTATCCAGCGTTCAAAAGGTCATTTACGTGAGCCCCCGTTTAAAAAATCTTCACTACCAAGTCAGTCACTATCAGTGTTTATGCAAAATCTTCAGAGTCATCATCAAAATGGTGAAAAATGAAAGATTAGTTCCCCTTTTACATGCTTTTGTAAATCGTCACGCAATTTTGTCCAAATTTTAATCGTTTCTGCTTTTACGGACAATACGGAAGAAGTAACACAACCTTCACTTTAATTTTTGAAGCATATAACATTTATGACTGTTTCGTTTTCATCCATAATCATCCACGATGCCCCTAGCTTGCTATAAGCATTTTAAATTAAACTCCCGAACACAAACCTCTAACCAATTTTAACCGGCTTACGAAAACCGCGCAATCTGTATCACTATGCCATACGGCATTAGACTCATGTCACCCTTGGTGACCTATTTTTTTTACTTATTCATTACTTTGCTGCTTTGGCTGAACAAAACCCAAAACTGAAACTTTAGAATTAGTTTCTGCAGGCTTTTTATTAATTTATAACTCATTTTGTTAAGTTTGTCTAAACTTTTTTGTTTTTCGTTTTAAGTTAACTCTTTAATCTGGGAATTTAAAGGTGGATTCAACTTGGTGCTCAGGAGTCTCTGATTTGAATATGTTATCCATTTCTAATAACAGAGGGTTTCACATAACTTTTGACGCACAGGTTCCGAAGTTTGTTCGGAATTTCCGAAGTTGGCGACGAACTTGACAATTTGATTACGTAGTTGCAAATCAAGTTTCGAACTTCGCTGCGAAGTTCGAAATTCCAACGTGAACTTCGCAACGTAGTTCGGAAACTTAAGTTTGCAGAAGCGGAGGTACAATTATGAATCCTTTCACCCGGCAAAGTAAAGCTTTACCAAAAAATGTGAGGGGAAAAAATGTAGATGACTGGTTACAAGGTACAAGGTAAAGGGCCAACAGAATTCGGAAAAGAGCTGAAACTCGACAAACAGACCATTTCTAGTATTGTTGACACCTTCGTTCGCAAAGGACCTATCGAGCCGAGAAAGGCAGGAAACAAAATACGCTCCGCTCGAACTGATGATGTTAACTACTACGTAGAGTACTGCAAGCAAATACAACCCACATTTATGGTAGCGAGATCCAAAGGAATTGGTGGAAAATAACATCTGTTTATTGCAAAATGTTTCGTCACGTTCAGCAATTAGTGACCACGTGCAAACTTGTACATGTCAAACTTCCTCTGCGTGTTTCTGTAGCCGACAAAGTTTCGTTTCCCTGTACTTCCTTCCTTTGTTCTTTGGTTCTCGTCGGTGACAGCGATTCATCCTTAAATAAATCGACATGATATATAAGAAGAGCTTTCGCTCCCAGCGAAAGATCTTTCGAAAACATGTAGTCGATTTGTTTTGATGTCAGCAACATTAGTTGAAACCTTGAGGCAAACTGGTTGGCTACTAGAGTTTGAAAAATGAAATTTATCGTAGGTTTTGTGGTGTAGTTTGTCCCTAAACAGCGACATCTAATTTTCTAAATCGGCCATAACTTTGATTAATCGTAGCAAAGTTCGCAACGAAGTTCCGAACTTCGTGGCGAAGTTCGTAACAAGATTGGTAACTACGTGATCAAATTGCCAAGTTCGTCGCCAACTTCGGAAGTTCCGAACAAACTTCGGAACCCGTTCGTCAAAAGTTTTGTGAAACCCTCTGTAAAAGGGTTTAGATATTCGCATTTCTCTAGAATCGATCTTGATCAGTTATTATTTGGACCTCAAAATTGCAGGTTTATGCATTAATTGTAAATCAGTAATCTGAAGCGTTGTTGTTTATTACTGTCTTTGTAGCATGTCCTCTATTTTAGCACGCTCACTGACTTTAAAGAACAACTGTCGGATCATACCAGAAAGGTAAGAAAAAGATGGGTCCATCCATTTATAAACTCTTTAAATCTGCTAGTTTTATATTTATGATGTCTGATGAGTGTGTATAGACTTTTAGTGGTTAAACTCACTAAACATAGCTACATGAAACACGGAACAAGGGGCGCTTTCCATTTACATGGAATTTTCGGTGAGAATTTTTCAAAAATGGAACAGTGCAAATATTTCATCACGTTCACGGAATGGAAAGAAACTGTTCCTTTTGAAAATTCCCGTTTCGATAGTACTGCGAAGAGCGTGGGTTCCAAAAAACACGGAGATCGAGGGTGAAACTTTTCTACTGTATCTGAAGCCTTGAAGAAAGTTCAAAGAAAAAACCCTTGCTCTTAGGGAAGAAACTTTCCTATCTACACTCGACAGGAATTTTGGATAAATTTGTATTGATTCAACGGGTAGATTTTAGCGTTCTTTTGTTCAATTGTCGACCTTGCTCTGCGAACGAACGGTCTGGTTGTTAAAGCAAACGGAAAAATTGGAATACCTCTGATGGTATCCTTTTTTTCGAAAAAAATCCGGTGGAAAGGCCCGTTCCATTTGATTTTCCACCAAAAAACGGTTTTCCATACAAATGGAGAGCGCTCAAGATCTAAGGTCGTTTTGTAACAAGTCTAATACAATGCAAAACAAACTGACCCATACAAGGCTTTAAATCGGTTGAAGTTCTATCTTTCTGAGCTAAATCTAGCATTTAGGTCATGGGCTTGTATTCGGGAAGCCTAGTATCGGAGAGTTTTTTTGCGCCTGATATAAGGGGAGGTATTTTCGGGAAGGAAGCCGTAGGGCTTACAAAGACATATAGACTGTTCAACTGGTTTTAAGTTATTTTCCTTTGATTTTTAAGACTCTATTGAAGAGAGTAAGTACGTCACCTCAGGACATGGAGAAAACAACAGTAGAAGCACTCCTATACGTGCCAGGCTGTAAGTCGTACAATCTGTAAATCACTTTATTGTGAAATGCAAAATAAGCACCCCTCGGACACTTCTGATTTGATTGATTCTGCAAGTTCTTTTAAGGTCGCGGGGGATATATACAGCATGAATAAATTCATGAAGCGAAATTTTGCTTGACCTGCATCTTTTAAAACGCTTATTCCTCGGCTGTTATGAATGCGATTAGGCTCAAATTTTACAGAGACATGAAGAAATGATAAAAGATTATGTATGTCATCTTTTATTTGGTAGATTGTACCTACGGCGATGTTATAGCCACGATACTGCCAAATTGGGAAGAACATGATTTCGTGGCAGAGTTTGTAGAACGAGTAGGAGACAGCACACTGTGATCTTGTCAAAAACTAATCAGTCAATATCTCTAGAGTGTCATAACAGAAGCGGATTTTTTAATTTAAAGTTTTCCAGCAAGTTATGGCGGTTTAAATGCGCAAATTTTAATTGAATGCCTTCTACCTCTTTCTAAAAGCGCTCTTTTAAAATTCCGCCTCTGTTATAACACACTACAGTATTCCTAGTTTACCTCTCTGCAGTGGCAGCTCATGAAGTTCTATATCCGCGCTGAATTCTCTGCCACAAAATTGTCGGAAAAGTCCAAACTTTGAGATTTCCGAAGGTGTCCCGATCAAAAAACGGTTTCAAAATGGTTATTATGGTAATTATATTCCACGCTTTTATGATGAGAACAATGCGTTTTCAAAGAGACAAACAATTCCAGACGCAAACACATCAAATCACGCGCGCGTGCTCATATTTTTTATGCAAATATCTCGTCGTAAAGTTCTCGATGTCAGTCGTTGAACTTCGTGCATACGCTTTAAATAAATGCATAATGATGAGCCTAAGGTGTCCCCCGCGACCTTAAGCCCCAATATTCAGATACAGATTCTCTTGATTGATCTCCATACATTTTCTTATAGTATTAGTTGGGAGAAGTTGTGCAAAGTTCTAGTCAATTTTACTTTGGTGATCATTTTATTAATTCTCGTATCCTTTTCTTTTGATAAAGTAATGATATTGTTAGGAGAAATTAAATGTTGGTCACTCTTCGGACTTCAAAAGTTAAAAGGACTCTTTTGTCAGTCCTAAGCCTCTTTTATACAAAGGCTAGTTGATCAATCTGTGGAAGATGCCATTGCCCAATGCTTACCTACCTACCTACCTACCTACCTACCTACCTACCTACCTACCTACCTACCTACCTACCTACCTACCTACCTACCTACCTACCTACCTATACCAACACTGTAATAGTGTAAATAGAAATTCTGTGAACATTTCTAGCAAGTAGCTCGCCTCTAGTCTAAAAACTAGTATATAGTTGCTGCTTTTCTTCTTTTTCTCTTTTCAGCGAAAGACAGTGGACCAAAGGTCTGGTGTGCTATGGTAAGTATAGAAAAAACGAAACAATATGAACTACATTCAAAAAAAGGAATGCGCATCTTCAACTGTCAATGTTTTTGTCTAGGGTTCTGGTGATGTCGTTGTGATAGACGCAACAGAGTGGGAATATGAAACACACATGAGACATGCAAAAGACAGGGTGGTAAGTGCCTTTTAGGGGAATCTTTGTCCTCTTTTTTGGCCTCCCAGATACCGGTTGGGCGCTCTAACCAACTGAGCTGCGAGAGATATTTCTGCCCTTTTACCTCAGCCCACCTCTCGTGCGTGGGGTGTGTCACTGCTCACGTCTATATCTTCCTACAGAGTTGCCTATTGGCAGTTGGAAAGAATCAAGTCTGGGCTGCTTCCTTAGATACCACTATCTACGTCATCAACACGCTTACTGGAAAAGGTACGGCTAGATAAAGCTGTTGTTGTTGTTTCGAGCTAAGCCAGTTCCCGCGAGGTCCCCTGTTTTATGAGTCAAATAAGTCCATGCGTAATGATTCTGATAAGACAATGAGTCAAGGTGAATTTTGGTTATTATCTATTGAACCACGGTTTCCCTTTATACAAGTAAGCTTAGAAGCGCTCCACTTTGCTTACGGTTAGTTCTACTCTGGTTTGCTTGCGGCTAGTTGCATTTCAGTTTGCTTCCGGTTAGTTCAACTCTGGTTTGCTTTCGGCTAGTTGCAATCCAGTTTGCTTGCGGTTAGATTTTAACGGCAGCATTATTTTCAAATTCTACTCTAATTTACTCATTTGACTCATAAAAACTTTACTCTCAGTTTCCGCTAGTACATTTCAATCCAATGTTTAATCAAAACAAAAAATTAATGTCTACAACTTACAGAAGAAGTTATAAATATCAATTACAGTCGAAGCTCTCATAAGCGGACACCCCCGGGACGCGAAAAAAGTGTCCGCAACTGGAGCTGGCCGCTTACGAGAATGGTTCTTGTAAGCGGCCACTAGAGGTGTAAGGGATAGATGGCCGCTTACGGGAGCTTGCCCAGCTAACATAATGGTAATATGCATGTTAGTGGTGTTTAAAAATGTAACCGGACGCATGGATGACGACAAAACAAACACTGAAATATGGTACTGTAATTACAGTAAAATCATTGTGACAAACGGCGATGTGAAGTTGATTGATTAATACAAGATACAGAGGTTTTTTATATGATTTTCTTTGCGGTGTCCACTTACGGGAGCTTAAAAACAAAGAAAAAGTCTAAGTCGTAATCTCGGAAAGTGTCCGCGGCTGCTTACGGGAATGTCCGCTTACGAGAATGTAAACTGAATACAGAGTTTGTATGGGAGTAAACAAGGTGGCCGTAAGTAGAGCTGTCTTCATACGAGAGTGTCCGTTAAGAGAGCTTCGACTGTAGTCATTTTTTTTACTTTTCTCATTTTTTGCAGCTTATCAACAACTCTTAGGCCATCACGACTCCATCTCGCACATAACCAAGACTAACGATGTTGACGGGTAACCATTTTCATTAAGCTATGAAGCAGTATTTTTATTTGGTAAAACCAAACCACGTTTAATAATACGGACACCAAGGCGACCAAAGAGGGTGTCCGTATTAGAGAAAAACGTCTGGTTTACGTCTTGAGCATGGGAGGGGGGGGGGGGGGTCTGGGACCTACCATGTTGCCATTGTAACAAAATTCTTAAGCTCATATTGTGGAACACAACTAGTAGAGTGTTCTTACCACATTTCGACGTCGTGCCTCTCACAGGCAAACCACAGTGTGGAGCGCCAGTTTGAACGGACAGATCGTAGGATGGGATCCTGTGACTCTCACATCTAAGAAAGAGGTAAGAATAGCACGACGCAATATAATGTCCTGTTTACTTTTTCATTTGAATGTGTCTGAACGGTCCAGCTTCGCGCCCAGCTTGGTCGGATTATCTCATGTGAAAACATAAAAAATAGCATTTCGATATTTTTTTTTCTGTGATGTCATAAATATTCTTGCTTAGTCTGCATTCAGTAAAGTGGCCCATCAGGCTGGAGCTTATCCCGGTTTCCATAGCATGAAGCGACTAGGTATATTTCTACTCTCCACTGAATGGGATGCTAGTCCATCGCAGAGCTTTAAGTTCTTCATTTAAAAAAAGTTCTTTACACAAGTGACGATAGCGTCACTTTCAGTAGCACCACTTACAAGTAAGAAATGTTACATAACTGTCACTTCTACTTACAATCATGCCACTTAACATAATTCTTGTGGCAAGATGTAATGCACACGACAATTCTCTTACGCGAACGAAGTTATCGTTTACAATCATCTGCGATGTTTTTTTTCTGTTGCTTCTTACAGCTTCAGGTCCAACTAAACCCAAAGGACAGGAAAACGCTCCTGTGGTTTGCTGCTGTTGGGGATACGTTCTGGTGTGGTAAGTGGCACTTCATAACGCAACTCATTACTCGGATGTATTCTTACACAAAATCAAGACACCCCATTTTCTTTGAAAATGTATTATTGTTTGTAATACTTTAATAAAGACCAAAAAATAAAGCAAGATAGCGTATTCAGAAGCTGAACTGTATTTCTGTGGCATTGTCACGTATTATTTCTCCCGGCACTGTTGTCGTTTAATTTCAACAACCAGCCAGTATGGTCACAATTTGGTAAGAATAACAAGCTTCCACTTTACACTGTCTCGATTAGAATTCTTTCCACTGTTTTGAGTAGATGTGTTGCTAAAAACCTGGAAAGACTAGAGAAATTTAAATTAAATAAATTAGACTGCTTCGTCCTAAGGTCCCCCCCCCCCCCCAACCTCCCTCCCCCCTTGCGCGCCCGCGCGTTTGAGCGCGGTGCGAGTGGAATTTTGGGCCTGTTGCAAGCGCTTTGCTTTTCCAACCTTTTACCGGCAATATGCGACAGAGCTGGGGGCAAGGCAGTCAATTAGATTACAATTAATCGTATCAATATTCGAACGCATTAGGCCTTGTCCTATACAAAGAAATAGCCATTATCATTGTCCTTGCTGCACCTCCTGGCGGAGCATAAGGCCGCATTAAGAAATGGTACTGAGGATAAAACGTGTTTAAAAAAAAAATCCGCACTACAACAGTATACCACGAACACTGCCATTTTTGTGGTCGTTATTCCTGAGTGCCGTTTTATCGCTACCTTTGAAGCGTCAGGAACACTAAAACAACATTTGTTTTACCCCAGATTTAATAGATAGATAACAGAGGCTCAGTACTTTCGAAGGATCGTTACCTCGTGTCGAAATGCACTCATGCAGAACCTCATTAGTGGTTAAGAAAGTTAATTTTGTTAAGTTCACTTTCCCGTTTATAAATCGTCTTTATTTTACGTCGGTAGCACTTAATAGTCTTGCGACTAACAAACCTGTGGCCCTCGGATTCCTGATCGAATTGAGATTTAGAAGTGTTGTTTTTTTGTGGAGAGAGGAAAACCGGAGAACCCGGAGAAAAACCCTTGAGGCAAGGACGAGAACCAACAACAAACTCAACCCACATATGACGCCGGGACTGGGAATCGAACCCGGGCCATATTGGTTGGAGGCGAGTCTCTCACCATTTAACCATCCCTGCTCCCCTAAATTGGTACATGAACAACCTCTTTCTATTATCTCCACAGCAACAAGGTTTTCAGTGTACGTCATTAATCACAAGAGAGTCAATAAACCTGCCAAAGTTCTAACTCCAAGTCCCAATGAGGAAGGACACCCAATGAGCATTGATTGTATGTGTAAAGTGTCCGATACCCAGGTGGGTGTTCTTCGACAGCAGAAAACAAGAAACAACAGCAGAAAGCACTCTATCTTGTCTCCAACTCGTTTTGGTCTGACATTCTATAATTTATTATTGGTTTTCTATATGGCCCTTTTTGGCCCTTTAAGTTAGGTCTGTCCGTATGTCTGTCCTTCGATCAGTCCGTTGGTCCGTCCCTCAATCTGCCTGTCTGCCTGTCAGTCAGTCAGTCAGTCAGTCAGGCAGGCAGTCAGTCAGTCAGTCAGGCAGGCAGGCAGGCAGGCAGGCAGGCAGGCGGGCAGGCGGGCAGGCGGGCAGGCGGGCAGGCGGGCAGGCGGGCAGGCGGGCAGGCGGGCAGGCGGGCAGGCGGGCAGGCGGGCAGGCGGGCAGGCGGGCAGGCGGGCAGGCGGGCAGGCGGGCAGGCGGGCAGGCGGGCAGTCAGTCAGTCAGTCGGTCATTCAGTCAGGCAGCCAGTCAGTCAGTCGGTCCGCCAGTCAGTCAGTCAGTCAGTTAGTTAAGTAAGTCAGATTACGTCAGTCAGTCAGTCAGTCAGTCGGGTCAGTTAAGTAAGTCAGATGACGTCAGTCAGTCAGTCAGTCAGTCAGTCCTTTTTAATATAAGGTAGCCGTCGTAAGGGTCTTATTGTCATCTGGAACACTGAGACTTGTGAAAGCGAAAATCGTGTAGTTTGTAAATGTGGTGGCTTCACGTCAGCTAGCCGATATACATTTTTAAATTTTTAATTTTTAACTCTTAACTGCAATTTTTATCTTTCACCTATTTTTATGATAAAATTTTATATATTCTATTGTAATTTATTTATTTATTAATCTATGTAGTACGATTCTTCAGTTTTTCTTCTTCTTAGAAGTTAAGTGTAAATATTTTAACTTTAAATAGCTTAGATATATAATAATGTAAATAGTGTCCACAATTAGTTTTTTTAAGCTAAATACTTCAGACACTTTAATAAAGTATTTCATTCATTCATTCATTCTTATTGTTGGTACTTTGTTCTTTTTGCACCAGGTGTGGACAGGCTGTGACAGGAAGGGTCTTATTGTCATCTGGAACACTGAGACTTGTGAAAGCGAAAATCGTGTAGTTTGTAAATGTGGTGGCTTCACGTACATGCTCAAGGTGGATAACAAGGTATTGTCAATATCATGAAAAGTAAAACATGTTGCAGAGACATGTCGTGGGGAAATAACGTAGCGACATCACATTTGTGGCACAGCGGAGTGAGTCACTGCTCGAAAAAAAGTTTTATTTTTTTAAAGGAAATGAAAACAAATTTGAAGAACTTTTTATTCGATTAGTCTTTTTTGTTTTATTTTTCTTTTGCTAAGTGAAAACTAAAGGAAAACCATGGAATTGTTGGGATTTTTTATGCATGTTAGCTACAAGATTTTGACCTTTTTTTAACTCTTTAATTATTATTTACATTTCACGTTGTTGCAGGTCTGGGCTGGAAGCAAAAGTGGCACAATCTATGTCATGAACACGGCAAAGTGTGAAGTAGAAATGGTATGATTGATATGTAAATTGACTTATAAAATTTATAGATGTAACTGTTTAGTCCAAGACGCAAGAAGGGACATACGTCAGAAACATTTCTCGTAGATCACTCCGTCTCCTTCCTAGCCCATACTTGGGTGTCACGCGACGTTTCATTGGGGCGACAGAGTAGCGTTGCATGACCTATGAATAACGATTGTGAAGAAAACAAATAAACAAGAAAAAACTGTTCTTTTTTCTAGGTGACCGGAAATATTCTATAGGCAGAAGAGAAGGGCCTTTAGTATGCCCTTCTGTGTTGTATTTTCTTTTCAAATTGTTTGTTTGTTCGGCTTTGCTCTCGGATTGACCACAAATCGTTTCATTTCAGGAGTTGTGTTTACACCAGGACCGGGTTCGCTCAATGTGCATAACGGACTATGGACTTGTGATTTCGGGTCCCGGGTCACGGGACGGGCGCATTGCCGTGTGGGGGTCACATCTTGCCACAGATCATCCCAAGTGTCCCGAACCAGAAGAGGAAACGCAACCCGAAGTCGCTAGTATCTGCGAGGAAGATGGCTTTCAAATGATTTGCAAGAAAGATACAGTACAATTCGATCTGGAGCGCAACGAAACGCGCTACATATCGAAATCATCAACATATTAGTGTATAAATACTGCATTCATTTTGCAATTTTGGTGTTTAATTTTGTGACACAATCTATTATTTGACATTTTTTAATTCCATGTCGCCGCCATCTCGCACTTGATCATTCTCATTTATAGATCTCTATATAGGCGTAAAACAAAGATCATTTCCATTTTGAAGGAAGAAATGTCACCAATTGTTTCCGTTCGAGGCTAAGGTTATTTACAAAATGAATTTATGTTCAGCAATGCATCCTAAAAACTGTCTCAAGTCTTAAATCCTTACGAACGTTTAAACTTCCTTGAAAGCTTGAATGCCATGCAAAATGCAAGGTCTTAAAAAGTGTGTTAAGCGCTTGATTGTTGTTTCGATTCCTCGCAATTAACAAATAGTTATAAAAAAAACGCTTAATGTACCTGTGCCATTTCTGTACGAATGTAAAATGAAGAGTTTAATGGTGCGTAATAGCTCAGACTTTTTCAGTGATGTGTGTTTGAATATTGAATATTTAGGTTCGTGATTATCTTTAATTATTTGTAGGCAAAGAAAAGGTACAAACTTTACCAGCCTGTGTAAGATTGCTCTCTTGTGTAATACAATTCCTCTCGTTTAATAGTAGCTAACGATAAACTATTACTCCTCGCTAATTCTCTACTGATTTAATGAAATTTTTCACATCAAAAATATACCGAGGAAAATCCGGCAATTAACATATTTTCAGGGAATTTTGACAGCATTTAAAGTGAGAGCTATTATTTTATTTTATTTTTTTTGTAATACGAAAAAAATTTGATATTGTTAGATTGTATAATTAGAAAGATTTTAATTACTATTCAAAGAGATAGCATATACTATTTATATATCTTTTGACAGTATAATAATGCCAGTAGGGTCCTCAGTCGGTATCGCGCAATTGTGAAACGTGTAGACCCATCCAGCCATAGGCAAGGTCAAGTCTAACTTTAAGGTTGCTCGTAGTGGTTTACATATTTGCGTCTTTGGCATTCTATTGCAGCTACACCAATAACGTTGAATTTTAAATTTTAGTACAACTTTGTGAAGGTTTTGCCAGTAAACAATTTGAAGACGGCATGACGTCACAATTCGTTACCATGGCAACGACAAAAGTGGTAAAAGCTTTATTTGTGAGGCTAAACGAACGTAAAAGATTTAAAAATTTGATGGTGGATATTTTTGTTTTTGATATATTTTTGTCTAATGGACAAAACAGTCTGACATTTGAAAAAAAAAGGATAAAAATGTTTCTTTCGTCGGTAAAAAAACAGGAACTTTCTCCGGGTAGTTTTTTTTAGCTATTAGCCTCAAAAGGTCCAAAATGGGGTATCTTAGAGCTCATGTGATGTTGTCATGGTAGTAAATTTTGACGTCACAGTAACTTATTTTTGTTCATTCGTAAAACTTGTACAAGTTTTTACTTAAAGATGTTCCTAAACATTATTGGTATAGCTGCGATAGAACACCAAGGACGGGCATGTCTAATTCTAAAAATACGAGCCACCCTAAACGACTTTGTTTTTTTCGATCTCGGTCATTTACTTCAGAAACAAATGGCAGAATGTATAGGACACACAGTCACGGTGGAAAGCGCGTCCCGACTGTTGGCCTTCTTTTAAAGTTTGATTACGTTTAATAGAGTAACCAGTACATAATGCTAGATCATGATGATTAAGCCACGTGATGTTCGAATAAAAAAACGATGCGCGGTTTCCAGGTTCAATTAAAGTCATCTGATACTAGAAATTGTTGTCTTAAGCTATTGTTTGTTTTGCTTGAAAGTTTGATTGTTGATTCTGTTTCTTTCTTTTTTGTTTCCTTGTCTCTTTGTTGATGCATTTTTTCCTTTATTTGTCTGAATGTTTTCTTTTCCTTATGTTTTTGTTTTTGTTTGTCTGTGTGTTTGTTGTTCGCCTGTATGTCTGTCATGTTTGTTCGTTCTTTGATCAATCTCGTCCCAGGCCCATCTCCGCTTTCAAGATGGCGTGCGGCTGGGCGGTCAAGAGCCAAGACCCTAGCCATCGTGAAAACCGGCTTTAAAATCCTTTCTTGTCTATGACAAATAAAAAAAGGTTAATACAGATGTTGACCAAGTCTTCGAGAAGATCGGTATCGTGTCTAAAACAAATGGTCACTTTAAAGACTGTTCTTTTCTGGGCACAAGTAAAACACATAAGAGCGAACACCCGTGTTCTAATGCTGCCCTTAGGAATGAGCACAAGCACAACAACATAAAATTGTCTGTCTGCCTTGTACCTATGCTTATTCCTAGTGAGGCCAGCATATTAGAAGAATTCTTATGCCGTTATGCGCGTGCTTATGTCCAGTGAGAACCAGCCTTAATAACCCACCTTTGAAGATTTCTTGGTAAAATACTGACGGTTTTTGGCGTCATCTTAGTTTAGGGCAAACACCGCAAATATTGCAGGACATGTATGGGGACAATGGAGAATCTAATGTCTAAACTTCAAGGAAATTCGCACTATTTATGAATTAAAACAGACTAGATACCGAAAAAAAAAATAGAATTTAATGAATATATCTGAGGCACAATGTTATAGCTTCGCTGGGAAAGCCGGAATTAGTATCTCTGTAAAGCCGAGCAGCAGTTCGTTTAAACAATTTATTGACATTTGAATGGAAAAATAAAAATGCAACTTTTCTCAGCAGAGCTGTACTCTAAACTCGATCGATAAAATGTTCGTCTGGGTATCTTAACCTTGTAAATCAGAACGTTAATAATCTTCCTCTAGTCATATTGGGTATCGAACTACAAACCTTCCCTATGCTTTAATGTAGTTTTTGATGAGTTTGCCCCAAGCAAGAAGACGCCTTAAACCAGAATATTCCTCAAGTATTTTCCAGTCCAAGGGATTGAAGGAGCAAGTTGGGGTATCAGGTTGGTGCTTAACTTCGGCTTCTTTAGCGTGAAGCGACTATAACTACAATCGGAGGGTAAATAAAGTAATAACTTCACATCACTTCACAGGACTATTCCTTCTCCCCTGGATGGGATTCTACAACCTCAGACAAAAATCGTTGGGAAGGTTGAAGATGAACGCCTTGATTTCAACGACTTTTAAATAGATCTAACCAACAGAAAAGCCCCAATGTGTGTATGGGCCCCCCTCTTCCCCATATCAATGTTAAAGTATTACTGAACATTATGATAGACAATATAGTGTGATTTAACCCTTTCACTCCTAAACGCGCATTTTAGACGATATTTGGAGGTGCATTCATTGAACCACTTGTTACGTCATTAATTAGCACGTCAGTGGAATTTCGTGACAAGAATTTGATAGTGCTTGGATCGACCTTTCTACAGGACTGTTCATTTTGAATATCGGTTACATCATCACAGAGCTAATCAGAGAAAAACACGATCCGTTTTAGTGCAAAATCGTTGCATGCTTAAAAAGGCCAACACACCTTTAAGTGATCAAGGTCCCCTTTTCAGGGTTTTCCAATGATAACGTCAAAACGTTTTTGGCCAGAAGAAAGGATATGAAGAGTAGAAAGTAATGAGAATACGAAAGCCCAAAAAGACGGAAGCAAAAGGAGCAAAAAAAATTGGAACGGCTCAGCAAAAAAAAAAAAAAATCCAAATTTTCGCTTATACGCATGCACCAAAGTTAAATATTGTACATTTTTACACGGAATCTTTATCAAAATGTTCCTGAAGTGTAAAAAAAGCGCTTCTAGAGCAACGTTAAGGTAAATTCAAGATCATAGCACCAAAAATTCAGTTTATCGGTTAAAAAACGTGTTTGTGGGGTAACATTCGGGAGTGAAAGGGTTAAAGTCTCTTGGTATACTTCAACATTGAATAAGGGGGAGGGATAGAGAAAAAAATCTCGATGATTTGGTAAGTGCAGAATGCAATATGGAACAATTGAAAGTATGATGTTTAATATATGTTCGTGTTTATTTGCTATATTTTACTTTCGGAAAAACTGTTCACAGGCTACTTGTATCCTTTCCCAGGTGTTCCTTACGCTAATCTTTGCAAACGTAACACGACACTTTTGTTTGTTTGTAACAAAATACTTTTGTCTTCCTTGAAAATGCGATAACATGAAACTTTTGTTTTTTGTTTGTTTTACGGCGGCATCGATGACATTTGTTTAATTTAATTAAGTTACGGTTTAGACTGCACGAAAGACGATTCTCAAAAACTAAAGAAACAAATCTAATCAAAAAACATATTTTTCGACAGGTTTTTTAAAACGCAGTACAGCTAGGATATTTGTTTCCTGGTTATCAGGTGTTCACGCCGAAAATCCCGGTTCACGTTTTTGCATACCTAATTACGAAAGCGCTGTGAAAGTCTCAAAATCTAATTTAATTAATTTGCGGTTTTTACTTGGCGCCAAGAAGTCTACAAGAAGCCTACCGCAAACACGCAATACAAGCGATGTTCATGATAGTTCCAGAAAACAACGTTAAAACGTAGACTAATCTGCGGATGCGTTTGGTGTAAATTACGTTGAGTAGTACCACAAGGAGAGCAAAGGGTTTTCTGAAACAAATATGTACGTTTGAAATCTTCATATGAAAGTAACGTAGATTTGTTCCAGGTTTTACCTAGGGGTACGGTCAGGTGCTCCCCACCCCCACCCCTCCTCAGGAATAATTAATTAATTGATATTAATTAATTAATTGGTGATTAAAAGTTTACACCGCGTTAGCGGCTTAGTGGTTTAGTGGTTTAGGGGTTTAGCAGACGCCAACCCACCAAACCATCACAATAGTGCATTCTGCACTAAAAAGAACCTTCCCAGCGTTTTTTTACTGGGGTTGTAGGCCATCGCAGGCAACGTCCCAGCATTTTTGTTAAACAACACCATATTTGCCAATGCACATTTCACTTCTGTGTGGAGAGATACGTTGTAATAGACAAGCGGCCACGCCCACACCTGACATGCACTTCTCAAACATTGCGAATCCATTTTTGGCCCGAAATGCACGCCTGAATATCGCGATCCTGGGAGCAATCATTAGGGCACTGGGATTTTCACATACTTCATAACAGTTCGCAGTACTCTTATTTATCCATTTCAATCCATCTAACTTTTATTGAAACGTTTTAGAAAGCAAAAAAAACTTGATTTAAACACTAAACAGACCAAACTGGAGAAACTGTGACCACGATATAGTCATAATGGAATCTTATTACTTGATAGCATACTATTCGCGACAGTCCCTTTCACGCTCGCTAATAAGAGATGGAGATATGCGACCGCGCTTTGGTAAGTTGGAAGCAGAAATGGAAATGGCGAGGGAGGGTGGGAAAAGAAAAAGCACGGTAGCATAGAGAGGCAAGCGCGAAAGGAATAAACAACAGGTCTCGGCCACAACAGCCCGGATTCTTACGCGAACTGGGCCGAAATGAGATGCACGGCCCTTATTTATACTCGCTCTTGTAAGGGACTGGCGCGAATAGCATACTATTCGCGACAGTCCCTTTCACGCTCGCTAATAAGAGATGGAGATATGCTCCCGCGCTCAGACGTCTGCGCATTACATGGCCCAAAACCAGATGACCCAAGACATCACCAATACTCAAACCCAAAGACCCAAAACTCAAACCAGAAAAATCCTTCCCAGCAACCCATAACTGAAGACAAAAGGCTAGCAAGACACTAACCAATCTAGCTGACAAGGTCTTAACTACTAGGTTCCAGGGGCTAAAGTTCGCTATCCACAGCCAAAGGCTGAGCACTTTTTCACACAAACAAAGCATACAACAACTGAGGCTAGACTGCCTTCCCTTGGGTGGCAGAACTTGAAGTACTGAAAATCCAGGATAAATAAGATGGCACAGGACAAAAAGATTTGGCGCTGGAAATACACGAGAGAACTCACCCAAGGGATGGCAGCCTGAGCTTCAGTAATCCGAATAGGGCATTAGACACCCTTTCAGGCTACCATGGGAAGAAAAGGAAAAGAAAAATGGCCCGGGACAGGACGCGCAGTTATCTAAGCAAAAGTTCGCTATCCCCGGCCTAAAGCCGAGCACTTTTCCACAAAGACAAATCATAAAGCAACTGAGGATAGACTGCCTTCCCTTGGGCGGCAGAACTACAGATACAGAAAATCCAGGATAAATGTACATGGCATAGGACAAAAATATTTGGCGCTGGAAATGCACGAGAGAACCCACCCAAGGGATGGCAGGCTGAGCGTCAGTAATCCGACTAGGGCATTAGACACTCTTTCAGGCTACCATGGGAAGAAAAGGAAAAGAAAAATGGCCCGGGACAATAGGGCAGTAAAATCGAAACGTGTAAAAACAGTGATTTTTGCTGTCAAGAAAACCCAAACAGATATGCCAGAGCAAAACATGTAAACAATCCAGGATAAATGTACATGGCATAGGACAAAAATATTTGGCGCTGGAAATGCACGAGAGAACCCACCCAAGGGATGGCAGGCTGAGCGTCAGTAATCCGACTAGGGCATTAGACACCCTTTCAGGCTACCATGGGAAGAAAAGGAAAAGAAAAATGGCCCGGGACAATAGGGCAGTAAAATCGAAACGTGTAAAAACAGTGATTTTTGCTGTCAAGAAAACCCAAACAGATATGCCAGAGCAAAACATGTAAACAATTAAAAAATGGGCGCCTAGGGAATAGCACTACCCAAACACGAAATTTGAAAGGCAAAGTATGCATAACAAAACATCAAAAAGCAATACAGCCAAATAAAAGCACTTCACAAAACCCGTTGTTTGTGAGGCAAACAACACAAAACATAAGTTTCGCCGGAAGGAACGAACCAGTGTACAAAAGGCAAAGTATGCATAACAAAACATCAAAAAGCATCAGCGAAGCACGCTGACTAAACAAATTAAAGCCGTGCAAAGGCGAAGCACACTAACATAACGAATATTCGTGTGCAAAAGGAAAGCACTGCACAAACCCGATGTTTGCGAGGCAAAGCACACTAACAACAAATAAATGTGTGCAAAAGGAAAGCACTGCACAAACCCGATGTTTGCGAGGCAAAGCACACTAACATAACAAATATTCGTGTGCAAAAGAAAAGCGTGTAAAAACAGATAAATACACGACGCTACTTTACCAGATAGTGCCGGACTTGGGACTGGATAGCTGCAGAAGTGTAAAGGCGTCGAAGAAGAGCTTGAAAGACAGCGGCCAAAACGGAGTTTAATATTTGCTTTTACAACACATCAGGTAACAGAAGCGAAGGATTCTTACGCGAACTGGGCCGAAATGAGATGCAGGGCCCTTATTTATACTCGCTCTTGTAAGGGACTGGCGCGAATAGTAGATCAATGTGTTTTACATCTCTAACAATCTTTGTGATTTTGTCAATTCCCCTGACATTATACCTGCGATACTAACTGACCTGACCATGCGGCAATAAGTTTTATACTCGGTAAAGTTGGAGAGGTAAAAGGACCTGGATTGTGGAAAATGAATGTCACACTTTTAGATGACGAAGAATATTTGAATTACCTAAGTGTTAATATTCCAAAATGGAAATCAGAGGGCGAAAAAGAATTATCGAACAAACGCTCGGTTTGGGATTGGATCAAATACAACATCAGAAAACACACTATTAAGTACTCTAAAGACAAAGCTAAACAGAGAATCGATAAGGAAAGAATAATTCAACAGGAATACAAAGAAGCAACAAGGCAGTTTGAAAATGATCCAAGTGAGTTGAAGAGATGTTGTCTGAATGAAATTAAAGAAAAACTGGAATTATTTTATGAAGAGAAAACAAAAGGAATAATTGTACGAGCAAGAGCTCGCTGGCATGAGCACGGAGAAAGAAGTACTAAATACTTTTTAAATTTAGAGAAAAGAAATCACGTCAAAAAACATATTAGAAAGCTGCTAATTAGCGGCGCCATTACAACTGATCCTTACCGTATATTTACCGAACAGAAAAATTTTTATCACAACTTATACAAAACAAGTTCGACAAACACCGATTCTATCAAGTCGTTTTTGAATAATTTAAACATACCTCACATGTCTGAAGATCAGAAGCAATCATGCGAAGGCCAAATTACAATTGACGAATGCAAACGGATTTTAGAAACTTTTCAAAACAACAAGTCCCCTGGAAATGACGGAATACCAATCGAATTCTATAAAAGCTGTTGGAATCTTATTTGTGAACCGTTCATTAATTGCGTAAATGAGTCATTTGAAAATGAAGAAATGTCCGACTCCCAAAAGCAAGCTGTTATTACTTTAATAGAAAAACAAGGAAAAGATCGCACGTTAATGGAAAATTGGAGACCCATCTCGCTTGTCAATGTCGATGCCAAAATAATATCGAAAGTAATTGCTTCTAGACTTAAAGATGTCCTACCTCACATTATTCACTGCAATCAAACCGGTTACGTTAAAGATCGTTATATTGGTGAGACGGTAAGATTGATTCTTGACATCATGGATTTCACGGAAAGATAAAATATACCTGGTCTATTGATATTTATAGATTTTCGAAAAGCTTTTGATACTTTAGAATGGAACTTTTTGTTTAATTGCCTGGATGCTTTTAATTTTGGCCCTGAATTCAAGCGTTGGATAAGTACTTTTTATAAAAATATTCAAAGTTGTGTGATAAATAATGGAATGTCATCAGAATACTTTAATCTTACACGTGGAGTCAGGCAAGGCGATCCTTTGTCTCCATATCTCTTCCTTTTTGCTGTTGAGAGTTCTGAGAGTTTAGCGATTGCCGTTAGGGAAAACGAAGAAATAAAAGGAATTGCAATTGAACGACAAGAAACTAAACTTTTACAATATGCCGACGATACAACTGCTGTTCTTTCTGACATAGAGTCAGCCCACAAACTTTTTCATTTATTGGACAAATTTAGAAAACTCTCAGGTTTAAAGGTCAAAAGTTCAAAGACAGAGGGACTGTGGTTAGGCTCTTTGAAAGGAAATGAAATGAAACCGCTTGGAATCAAATGGCCGCAAGATCCTATAAAAGCACTCGGAATCTTCTTCACATACGATAAAAAACTGCTCTATCTAAAGAACTTCTCAGAAAAACTCGACAAGATAAAAACATTTATCAATATCTGGTCTTCTAGAGGTTTATCTCTCTATGGGAAGGTTACTTTCATCAAAACTTTGCTTCTACCGAAGGTTGTTTACATATCCTCTTTGTTACCTACCCCTGAAAATATAATTAAGGAACTAAACCAATTGATATACAAATTTTTATGGAAAGGTAAAGACAAAGTAACCAGGGTATCTGCGATAAATAACTATGAGGAAGAAGCAATCAAAATGGTTGATATTGAAAGCACGATCAAATCTCTCCGCCTCTCCTGGATGAAAAGAATCTTTAGTGATAATTCCGGCACATGGAAGAAATATTTTGAATATCTTCTAATGAAGGAAGGTGGCTTCTATCTTTTCAATTGCAACTATAACATTAAAGATTTAACTATAAATTCTCAATTCTATAGAGAACTATTGAAGTGGTGGTCTGAATTTCGCACAGAAAATGCAGCTGATACCAATTGGAAAAACTTAATTTGGAATAACCACGAAATAAAAATAAACAACAAACCAGTTTTCTATAAAAGGTACTTTAATTATGGAATTCGGACCGTGGAAGATCTGCGCTTTGATCTTAACAATATTGACTCCTATAAATTACTTGCGAAACATATAGAGAAGACGAACTTTCTGGAATGGACTGGTCTACGCCATTCTGTACCGCCCAATTTAAGAAATGCCAATTTTATTCCAGATTACGCAGACTGAACTGAATCCATCTTTTAAGATTAACGGCTGCCTTTTCGATGTTACTAAAAAGAAATCAAAGGATTATTACTCTCTTTTTGTCCGTAAAAAGGCACGCTTTCCTAATATTGCACAAAAACTTAAGTGTGAATTTAATTTATCCGATGAAGCATTGAAAAAAGCATTTTCTCTTCCCCATTCTGTTGCTTTTGAGCCATACGTCAAGGCCTTTCAGTTTAAGGTATTAAGGGACTGGTCAATTAGTACCAGGGGGGGGGGGGGGGGGGGGTGGGCCGGAGCAATTGGAAAAGTGGTGGCTTGAAAATTTGTGACCCACCCCTTCCTTCTGGCTCAAAACTGACTGGCCCACCCCTGATAAGAAATTGAAAATTACATGACCCACCCCCTTTCCTAAAAAAAGGGACCAATCATTTGTTTATCATCTGTTAGGGGTTGGAGGTTTTTAATTTGACATCAGCTTTTAAAGTGAAATTCCTTACATAGACCACCCTACTTTTTCCTGATGAACACTGCTGTTCCATGTACGTCTTTTTCCTTTTTTTAACACACCAGTCAGAGAAGAAGAATTTATCACTTCCTAAACTAGTCTTTTGTAAGTTTTCCACCTATTTGTGTGTAAAGTCCATGGGAAAATTTAGACACAAACATGTGCGAAAACTGAAACAGTATGTAATATTAATTCATAAACAATTATTGAATAGTTCATATTTTTAAACAGAAAATGAAAACAGAAACTACAACCACTGTCCATCATTCATATTTTGCAAAGTGTTTGAGAAAAGAGTTTACTGGTATTAAAAGGGCTAAAGCCCGATGTGAATCTATGCAGGTTGAAGAGAGACAGGCAAAACTGATCTTATGATCACAAGCCATCTAGGGGGGTCTGGGGGCATGTTCCCCCGGGAAATTTTTATATTTGGGCCTTCTGAAATTGCTAGAGATTCATTCTAAACTACTCACATGGAGAAATTTATCAATTAATGAATACAAATGTTTTTGGAACTGTAACAGTTTAAAGTTAGTGAATAAATAAGATGACCCACCCCCTAAATGGAGATCAAAATTACATAACCCACCCCGCCCCCCCCCCCCCCCCGTACTTATTGACCAGTCCCTAAACTCTATACTTTATACAAATTCAAAATTACATAAAATCGGTTACATTGAAGATGATCTGTGTTCTTTCTGCAAACGGGAATCAGAGACAATACAACATTTCTTTTTTGACTGCTCCTACTCAATTTCCTTTTGGAAGGATTTTGATTCATATTACTTAACTTTGACAAAGCAACAAATACATCTTAATTTGAAAGATGTTGTAGTCGGTGTTCTAACTCCGGAACGTCCCTTACTAAATTATCTATTACTTGTAGGAAAAATTTACTTATGGGGTTGCAGAAGAAATAATGAACTTCCGAATATGAGGTTATAAATTAAAAGTAGCATTAAAGTATGAAACAGAGAAATACATTTGTACTAAAAATAATACATTAGATATATTAAAGAAGAAATGGGAAATGTAAATGCTAAGTTGTTAACTTAAATATACATTGTAAAAGGCTCAAACAGGTGTAACTTTGCCATGTAATTCTTGTATGTAATTGTGTGATTGTGCGATGAGTGAGCGAGCGAGTGGGTAAGTAGGTTTATGTTAAACCGAAGTACTGAAAGAACTGTAAAAACTCGTAATATTGTTAAGTATTGTTAACGTAATATTGTTAAGTATTGGTATACGTTGTAGCTTGTATTGTAAATAGTGTATGTAACTATGTGTTATGCAAATAACAATTATTAAAAAAAAAAGATCAATGTGTTTTACAGTTTTCTTATTCAGAAGGTTTTTGATTGCCATCATCTCTCTGACTTCATAACATTGGCAAAACCTATAACTCGACTTCTGAAACTACAACTGGCACGCAAGTATTGTAAACAGTGCACACTAAAATTGAGCAAGAACGAACATTGCCGGCCTGCTAATGTTGATAGTGGTTTTTAAGCTGTTCCTTGAGCGAAACGCCGCCTTATTTTTAACAAGTATAAATTCCCTTGAAGGGAATTATGCTTGTCTCTTGATCTCAAGAAGACGAAATATAAACAAATATTCATAAAGAAGTCGGAGAACAAGAGATAACAATAAATATACTTCAATGCATAAATGTATATATAAATATTTCATATCGTTCAGTGGAACATGTTCTAATAGTTACCGTTTATCTGTGGTAAAAGAAATGTTAATAACCATCACGAATACAAAGACGTTTTCCCAATGGTCTCCACCTTGACGGGGAATTTGGCATTTCGTTTTTTTTGATCACTTGTGAAGAGGAATGCCAATGCATAGTTTGGAAACAGTTACAAGAAATCTCGCTGAGAATTAGCATCTTGTTTCTACCACATCTGTTCCAGGCCTGACATGGTAAAAACGTTGAACATCGGACGGACCTTTTTGACGGCCTCATTTATGCTGTTTATGTCTTCTTCAGAACAGCCTGCATTATACAGGACAAGCTGATCGAGATTTGGAAGACAAGCAATGTGTTCCTTGATTGAAGTTATCCCATGACCTAGTTGGTTCCCAGAAAGGTCAAGTTGAAGCAGTTCTGGAAAGCTTACGTCGTTAATGAGATAACAGACATCATTAGCATTCATAGCTAAGCGATTAAGCTGAAGGACTTGTAATCTAGGAAAGAACTTAAAGCTTTCTCGAAGGAAAACAAGACCGGCTCTTTCAACACGAAAACAGCTCAGTTCAAGTTCTCTCAGGGGCCATTCCCTAGAAATTCCACCAAACAAAGCTTGCATCTGAGGACATCGCAAATTATTGTTCTTTCCATTGATGATGAGGACCTCTAGATCTGACATTTGGCATACAGACCGACCAAGAACCATGGCTGCATCGTCAGTCAAGTCGACCTCCTTCAAGCAAAGTACCTTGAGAGAAGTGTGGGTGATAGCATCAGCTAAACTTCTTACAGCTTCATCAGTGCAATGCTTCAAGTTAAGGCTTAAAGCTGAGATGTTGCTAAATTTTGGCAACAAAATGGCAAGTTTTTTCGCTCCAGCTGGCGTACAAGTTTGTGAATGTCGAATGGACAGTTGAAGAGAGCGATTATTTGTCTCCATTGCTTGCTCCAAAAAGTGATACACATCACAATCAACTTGTAGATCTACATAATTCAAATACCTGGATTTTGCAGCACTCACACCAAGTTGATGAAGTACATGTACTTCTCTGCTTGAAGTGCTAACGCATTCAATAGATTGAAGATAGTTAAGACACGACTCTACGGGCTCAAGGTTTAATTCGGCTACAGGTGATCTAGTATCGTCTCGTGCTGGAAAAGGAAATGAAAACGGTATTAGATGCTCAAGTCGAAGTGATTGTCGGTACTCCTGGTCGTTATTGATTCTCTCTGCCACCAAATCGTAAAATGGATCTGGGCCAACAGGAGTTCCAGTGAACAAAAGTCCATGAAACGAACAAGCCACAACCAAGTCGGTGATGTAAAACGACAGCCTATCTGCATTTACCAATAGGATGGCGCTAAAATTGCACATACAAAGAAATCCACAATTCAAAAACTTTCTGTAAAAATCTCCCAGGTGCAGAACTTCGGATCTTTCTGTTATCTTCACTGCTACGTCTAAACTATCCAGAAACATCCTTAAGTTTTCTCCTAGTGAGTAATGAAAGTCCCATTGTAATTTCCTGAAAATGATAGCTCCAGATTGCATTTCAGTGGTAACATTATTGACTTCCAGAAGATCTTGAACGAGTTGTTCGGAAAGTAGGACCATTCCACTTGTGCATAGAACACAACGTCTCAGGAGTCCTTCTTTACATTGCGCTTCACCGAACGCCGCAAAAACCAAGTCATGAAATCTTCTCTGCCGGTCAGTAACATCATAGCATGTTTGCTCACTTGTTCCTGGCAAAATAATTGTTTTCGATAAATCAAGGGTTGGATCGGTCACTTTAATGGCAAAGAAGTGGTCTAGAACCACAACTGCTCCATGATCGGACAATCCGGAAACGAACTGAAAGACATTCTCGAAATGCAGACACTTTTCAAAATTGTTGGCTAGCTCTTGCAACGGTCCAAGACTACCCTCTGGAACATACTGGGAGTCGATATACAAGGCGGCTAAAAATTCTTGAATGGTTTTGTGAATGAAAGAAACCCTTTCAGTTGGTCGTACTTCTTCTGCCTCTTCAGTGATTTGCAGGAAAGCATGAATTACATTAACTTCACTCTTGATTGCTGCCAGCTTGCCATACTCGAAGAGAAGATCATCTTTTAGCAGGCCTTCTAAAGCCACCTTACCCAGCTCAACGAGGATGTCCTTGCTTTCCTCTATAGTTTTGAATTGGGGAGGAGTACACTTCCCATGGTCATAGTCCAAGATGCATCGGACAATTTCATTGAAGACCTTTGTCCTGGTCCCGGAAATCAATTCTGCCTTTCCCTGTTTCCAGAGAATAGAAAAAAAGAGAGCAAGTAAAGGGACTTTTGCTGTATCTGTCAGCCTTTGTTTCTCAAGATGCTTAACTAGATCCTTTGCCTCAGCCTCTCCAAGCCGTTTGGCCAAATACTTTTCGATGTCTTCTCTATTGAACCCAGTAACGGTAGCTTGGACATCTGCAAATTCCCGGATGTCATCGGCTTGAGAGGACCGTGACGTCATCAGAACACAGCAATCTGGTAGATAATCTGACTTTAAGACATCAAAAACTTGAGAATCGCTTCCTTTTCCATACTCGTCATAGCCATCAAATACAAGCAGGACGTTGCTCTGATTTTCTCTAATGTATCCAAGCAAAGTGTCTGTAAGCTCTTCATCTTCCTTTGACAGAAGGCCAGAGCACCTGATCACATCTCTTAGGGTCTGGCAATGGGACACATCTCTGAGCTTAATGAAGAGAACCAGTTCGAATTTCTTCAGATGATTTGTTTCTTCAGACATGCTTGTTTCATCAGGTTCAACCCAATCCAGAGTGAGCTTCTTCACAAACGTGGACTTGCCTATACCTGCCTGGCCCTCGACAAGTATCCTCTTTGGCACAAGACCATTCTTAGTCTTCATGAAAAGTTTTGTGTAATCTACTTGCACGGTTTCTTTCTCTTTCTTCATAGACAGACGTGTGTAGACCTTGCGAATGTCCACTTTGCTTTTGGTTGACCACACAGACGTTGGTACGGTTGCTGTCCTTCTATAACGATCGGCAAGTTTGGCGCGGAAGGTTTCCAAATCAAAGGGTCTTACATGAAGAGATTCTAAAAGATAATAAATAAGGGAAGGGAAAAAACTGGTAACTTTCGACATAAATCAAATAAACAAGAAAAAATATCCAGAAAGCGCCCCAGAGCTCCACTCTTGTCAGTTGCTCTTTTTCCTCAGGTCTTTGAGCAAGAGGCAAGAAAACAGCAGAGGGAAAAAAGGTCTCGCTGTATGAGCTAAGAGAAAACAGGGGAGAGGCTGTTTTAGCACAAAACTGAGCCGGTAGGAAGATTACTGGACTTTGACCCCCATTTCAGGGTAAGGCTTCTTCTGGAGACACGTAACCCTCAACCTCTGCTTCCCTCACAGGAAAAGAGTGAAGTTACACATATCAAGGAACAGGAAAACTTGCAGCATACCTTGTCTCATTTGCTCTTTCAAGCTCTCAAACATCTCCAACATCCGGGTGTAATTCTCATCCTGCAGTTGTACCAAAGCACCAATCTGCATGGCCTGTTCAGCTTGCTGTGCTGATATCTCATCAAGCTTCTGCTGATGTTCTTCGACGTTGCCTTCTAAAGATTGCTGCTGGTCCTGGAGAGAGGTAACAGTTTCTTGAAATGCTGCAAGCTCCTTGCGAAGGAGTTCCCAGGATTGCTGCACCAGCGTCAAAAGTTTCTGATCAACCATGATCATTTGGCAACCTTGAAACAATACAAACACTAACAACGTTAACCTATCTACCCCTACAAAAATACCGGTAGTTTGAGAGTTATTCATAGAGACTACTGAGCGACTCCATAATGGTTGTCTTCTATTTTAACTTAAGAAATGTATTACTCATCACTTTACATAATTCAAAATGATAAAAAGCAAATAATACTTGATTATCTATTCTGTACATTTTTATATATCAACTACACAGAAATATTCATTTTGTCATTACCACAACCATAAAGAATGGACAAACCTATCCATAATATTTTCAGTGAGAGATGTTCGGTGACATAACCACGATTTGTCATGTTAATGCATCTCAGTTTACATCACTATGTGAGATAATCTGTTTAAGTTGGTCTCTGTCTTCCTTTTAAGTGTTTGTATCTCATTTGTTGTAATATCGGCAAATTAATGTTAATTTCTGCAATCTTTGATGCTGTACGACTGACCACAGCAAAGACAAACACATGACATCATTTTGTGCAGAACCAAGTCTAAAACTTCACAGCATCCAGTCTTTCCAAACAGGATAACATTACGCTTCTAATAACACATGCAGGGCCGAGGTTACACTGTTAATTCTAAAAAGATGATGCACGAACCTCTTTGATTAAGTGTAATAAAGGTGGGGCCCATTTTCCAATGGTATATCAGTATTCCATCTTCTGTGTGCACTTACCAGTGGTGGATAAAGGGGAGGGGCCCCCACCTTATTTTTAGGCCAAACCATGGCCCACAGGGCCAAGAAAAAATAATTTTGCAAGTGGGGGCCCCTCCTCTTATTCCAGGGTCTGGACGATTGCCCCCTTCCCCCCAACTTACATAAAATTATTTGTACATATGCACACATTTTGAAGTTTAAGTTTGAACCAATAGTTGCTTTTTTCACTGCCATCAATCTTCCTAATGGACCTCTCAGGAAACATACTGTAGCTTAATTGAATTGCGGTTGTTTCGCCTACGAGTTGTTTCGCTAACGTCCAGTTCGCTAACGAGTTAGGTCGATTCGCTAACGTCTAAAGTCGTTTCGCTAACGAGCTGTAGGTCGTTTCGCTAACGTATTACGAATATTCATATTTTATAATATGTACTAATAAAACATAACAATCCGCATTAAAGACCCGTTGAGTTTGACGATGACATCAAATTCAGCGACGTAAACACGACAGTTTAAAACATACCGTTGTTAAAGATGTCTCCATGTTTGTCCGAAAAAGGGCTGGAAGTCAAGTCCCAGTCCTCCGCGTAACATAAAAGACTGATCAACATTGTAGACAAGTATACGTCATCAAAAGTTTATTTCACCCAGCTTTTTTTTCAACAATCGACCAATTCGGGTCGGCTAACTGAACATATGCAAATAACAAAGACTTAAAGTTTAGTGAAGTTTTGTAAATAAGCAAATATTGAACAAAAAACAAACAAACTACTATCGCTTCTGAAAAGTAGAAATACAAATTTGAATTTACAATGCACAATTTGTCTTCTGGGAAACAAAATGGCGGCTTTAAGTCTTGGAAATTAGAGCTCGCTAACTTCGGGCTTTCAAGCTTAACTTTTTGAAGCGATTCGAGTTTGTCTTTCGGCAAGAGCGTGAGTTCGATTGTCTTATTCTGTTGATGAAGAATTTATTTTATTTATTTATTTATTTTATTTATCTTTATACGTTAGCGAAACGACCTACAGCTCGTTAGCAAAACGACTTTAGACGTTAACGAATCGACCTAACTCGTTAGCGAACTGGACGTTAGCGAAACAACTCGTAGGCGAAACAACCGGTTACCGCTTAATTTACCAGATTCAAGAAATCGTGTCTTGGACAATTAGATTAAATTATTTACAATTAGAGTAAATTAGATTTTCATCCATTTTGTTTCTTTTCTTTGTGGTTAAAGGGTGCAAAAGCACAATCCTTAACTGTGTTTTGAACTTCAGAGTTTGCACAGTGGAATACAAAGTGAAATTACTATTTACCACTTAGAATAAGGTACAAAAATCTACAATCAAATGTGAACTAACCGAAACGTTAAGTACAACAGTGTTAATTTTTGCCAATTTTTGTGTAATCTCACCTTCTTTTCGCCAGTAAGACAGCTGCTCTAAAGTTTCCTTCTCTTTGTGACCCAGGCTGACACTCTTCACCAAATCCTCAAGCTTTGAAAAACAATCATTGAAAAAAGCTTGAGTCCACTCAATTAAATTTGGATGTGCCCATTTGTTCCTGTTGTGTCTAACATCATTTGCAGCTTGTTGAAGACAGAGCAGAGGATTTGGGGAGGGGAAGATGGGTGCAGGTCTGGACCATCCCAGTAGGCGAACAATAGCACTCAAGTCCAGGGACTCATCAAATGCTGAAAATGTAGCAAGATAGTCAGGAAGATACAATTTTGCCAGGTCAACTGATGAAGACACACTGTAGTTGTAGTTTTTCTTGCTTTTCCCATGAGTTTGGCTGTTGTTATTGATATTCTCAAATTTCAAACTTTGGAGGGTCCTATCTTTACTCGCTTGACTGTATGTCAGTGTATTCAGGCTAAAAGGTACAAGCAGACCACGCAAGTATGCATCAAGATTATTATAATGCAAATCCATTCCTTGTTTGACAGTATCGCGTAATGCCGGAGCCATCACGTCGACCATAGCCACTCCAACCACAAGCCAACGCTTCTTCTCTTCATCAGATGTCATTGTCTATAGCAAATGTTGATTTTGTGGTCATCAGCAATTTAATCCTACAGAAGCAAGAAAGAAATGTTGAAGTACTCTTAACATTATTTTATTTGTATTTCCATAACACTTATCCTTAAATTTAAATTTTTTAAGCTTTAATACTGAAGACACTGAAGATTATTTTTAATGATATCACAAAGAAGGAAGGAAAGAAGGAAGGAGAGAGGGAAGAATAAAATTAACGGACAAATGAGAACCAATGAACGAACGGACAAATAAATTAATGAATTAATTAAAAATGATAATAATTAGGCAATTAATTAAATTAGTTAATTGCAAAATGCACATACTAGTAACAGAGCAGAGCCATGTCCATGTCAGAGAACATGTTAAATCATATTATTTGGAACAAATTAAAGTTTGTTTTCCTGCTGAAAAACTATAAAATAATAAACTATTAAGTTTGAGGTGGCTGATAAAGTTTATGTGTTTGGCAAATGGCAAAGCCCTACAAGCACAATGAGTTTCAGGGAAAATATTGTAACTTCAGCAGGGTCAGGATCAACGTACATACAGGTGTACACCTGTACTTTTTTTAATCTACAAAAAGGGACTACCGTAAAATTCCAGTTCAAAGCCCCCCCCCCCCCCTCACTTTAAGTCCCCCTCTGGTTATAGGCCCATATACCTGGAGACAAAAAGTGCATCCGGTTATAAGCCCCTCTAGATATAAGCCCCCCTCTGCTGGATGACAGTATTGAAAAGGTCTATAATATGCTTTATTATTGCTTTTTAACTTTTAAACGTTTTACAATCGACTCTGTGGTGGCTCCTTTTGAAACATTTTTTTTATTATTTTTCTTACAAGCCCACCCAAAAATCCGTTGCATAGTTGTAAAATTATATGGTAAACATTCAGAAGAGCAAACAAGATGAGATTCACATAGTATTGGTCACTGTAAAATCTGGGAGCACTTTTTTTCATGTTGGACCTAAGACACTAATCTGGTATTTCGACTTTGAAGTGTTTGAGCCGGAGCGCGAACTTGCGACATTCTCTCAAGTATTCGTGGAGCTGGTTTATTCTAAATAAATGTATTTAATTTTTTGTCGGCTAGCATTTCACATTTTCATATAAAAATTGTTTATCAGCACCTTATAAATTGCTTTTAAAGACACTATTGTCTCATGCTTCGCTCCTTGAACAACATTCCAAACCTGTGACATACGAACATGTAGAAGCTGTGAGTGTCAAATGTTGTCGCATTATGCAGATTCATCCACGGTTTTGTTATGCCGTTATTTTCGAAGTACTTAAACATAGCAGATGCCAAAGTGTTTTCCCATAAAACTCTGCACTATTGTAGTAACGAAATCCTGTCGTTCTACTAGATAATGTATATAATTAATGAAGAAATTGTTCAACATGACACGAGCGTGAGACAAAGAAAAAATCTGAGTCCCCGATGGGAATCGAACCCATGGCCTCCCAGATACCGGTTGGGCACTCTAACCAACTGAGCTACGAGAGACTCATTGAGAGCTGGGCCATTTACTAGGTTGATATGTGACACGCGTCCTGCATACTGCTAGGATCAGCAATGTCGAAATCATCAAGTTTGTAGTAAATAATAAAGATGGTACATTTTAAGCTCGGTGATAAATAATGAAGAAATTGTTCAACAATATAATTATTCGCCGAATTATTGCACACTCTACCATCTTGTAAAACTCAAAAGCTCAAAAGCAATAATCAAGTGAGGATCACTTTTACCATAAATTATTAAGTTTTGGAAGTTGAATGAGACTGGCATCATTCACGCCTGACTGGCTTTGGCTGGATTTGCACATGTTGACAGCTCGTTTCATTTATAGTCTTTGTAAAAATGTCCAAGAGGAAAATCTTGAGTTCTTTTCAACGTGAAACAGATAAAATCATCGACGAAGCAAAAGAAAAAACTGAAAACGAATTTTATGAAGAGGGAAATGACGCTTGACTTCTGAATTCGAAACCTCGGCAGCAGAGAGACAATTTATTGGACAGGACAAAGACAGTGTTAATGTTATAATAAATTATACTCTGTCCCCTGCTATTGCCTATTTGTCCCTTTGCAAAGGCAACAGAGGGACAAATTGTCTCCTGAGGCAGTTGCGCTGGCTCAAACTCTACTTGTAAGTACATGTATGTAAAACATACATGAAACTCCCTTTTCTAGGGGTACAGAATGGTTAGTCCAAGATTATGGTGAGACAGAAAGACCCTTGTTTTAAAACTTGAAACAGAGATGTAACAGTCAAAACAATTTCTGAGCCTGAGACTTCTAAAGCTTGACATCCTTAGCTGTTCTTTGTTGCCCATGCCGGCCAACAGCTTCAAATTCAAAGCAATAGTTTCTAATACCAAGGAATATAAACACATAACAAAAAAAGGGGGCTTGCTTGTGTCCCCTGCAATACAGTGTACAGCTGTATATCTGCTCAGTTTGATTATAAGATGAGCAAAGAACTTTAAATTCAGTTAAGTTTATACAGGTGGAGGTTGATTCTTCGATTTTAAAACCCCAGGTATTGAGGCTGGCCAGAAAGTGCCGAGATTCAACTTAATGAACATTCAACCATCCATATTTGTTTTTTTCCTTAGTGACCGACTGCTCAAGTTTGGTCACCAGCGAAAAATTTTAGTCGCTAAATTAAGCTCATGCTTTCAATCCTTCTTCTCAATTTTAGTTGCCAGGCTGGTGACTTCGGTTGCAATTTAGTTGCCAGGCTGGGGACTTTGGTTGCAATTTAGTCATCAGCTCCAAAATTTAAGTCGCTATGCCGACTTAAATGGTCGTAACTTGGAGGGTTGCCATCTTTTGCCGCCTCCTACTCCTAGTCCCACTTTTGTGACATACACTGTATGTAAAGAAACATTCTCTTTACTGTAACAAAACTTTGGTATCGATTGTAAATGGAACAAAATTAATGTGACATGTAATACAATATTTGGATTATCAAGCCGGCTGGCATAAAGCATGCAGGCAGTACAACTGAGTACCCCCAACCCTCCAAGTTAAGACCATTAATTTTTAGTCGCCATGGCGACTAAAAGTGAGAAGAAGGATTGAAAGTGTGAGCTTAATTTGAAGACTAAAATATTTCACTGGTGGCCAAACTTGAGGATTCAGTGGCCAAATGGCCACTAAGGAAAAAAAAATAAACTTGGAGGGTTGACCCCATGTGAACCTCGACATGTAACTTCAAATCAGGGCTTCTGATATTATGCGATGTTGCAATTTCGCATAATTGACCTCAAATCGCATCTTTTCGCATAATTTATCAAAAATTGCATGTGATTGGTACAAAATCACACAATTTGAGTAAAGATTAAGGAAATACCGGTACTTGCTTTAACAAAGTTCTAAGACAATTTTAACCTTGTTTCAAGGTGGTTTACCTGTCAAAAAACCTTGGAAAACCTCTGGTGTGGTTTCCAAATTATCAAACACCATATATATATAATTTACTTCGGGCAGGCAACTTGGCCGCAACTTCAGTTTCAACTTGGCTGTAACAACATTCACAAAAATAAATTTGCTTTCTATCTTTGCTTTCTTGTATTGTACTGAAGTTTACATGCAAAACTGGCTGAATTCAGAATGTTTAAATCCTTCCATGAAGTAAAAAACATCATAGAGTGTTCGATCATTCGACACCATACGTAAACACATGCGCCTTCACTTATTCATTCAGCGGTATCTTGTTACACCTCATATATAATGTCACCAAAAGTCTTCAACGTTCTACTACGTCATGTAGTGTACACAAAAAGCCATTTTACATTGGAATAAACGCAAATGAGGTGAAAATAATCTATTTCATTCTAATACAGATACTTATCGTTCCTCTGTGCTCTTATTCTTTTTTGAAATGTACAATATGGATTTTCATTTCCTCAAACCTTGTAAAACAAGCATAAAATCGCTCAGATAAAATCGCATAATTTGCCACATAATAGCACTTTCTTGCCGCATAATTTCTGCTTTTTTGCCACACCCTATCAGAAGGCCTGCCAAATTGGCCTTCCAAAACAAAAAATTACTGCCTACTGTCTTTACAGTAAAAGCCCAGCATAGTAAATCTAACCCAATTAAACTGCATTTTAATCAAATTCAATTGAACTCAATTCATGGATTGATGTTCGATTGAGTTTGGCAATAAAAAAAATAGCACTCACCGAAAAAAATTATTCGATTGAACTCAATCGAACATTTCATTATTGAACTCTTGATTTTGGTAAAACTGGCATTAAAAATCTATAACCAGTTCTTAGAGGCTCGAGCTACTTCAGCCGGGAGTGAAGCATGAGTTTCTCGTGAACCTAAAGTCCTTCTGTAGAAATGGCTTTAGATGCGCTGTGGATTGTTAGCTTTAAATGTACAGTGAAAGGCTATTCAAGGATTGCCACTTTGACATGAAGTCTGAGGGCAAAGATTTCAAGGTTTTTATGAAAATTTGGCAAGAAAGGCCATGCAATCGGAATTGCAAACGAGCACAGACAGTTAGGTTACCATCAACAGAAACTGGTTGCTTACCTGTGGCTTGTAAATGCTTTGATAACTTAGTGATTTGCTTGTATTTTCCATGAAAGTAATACTTCGAGTTGTCATTTCGCAATTGTAAGTTAGCTTACAATGAAAATGGTACAATAATCCCAGAATAATGATAGCTTTGCTCTGTTATATTCTCTTAACTGTCATGGACAGTTTATTTCAAATGGGGTTTCTGTTATTGAATAAAATAATAGTAAAAAAGGACAAGAAAAAACTGCTTTTGACGGGCTTTCTTTGCCCTGGAGCCACGCAATCCATTTAATTTTGTTCAATTGAGTTCAGTTGCCGAACTCAATCGTGATGGATAATTATTGGTTCCATTTGTTCGATTAAGTTCGATTGTTTGGGAAATCAAACTCGCTCAAAGTTGGGTGTTTGATTTCGTTCAATTGCCGAACTCAATCCACAGATGGATTAAATGATACATGAGGCAAAATATAAACTTCATGTAAAGCCCTTAAACACATGTACAGAGCTCTGCACTGCCCCCCAAACCAATCTAAATCCTCGAATTCCACCAGCCTTTACCTTTTGGTAAGCTATTCGTGTTACAGACTAAGAAAGCTTTAAATTTCTCTCTTGGCTTTCACGTGCCAACACGTGTACATGTAAATATAAATTTGACTGAAGACTGAAGCTTATGTCAGTATTTTTGTTCGTTATGTTCATCGATATTCATTAATTTCGCCTCTAAATTTCAGTTATCAGGTATCTCTCGATCTTACAGTGAAATCGTTTCATTGAGCTTTTAAAATCAAATAGCTAAAATTGAATAAAACTTACTTTTAATTCATGTCGCGTGGTCCATTGTCTGTAAATCCTCAAGAATCGTCTAGCCCATTTTCGTGTACACGCGATGCTAGAAAATAAACAAACATAAATACATCAGATCTTGCTTCTTTCTCCTTGCACTTGTTGTTATTTAGAAAAAGCATCACTTACTTTAAACCAGCATATGTAATAAAACCTCAGCACCAGACTTCGAAGCAATTTATATTTTAAACTCAACCTTTTACTCAACCGAACCCAAACAACATCGTCGCACTGAGCCCGTTGATATTTGGGTCAGTGGTTGGAGTTGTTAACGTTACCTACATTATGTATGGGTAAACATTTTGTCCTGGGAGCTGGCAGAAAATTGATCGTTAGGCACCTTTGCTTTGTATCCTCAGCAATCGTACTTGATAAGTTCATGTAGTTAAAGAGCATATTCAGGGCAATAAACGTAAAAAGAAACGGCTGAATAATTTGTAACTCAATCGCTTTTAAATCTCCGAGACGTAGCTACTTAAAAGGACTTGAAACCTGCGACCCGCGACCCGCGATCATTTTGGGAAACTCTGAAATGAGTGATAGGCAACTAAACCCATGAAAATCATTGTCTTTGAACATCTTAAGGAATATACAACCTTATTTTTTTGAAATTGTGCGGAAACAACTTGAAACGCTACGCCTTAATTTTCAAGGGCTATTTCCATCCGAGCAATCCACAGCCCACAGACCTTAAAGACGCTCGTTGCAGTCTCAGTGTCCTAATATAGCAATTTGTTTTTACTAAAAATGGAATATTATTTTTAGGCCTCTTGTGATACAAATATAAATTTTGGATGTTCAAAATTCTGGTAAAATCCGTGACAAAGCCTCTTAAAGTTCCTCTTCCTAAATGTATTCTATTCATGTTATGTTATAGTGTAATCCTGCAGGAGGGACGCGGGTAATGAGGACTGGTGAAGAGGCGGGTGGTGGTGGTCGGGGTTATTCAACATAGTACCGCTTCCTCGTACATATAATTAAAATACTGCATTCCTTTAAATTCGGTATTTTCTTTTTTTTCCTTGAGCAACCTCTTAAGATGCTGTCTCACTGATAATATATTTTGGTTCTTGGTTTTAAGTTTTTTCGTTGGGGCTAAAAAAAAATTCTGACCGATTAATCACTCGCGCTCGCCCAAAATCTAACACGATTGTTAACCTTTTTAAGCAACTAACTGTAAATTGCTTGAAACTCCTACAGCACATAAAATAGACGTAGTTTGTTCTTACTATGTTAAAACTATGGCATTACACCCTATAATTGCTTTGCACAGATGACTTTAAAAAAGCTTTGAATTTTAGGCGCGCGCGAGCGACCGATCGGTCAAAATTAAAACCACGAACCAAAATAGTTGTGTTTATTACTTTGGCATAAAGGCTTTTCATCACGCATAAGAATCAGGCGATTTTATTTTTCGATCCGGAACCGATCGGACCGTTATGAGAGAGACAGCCTCTTAAGACTCGTCGTGACTAATTAGTAAGAGTGGCTGTCTTCACGCGAGAGCACCGCCACTGTAATTAGATAGTCAAACAACTTTAACAAGCTTAATTAAGCAAGTGTTAGAATGACGCCTTATGAATATTATCAAGCTCTGTTTACGCTAGTAGCTATGTATTTATATCAATATAGATTGAATGTTAAGAAACTGTGTCTCCAACGAAAAATGCTGCTTGTGAGTGGGATCGAAAAGAATACACGATTCTGTGACTCAAAGAATTAAATAAGTTGGATGAAAAAGGAAGTCAACTGCAACCGCTCACAGGTCCATATTTAATAAAAATACAAACGTTTCACCCTCCGGGCTTCTTCAGTATAGGGCAATACTTGGTCAATACTTGGACCAGGTATTGCCCAATATACACTGAAGAAGCCCGGAGGACGAAACGTTTGCATTTTTTATTAAATATGGACCTGTGAGCGGTTTGCAGTTGACTTCCTTTTTCATCAAACTTATTCATATCTATATATGTATACGACTTGAATTTATCTTAACCTTTTGAATGAGCATAGTCGACGTTGTTTCGGCCGTGTTTTAGTGACGCAGAGGTCTTAAAAAAATGGTAAATATTTAAATGTTAATTATGAAAAGCTTACAAAACGATTTCCTTTACTTATGCAAAATTACCACATGCAGAGTGATATTACCCGGCGTTTTCGTTTAGTTTCTTTTTCTTGTTCCTTTTTTGGAGTCTCAGTTACCATATTCCCGATTTCAATGTGAAAGTTAAAGGACCTTGTCACGGATTTTAGCCAAACTTAGGCATAGGAAATGACCAAATTTATTTAAATATATAAAATAACCTGTTAAAACAGTGGAGGAATATTTCAATAACACGCCAGATGCAAAAGAAGTTAAGGATGGCCAAAAGTCACGAAGATTGAAACAGATTGCGATATCAGTGGGTATTTGAAATATGATCCGGGGGAACAGTTTTCAAAGTCAATCTTGTCTGGTTGTAGTTTTAAATTATTACTCCCAGGAGACACATTTTTCTGCAATGAAGCTGTGCTTTTCTCATTTGGAGTCATAGAATTAATTTCTGTGCATAGCGATTGTTTGCCAAAACTTAAACATAAAATTAACTTATGTAATGCAGGCAAAAAATGCTCCTTTCAATCAAGACAGGCGAAATAACTCTATTTCAATCGAGCCAACAAGGTCTGCCAGTACCACATAAACGTTTTTTTTTTAAATGAGTACCTTTTTTGTAGAAACGTCAAAGCTGCAAAAAGGTTACAATTAAAGACCATCAACCAAAGAACTTGCACAAGGCTGCATGGAATTCGGTTACGAGCGAGTTTTAAGTTTCCTATTTGTTTTTGTGTGGTAAATATTGGCCACAAGAGTTAGTAATTATTTAAATTCTGACATGTAACCTTACCGTCATTAGCCATTGGTTAAATAAAGGCACATTTTAATATCATGTTAGTCTTAAACCTATGAGGACGTTAACTAACTATTTCAAAAATAGCTTTACCTATGATGGCGCCATCTTATGGAATAGCCTTCTATCAACGTATGACAAGCGGAGTCCCTTGGGCAATTTAAAGATCTAATTGAAAAGGTACTCTACTCTAAAGGTACGGCATTCGTGGAAAGCAGGTTTTTATATATTTTATATTTCCCCCTGTTTATAATTAAATTACTATTTTGAGGTTAGTATTATACGGTATAATTTGTTATCAACTGATGATTTGACCGTGGTTTTATATAAAGATTATCCAGGTCAAGATTATCCAGCACGGTGAGCATCGGCCGATAATTGGACATTCTTAAATAAAAAAGGGTGTTACAGTAGTGGAATGGGCGTCAAATATAACAAATTTTCAATGTGTTTTAAATTGGAATCATATCTCAAGTCTAACTTATTTCATCATAAATTATCCCAGAAGGATACATCAGTATTAACCATGGCGAATTGTTCGCGGCCGCCGCCTTTCCGATGCCCTCTTTTTCTTATAGGAAAAACCCTTGTAATAATATGGTAAATAAGCATTTAATAATACATTTTATGCATTTTATAAACAGAGGAACTAATTTATCTCCAAGCCTCGTTTTGGAAGTGCAAACTTGTAATTAAAAAAAAAAGTTAATAAAAATGCAAAAAGTATCTACCTTATTTTCAACTTCGCGATTTTTGTGATTTTGAATCGCGAAATTTAATACTCGCGAAATATAGGACACGCGAAATTTAATACCGTATAATATCAATAAAATAACTGAATTCAATTAGAAGTTTTGTAATTATTATTATTATTATTATTATAATTGTCCGAACAGTCCGTTGCAGCTAAGTTCTTCACATTCTTGCCTCTGCAGTCGTAAATGCCACTCGGGTATTTAGACTGTGAACTACCTTATGCTTGTTGTGTCTGGCTTGTTTTTTTGCTGCTGTTTTTTACGATGATGGTCATATTATTTATGTTGTTAAAGTTTTGAGGACAAAGCAGCATTTTGAAGAATGGAAAAAAATCGCGAAATTTAATACACTCTAATTCTATCTTCCATCAAAATCGCGAAATTTAATACTCGCGAAATATGACAAATATGGCTTTTGATTTTTAGCGAAATTTAGTGAGAATAAGGTTCGTAAAAACAACATAAAAGGGCTTCAAGTTAAAAATGGCGTGAACGAAGCTCAAGGTGAATGTAAGGTATCTGAAGTGGTCATGCATAAGAACTTTGGACTACGGCTATCAAGTTATAACAAAAAAACGAGATGTAGATAACATAGTCATTTTTCATAACTACTGACACAGCTGGCAACCAGCACAAAGGAAGGCAACTGTCCAAAATAACAGAGATAGTGATCGAAATCACCTGTTGTTATTAAGGTATCCAGTCACTTCGTTCCAAGGTCACTTCGTTTCAAGTCACTTTTTTCATCTTATGGTGAAATCTTTCCACGGAATAATCCCTTCATTTCACCAAATAATCACTTCGAAACAATTTAGCTCTTTATAACTAGTTTTACCATTGTAACATTTGATGTGTATTTTATCAACTGAAATAAAGACACTTTTATTTTTTATAATAATTTTTTTTTACAACAAGCGCTCAAAACATGAGTCGAAACAAGCGTGCAACATACGAATATACCCCGTTCTGAAATACACGAGATAACAAACATTATAAAAAACTAGCAATGGTATATTACAATTCCTGACTTTTGATTGGTTAACAGGCAATGGTATATTAGCTCATATACCATTCACCACAAATATAGTAGGCAAAAGCGTCAACAAAAACAGCTGGGGAGCTCAAATATTGCAATTCTTTGGGCGTTTTTAATAAAACAATTATTCCGCTTGCGCTAATTGGATATGAGATGGTAGATAGCCAACGATGCGAGGCGCGTAGCGCCGAGTTGGCTATCTACCATCTCATATCCAACGCGCGCTCGTGGAATAATTGTTAAATACTTCGCTGAGTGATTATTTTTGTGATGGAACGAAATAACTTTGGAACGAATCGACCCACGGACGAAATGACCGCAATTCGTTATTATGGAACCTGAGTTCAGTAATTTATAGTTTTATTAGAAGGTTTTTTTTTGAAAGTGTTGATGTTCAAAGAGAAAACTGAAAAGAGACTTTGAGGTTTGAGGGGAGCAAAACGTTTTTTGTAATTTGGTCATGTGCTATGCCCAAACCGAAAACAACCACTCAATTGTACTAATTTTTAATCAATAAATTTGCCTAAGGCTGCCTTAAAAGTAACCTGGAACGGAAATTTTAACATTTTGCGACATTTTTAGCTTTGGCATTTTTCGTTGAGCCTTCTTTGACTCAATTAAACTTCAAAGCACAAAGCGTTTTGTTATTGACCCATTATACGTACAAAATAGTGGACAAAGTAACTTGGTTTTTCTCTGAAGGCGATCGTTGCTGACATCATTGTTTACATTTTGCCTCATTAGCACACGTCTTGCGAAAAGAAGGCATCCTGTTATATCCAAAATAACTCCATAAGTTTAAGGCTAACAGCTTATGAAACTTAATAATCGGCGAGATTTCCAGCTTTTTACGTGTAATTTTGAAAAAGATATTAACTTTCAAAAACTGCAAAATTCTCCAAGGCAAAAGTAATTATAATGAGTCCATATTTTCTTTGTAAAATTTTAAGTTTTCAAACTAACCCGCATCAAAGAAAAAGTATTTGATACATCAGGTTCAAATTTATAGCACAAGTTAATCGTGTCATCGTCTTTCAATTTCATAACTGATATTTTTGTAGCTCAGAAACTGAAGCGCTTATGCTAATGAGACAAACATTGTAAACAAAGATTTACAACTTTGAATCGCATCTCGTTCACTTGTTTCGGTTCAAGTCCCACGTGCTAATCAAGTGAATGTTCTTGAAAATTATGCTGGATTTCCACTGACGAGGAATTTTTTTTACGTGCGTTTACGTGCGTGAAAAATTTAGGGACAATGTATGAGCGACTTGCGTAAACTTGTACGTAAGTCGTTCATACATTTTCTCTAATTTTTCAACCACGCAAACGCACGTAAGAAATTACACGCCAGTGGAAATCCACCTTTAGAGAGTTCTACGGAGGGCTAATATCAATAACTCGCGAAATTAGGTGAAGCGCGTCAGGTAATTCAAAAAAGGAAGGAAACAAATAAAGAGTTACGTGAGGAATGGATATTTGTCACTGTTATTGATGAATTAAAGGGGCTATGTCACAAATTTTAGGCAATTTCGGCACTGACCAACTGTTCATAAAATTAACTCAAATATCACAATAACGGCTTAAAACTGTAGAAGAACTCAAAAGAAACCCAGAAAGGCCAAAAAGGTGTATGGATGGGCAAAATTCGAGAAGACGATTGCGTTCGGGTATTCTTGAAATCGGTCCGACTATGCTCGAAAAGTATCCTTGTTTTTTATCTAGCCATTATTTTGCAAATAAAAGACTTTTCTCTGCCAATTTAAAGTTTAGAGCTCTTAATTAATGAACAAATATTTAATTACCTAGAATACCGAGAACAGCCCCTTTATTAACAACTGGAAAAGTTTTAAAAAAGTGAATCCTTTCGACAGATTAGTTACTTTGATAGTTACAGCAAAATCATTGCGCTCTTCATTACTTTGGTTAAGTGATATGTTAGACATTTTAAATTTTCAATCATCTTTTCTCTGCAGAAATAGCGATCCTTCAGTAAAGAGTAGCCAACTTAAAGAAAAGGAAGTTCTTCAAGACCATGAAAATGCTCCTCTTGCTTTTATTGCTTATGTGGAATGACAACGAAGTTACTCGCGCAGTGCAAGGTGAGAACACATATCCATGGCAACGGGCTTAAATTCTTGGTGGTGGTGGGGGGAGGGGGGGGGGGTCGTTATTTTATGACGACGAAATTAGAGCGGTTTTCACTTGAGTGTCGAAAGTTAATTGCGTTTGCTTTGGTTTCGCATTGCTACGTTTAGTGATTGGCTTAAAAATCTCGTGCCACTTTCTCAGCCAATCAGAACTAAAACCAAAACCAATCGTGACTCGCTCGAGCACGTTTTCCCGCGCTTCGTGTCGGCTGCATGTATTTGCTTCGAGTTTTGATTGGTTTACTGGATTGTCTGTGTCCTTTGTGATTGCCCAGAGTAATTACTTTGGTTTTGGTTTTACGACACTCAATTGAAAACTGCTCTATGAAACTAATTGCAACTTTAGGGGTTGTTTACTACACATGTGGAATGACAACGAAGTTACTCGCGCAGTGGAAGGTGAGAACACATATCCATGGCAACGGGCTTAAATTCTCGTTGGTGGTGGTGGTGGTGGTGGGGGGGGGATCCGTTATTTTATGACGACGAAATTATGAAACTAATTGCAAATTTAGGGGTTGTTTACTACACAAGAAAAGCCTTAGCTTTTCCTTGCATAAATCCGTAATCTGAAAGGGCTGTTGCCATGAAAGAGTTTGAGGTTATTAATTCCCCATAATATTTAACGCTATTTTCTCTGGTCTTTTGTGAATATAATATTATATAATATTAGAAAAAAGTATTCCTCTGACTTATACAGAAAAGGTGTTATAGAAAAATCTCATCCGCCAGCTGAGAAAGGGTCTGGCCAAAATTCGTGTTTATTGACATTTTTTCCAGATTTCTTAAGATTTACTTATTTTACATTTCAAAAGCATTCTTGCTTGGTTTGTATCATTTTCGGATATTTTTCGACTTTCTAATAAGAAAATGATGAAATCCGTGATCGCTGGCGATTCTAATATTACGTCGTCACATTTCTTTTCAGTGGAAAATAATTTTTACTGGGAATTAACAGAACGAAAAGCTTAGAGGGTTTAGTACAGCATTGTACCACGGTGGAAGTATGAGAAAGTGCTAGTTTTAGTGTTTTAGAATCAGATTATGCTACTATTGGATATTTCACTGAGCATCCGTGGCGAGTTGCAAGAACTGTAATTCGAGAAATAAGGATAAAATTGGTCAAAATTGGATCGAGGGAAACGAAATTTAGCTGGAGTGAGCGGGGAATTCGAGTTATCCAAGTTCGAGTTACCGAGGTTTTGCTGTGTATACAAACGGTGTGTTATTTTTCCATCGTTTGAAAATGGTTTTGATTTAAATCGAAATTAAGTTTTGATGAATATTTGATGTAAAGCTGGAAATTAAAAATCGTTCCTTTTCTCGTTTCGGTACTTTAGTCTGAAAAAATATTGCACTTGCCTTACGAGACAAACCTAAGACAGTTTTATAAAAGTCAATTTGTAATTTTATGTTTAATAGCCTGTGAAAAGCCGCCTTTCATCGCTTCCGCTACTACGATATCATTTGAGCTGAGGACGTCTATGGCGGTTGAATTACATTCAATCGAATCACAAACTGCATAAAATGTTTATCTTAATCTCCTCTTATATTCACAATTATTGTTATTTATTTCTATTGTTATTTGATAATATCATTCTTATATTATTACTTTTTTCTTTCCTTTAAAATAGTATAAATAAACCCTTTTTGTGAAATTAATTTCTTTTTCTTCATTTCCTTCTTCACCTCCCGTCTCGAATAGCTTAATACATGTAGCAAATTGCGGGAGATAAAAACATTGCATATATTTATGTTTGAAATAAAGTTAATTGTTTTTTTACTGAAGGCTCGTTCATAAGAATGTATTCTATTGTTGCTTATTGTGCTCTTTTTAGATAAAACGTTCATAACAATTGAACAGGGCTTCACAATAACTTAATTCACCTATAATGTTCAGTCAATTCCATGCGAGATCATCCCCCGGGCAACACCCAGGCATTTGACCGCTAGTGAAACCCAGATAGTGGGGAATTTGATCGAACAGAAGCCCGGATGGTCGGGCATTTGACCGTCGACAAAATGTGTCATCATAAACTTTAGAACGCTAGCAAGCTAATTAAGCCTGTTAAGTTAGTATTTGGCTACGTTAATGTAAAGAAGTTTCAAAGTATCTTTTCTTATGAAAATTGGCTGAGGGCATGAGTGTCCGTCTAGACCAAGTGTTAACGAGAAAACCCAACTCACAATGACATTTCAGTCCTGACCGGTGGGGCATTTGACCATGCAACTGGCCCACATAGGCAATTTGATCAGACATGGAAAAAATCAAATTCCCGTGAGTTTGCACGGGGGGGGGGAGGCATGATCGCGCTTGGAATTGACTGATACATAAGATAATGTATACATATTTTAAAAAACCTTTCTTTGGCAGGATGTGGTCCAGAGAAGGTAAATTACACAAAGCCATTGACAAGTCCTGGATTTCCCGAAGACTACCCAAACAACATGGACTGTATTTATTTGGTTTCCATTCCAACCAATACACGCGTGACAATTGTGTTTAACTATTTTGAACTTGAGGATCAGGACGATAAAGGATCGTGCAGGTATAAATAGTTCTTACTTTTTGGTAATATGAACTTTCGCAGGCTTTGAAGTTGAAAAGCTGCCCTTTTTAGCCGGAAGTGAGAAGTGTTCACGATTTGTACTAGAGCCACATAACCAAACGAACAACAAAATGTTTGCCAAAACTCGAACACACGGGTACCACGTCTCTAGTAACATAGGACAATATGAAGAATGTCGGGTCTAAAAAAAGTACCACCTTGTAAAACCGATACGTTTCTTGACTTTTATTGAATATGCAAATCAAATTCTTATCCTCACATACTTTTAGTATTATTATCATTATTTATTTCTTTTTAAATATAACAAACTTTATTCAGTACTCATAAAAATGACCTATGTACAATGCTTCACTAAACGAATTTGTACCTTAATAACTATTAGCAATTTTTATTTCTTGAAATATAATCCACGAAAATGTTTCTCTTAAATGTTTCTTTACTAATCATTATAACTATCACTATAATGTTAAAAATCTTTTCACTAAATCCTCTTACCGGTATTCCTCTTCCGCTTATATAAATAGTAGTAATAATTATTATTACTAATTATTATTATTATAATTTTTATTATTATTATTATTATTATTATTATTATTATTATTATTATTATTATTCTAACTAATTACTCTTTGAATGATATGACGATGATCTTGTATAATATTCGTTTCCTAGTTTAATTCTGCGTGAAAAATATATATGCAAAAACCGTATTTTTTTTGTAGCTTTGACTACTTACAGATCTCCTACAAGGACAAGCAGACAACAGACGTGTTGAAGACGATATGTGGTAAAACCGATACAACTTATACCATACCTTTTGCAGTGGAAGTTATAGTGTTGAAGTTTCACACTGACAGCAAAAATCAAGAAAAAGGATTTTATTTAACTTTCAAACTCATTACAGTCGGTAAGTACCGCCGTCGGAGTCAGATATAGTCAATACAGCGATCGAATTTTCCAATTTTAAATGGTTGTAGGCAAATACCTTCTACGTTAACCTACTGTCATGAGGAACTAATCTGGCCTCATATATATTTGATAAATGTAAGAAAAACCCAGCTTTATAGTTTAAGTTCAAGAAAGACGAATATAAATAACTGCTTTCAGTGCAATCTGCTGTTTACAACCCTCTGATGCTTAAATGCTTCCCCTATTCGCAACAAATATAGATAAGAATTTTGAAGGCTCACAAAATACGTTAAGCATTTCTAGTATTATTTTTATAAATACTGGCTTTATCAAATCATCAATACAAAGCCACTCCTAAACAGCTTTTTAGCACCATTGGTAACTTGTAACTTTGCAATTTTTGTTCTGGTAGTCAAATAGTTTTTCTTTCTAGATTTATTTATTTCTTTTTTTAGTTTTACGATCAGCACTTACACTATTGCAAAGAGTCCAACGTGCTTTATACAGTAAAAAAAAACCGCGATTATCGAGCGAGTGAGAACCTGATATTTCCAGGTTAGCCAAAACAGGTTCTTGCATAAAGGGTAATAAAAACAAATTTAGGCTATTTAGGTTCTTATTTTCTGAAGAAAAATTTACATTGTTTCAGCTAGAAATTAAAGCGGTATTCATCCTTTGCTTATGTGAAATTTGCATACCATTTTATGTTTATTTATTTAATTGCTCAACAATAATATTTTATCATTATCAATAATGGCATTATCATTTCAACTGGAGTGGTAAGGTTCCTAGGTTTGGTATTTCCAAAGAGGATCCATAAGGTTGCTTATCTTATTTTCCCAAAAGTACCAATAAACATTTTTAAATTTAAGAAAATAAGAACCTGCTTATGCTTAATAGGTTCTTATAAAAAAAGGGGTCTAATTGGAAAATTTTTGCCTAAAGGATTCTTAATTATTAGGTTTTTACTTGCGGGTTTTAACTATATCGATCTATTTTTTTATAGACACTGGACGACCAGTGAATAACTGTGGTTCTTTTGTTATTAATAACACACTGAAAAGTCCTGGCTATCCTGACAACTACCCAAACGACCTAGACTGTAAATGGGAAGTTCCTATTCCACAAAACATGACGATGAGCATCTCCATTATATTTTTTGACTTGGAGTATGATTCCTTATGCGAGTAAGTATGGCTTGTGATTCCCGATAATTTTATTTCCTCGTCCAATTCATATTGCCTTTTCAAAGGAACTAGTTTTTTTAGTTAGGGGGGGGGGATTTTTTTGGGGGGGGGGGGGGGGGGGGGGGGGGGAGAGGGGAAAAAGGGGGAGGGGGGGGGGGGGGGGAAAAACGTTTGAAATCCAAGATGGCGAATCCCAAGATGGCGGCTGTTTTAACATCATGATGTCATTGTCACGTGATATGACGTCATTATCACACGTGATGTATACACAAAAGTTAGATGTTTAGTCATACTATACATCATAGAAGGTTCAATGTGATTGCTTGAATATTCTGGAAGTTACATAGGGCGAAGGTGGTGGCTTTCAAAGCCCCCTCCTCGGTTCCAGAAGGTGACCTATCTTAAATTAAAATAATAATAATAATAATAATAAATAATGATGATGATGATGTTGTTGACGTTAATGATAACGATATAACAAAATACGTTATGTTTTAAACACGACAAAATCTATAAAACATAGTAAAAAGTGCGCTTTTAGTGTATTCACGACATGTATTTGCCTATTGCAACTGACTCTCCAGAGATTCTGTGTTTACTATGTGGTGACTAAAAAAAAAAAATTGAACCGTTTAATTATTATGTTTTTCACAGGTTTGACTATCTAACGATTACGCATGATAAAGAACAGAAATTTAGTAAGTATTGTGGACAAATGACTCGACGGACTATCTATTCAACTGGAGACGAGGTATTGATAACATTCCACTCAGACGGAAGTAAACAAGGAGGAGGATTTGTGATAAATTTCATCGCTCTTCCACACGGTAAGATTTGACAAATTTGTATTTTTTTATGGATTTCTAATCACAAGACAAAAACAAAATCAATTTACATCTCTGATGCCTTAAAGGGACACTGTCACGCGAGCTTTGCGGCACAAAAGTATGAGCCTTGAGAGTTGTACACGTGCTACGCAAGTGTACTGTAGCTTTAAGCAAACGATATTCTTTGATGCCATCAGGAAAGTTAGATCACAACTTGAAAAAGTCGGGCTTACTTTTTTAAGTTCTGCCCTTAAGTGGTCTGGAAAACAGCCAAAAACTTACAGCGGCTACCATCTTCATTCAACAACAATTTACTTATACCATTTACTTTACCATTTTCTTGAGGTTTTGTTCCCGGCGCATTTCGTATTCTAGCGAGTGTACTTCACTAATGTTAGTACTTTTTTTACTGGAAAGCAGAACAATTCCCGTCGTAGTGTTCCTTTAAAACAGTTACAAACAAAGTGATGCTTCACAGCACAAAAACATAACTTTTCTTGTGTAAACTTAAAGTAATTGGTGTAAAACTGGAATTAACTCAGCTTTTCCCAACCTTTTCATTTTTTAAAGCTGACTTTGTACCCAACTTTACACGCATGTTTAAAGATTGGTATAAGAGACAACAAATGTTAAGCGAACTTAAAGTTCCTTTAATGCGAACTGCAAGTTTAGGGGCCTTTAAGAACATTTAATTGATAGCTTTAAGTTGCATGACCAACTGTAAGGAGATTTAAGCCACCTTTAATTTTCCGTTAATCTCCATTTTCATGCGGCGGCTTAAAGTGCACCTAACCCCCGAAACAATACATAACTTTTAAAATTGATTGTACATGAGTTAGAGAGTTGAATGGTTAAATATTTCTTCATCTCAATGTTGCGTTTTTAAGTTATGAAGGTTTATTTTTGCAAGATGTTATTGAGTATGACGTCTACCCATGCTTTTAAGCATACTTGTTTTGCTTATATCATTATTTGCTCGCCATTACCAGACACCAAATTTACAATAAAAACTGTGGAAATTGCGAGTATTATGATAATGCTTTTTAAATACTGCTTGTGTGAACCAGTCAAAATCTGTATATTGAATAAAGACTGGGTAGACGTCATACTCAATAACATATTGGAAAAATAAACCTTCATAACTTAAAACGCAACATTGAGATGGAGAAATATTTAACCATTCAACTCTCTAACTCATGTACAATCAATTTTGAAAGTATTGTTTCGGGGGTTAGGTGCACTTTAAACAAGTAAAGTACTGGTCTGGTTAACGTACAATCGGACATCATGGTTTAAGTTACAAAAGTGTCTTATTAGCCACCTTCAAGCCCAAAATGTGCAGGAGTTAACTACTACTCTTCAAATTTCTTTCAAAATGCTAATGCTAATTGAATTTTAACATTATTATACTAGTTCCTCCCAGGATAATGTTAGATCGTGCAGCGCTAACAGGTCTAAGAAACCAGGTTTGGTGTTCAGCTACTGGATCCCCTCCCATATACATCGCATTAGTACTGATGCGGACCCATACAGTGTTGGTCAATACAACAAAAACTGCTAGAGCCGAGTTATACGAGGAAGGTAACTACACTTGTGTGGCTACCAGCAAGTATGGAACTGATGTGAAAGAGTTTGTAGTAAAAGGTGAGAGAAGTTGCATAGTTTGAGAATAACCCGATGCATGCTTGAATGGTATGGTTCCCACTGTGTAACAATTTTAACTTCTGAAGATATATGGTTGGGTATATGCCCATATACAGACTACGAACGGAAGTTTAAACCTTTGAAGATATAAATTAAGCAATCGCATTGTCTAACCCATACATCAATCAAGGTAAAACAAAGGATCCCAAATCTTCGACGTTGTTTTCTATATCTGATCTAAATCAAAATAGATTTTTAAAATACATTTTTTTTTGAAAACCTTTTAGTTTTGATTGAAAAGACATATCACAGACATTTATCACATCTCCAAACGATAAACATTGTCTGTCGTGTTTGATAACATTAACAAACTTTGGGCATGACTACGTAAAATTGAGCTGAGAACAATTAGGTTTGGTAGGTCATGTCATTTATTCTCGAACTTGATTTACAGTAGCAACCATTAGTAGCGAATCCAAGACGTGGAATCCAGAATGGCGGCTGTTCAGAACAAGTGACATAATTCCAACATCATACAAATCCGTTATTCCATGTTACGAATCTCATGGGGAAAATAATTAGAATGATATACATTCTTCAAGTTTAATTGTAGTTGCCTTTAAAGTGTTAGATCGAGGTACATTTCATAACCTGCACACAAAAGAAATGAGGAATTAAATTAAAAATGCTTAACATAAAATGAGAGTTGCTCTGTGATTTGAGTACCTTCAAGTAGTTTGAAAACCACCTGAAGGCTGAATGCATCAAAAAAACTGAAACAAAAAATGGGAAGGCTAATCATTGCTAAAGATTGATTAAAGGCAACTACGTTAATACTCTATTTAACTATCCAGTATAAGCAAACTGTCATTTTGACAGATATGTCCAGGATTGAACGCTAATAAGAGCATGTTCTCATGGCAGGCGTCACCAAGTGTCCTCATTATTAAAATGTCACCAAAGCACACCAAAATCTGTCCAATATGAAGTAATATGGAAATTTCAAATAACACAGTCAAACATGAAGTGCTCATAAAACAATACTTGCGTTCAATCCTGGACATAAATGCATTTTCATGTGAAATAAGCCTTCTTTTACATTTATTTTTAAGGGTGTCGCCCAGTGATAAATAATACACTGAAAAGTCCTGGACATCCTGGCAACTACCCAAATAACACGGACTGTAGTTCTTTGGTTCCTATTCCACAAGGCAGTAGCGCAATGAATGTCTCCTTCAAAGAGTTCTACTTGGAGAAAAGTGAATCATGCAAGTAAGTATTAAACTAACGTCATTGCCCCAAAATAGAACTGGGGATAGATTTTCAACCAAACTTTGCCTAAAGGCCGATTACCATTTTTCATTTTACAGAAATAACGTGATTGATACAAACAAATTATTACAAAAAAACTGATAGGTCACCATACTCGTTTACGAGAAAGCAACGATTTATTTCTCTCCAGAACTAAGCCGCATAGAAAAAAGGCGCCATTTTGTTTACGCGTCGAATTCAGCGCAGTAAGGATATGCAATACAATATAGGGCAATCTAAAATTTTAGTACTGCAAAAAGGCTTTCATAACGTTACCGTGTTTCAAAAAACGTTATCTCTCTTGCTTAGCCTTGTTCTATTTATTTGTACTCCGGGCATGAATCATTGCAATATGACAAGTGTTACTAAAATTTAAATAATATCTTTGCAGTCGGGATTATTTGATTATTACCAATGAAAAGGACCATGATCTTGGCAAGTACTGTGGTAACGAGACTGGACGAACAGTCCTGGTAACTGGCAACTACACATTGGTCAAATTTCACTCAGATAGCAGTATACAGCAGAGAGGATTTGTGTTGCATTTCACTGCTGTTCCACTCGGTAAGTTTGTTAGCCCTCGGACGTATGTAGTAGGCCTCTCTCGATTATGTTAGTAAAATGTTTTTATTTTTTATATATTCTCTATAAATAAAAAATTTTAAAATTTTTTTTTTAAAATTTTAAATTTTTTTTTTTTTATAAAAAAAACAATTTTTTATACACCAATAAAAAAAAAGAAATAATAAATATTTATTTATAAAAAAAAAAAAAAAAAAAAAAAAAAAAAAAATAATAAAAAAAAAAAAAAAAAAAAAAAAAAAAAAAAAAAAATTAAAAAAAAAAAAAAAAAAAAAAAAAAAAAAAAAAAAAAAAACAAAAAAAAAAAAAAAAAAAAAAAAAAAATTATAAAAAAAAAAATAAAAAAAAAAAAAAAAAAAAAAAAAAAAAAACGTACAAGTAAACTCATACCTTCGCCATCGTTCCAGGGGGTGGGATGGAACTCCTCCATAGAGTTTTTGTCCTATTAAGGCGCATCGAAATATTTTTTGCACTGAGTAGAAAGCCCGTTGAGAACTTTACAAGATGACATATTTTTGTTGCTTGTGACGTCATATGACGTCATGTGACGCGTCATTATAGCCGCCATCTTGGATCCGCCATCTTGATCGTATCTTGTTTTTCACCATTTTTTTAGAATTGAAAGTCGGAAAATAACGGGAAATGATGCAAAATCAAGCCAGAATGCTTATGGAATGCAAAAACAATCAAATCGTGCATTTATCTTTCAAAAAACTGGAAAAAAATAAAGAAGAATGTTTAAAATGACGATTTGTGGCCAAACCTGCTGTAATTATGACGATGCCATGGCAACGTCAAATATCATAGACACATGATTAACATATCAAAATTCCGCAAAGGATGAATGAACAGCTACTGAAAGCTTTAGCATTGTAGAGTAAACCTCCTTTACAAAATTTTGAAAAAACCTTTGGGGGGAGTAGGTCCAAGGGTTAAGAAAGTTGCATGATAATGAAGTTTTACTCTATTCAGACCAATTGTTTGACCGACTTAGTCACCAGATAAACAGAGGACGATGTGCACATTGATTGTATTAAGTAGAGATTTTTTGACATTTTTGGCATTACTGACTGCTAGGCCCGGGGTTGGGATATTGACATCCTCTTCGTTTGTCACAAGCATTAAAAATAACGTAATGTTTAAGGTGGCTGAACACAGTTTTTCGATCTTTGTAGTACATATTTAATCAATTTTTAATCTGTATTTGTAATTTTATTATATTGAGCTGAAAAGCCCTTTTTGGGGGTTTAAATATATTTTTTTTTTTATATCCTATAATTTGCTCTCACGCCCAAACCGTTGCAGCTGACGAAGTCAAAACTGGCAGGTTACAAGATCAGCTACTGCATTTGTAATTTTTGCGTGTTGCTACGTATACCCTGGGTGTTTGCCTTCGGCTCTGCGAAATTTCATCAAAATCTGCAAGAGGAATTTTGAAATATCTTGGAATTTCTATTGAGGTGGTAAAATTTATGCGCAAAATAACGATAAGACTTTACATAAAGAAATTTGCTACTTTAGCCCTCGTTCCGTTTACAAATGTCCCATATACGATATCCAAACCGTTAGAAGTAGGTAGACTTCCACGAGTTTCAAAATATTCGAATAAGAGTGAAGCTTAAGTTTGAGCTTTTTTACCATTTCTTAGGCTTCTTTCACAAAAAATGCGGTTATTTCAAAACTCCTTGAATTTAATGCTCATTGATAACTTCATAGGTTGTCTAACATAAACGCAAAACTGAGTAAATATTGAAATGCTCTGGCATTTCCTATTGTTTCGATTTGAGCATGTTGTAAAAAACATTATAGAGTTTTCTTTAACGTTTTCTATTTCATAAGAGAATTTTTTTTTTTTTTTTTTTTTTTGTTTTTTTTTTTTTTATAATTTTTTTACAAAAAATTTTTATTAAAATAAAAAAAAAAATTTTAAAAGGGGATTTTAGATTTTATTTTGCTTTTGCTTTTTGTTTTCAGTGCAAGAATTAAGAAAATCAACGCAAGAAAACGGTATGAAATCTGGTATCAGCTTCGTTCTGTAAGAAGTCTTCCAAAAAGTTGTAAGATAACTTTAAACTTGATAACTTTACTGTAATGTAGTTTTTGCCTATTTAGTTTTTACTGGGACAGTCTTAATTCAATTACGTTATCACTTATCTAATTACCTATTAACCCTTCACCGTCGTCGACATCTCCATCATTATCATCATCATCATCATCATCATCATCATCATCTTTGTTATATCATCATCATCATCATCATCATCATTATAACTGTAAATGAAATGCTTGTTATTGTTGTTGTTTGTTTGTTTTGTTTAATTTGATTTAATTATATATTTTTTGTTTTCAGTGGCTGAGACTGTGCAAGCAACAGCACAAGCAATACAAGAAAACATGATCGCTGATAAAACAGCGACCTACGTCTTTTCTGCTATCGCCTCTATCATGTTACTGTTCTTATGTTGCGTTCTGGGATTTCTGTGCTACAGAAGGTCAAATCAAAAACGTGAAACAAGGTTATTAACTGTCGTTGTTACCTCTGCTTTTGAAGCCAAACGAAATGAGTTCAACCCTCATTTCAACACTATATCATAAAAGTTTTCACTTTTAGTACAGTAGAACCCCGATAACTCGAACTCGGATAACTCGAACACCACGCTAACTCGAACTAACTTCCATTTACTTTGGATTTGAGCCCACTTTTCAGTCATTTTTACTCGGTTAACTCGAACTCGGATAACTCGAAAACCCAGCTAACTCGAACTAAATTTCGTTTCCCGTGAAAAATTGGGTCAAGTTTACCCCGATAACTCGAACTCCTGTTTTTGCAACTCGCCACGGATGCCCATTGATTAGAGCAACAAACAGATCACGTATTTGACAGCCATTCTCCGCTTGTTTAAAAAAAAATATTATGATCGTGTTACAGTTTCTGACGAGATAAGTTTTTTTACACTGTACTGTATACTGAAGTGCTGAAAAATAAGTAAAGTTTTAATTATTAACTTGGAAAATTAAATATTCAATCGACCCCGATACCTCGAGACCCCGCTAACTCGAACTGTTTTTTGTTTTCCTTCAGAGTTCGAGTTAGAGGGGTTCTACTGTAATTGATTCTCCCCCCTTTTTCTGCGCCTTTTAGATGTCGCGGAAATGCAGATGAAGAATTCTTTACCCGTGAAGCACTTTATATTTGACACGGATCCAAATTATCATATGTTGCTTAAAGACAGGAATCGATGCAGTGCAAGCTAATGTTCTCCAACATACTGGCCTAATAGCAGCACTGAAACTGCGCCAAACATACCATCTATTAGTACTGGTGTATTTATTTGGCTACTAACCCATTTTCTTCCCTGTTTTTTTAGAACATTTCGCGAAATTATTCCGCTTGATAAGTGGGAACTGCTTCCAGAGCAAATAGAATACGAGGAAGAGCTGGGCCGAGGAGCTTTTGGTGTGGTTTACAAAGCAACTCTACAGAGACGAGTTGGAATAGAAGTCTTTGACAACAGCAAACGGCTAAAGCCAAAAGACGAAAGCAAGCTGGTGGCTGTCAAAGTTTTGCAAGGTATATTCCCGTCTTCTTGCCAGAACATACAGTAAAGCCAATACAGTACAGTAATGTTTTTGTAATATATATTTCTCAATAATGACAATAATAAAACGATTTAGATATATAGCTTGCTATTCAACTCATTAGTCATACACTTTGCAATTGACGAAGAAAGTTGAACACTGTAAAAATGTCTTAGTGTTCCTAGACCTCAAAAGTAGAGTATTTTTTTTTTTTAAGTCTCATTGTTCTACTGCTAATCAAGACCTTTTTGTTCATTGCATTTGTACCTAGATGATCCAAGTGAAGATCAAAAAGAAGAGTTCTTGCATGAGATAGAGCAGATGAAGTTGTTGGGTTCACACCAGAATATTGTATCACTGGTTGGTTGTTGCACACTGCAAGAGCACAAGTTCCTGGTGATAGAGTACGTTCCGTTTGGTGACTTGCTGCAGTGGTTGCGTCGTAGGAGGCGAACGGTAAGCTGTTTCCCAAGGATGGTAAGATGTTTCCCAAGGATGTTTTTTTCCTTAAAAGGAGCTAGGTCATGGAAAACTCAACTAGAAAAAAATGGCAATTTTTTTTTCAAGTTTGTTGCTCATAATCCGTCCTAATCTTCGTCATCCGAAGCCATCCTTGTTTATTTTCGGGTTTTATCACTTTGTTGGTATTTGTCTACCTTGGAAAACTACTATTTTAAGGATTCTTTCATTTTGAAGCTAGTAAAAAAAATGACTCCCCTCCCCCCCTTTTCGGTCGGGGGGTTATCAAACTGGCCTCCTTCCAGTTCACATTAGTATTATTTCATGTCTCAGTTGATATTGAAATCTAAATCTTGTTTCATCACATAAACCTCACGCTATAATCTGTTCTAACAATTTTATTGTATTATGTCATTATCTGTTCAGAATTTTCTTGCTTTATCCATCTAGAACAGTGCCAATTCTGACAATCAGGAAAACATAGAACTGATGTCGTGGCCATCGACATTGCAGGGGAAGAGCAATCCTGCCATGTTGCTTTCAACTGAAAATCTTGACAATGACGATGATGAAGCAGACAGCTTTACTACTCAACAGTTGTTTTCGTTTGCTTGGCAAATCGCAAGAGGAATGGTAATCTTTAAATATACATGCAGTTTTTTTTTTTTATAAATAAGGTTGTGTTCATTTGATGCACTCAACCTATCAATAAAAATGACGACTTAAAATGTTTTGTTCGTCTAGAAAGGTCTTTATTATTGCGTTCAGTAGTAATGTCAAGGCATTGATTTAACGGACACACGAGTCGACATATCACAGAGACATGACGGTGTGGTAGCGGCGTGTAGCAGGGACAAAATCAGAACATTTTGATACACAAGCGAATGCAGTGGAGACTTGTTGCAGCGCCGCGTCCCCTTATGTGTTCTAATACTTTTCAAGTTAAGTGTCGCTGCAACAAGTCCCTGATGCATTGTCAAGTATGTGTGAAATCTATGTGAGTTTTTCCCTGGTATATGTCGGTGCGACATGTCCCTATAGACTTAACCCTCGGACGTCGAAGGGTCCCCATTATTTTTTCAAAGATTTGAAAAGAGAATTTACTGTACAATGCTGAGTCTTTTAGTAGCCGTTCATTTATCCCCTGCGGAAAATTTGATATGTAAACCATGTGTCCATGTCATTTGACGTTGACATGGCAAGGTCTCGCCAAAAATCGTCATTATTAAACTTTTTCTTTATTTTCCAGTTTTTTAAACAAAACCGTACGATTTGTTTATTTTTAAATGCCATAAGTATTCTGGCTTGATTTTCATAATAATAACCTTTATTTAATCACGATCTGTTTTAAAGCAAATACATGCTTGAGGGGTCGTGTGGATTTCAATTTCCGTTATTTTCTGACTTTCTTAGAAAATGTTGAAATCCAACACGGTGGATCCAAGATGGCGGCTTTAATGACGTCACAGCCAACAAAAAAAATACGTCATCTTGTAGAGTAAGCTAGGGGCTTTCCATACAGTGCAAAATAATTTCCCTTTGCCATAGTAGAGCGAAAATCCTAGGGGAGTTGTACGACGGAGGGCATATGAATTTACTTGCACGTCCGATGGTTTAAAGCAAAGACCATCGACATGTGCAGAAGTATGGAGTCAAAAAGTATCATTTTCAACACGGATTTATTGAAATAGGATAGGAAATACCGAAAAGCATTTCATTTGTAGTTGTTGTTCTTTTGTTTTTACTTAGAATCACCTCGCCGAGAAAGATTTTATTCATCGTGACCTTGCAGCTCGTAATATTCTGGTTGGCAGTGATAATCGAGTCAAAGTGTCGGACTTTGGGTTGATGCGTCAAATCTACGAGGACGTGTACAGTGCAAAAAAGACAAAAAAGCTTCCTGTGAAATGGATGGCTCCGGAATCTATTTTTGACAGCATTTACACCATCAAGAGTGACGTGTAAGTGATTGTTTCTGTGTAATGACAAGGTATTTTTTCCTCAGAAGCACGGGCGAAAGTTGATGCCGTTCCTTCGAGGGTGAGAAAAAAAGTCATGCTTTCAACATTTTAGAAATAGGCATTTCCGAATATCGAATGTAAAAAATAAATAATTGTGTGCTTTTTATTGAAAACTTTTTGGATAAATGAAATAAATGCTTTTTTTTATGTCACGAAAATTTAGTATCCCAAAACTGATTTAAGTTCCTTCATCGACATAGTTAAAACACGCTACATGCTGTCTTCAGAACACATAGTGCTTCAGAGTAACTTTAAAAAAAGGTTTAAGAAGGTTTCCAACAAATTAAATAGAGCAATTTTCAATTGAGTGTCGTAAAACCAAAACCAAAGTAATTACTCTGGCCAATCACAAAGGACACAGACAATCCAGTGAACCAATCAAAACTCGAAGCAAATACATGTAGCTGTCACGAAGCGCGGGAAAACGTGCGCGAGCGAGTCACGATTGGTTTTGGTTTTACTCCTGATTGGCTGAGAAAGTGGCGCGAAATTTTTAAGCCAATCACTAAGCGTAGTAATGCAAAACCAAAGCAAACGCAATTTACTTTCGACACTCAAGTGAAACCCGCTCTAACCATACCTCAATCCTCTCAACTTGATATTTTAGGTTCACTTTTAGGTCTAATGTTATGCACAATTCCAATGAGATCAACCGCATGAATCAATTAAAGTTAATTATTGTTCTAGCTGAACACAAAACTCATAATTGCTTAGAGTCGTCAGGATTTCAATTGTTTTTGTTATTGTTGGAAACATCAGAAACACTGAAAGTGATTTATACATTACCTAGAAGAATAAAGACTTGCACTAGTTGTGCCTCTTTATCTTTTATATTTTCATGTAAATAGCTGGTCCTTTGGTATTCTTCTTTGGGAAATGGCCACCATGGGTAAGTGTTTAAAAAATATATTTTTGTTGTTATTTTTTATATTATTATTTTGAGATTAACACACTTTATTGGTACACCTAAAAAACACGTACATTACTTACACTTTCATACACTTTTTAAAGTTATACAATGTTATTTAACCATTCTTATACCGAAAAAAATTCTCTATTTTTGAAGTTATTTATTTTTTATAACCATTAAGGTGGGGATTTATTTCAGTCTTGCTGACAAAAATGTTTATTCAATTTTCTTATCTTTCTGATGCCGAATTCAGGAGTTGTCCCGTACCCAACTTTAACAAATTCCGAGCTGTGTAGATTGCTGAAGTCTGGTTATCGCATGGAAAGGCCTGATATGTGTTGCGATGAAGTGTAAGTGGATAAAAACGGGTGTGTGTTGCATTAACTTTTTTCGGAATAGTTCTGCTATCTGGGAACTATAGCTAGTATACGTGTGTGTTAAATAATGATGTCCCGAACTGTTTGTACAACAGGCGGTATTGATGGAACTCTGGTATAAATAACAATTCTGTTACTACTTGAAATACCATGTAGACATACCCTTACTGTTACAAGCTAGGACTAAAGATAAAAAAGCATACACGATTTACTAAAACTCTCATCATTGCTACAGTTTGTATTAAGAGCAAGGAGTTGTATTTTAGAGGGTTTTTGTCAAACATTACTTATGTAATAATAAACGTGTGGAGTATTTCTGATTAAATCATTAATGATGCAGTACATCGACACATCGACATCATGATTGTTCAAATGACTACAACTTTTTTTAAGAAACTGCGTGTATTTTAGTAGTGTAGCGGCTCTCGTAACCTTGTACTTACCATGGTCCTCTAGTGTAGCAATTGCTATTGTTTTGGAGACTGGGTGCATGTTTTTGTAATTTTCTTAGCTACATTCAACGATATTGTAGATATACGTTAGCCAACGTTTCAAGTTGCTTCCGCGCACCTTCAACCAAATAAAGGTTATATCTTCAGTTTAATGTTCAAAGATAATGTTTTTCACGAGTAAAGTTTTTTACCACTTATTTCAGAACAGTTTAGACCAGACATCTGCGAAATCCCCGTGACATAGTCCCTTAACACATATTGTCATCTCTTTATCAATGATAGATATGAATTAATGTCTGAATGCTGGAGGGAAGATCCATCGACTCGCCCCAGTTTCTCGCAGTTGATTGACCGACTTGAAGTAATTATGGCAAAGGATGTACCGTATTGTGACGTAAGCAAGCTCGATGAATCCAGTGCATACTACAACGTGCTCGCCAAAGCTAATGAACACAGCGTATAGAAAAGCGACAAAGAAAACCATGGTAGAATACACCACGAAACTGAAAACTTTAAATGACCACAATTAATTTGAATGCACTCTTTTTTAATTTTAATTAAAAAAAATAAAGGGTAAGTTAAAAACAGTTTTTTGCACATACTGATTTAATTTAGAAATGAGCAGTATAATTGAAAATGAAAAAATACATGCTCTAGTAATAAATCTAAATGACAAAGGGACATATCTTAGGCCTCTGTGATCGATGCTAATTGAAAAGCCAAATTAAGCGAGAGTTCAGTAGCTGGAGCGAACTCTTGTTAGAATCATTAACAGCTTAATTAGATTACATAATGCCTTTATTGATACAAAAGCGGTTGTAAAAAGGCAAAGTTGAAAGGCTAAGTTGTTTATTAGCTTGGCACTCTTTATGCAAATTCGCTTTCAGCAATGCCTTTATTAATACTAAAAATATATTATAATCAGCGCTTAAATTAAACTGTAAAAACTACTACGAATATTATTATAAAGCTTTATAGAAACGCTTAATATAAATAAGTAAACAACTAAAAGAGTTTTTTACAAAAGGAAACCACAGCTGAAACCAGCTTGAACAAAATGTGGTACCTGTATAGTACGCATTACTCAAAAGAGAACATTTACGCTTCGAAATAATTTTAATTTCTTGAAAATTTTGCTCTTAGTTGATATTTGATATAAATTAATCCGTGAAAAGCCTTTTGCGATTGGGTAAATATAGTAATTGTATTGCATTGTAAACTGAAGAAAGCAATATTAAAAAGGGGGATCAGTTTTAAAATCATGTTGACATTCCAACTTGCCGGGTTACTTTTGGTTAAACTATTGTTATGAAGCAAAATACCTTCGTTTAAATTTTTGATCAAAGGGCGTATTGGCAAGCTAAGATTAGCCGACACACCTTTCCTGTTTTCCCAGAAATCAGTCTACGTTCAGAAAAACACCTTACCTGTGAACTTGTTTTTGTCTTTCTTGCGACCTTGACAACTACTTTTCTTAATTAGAAGCAAGGCAAACTTTGCCTTAAAAATAGTCGTATTTTTCTAGTTTCGATTGGTTAATCTTTGCTTGCCTTAGGAAGTCAGCTGCTTACGCTTGGGATGTGCATCCGAGTACTTTGTTTTTAGCCACCTGGCTAAGGCTTGGCTGTCATCCCGAGCGTACCCTAAGATGCCATAAAAGCTTGCACATTGTAGATTTAGTTTAAACATAGGCGTACGGGTTGGGGGGGGGGGGCAGGTGGGGCTGCAGCCCCCCCCCTACCCCTTTGAAATAAGTCGGAGATGTAACTCGGTCCATTATCATTAATACATTTAAAAAGCAAGGTGAGTGATTGATCGTACCTTCTATGTTCGAGTGATTGCATGTTTGCTATAGACAAAATGGAATTATATTCTAAGCTATTTCCAGCATTCAGAAGGGTTTTCAAAGAATTAACAATTGGGGGTTAGCAGATTCAAGTTTATTGATTAACGTTTTGTTAAAATTTCCCAGATAAAAAGTGGGCTGCAGTATTCCATGTGGGGTAGGATGTAAGCTTTATACAGCAAAAGTACAACATCGGCAGGCACCAATCTTTTTAGTCGCCTCGGAGCTCGCAATTTTGGCATATGGGCAGGCTTACATTATAACGGCTGATATGTGTTCCTTAAAGGACAGTTTATTGTCGATGAGAACACCAAGAATCTTCAGGGAGTCCTTTATATCAATAGGAGAATCGCTAAGATGAAAAACAGGCTGGTCAGAGGATTTTCCCAAAAACATGGCTTTTGTTTTGTTATGATTGATTGACAAGTGGTTTGAAGAAAACCAAGATGAAAGTTTCTGCAAATCTTGGTTAAGAGACAGCTCTAAAGCTGCAGTGTTCGTATCTGATGCATACGTTGTCGTATCATTAGCATAAAGCCGCAATGAAGCTCCTTGAACAACAAAATTCAGGTCATTAATGAATATGTTAAACAATAGTGGCCCCAAGAGACTGCCTTGAGGAACACCACAATGTACGGGTAGCCTGCCAATCGGAAAGGACTCCATTAACTTTCACTTTTTGCTTTCGGTCAGACAGATATGAGTGTAAGAATCGCGTTGCCTCATCGCTGACACCATAGGCACTTAGTTTAGCGAGAAGAAAATTATGACAAATAGAATCAAAAGCCTTGGATAAATCAATTGCAATGGAGCCAGTCACCTTCTTCGAATCTAGAGCCAAGCGCCAGTCATCAACCATTTTAATAAGTGCAGTACAGCATGAGTGTCCACGTAGGAATCCTAACATGTTTGAAGAAAACAGCGGTTGAAATGCATTGTATAGTTGATCAAACATTACTTTCTCTAGAATCTTCGGTATAGCAGAGAGTATACTGATTGGCCTGTAGTTAGATACTAGGGAAGCATCATCTTTTTTGAAGACAGGTGTTACATTGCTTGATTTCCACTCAGTAGGCCATGTTGAAGTTTATTGCTCTTGATTTTACCAAGCAAAGTTCCAATGTATACGGCACTAACAGGTTGAAAGGAAAAGTCCAAGCTGAAGTCACGTGAGGGTCCGAAAGTCATCTTGACTGAGCGCAAGGATAGTCTGTTCCAGGATTGGAGTAGAAAAGAAAGTCAGATTAAATAAGTTGGATGGTTCCATAACAACTTCATCGAACTCTCATCGACTCTCATGCGCTCTCATCGACTTTGAACGTGTTCAAATTTTTCATGAGAGTTGATGAGAGTTTTCTCTCGTTTGGCCCAAGTTAATGATAGTCGATGAGAGTTGACGAAAACTCTCATGAGAGTCAACTCTCATCCTCGTTTGACCCTCGTTTCTTCTCGACTGTTTCGTAAAAATTTAGGCAACTTGCGAGAATTTTCTGGGCAAATGTCTCACCACCCCCCTGGCAAAGAATTGCCGTACGCCTACGAGTTTAAATTAGCTTTGCTTGCTTGCTAGCTTGTTAAATGGCCAGATTGCTTAAGAAGAAGATTAAAGATTCTCGTTACCTATCGTCACGGTATTCAAGCGAGTGCTCTTCTACACTTGATATTGGTAGAGTTAGGATTAAGCTATAGTTAGACTAGTTGTCAGCCGAATTGAAAATATTAAAACTAAAAAGTCAATGTAACATACGTCGAAACAGTCTTTCGTTTTTTGCGTTTGTGGCAACCATTAACCAAAAATAATTTTTGCGAGTCTATTCATCTTGCAAACTCTGAGACGCTTTAAACATGCAAGGCTTTCCAATACTAGACTTCATTTTTGTGTCAACTTCAGGAGAACAGGGCAAGAAGTTGGAGGGGAGGGTGGATAGCACTACCCCTCAAAACCTTTATCATTAGACCACAGCAAAAAATTGAAGCGAGGGAAGTAAATAATTCGAAATTGTAGTTTGGCCAGAAACTTTTTATTAGGGCCAAATGCAATCACAAGGCTACAATTACTTAAACTAATTGGCGCGCGCTGATTGGCTGCTAAAACTCCGAATATCCTTTGCCATTTACCTCCGAGCGACGTGCGGTTAGAAAGTTGTAATCTTTGACAGGAATTAACTAGTTCAAAAACTTCCTTTCGGGATCTATTATCTCCCTGTTTTAGTATAATTATACTGAAACAACTATAATTTACCTCAGTGCCAGGACCTGTCAGTGGCTAGTGGTGAATATCTATCACGCCGTTTCGCGGCTCGGATAGTATCCACCACTAGCCACCTCCACTACGGTGAATAGTTTTTAAATATCGTACCTTATTACAAATTTAAACTGCCCAAACATAGTTATTGTGGTAAATATACAGTAAAAACCTGCGATTAAGAACCTTATTTTGAGAACCTGTTAGGCTAAAATTTTCAGTTAGACACCCTCTATATAAGAACCTCTTTAGCCTAATTTAATTTGGGAATAGGTTCTTATTTTCTAAAATCGATAAAAAAATTTAACTTTTAGGGAAAAAGTCTAAGTTGGCATTTTGGATGTTAGCTAGAAAGAACCGAAGGAAAAAACCTATGTTAAAACATTCTTACACCACTTGGCATCAAGAAATGCAGCGATACGATGCTTCCCACTTTCAGTCATATTTACGCTAAACCCTAAAAGCTTGTTAGTTATAAAGGTATTCTCGATCGCCCAGTTACTGCTACCTTATTGTGAAAAAACATTGCGGCAAAAATGTGTCTGACAATAGTATGATAAAGTTTTCGACTCAAAAATTCTCCAAGCATATAATTTGTTCTACAATAAAGAGACCCTGTCAAGGCTGTGTAGGTTACCCTAACACCAATAATTGTGAGGGCAGTTTTAACTTATCCCTAATATTACCGAAGCTCTTATCCCTATTAATCTGATTTTCATTATCCCAAAAATTGAGTTGTTATACCTTATCCCTAAGATAATTTTGTGAGTTATCCCTTATCCATAAAACCCCTAACTGGGCCTCAATAAATTACGCTCTGATTAACCTTTAAGTATTTTCCTGTAGCCTAACGTTCTTCAAGGGAAAGCTTCTTGAAGTGAAGTGATGTTCTTGAACTATTTGCCTTCACCTTCTCCGTCCGGGGGCTTGAACTATTTGCACTGTTATGAAATTTGAATCAAGCCACATATGTGGAGGCACTTACACAACTCAAACCGGTGGCATGGATAACTGCTAAATCAATTATCAACGAACAAAGTCCGACTAGTGTGTAGTGATCAGGCCACGGGTAACGAGCAGCTATTACAACAGTTTCAACAAGCAAAAAAGAAATAGTGTTTCGTTTCCGGGACGCAGAGCGATATGCATAATTACCGTACCCAAATTCGCAAGTAGCCAATCAGAAGCGCGATCTACTGTCCTGATATCCTACGATATCAAGTCACTGACCTGATACGCCACCATATCACGGTCACTTTGAAGTAAAGTAGTGTTACTGTACGATGAATTGAAATGAGGTTTACCAATAAAACAGAACTTCGTAATTTAAATTAAGTGGTGTTTAGCGGACGTAAAAAAGAGAAAAACTTTCCCGCCAAAACTAAACTTGAGCGCACTCGTCAATTGCGCGATGTTTGCCGATGAGTACTGAGACATTCAGACTAAAAAATGGAGTCGGAATTTCCAACTTTTTCGCTTAATTTTGCTTTTGAAAATTTAGAGAATGAAACTCTTAACAAACGAGTGAAAAAAAGACAGAAGAAGAACTTGGTAAAAGTGATGAAGACCTAGTCAACACAATTTGCAGTACGTACCTTGCAAGCATGGCTTCAACAGAGCGATAAATATAACCGGAGTTTTGGCTGAATTTGGGTACGGTAAATACCTAATCGTACCTTTTTGGTACGCTTCGGCTGCATATCAGGCTCGTTTGGTCTCGCCATGGGTATTTTGGCTCGACTGCGTCTCGCCAAAATACGAACCATGGCTTGACCAAACTCGCCTGATATGCTACCGAAGCGTACCAAAAAGGTACGATTAGGTATAATAATATAAGAGGTAAGTAGCGGAAAGTTAGAGGAGAGATGAGATTGTGAAATTTTTGAGGATATGCTTGGGCGAGAATTATTATTGGGCGAGAATTGCGAAGCAGTGAAGTTTTTTTGCACGCATGCAATTTCCTTTTCCCTTAAGCCTTGTGCTTTGCTTTCATATTTTGCCCTTGAGCAGTAATTCTTCCGTGCTAACAAAACACGAGTGGAAAATTAACAAAATCAACAGGTGGAAAATATAGCTAAAATGTTTACGTAACAATTAAACACGAAAAGGTCTCATTTACATTTTTCACCAATTCTGTCGCTGATACACCACATATGTAGAGTCGGCCGCCAGAAGGGCGCTCAACACTGACACATCAAAAAGACGACTTTTGAGCTTGGGACGCCTGTGGTTTTTACCAGGGTTTGTTTCCCTTTGCTTAAACGTTTTAAACGTGTTGATTGGATAGTAGCCCCCACTGTGTAAATAGTTCACACCGAACTGAAACATGCAAACGAAACAAAAACGAACAATCCGCGAGTCTTTTGAGCCCCCTCCCCCTCCGCCCCCCCCCCCCCCTCCACCGCCACCCTCTCCTGCGACTGCAGGAGGGATCTGGGTGAAATCCATCCCATCATGCACTATTCCAGAGCGTTGCAGAATCCAAGATGGCGACTTTTCGGCGGTAAGTGTTTTAAAATTCTCTCTCGTTTTCTACTCATTGCTCGGAACAGCAAAACACGAGCATCTGTACGAGAAATATGAAGTGTTAATAACGTAATTTTAAGTTGTGATGTGTTGGTTTTCAAGTAAGTTTGACAAAGACCGGGATGCTAGATCTAAATTATTTGTAAGACATCTTCAATGTGACTCACATCTTTGTCAGTTTAAACAGTAAGCTTATAAAAAAGCTTATTAGCTACAGTACTAGTAAGAGCATGAAAATGAAACAATGCTAGTGCTTCAGCTAATTTCTTGTAAGGACAGCAAAATCACTTGTTTATTTTGATTATCTAAATGAAAATTCTATTCATGCCTCACTCATTCCATCATTACATCAACAGCTTATGCAATGCAAGTTCTGTTTTTCTTTTGAGCCATTAAAATACTTTATTACAGCTTAGGTCACACTTTGTTACAGGGGGTTTTCTTGTTTACAATGTTAGTCTCCCTGAAAGGTATCAACATCCATTTTGCAAGATAATTTTTGTTTTGGCAGTTACAGTATAATTATTCTTGAAAACAATTCTCCTGAGCTAAAAGTACTATAAGAAATTATGCATGGAGATCATTTTGGAGACTTTCTATGTTGGCCATAAGCTTTAAAACTTTTACAAGGATATTATTTTCATTGTGTACAGTCCAAGAAAAAGCAAATGGGATGTACCGTCCACCAGTAGTGATGACAGTACAGCTAATAGCAATCAGTCGGCAACTGATGCAGCTAAAGAAAGAGCCGCAAAGCTGAATGCAATGTTGGCAGCTCAAGGGAAGCTTGCTAAAGGCAACCCTCCTCCATCAGTGGTAAGACTTGTTGGTACTCTTTTTTGCATGGCTGTTGTTAAAGTTACTGCATTAGGGTCACTATCCACTGTGGTCAGCTTTTCCAAAGCCTGCTCCACCTTGGGTCTTGACAAAGTGCGAGCCATTTTGGTTAGCCTAAATAACACATTGGCTAGCCTCAATAGCACTTGACTGCGGTTAGTCTAAATAGAACTCCAGTTATAGCCTACAGTTAGCTTAGGTACAGTGTAGCTTGCGGTTAGCCTTTTATTGGGATAAAGGGATTTCTGACTCGCGTGGTTTGTGAATTGATCCACGAGCCATGTGAGTCATGCAAGCCATTCAGGTTAGCCTAAATATCACATTGGTAAACCTAAATAATACTCTGGTTAGTCTATACTATAGTTAGTTTAGGTAGTTTGTGATTGGCCTTTTATTGGGATTTTTGGCTTACATGCCTTGCATGCCTCACTGGCTCGCATATTGAACACACTCAAACTTATTGAACAGCTACTAGCCTGTTTTAGAAGTTTGGTGAGTTACAGAGAAGCTTAAAGAATGGAAAGAGGGAAAAGTGCCAAATTTTTTGCTCATTGTTTTTTGGCCTGCTCCTCGACTAACCAAACACAGTAACATACAGTTGTAGGTGGGGCATTTTTTAAACTTGATTTAATTATACAGTGGAACCCCGCTTTATGGACACCCGCTTAATGCGGACACCCCGGTATTACGGACAGTTTTGTTGGTCCCGACGAAAACCTCATACATTTTCTTTTAAATTAACCAGCTTAATATGGACACCCGTTAGTATGGACAACGGACACTTTTTTATGTTTTGAGTGACAAACTCTTGGATGGTGTATACATTGTCAACCCCGCGTTACGGACACTGTTTATCTATGCACTACAGGTCAATTTTCATTGTCGCGATTATTTGCTAACTTGAAGACATTGAACCCTGGTCAAATAATAACAGAATTCGAGGAGTTAAACCATTTTATTACAAAGACCTTTTATAAGGTTTTCTGACTGCTGTTCCTATTTAAAAGTTTTACTTTCTTTGCCTTTTGCAGCAGCTACCGCTTGTGTCGCAAGCTAAAAGCTTCCGTGCAAAGTGATGTTACCGACTATTTCAAATGAGTTTGTAGAGTTTAAGAACGGTTACAGTCAGTTACAAAGAAAACTTTATAGAAAATGTTCTGGTTCCACTGTATAATTATTATAATAGTAAAGTTGCGACATTTTCAAATAATTCCACTGTTGAGTTTATTAATGCTTAGTTCGAGGGTATGATTAGATCGTAAGGTTTTCGTAAAACTATTCATTATAGTCAGATCATTCACAGTTTGCATTTGTTACAGTTAAATAAATTATTTTTGTTGCCATAAAAACGTTTGCCTATGTCTTTGTGTCAACAAAACATGTAATTTCAAATCAATAACATAAGGAGCGCAAGGGATTGGTAGCGCAGGCACAAACAAACTTTTGAACTCTCATGAAGGTGAACAGGAAAGTCACAGAAAATTTAGTTCCCAAATAAACAGATCGGCTTAAGAATCGTTTTATTTCATAAAACATGTATCCTTGACTTTTTTTCTGAGACCCCGCTTAATACAGACACCACGATAATACGGACAATTTGGCCTGTCCCCTTGTTGTCCATATTAATGGGATTCCACTGTAGTGAGAAGTTCAGCTGTTGTAGGTTCTCGTCAACTTAATGCATATAAATTATTATTTTCTTTTTAGGGTGTTCCATCACCAGCAGCGAAAGTCACAGCTCCACCACCAGTTCCTTTTAACAATGGCAATACTCAAGATCTTTTGACTGCTGAAGTGGAGATCAATGATTCTCCAGCTCGGTATGACATTAAAATCATGCATGATTCAAGAAAATATCCATATCCTTCCCACAGAGGGTGATTAGAAGTCATTGGGAGGGGAAAAAGCCAAAAATGTTTAAAGGAAAGTACAGTGTATGAATGGTTTCTAGGTGATGCCCAATCACTGAAACAAAACAACAACTGAGTAAGGGTTGGTTTCCCTTCGAGAAAGCCAAGTTGGCATAGATTTAGAACATGTAGACCTTGCCAGAAGTTAAGTCAGTTCTTAACAATCATCCCTTACCCTAATTTTATGCACAATTAAAATTGGCGAGATTTGGCGATAGTTTTCTCTGTAACCTTTTCTCCCTTTTTTGTAAACATTATTTACAGTTATTAATAGCAAAAATAAGGGCAAGATCAATGGCAAAGTTGAAATTCTCCTGAGACTTAGAGCCAACTTAGAATTTTACATTGTACAAATTAATCAAATACATGTACCGGTAGGCCTTTCAGTTTGCATTTCAAGTTCAGAATTAAAAGTTGTCTTAAAGTGCCTATGAAGTAAAAAATAACTTTGCTCAATTTGCTTGTTTATGTCTTAGTTAGCACGAATATGCGTGTTTAAGATATCAAAAGCGCTTTTTTCTAGTATTTTTTGAGCCTTGAAGTTTGGATTTCGCAATTTGAAGTGGGTCCTTTTCGCGCGCGGCCAAACGCTCCGGTTTCACCGGAAATGACGTACTTAGTGGTTCTAAAGACACCAGGATTATGGCGTAAAGAGAGCAAAGAGGGCTGGCGAAAGCTATATTTCGGCTTTTGAGTCAAACAAAGGCAATTGCGCAAACGAAACTGCAACAAATACACTTATTTCCTTTGGTGAAGCTTCGCAGAGTAAATGGAAGCGAAATTTCTATTGTATAGTAAAGCTATTCGTTCTGATGAAAACGCAAGAAGAAACGAATTCTGTTCCGTCGGCAGTTCAAGGATCGCTGTTCTCAGCACAAGCTCTTCCTTGCCACAAATGAAACGATAAAGTCATGAAGCGAAGAGAAAATTTATTAAAAGAGTCAGTATCTCTGTAAAGGATATGGTGGTCTCTCTATATCATTCTGCCCTGACTAGCCGAAGAAAGATTTAGCAGTCGCGCCAGGAGTTTACAATATGTTACACAGCTGGGTACAGTATACGTGTTATTCTTGTTCCTCAAAATTTAATTGTATGTTAGTAGATCGTTTTATAATCGTAAGGAAGCAGTCGTTTCCTTTCCCAAACACTCGAAACGATCAATCGCCAGACGCAAACGATGCATCTGTGAAAGAAGCAAAAATATGGAATGTAAATTCAACTTGAGTGAGTTAGAAATGCTTGTGTTTCAAGTAGCGCGCTTCGAATGTTGTCACTCACGTCTGCAGTTCCGGTAGTATTCTATGGCGAATGCACTTTTAAACAATACACTGAGATCTCGCAAAATCTTGGACAAATTTTACGGCTGCCTTCGCCGGAATTTTTGCTGATAAACACGCACTGTAATCAGGATTTATCGTATCCGGATAAAGAAGTCGACGGTTGTATACCGTAGAGCTAACGGACCATAAAGAGCAAAAACTGCAGTTCTGTCTGTTCTTGAAGAGGAAATTTTGGTATCGTTCATTGAAGTCAAAAAGTGCTAATCTTGAGTTTGAAGAAGTGTTATCTTGCCGTGTTGTCAAGTTTAATTATGTCACTCTCACGCTTCGGAGAAATATGTCAGTCCACTGTACTTTCCCACACAAGAACACAATCAAAATGAAAGTGATCGAGCAACTGATCGCTTCTTGTATTAAAATAACCAAATCGTTATATAATACCGAATAACCACCGGGATAGGCGTACCGTAACCTGAATTTACACATTCGACAAGCAAGCAACCTCGGCGCGGCAAGCAGCGTTCGTGTCAATTCCGAAGCACATTGCGACACTGCGAAACCACTCACAAAATCAAAGCCCGTCGATGTATGTGCTTTTAGAAACAATAAAAATTCTAGTTATTCATTTTTTATAGGGAATTTCTCATTTGAATCTGCTTCGCCGAAGTTCAATCGTGCTTGTCGACCAGTGCTTGTGTGAAAGAGCGCTTGATCGGCTTGCGGCGGTTGGACAGGTCCAACTAGCTACTTCAGTCCATTTAGTGTCACGATATTTCGTTGTGCGATTCATTTCTGCTAGAAACCCGCTCTGCCAAGTCCGCAGATGGCAACATATCGTTCTTGTCGGACAAGATTTCGATTTATCAACGAAAAAGCAGCAACAATCTCAGCTGAAGTAGTGAACTTCACTGTGTATCAACAAAATCTAAGTGTAAACTGATCCGTGGAACCACTAACTACGTCATTCGAGCCAAATTCGTGTCCAGGCTCCAGACCCACTGTTTTGTCTTACCGAGGGCACTTTAGGCGGCAAAAAGTCCGATTTCTCTCTCTTTGACATTATTCTTTTTTTAACTTTTCGGAAAGTAGACATAAAGAGCTACCAAAAAAGGCAAAAAAGTTTTTTACTTCATAGGCACTTTAACATGTATCCGTAATACATTTTCAGTTCTGTGTCATTAGTGGAGCTAACATTTTTTTTGTTGTTTTTCTGCCAGCACTCTCCTTTGCCGTGGAACAACACAAGATGAGGTAAAAATAGTTTATTCCTAAAACGCTGTCTAGCACTTACCGGTAAACTGAAAACAATAAGTACATTTAAGTATGACTGAAATACATAATAATTTTAATCTGATGCAGTTTTTCAATTGCTTTGGCGTATATGTTGTGGTTTAAATTTATCTTTTGTTCACACCAGTTTTATTTTTATTTTTCATTGTCTCATACTTATTATTTTATCATAATCCGAAACAACATGAAATTGAAATCAAACTGGTTTGAAAAATTTAAAACCAATGATAAATTATTTAAACTGCAACATGCACTGTAACTTGAATGTACAATTTACAATGTAAATTTATGCACACTGGTGAAGTATTGGTCAGGAGCAACTTGGCAACAATTCTCCGACGGGGGAGGGGAGGGGAGCTCTAGGGTAGGGGAAGGGCTTAAAAAAATCCTGTCCTCATGTCTGAGAGGTGGGATACATGTACATGTAGCCTGTGATGGATTCTTGCCCCTTACGGGGGGTGGGGGGGGGGGGGGGGGGGGGGTCATGTTAGTGGCATTTGGATATCAGCCCTACATGTAGATGTACACAATAACATTTTAATATTTTGTCTGGAATTGACCTTCCTATCCCTTTCAATTCAGATCAACCGTTACAGTGGAGCTGCAGTGTCTACAAGAGGAAAATTCATGTCTGAACAAGAAAAGAGGGAAGCAGAAGAAACAGGGTAAAAGAGATATTTTACTTGATTTTAACCCTTAAAATAATTTGGTGAATTGCAGACTGGTTACAAAAACAATTTAAATTGTTAATGATTATGATTAATACCAAACTGAGATTAAGCTTATCAAGGGTTCAAATTCAGTTTTACAGGTTATTTATAAATCAAATTTACGGAGAACTTTCACATCAAGAGGTAATTGGTACCAAAACCATTTTATTTGCCGACACAAATAATTAAAAATGATCCTACATGTAGGTTACCTATCTTTTTTTAACTGGAATTAACAAAAAAATTTACATCCCAAAGAACCAGATGCAGGTTTTATTGTGTTGATTCACTGTGAAGATGCTTCTTGAAAAGTGAATAATACCATAAGGACCTACAAGTACACACTGGCTTACTGCATTTTATTAAAATCTAGCAATGGTATACATGTATTGCAATTCCTGCGTTTTGATTGGCTGACAGCCAATGGTATATGAGCTCATAAACCATTGACCACAAATCTGGTAGCCGATACGTGTCAACGAAAACAAGGGAGCAAAAATGATTTATTGCAATTCTTTGGGCGTTTTTAATAAAACATTATTCCACTTGCGCTTGTTGGATATGAGATTGTTATGGCCAACTTGGAGCTACACGCCTTGTTGACTATCTACCATCTCATATCCAACGCGCACTCGTAAAATGATTGTTAAGTATACACTACATGTACATGGAACTGAAAGCTGTCAGCTGTCAAAACAAAGACCTGGCAGATCTGACACGTTTTTGTTGCTGTTGTTTGTTTGTTTGTTTGTTTGTTTTTTACCAGACATAAAAGATAATTATCTAGAACCTCACGTAAAGGTTTCAACTTTATGCTGATTGAGGGCTATTATTTTGTCACTGTTTCAGAGTAAAACCATTGTACCTCTGCATTCAGGGACTCACTCAGGAGAAAGTCGATTGTAAGCTATTTGCAAGCATTAATGGCATATAATACAATTTATGGACCTCTTAGAACTGACCACTGAGGAAAATACTTAATAAGCAAAATCACTTGTGGAGTGAATTGCCTTTATTTTGAAACTTGTAGCTGTGTACATGCACGCAAGCATTCTTTCGACAATTTTGAGTTAACAGTGTCAGAATGTGTACTGTACCCTCATGGCTGATAGAGTATGATAGCTTTAAATAGCCAATCACTCCTGGTATTTTTATTAATTAAAAACATTTGTGAAATTCTACTGATAACCATAAGGCCTGACCCCATCTCCTGTGAGCATTATACCCTCTTGTAGTGTAATGTCCATAGCTATCTTTTTACATCCATCTTTCGAATCATCTTTTGACATGTTGAGCCAATGAGCCAATCAAAATGAGCCAAATGAGCCAAATAAAAATATTAGCCAATCAAAACTGATGCAAACCGGTGTTGGTTTCATGCAAATGAGCCCACAAGTTCAGAAGGTCATGCTAGTGGGCTGTGATTGGTGAATTCTGATCTGTCTTGTTTGTTTAGCACGTCGAAAGATGGATATCGATAGAAAGCTGCTATGCAGGTAACACTGAAAGAGGGTGTAATTTGAATTCTCATCATTATTTTTTCCTAGTGGCTGTGAAACGGATTAAAGAGATAATGGCTGGTGCCGATGTGAATGCCTATCCACCAAATCAGCCACCGAGGATGCCTGTTTCGTCACCCATGGCCACTCCTTCCTTCAATCAGCCTCTAGCGATATTTGACCGACAGACACTGCCAGTAGGGGTAAGTTCAATAAAAGATTAATGCATAAAGCACAAGTAGAAATATAAAACACAAAACAATAAGGGATTAAAGTGCCTATGAAGTAAAATATAATTGGTGTTTATTTTAACGGATTTTCAAAATAAAGAAGAATGGCGTTTTCATTTTTGCAATATCTTTTTTCGTTTTAGAGATATTTACGTTTTTGTATTATGCAAATGAGGAAAGTGATGACGTAATTACTTGTTGCACAAAAAGATGAAGCACTGAATCAAGAATATCTCTTGGAATATTTGAGCTTTGTTCTTCATACTTGGCACCATTAATGTACACCACAAAAGACACAAAATGACACCTGACGTGCCGTTGCCATGGCAACAGTTTTGTTGCAAATACCTATTTTTATGAATACCAACATCCCCAATTTTTGCTTAACCGAAGATGATCCACTCTCAACAAGCTAATGAGGAGAGTTAAAGAGATATGGGCATCATGTGTGTTTCAAGCCGGACCCTCTGCCCCACATTAAAGGGTTGCAAATGGAGATATTTGGTTTATGACAGAAAGAGACTGGAACCAGGAGTGTTGCCATGGTTACATTATAGTATGAGCCATTTTGCACCTTTGAGGAAGGCCACTAACGGTGCCAAGTTTCAAAAATATCACTCTCATATTTTCAGAGATATCCTTAATTTTGTGATCTATCTTTTAGTGGAACAATTTGTGACGTCATCACTTTCCTCATTTGCATAACACAAATACTTGAATATCTCCTGAACGAAATAAGATTTTTCAAAACGGTAAACGCCATTCTTCTTTATTTGTTAAAGTCTTTCAAATAAGCATCAATCAATTCTTACTTCATAGGCACTTTAATTACTTGAGTGTGTTTAAGTGCCCGAGGTTAAAGTACCTATGAAGTAAAAAATAATTGCCGCTTATTTTAAAGGCTTTTTAAAATAAAAAAGAATGGCGTTTTCCTTTTTGCAATATCTTTTTTCGTTTTAGAGATATTTACGTTTTTGTATTATGCAAATGAGGAAAGTGATGACGTCATTAATTGTTCCACAAAAAGATGAAGCACTGAATTAAGAATATCTCTGGGAATATTTGAGCTGTGTTCTTCAAACTTGGCACCATTAATGTACACCACAAAAGACACAAAATGACACCTGTCGTGCCGTTGCCATGGCAACAGTTTTGTTGCAAATACCTATTTTAATTAATACCGACATCCCCGGTTTTTGCTTAACCAAAGATGATCCACTCCCAACAAGCTAATGAGGAGAGTTAGGGTAATATAGCATCATGTGTGTTCCAAGCCTGACCCTCTGTCCCACATTTAAGGGTTGCAAATGGAGATATTTGGTTTATGACAGAAAGAGACTGCAACCAAGAGTGTTGCCATGGTAACATCATAGTATGAGCCATCTTAACCTTTTGAGGAAGGTCACTAACGATGCCAAGTTTCAAAAATATCAATCTTATATTTTTAGAGATATCCTTGATTTTGTGAACTATCTTTTACTGGAACAATTTATGACGTCATCACTTTACTCATTTGCATAACACAAAAACTTAAATATCTCCTGAACGAAATAAGATTTTTCAAAACAGTAAACGCCATTCTTTTTTATTTGTAAAAGTCTTTTATATAAGCATCAATTAATTTTTACTTCATAGGCACTTTAAAGCATTACATGAGTGACTGTTTACTAGATAGATTGCCTTTCAGAAACATGTGCGTTGAGTTTTGTATTGCAAAATACCTAGTTGTATGGTACACGTTTGGGTTCTTATGATGCTTACATTGTATCTGTGTTTTCAGCTTCGTTGGGGCCGTTGGTGCGTTTTTTAGCGTTTGTTGATACGACAAGTCACATTTTGAATTTGTTATGTAATGTGCATTTACAGCATCTGCAGAGTGTTGACAGCTTTTTATTGCAACACACGCCATCAAACCCCATTTGTCCCGAAAAGTGTTGACAGGTTCATATTTCCTTTCAGTGATGTACATGTATTTATCACCGGCAGTGAAATTTATTCCCTTGAGAGTTTACAACAATTTGTTGAAGGAGTGAATAACGCCCCATCACTATTCTCCTATTTTTACTTTAACAGTGAGAGATAATTCGGCCAGTTGTAACGTACAAAAATAACTCTCACTAGTCAAGAACACTTTCAAGTGTTTACCTGCCAAATAATTGTGTGCTTGATGTTTTCTGCACCTGTTCTTTAAAACGCAGATGCATTATGTTCAAGACAAAGTGTTTGTTGGTCTGGATAATACTTTGCCAGAATTTAATCTCAAGGAGAAGCTTCAAGGGCCAGGGGTATGTACCAGACAAGGCAAAGTTATGTTACAAATTACAAACTTTATAAATAATGTATGTTTACAGGAAATGAGGAGAACTTGCAAGCATAATAACAGTTAGCCAAAATTCTTGTCATTGCTTATAAGCTGTAAGCATGTTGTTGCAGGTCTAACATAAAGATGTTTTTGCTGTTGTGATTGTTCTTGTTGCTGCTGCAGGGGTTCAAAAAACTAAAAAAAAAAAAAAAAAAAACTTTTAACTCCAGCTTTCCCCTTAGACAAGCAGCTCTCAAATTTTGCTTGCCAGGAAAAGTTGCATGCTTTTCAAGTAGTTTACTCTCTTTAGCTGGTAGATGACTTGCCTGAGCCCCTTGCCCATTGAGTAAATGAGCATGAAAAGGTACAATTTGTCTTGGACAACCAGACGGAACTTCTTTTAAAGGGACTATGTCACGGATTTTACCAGATTTTTGAACCACCAAAATTTATATTTGTGTCGCATGAAACCTAGAAATAATAGTCCATTTTTGTTGCAAATTGCTCTATTAGAGCACTGAAACTGTTAACTAGCATTATTGACTGCAGATGGCGCGGATGGAAACGGATTGCAATTTGAAAACGTTAGGCAAACGTTTTCAAATTGTTTCCGCGCATCTTCAAAAACTCGATATTTATAGTCGTTGCTTGATTTCTATTTACAAATTAAGGTGATATCTTCCTTTAGATGTTCAAAGATATTGTTTTTTATGGGTTAGGTTGCCTACCACTAGTTTCAGAACAGTTTAGACCAAAAATCTGTGATATCTCCGTGACATACTCCCTTTAAGCATTGTGTTGTTGGTGTTATTTGTGTATAGGGAGGCTGACAACAAGCTCTGACATTCTACTGACAGTACATGGGGCTTGCACCCATCACTTTGATCGAGAAGACTACACAGTGTTGAATATTCAATTTTCATGCAAGTTATCGCCCAATAAGGTGCCATTAATTAGTGGCCAAGCAATGCTACATTAAAAAATATTGTACCAGACTTGAATCACCTGTTATGTATGATATTACAGACCTGTACATTCAATTCATCTACGTGTAATATTATGTATTAACCGTTTTTTTTTTCTTCAGGGATCATATTTTCAGCACATCACCATGCAAACAGGAGCCAAGGTGAGAGTCAGTGTAACGTCGTGCCACTCAAGAGAGTGCCAGAAAAATCTAGCTTTACAGTTTTAGGTCTAGCTGGTATTGGGAAACAGTACAAAAAGAAGTCCTGAATTTCAGACTACACGTACATGTAGACTCTTAAATGTGTCAGTCTAACTTCCCTGGATTCATGGCATTTACTAACTGGATTTGCTTTGATCATAATTTGAATTGTTCATTTTTAGGTTCAACTTCGTGGCAGGGGATCTGGTTTTATTGAACCTACTTCTGGGAAAGAAGCTTTTGAAGCACTCTACATTTACATTAGGTAAAGAAAAGAGTTTGTATTTTGTCCTAATTTCCACTCAAGTGAAATAAAGCTTGCCTTTGGATGTTGTACAATGTTCATATAATTTATTTGTCAGTCAATTTAGTCACTACACTGAAAGTATATTTGATTCTGTTATTCTAACCCTCTCAGCCACAGTAAAGTTGATGGCCTAGCAGCAGCAAAGAAACTAGTGGAAAATCTTATACAGACGGTGAGTTTTTAATTAGCTGCTTGTAAGGTAAGGTAAACTCTGTCCCCGAGCCATGAGGCCCATACAGCCGGAGCTTATCCCGGTTTCCGTAGAATTAAGTGACTAGGAGTATTGCTACTCCCCCCTGGATGGGATGCTAGTCCATCGCAGGGTTATCCCCCAGCAGTAAATTCGCCGTACCCATTTATACACCTGGGTGGAGAGAGGCACTGTGAGAGTAAAGTGTCTTGCCCAAGAACACAACGCAGCGCCCCGGCCAGGCCTCGAACCCGGGCCGTTCGACTCAGAGTCGAGCGCGCTAACCATTAGGCCACCGCGCCTCCCACATAAGCTGCATGTAGTATGGTCTAAGCACAACCCTCCAAGTTAAGACCATTTTAGTCGCCATGGCGACTAAAATTTTGGAGCTGGCGACTAAATTGGAACCAAAGTCGCCAGCCTGGCAACTAAAATTGAGAAGAAGGATTGAAAGCCTGAGCTTAATTTAGCGACTAAAATTTTTCACTGGCGACCAAACCTGAGCAGTCAGTGGCCAAATGGCCACTAAGGAAAGAAATAAACTTGGAGGGTTGAAGCATCGTGAAGTTTGACTGAAATACAAATGTACATGTAAGTTCAGCCATCTTATTATATGGCTACAATAGTACGCGCGCTCTGATTGGCTACTGAGCGGGCATTATTTTCTTGTAATGACCGGGCATTATGAACAATTTGCTCGGCTCGGCGGTTTTTTGAGTTGTGAGTAAAAGCTACTAGCGCAATTGCGAGAACGACAATAAATACCGACAAAATGTCTATCTTTTCAACAACTGAAAGAAAAATATTAGCATACCGATACTTTTTTAGTATGAGCGACGAAGAGAGCCACAGAGAGCGAGAGCGAGTTTCACCTCGGTGTTTTTTAGATATTTCAGTTTAGAATAGCGCTAAAAGGCCATATAATAAATAACTTATTAACCTCGTCCGTTTGGTCATTACAGGGCAATCTCAGACCTCGGCCTTGATATATTGACCTCGCTGTTGCTCGGTCAGTACATCAAGGCCTCGGTCTGAGATTCCCCTGTAATGACCGCACTCTCGGTTAATAAGTAGTATTTATTCTCTGGGCCATGAATTTGGATATTTGACCGTTTTGCTGCTTTAAAATGAAAGCTTAACATTTTTGAATGAAAAAGAATCATATTAAACTTGTATGTCTGCCTCGAAAGCATTAGCAGCCATACATGTACAAATAAAATTCAATCGCATTCTAGAAAGTGTGGTGAAGTACCCCGTATAATTAAAATTATTAATAATAATTAGTATTAGGTACAGTGTAGTTTGTCACAATTTCTAGGTACATTGTATTATTTCCTTATGAATGATGTTAAGTGATCCACTAAATATTTTAGGTCCATACAGAATACAAAGCGTTTGAGCAAACAAGGCGATCACATTATGGATATTCACCATATATGAATGGTTAGTGTACTTACTATGCTTAGATTATTTTAGCACCTTCTGCATAATAGGCACTGCAAAGTTACAGCAGCTTATGGTACAATTCATGTACTCTTGCTTTAATGGGCCTTGACTTAGTCCTACACCTAAATCCAGGGGTCAGTAGCAGAGCAGATCTCAAAATGTCTCATATAACCTCAATTGGAACCCTGTTTATCATTTAATTGCCCGATGTCTTTTTAAAATACCTAAAAGTGCAGTTTTATTACAATAATGCACCGTAAAAGGAGGTATAAGAAAGTAGATGGATGGTTTAGATTTCCCATCTGCTGATACAACCCTCCGATATTAAGCTGGTCATGTTGAACATGCACCACTGTATGAGATCAGGTGGTGCTTACTACAAATTGACCACAGTTTACATGTGCTGTTTTCATCTTTTGCTCTTTTAACCATTCTTGTAGCTTTTTGGTGAATGAACTACAAATTAAATTATTGTACTTACAGTACCGCCTGAAATCGTCCATTTGACCGAGATAAAATTTCTAACCTTGGTTTTTGTTTGTGAACTGCGCGGGTTTCGTTTGTAAACCGCGCCGTTTAGTCTTGTTCCTCACACGTGCAATACACGCGTTCTGCCCTCGTGCTTTACGCGTGTCAATGTGCATATGATTTCAGGCGGTAGTGTTACATAAACCTGCACAGTACGTATGGTGTAAGTAGTTCTGACTTTTTTTATTAACTGTTTAGCAGTTGGCAACCCAGCCAGTATGAATCAACCACCTTCAGGATATCAGGTTGGTAGACAAACAAGTGTATGTACACTGGCTTTTTGTAAACTAAGTTTAAATAATAGACTAATATTCTGTTAAGTTTCAAAAGTAATGGCCCTTGTTAACAGCCCTTTCCTACAGTAGGTTGTAGACTTTCCCTAAGTCCCTTTTATTAAGTTTACTTGTGGCAAGTCTAGGAGGGGCACAAGGGGGGTGGCTATGTTCTGGTAGCTAAGACGTTAATCATGTGGGTAAATTCATCCTAATAAAACATCAAATGAATGTTTTCAAAGTATAGAGGATGAAAGGGATAAATCTTGTCAGAGAGAATTCATATACATGTATGTCAAAGCAGAGTACCCTTGACATTAGGGTTATGAATAAAAAACAAGTCAGTTATTTTGATACAGCCTGTTGAACCTTGTTTTTGTATCTAGTTTGAACTAAGGTTGCTGTGCTCAGAGGCTTTAACTTTTGGAGGGTCATTGCTTTTGGGATAGGGAACAACCATGAAGTTTTATCGGAGCACTCTACTTTCAGTGGGCCATAAGTTTTGGAACCTTAAACCTTACTCTGTTCCATTTCTCTCCCAGCCTCCAGCTTATGGATATCCTCAGCCACCCCCGCCTGGTAATGGTTATCCTCAGCCTGCCCAGCCTCTACCAGGACCTGGATATCTATACAGCTGCCCTCCACATGCGGCACCACATCAGGTACTAACACTGTTTACATGTACTAGCACTGCTAAACGTGACATTTAATTGACTTAAGTAAGAGAGGATGAAAGGTACATGTAAGAGAAGAAGTACAGACCAATACCGGCAGCCGCCAGAAACCCATAAGAGTTGAAACGTGTAACGCGCGTTCACAGCGTTTGAATATTCATTTTGCTAAGTACCATATTTGGAAACACAAAGAATTTGTACGCGAATGCTTTATACACGTAATGACACACGCAACATAATTCTTGGTTTTGCGGTAAGTTGCTTGAATTTCGACCTAAACGCCGTAAATTTCTTACAGAAACTGAAGAAATTCTTTCAGTGTATCGAAGCGAAGTTCTCCAGTCTACGTCATGAAGATAAAACAGGAATATTTAATCAAATTTAACTTTATTCAACCAAGCTTGTTCACAAACAAGATTACGCCATCGAGCGCGAGCTAGCGCGCGCTGTGAATTTAATCCAAATATAGAAATTTTTATTGGTTAAATGTATCTCGTGATTTTCCAAATAATTTTATGGTACTTAGTGTAAACGAATGTGCAAACGCTTTGTACAATGCGAATCATAGGGAGTTACACGTTTCAACCCTTACGGGTTTCTGCAGCCGCTCCATGAAACATCCATCCAAAAGCTGATGATGTAAAAATAACTTGAGAGGAATTGCCATTGACATAAATAATTTTTTATTATGATGCCAAAAATTTTGTATAATTTTTTATTGCCTTTCTTGTACCCTTTTTCCTCTCTTGACTTTGGTGACTTCTGGTTAACCAAAGTTAAGATAATTCTTGCTTTCCAACACAAATAATTTGAATTTCTAAATGTCTTGCTTTTTATTTTTCATTTGTAAGATTATGTGTAGTTTTCAATGGGCACTAAAAGTGTTGAGACACTTGGCACTTTCTAAGTACCTTGGACAAATTTTACCCCTCACCCCCTCGATATTACCCCTCCCTCCCCCCAAACAATGTTAGATTTGCTATCTGCACGACTTGCCTCATTTGTGTACAACATTGAAAAGGGGGAGGGGGAGTGGTTCACAAGCTGCACCAGATTTAAGGTAGAAAAATGGGAATGTTAAATTAGTATTACCCGTAATTTCAACCAACTGTCTCAACCTTGGACTTTTGTCGCTCATTGTGTGCTCTCCAAATGTCTTGAAAAAGTATTTGTACATGGTACATTAGGTTTCCCTATGTTTTAGGATAAAAGTAAATTGACTTACTTTGCTATTATTTCTCTATTTGCAGCCTCCACCTCCTCCAGTGCACCATGGTGCTCCACCTCTGCCTCGTTATGGCCCCCCTCCACCGCCAGGTAGGCTACTGTTGTTGGTCTCAATGCCGACCTTGAAGAAATTTTGCTTTCTGTATTGTCATTAACGTCTTCTTACTTCACGCTCGACTTATCACAGGCATCCCAAACTCACGATTCGAGAAATCGATCAGATAAATGATTTATGTAAGCGTATGAATGATTTGTGTAAGTGTATGAATGATTTTATTTAAACGTATGAACTATTTATGTAAGCGTATGAATGACTAATGTAAGCGCATTGAGTGTGACGGGACTACTTGTCAATGAAGAGCGCAGTGTTGTGTTACAATTTTAATCTACGTTATTTTAAACCCCATACAAAGCCTACAGCACTTCAATTCCCAACGCCCTAAATTGTAACACAACACCATGGTCTTCAAGTAGTCACGTCCCACTCAATGCGCTTACATAAAATCATTTATACGCTTACATAAATCATTCATACGCGTATATAAATCATGTATTCATGTATTCAATTTCTTGAATCGTGAGTTTGGGATCTTTTATATTTATGATCTTTTATATTATCTTATTGAACACTTGCAGATGTTGATTGGTCTAGGGAATGAGATTTAAAATTCTATCAAAGTATATGAAATGTTAAGTTAAGAACAGAGGACATTCTCTGACATTTGGTATTCACCAAAGGCCAGTCAGTAGTTGCTGCTTGATATCTTATTAATTTATACTTGAAGTTACAGTTGATTCTGCATTTCTTAATGCGCCGTATTGCAAAGTTCGTTGGGAAATTGGGAACTTAGGTGAGCTGAGAGTCAAATTGTGAAAATCGAAGCAAAGTTCTCAACTTCGGCCCAACTGAACTTCCCAATTTTACTAGTTGAGGAGAAATGAGATGCATTGCTCAAAAGTCTTGATTTAATTTTTTTGGTGGCAGTGGCAATGTTCCAGCGATTCTAGTGGCTTGAGTTTCCCCAATGACCTTTGCAATGCAGCACGGTAAAGTAATATGAAATTCAGCAATGAGATTATTTTCCTTTGTTTTTGGCAATATAGTTGCTGGCTATGGAAGTCATCCCCCTCCCATGGCTCCACCTGCCAGAGGTCCAGCACCATATCATGGCTTTCCTCCTGGCCCTCATCACCAAGGTGCACCTCCAGGTGGTCCATCCCCATCTGGACCTCATATAGAAGCTCCAGTACAAGCTCCACCTCCTGTTCCTCTTCAGGTATGTGCCTTTGTGGGCATCTTAGTTCACTGTATGGACAAAACGAATGAACAAAAACCTGTTGACTGTAAACTAAGGTGAGTCAGGATAGCAGTGCAGGGCTCAAAATAATTTTTGGATAGTTGCCGGTCGTGTTGACTGGCCAAACCGATTTTAGCTCGGTCACATGTCGTTTCTGACCGGTCAAAATATTGAAATAGTAGTCGCTTAAATTGCTGTTCGTTGAATCGTCTTTGTTGGTGTGGTGGAAAAGGACCTGCCATCTCTTCACTTTTTTGCTTGCATTGTTTTTTTTTTGGTTTTCTTAATACCCTTGTAAGATGCGATAGCGCCATTCAATAAACTGAGGCAGAATTCAAACATCTCTCACAATGTTTTCTCTCTTTCGCGCTCAAATCAGATGCCTTAAGTTACAAAGCTTTGAACGCTTTTCCGACCGTGCCCGTTCTTTTCTTCGACGTTTCGCGTAATACTGAAGTATAAAACCGACTTGAACAAAACTACACGGATCAAAAACTAGCGAAAAAAATGCATCATGTTTCTGAATAGAAATGACATTTATACTTCAGGTAAATTTCAGATAAGGAATTTACTTTGGAGTAATCTGTGGTTTGAACGTTGTAGAGTTTTCTCTGATACTGTATATTAAGCAAAAACTTAATATTGCCACATGTTCAAAAAGTTATTAGAATTAACGTTATAAACTGATATTCTAACAAATTTTTTCTGGTCTGGTGCATGACCGGTCAAAATGTCCGGCAAACCGAACATTTGTCCGGATAAATTGCCATCTTGGCCGGACATCGTCCTTTGATCGGCCGTTATTTTGAGCCCTGGCAGTGAATGGTTTTATATGCAAGATTGTAGCAAAGCAAAACTACTCTACAATGATAACGGATTTTTTTCATTTAAGCATGGAAGTGCTTCACATTTGCTTCGGTTTTGCTTCAGTAGGTTTAGTAATCATTTCTTTAAAAATCAAGCACCACTTTCTCATTCAGACAGAACTTAAACCAAAACCAATTGTGACTCATTTTCGCACTTCGTACCAGCTACATGTTTTTACTTTGAGTTGTCATTGCTTCACTGGATTTCCTGTGACCTTTGTGATTGGTCAGAGTGATAACTTGGGTTAATGTTTAGGGCACTCAAGGATGGAGGGGGGGCGGGGGATTGAAAATCGCTCTACAGACAGCAGGTTTCAATGGAATGATTTAAATTTAATTTATGTTGTGCCAACAACAATTTTGCTGGCCAAGTTTGGGCCAACATTAACAAAATTTAGTATGATTTATTCATCTTTTAACATATTTATTCTACATACGTTTGTTATTCATATTCTATTATTTCTAGTAATTTATGTGTCTTGTCTGTTTTTTTTTTAACGTGTCAGTGACCAACACGATAGCATATTCTTCTTTGGTCACTGAGCACATTTTATTTTGGTTTTGTATCTATTGTATATTTTCCTTATTTTAATTATTGCATTTTCTGTAAATAGTGTTAATATTGTTTAATTGTTGTAAATAGTGTGAAATAATAAAAAAATCTGAAAAAAATCATAAAATCAAGTTTTTCCTTCACTTTTCCTTAGACTTCTCAAACTTCTCTGCAAGTATCTTATTTCGGAGGATCATTTAGAGACAATGTAGCCCCTTTTCCATTTTGTGCAAGTAACTGTGAGAAAATAGAAAGCATGATTATACATGAGTCAGATCCCTGTCTTTTTCTCTTTAGCCTCCTCCAGTGGAAAATGAATATCAACCTGAAGTTCCAAGTTTATCGCCAACAAGGTACATTTAATATGTATGTTAACTGTGGGCTCTTTTTACTTGCTTTGAGCTCTTTAAAGACATCGATATAAAGTTTTGGAGAAATATGACACAAGAAAAATAAAACAACAGAGAAGTTAGTGCGAGATTACCTTATTCTTACTAGTTTTTGCTTGAACTTAATTTCGCGAAAATTCGGGAGCCGAATTTTGCGTGTATTAATTTTCGCGATTGCATGAAAAATTAGAGCAAAAGTGTATTAGATTTGGCCATTTTGTCAGTGTTTTATGGCTCACTTGTCAGACTAAGGAACTACTGGAAATATACAAATATCTGGTGCTATGTAATTACAAGGAGCCTGCAAACCGAAACTTTGGTGACTGTACTAAAGAGGTTTTTGGCCGATTTGCAAGCTCAAAAATAACAGTATTGAGAGGAGGCCGAAGGGTGCTAGTCGTAAACAAAAGAGGAAAAATGTTTTTAAGGATAGTTAGTTGCAGTTCCAAAGATTTCAATTTTTTTATTGTTTTGATATATAATAATACGCAGGCTTTTAGCCAGGTGGGAGTCAAGGAGTCCTATGGACGGCCACTTTTCAGAGAAAATTAATATGAATAACTGTATACAGAGGGTTTTTTTTAGCAAATTTGGAAATCTTTAGATACCTTTGCACTCATAACTGCAGAAAAGACCTTGCATGCTCCTCAGGCCCTCCTATGGGGACAAAGTCAGGCCTTATAAAAATTTTGGACTCCCACTTTTTAAATCCTGGCTAATAGCCTGATAATACGGTATTAATTTTTGCGTGCGAGCAATGTTTTTTTTTGCGCTCATTAAATTTCCCGATTACATTTGAATCCCGAAAATCGCGAAAATTAGTACTCTCGAAAGCCATAAGTTTTTACAGGTTGGTGAAATGGTTCATTAATCGCCCCATGTTCTTTTGTAGTTTGCAAGAGCAGTCACATGTTGGAACAGCACAGTCTCAAGAGCCGCCAAGAAGAAAGTTCACAGAAAAGGTACCATTATTGACTAGTGTACATGTGAACCAGCCTCGAAAAAAATTCCTTGACAGTAATAGTAAGGTGTTCGTGTATGGTTTGTTTTTTTTTTTTTTAAAATACCACCCACAAAAGTACTGTTCATAACACATTGTGTATGTGGTCCAACACATAAAAAACTGGTACTCATGCCAATGCTATACAAAAATATGGCAAACCAAATCTATGGCGTGGTGTTAAGACCTGTTTCTAAGCAGTCCACCGACTTTCTAGGCACAGTCTTAAATGCATGTATCTAGCCCAGGTGCTCTGACATGTACTGTATGTGAAATTGGGTACATACCACTAATGTCTAAGGCATACCAAAAATAAATGCACCTTAACAGGGTCTTAGAGGAAGGCACGGTGGCCTAATGGTTAGGCACGCTGAACTTGGGATCGAACGGTCCAGGTTCGAACGCTAGCCGGGGTGACTGTGTTGTGTTCTTGGGCAAGACACTCTACTCTCATCGTGCCTCTTTCCACCCAGGTAAATGGGTAGCAGCAAAATAATGCTGCACGGTAACCCTGCAATGGACTAGCATCCCATCCAGGGGGGGGGGGGGGGGGGGGAGGGGATAGAAATACTCCTAGGTCCTTAATGCTACAGAAACCGGGATAAGTTCTGGCAAGGATGGGCCACTTTGCTCAGGGCTTTACCTTTTAAAGGGGTGTTAAAGTGGTTCTTGAGTAATTTTAGCACAATTAGATACATTTTAAACTACCACAACTCCCATAGCTCAGCCGGTAGAGCAATGGACCTTGGGTCCAAAGGCGGTGGGTTCAATCCCCACTGGGGGTTTAGTTTGAAACCTTTTTTGCCCAAGCGCGTCTGTGTATAATGCGATTTTATATTAGTATTAAAAACACTTAGCATCAGTAGCCCAAGTCAAGTTCATTGTAAAAGCCCTTGTCTCTTTTGCCTTGCTTTTAAAATTCGTAGCCCCCTAAGTGTTGTCGTCTGGCGTCGACGTATGTGTATATCAGTTGGGTTTTTTTGATAACAAGTGAGGAGGGGAGGAATGGGGAGTCATTTTACAAGGATAACCTTAAGTGCCTTCTTTACAATGTAATGTAGTTTGAAGATCATGTGCAGTATTTGCTTTTCCAGGTGCTAACAAGTTGTTTTCTTTTCTTCTTTCCCTGTAACTTGATAATGTTTGTTCAAACACAAATTTAGATTCCATTCAAAGCTTCTTCCACGCAGGATCGTTCAGCGAGTGGCTCCAGAAATCAGGTGCTCTGGGCTTGTTCTTGTTATTCCAGTACTACTTACTCTGTCTGCTTGCCATATTAATTAAATCTTACCATGTGACACAGTGTCGTTTTAGAAGCAGCCCAGGTTTAGTTGGGTGGAAAGTCGCATGCAAACACACCAGCATGCCCCATATTCGTCTACTCTGCAGATACTCTGACGTATAAATGGAAATGGTTTTGAGATACCCCGTCCCACACACCCGCCAAACCAAAAAAAAAATAATTCATTTAAGGTATGGTACTCCCTCCCCATCCAGGGGGGGGGGGGAGTAGCAATACTTCTAGACCCCTCATACCACAGAAACTGCATTTATGTAGTGGCAGTTGTAGGTAACTAGGATTCGGAAGATCTACCCTTTTACCAAGGTTTTGCAATGAAGCAAAATAACTTGAATTGTCTCATTCTTGAGGGTTTGCTTTTTTACTGATGCCTATTTTGATCCCTCTCTTAGCAGCCCACCATCAAGACTGGCGATTGCTAACATGTCTGTTCTTTTTTCCCTCTGCCTGCTGATTGATGACTTTCTTCTAGGACTCCTCCATCTTAAATCTAGGTGAAGCTGCAGCAGTTCATGATCAGAAACAACAGCCTAAGATGATGCCCCCGCCTCCAGGCCCGCCGGTCATGAAAACCAAACCCAAAGAGCCTGGGTTCACAGCCCCTCTGCCTCCTAAAGATGCTAAAAATGCCGCAGTGACCTCCTCCCGTAGCAGACCAGCAGCAGGTAAGGTCCATACTGTGTTGCCACCAGCTCTCATAGAGCAATAATGATAAACAAGTTTTGTTACTGTTGTGTTCCTATGCTAGTTTCATCGCTGTGGTTCCTAATCACAGCCAAAACTTTTGAAATCTCTGTAGTATAAGTAACGTTAGGCCTTTTATGTTTTTGCTTGTTTGTTTTTTGTTTGTTGGTTTGTTTGTAATAATTACAGTACTCTAATTAACAAATAGATTTCATTTTGCCGTGCGTCTGTTCAGTAATAGATCACAGATGACGTCAAAATGTGGTATGAACAGAGAAGTGGCCCACGAGGCGCTAGCCGAGTGGGTCACTGATGTTCATACCACATTTTGACGTCTTCTGTGATCTATTACTGAACAGACGCACGGCAAATGAAATCTATTTGTTTTATATAATAACACAAGACTTCAGCATACTTCTGTGTAAGCAATGCTGCCGTACCGATGAGCTAAGTTGTTTTGATTTCACTATTAAGTTTTCGTTAACACGAAGCACTGTTAATCCGATTGAATAAACAGAAAAATGGTCAATTGAAAGTCAATGAAAAAACTAACCTTTATTCCGATTTGGAAAGTTCGGTTCAAATCTGTAAGCATTAACCGAAGCGTTCAACCGCAATTCGTCCAATTCGTTTGTTTTCCGTGGCGTCGTCCAACTGTACAACATCGGTCAAACTTTCATACCGATTTCGGATAATTTCTCGAATAATTCACTGTCTTTTTCAAGCTTGTTTCGCCCAGTTAAATGCTTCGAAAAGTGAACGATGCTTGGCGTATTGTTTCTCACTGAAGATTTGTAATTAAGCTGAACTTTTTTGCTTTGTTGTGGCCCCGCAAGTTTGAAAAACTTTACCGACAACTCTGATTTGGACTATGAACTCTGATCACGCGCGCGAGTCACACCACCGCGTGACGTCATCCATGTGTCTGTACTCTGATAGATCATAAGTAAGAACCAATCAAAATGCGCGTAGAATTCAGGTTATTATATAACGATATATGGAGACTGTCTCGTTTGGTTTTTGTTTGTTTTTAAGTGTCGACTAAGATATCTCGTCAAAAATCAACAAAATAAATTGGTGCATAGAAGGCGAAGTCGTGGCTTGCCATCTTGGGCAGGGATACTGGAATAATTAGTCGAGGAGGGGTGGGCTGGGGGGCTTTTAGTATACAGAGGAATCCCAATTGCCCAAACCCTCAGTTTCTCGAGCTTTCCAATATCCCGAACTGAAGTTCTTTCACTTTTCCTTGTTTTTTTTTTTTTTTACTCAGTCGAACACTGCAATTTTATCCCCGATTTTTTGAGCCAATTTTTTCCCTTTGGAGGTTCGAAAAATCTGGATTCTACTGTAATTGACTTTGTTAGCTGTCTTACTAATATGACTTTTGTTCTTGTTTCATGTGAACCCCTGTGGACTCTGTGGTGCTGGTAACTTTTTTTTTTCCTTTATTTTCTGTGTTTCTTTTGTCTTTTTGTGTTGTGTTGTGCTTTTGTTTTGGCAGCAGGAAAGCGAGAAGCTACGCCATTTTCACAACCCGCCCCTGTAACTAAGAAGTCAAAGACGGAGGAAAGCGTTGAAGTGAAGTCATCTACCATCGCTTCATTAGTGGCGTACGGCGAAGGGGACTCGTCGGACGAAGAAGAAAGTCATTCCCCTGGTGACAAACAAGTCGCAGCGCCGAGCAAAGACAGTCGTGAAAGTCGACACGGGCCGGCGAGGCGACCATTTTGGGCCGTGAGATAATTACAACGAGAATTGGGTTTGGGGCTTTAGTTTGTGGTGGTGTGTGGGTGGGTGGGTGGGTGGGTGGGTGAGGGGGGGGGGAGGATTGGGGACAGACTATCTCTTTGAATTCGGGGATGCGAAACGATTTCAAAACAGCTTCCATGGGCAAGAATTGTTATTTTGTGTCTTTGAACAGGTTCTGCAAGGTTTTGCCCCTAAAATATCCATCCATGACATCTTGTACACCGCGTTCAATCAATCGCTCTTCTACATAATCTTCACGACCGCCTTGACCTTTTCACAAGTGTTCACGCTTTGCATTGACCTGAGCACGGAAGACTAGCCTCCTTCACGGACATTTTCACAAAACTTTACAAAGCTGAGGTGTCGGCGTTAGCGCCTTACAAAAAGGTCAACACTTCAAATGTATGTCGTTGAAAACCCCAATCATTGATTCTATACTTACCTTGAACTTTGACCCGTACGTAATTTGTTATTCCTCACCCAAGACTCTGATTGTGTGGAAAACGAACAAAAGTTTGGTAAAAAGGCAAGCAAGGAAAAAGAAGGAAAACAAAAAAAAGAGAGGGATCTGGGGAAAGGGGATTAGCTAACCCCTCTCCAGTCTACTCTCGCTATTTTTTCTTTTATCCGCCCCGTTACTCTTAGTTTTTACCATAGTCCCAAGATCCTGTAACAAGCAAACAATTGTAATTCTTTCTATTCACCTAATTACCTTGGGGAAACTGGGTTGGGAAATCACAGGTTTCACTACAGGGAGAGGCCATCTCTATGAGATGCAATTTCTAAATACGGTAACAATACTCAGCGCTCCGTTTTATGACTGAACGCTGTGGTGGGAGAATTTTGTTTTAGGAAAAAAGAGTGTGTGTTGTTTTTGTTGATAACGAGAAGAACTATTGGCTATACAATAATGTTGAAGTCCCCACGAAATATAAAACACCTGACCTGCAGTTTTGTGTTGTGCTTGTTTTGTTTGCAAAGCTTTGAGATGCGGTTGAACCTTTGCTTACGGATCCCTCCCGTAGTCGGAGACCCCGTGTAAGGGCGCAGTTACGCCATGGTTATCACTGTAGGTTTTTTTCCTATCTCCCGACGATAAAGCGCGTTTTAAGAATTATTCGGAGGGCTGCAAAATAAATATAATCTGACTGAGGACCCTCTGGGTGTTTCAGTTCGAAAAGAATTCCTTTGCGTTGTTTTACAAACCAGTTCAAAATACGAATGAGTTTTTCATGCGTGTCAAGTTTATTCTTTTCTGAATCGGGGTGCGGGGTGAGATCATTCGGGACAATACCGGTTCCAATACTTAGAAAATACTCAGGCTGGGACCGATAATGGTGCAATCTGATTGGTTTATTTAAGTTATTGGAGCAATCTGATTGGTTGATTTCAGTTATTGGCCCTCTGACTACCTAAGCACAGTTGAACCTCTAATACGCCGACTCGTCCCCAGTCGTCTCATGCGAAAAAAATCCCGTGATTCCCTCCGTAGTCGACCCATGGCGGACGACTGGGGACGAGTCAGTCTAATACGGACATCGAAGAAACAAAACAACTCTTTAATTGTGTTTACTAAAGTCAACAGAGTCTGGCAACACAGTCGCTTCCAACCGTTACATAAGCTTAAATTACCGTTGCCTTGTGGCAAATACTGTTGAAAGTATGAAAACTATGATATTTTGCTACAGTGGAACCCGCTCTACGGACACTCCGTTTCGTTTGTCCCGACGAGAAGCTTGCATATTTTCACTATAATTAACCCGCTTATTACGGACACCCGTTAATACGGACAACGGACACTTTTTTGTGCCCCGAGTGACAAATTCTTAAACATCGTTAACCCCGCTTTACGGACACTTCTTTTGTCGATGCACGTTGTCGATTTTCAAGAACAGTCGGTATTTTTAGTCCGAGAGTATATATGAATGAGCGTAAGGATTCCCTAGTTTAACATGTCAGACTAACAGTTACAGAAAAAACTGGACAACGTTTTGTTGCTGTAAAAAAACCTGCTTTATTCCTTGTATAAAGTTAAGTCGCAGACCTTTTCAAATGATTCCAATGTTCGCGTTTCAAGAACAGTAAGGTAATTTTTGTCCGAGAGTACGAGAAGATGAGTGTAAGGTTTTCTTAGCTCAAACTTGTTACAGTTACGGTTAACGTTTTGTTGCTGTTAAAAATGTCTGCTTTGTTCCGCCTATAAAGATAAGTCACGGACTTTTTCAACTGATTTCAAGAGCACTACTATAAAATTAATGTTGCTTCAGGGTGTATGATAAATGACCCTAAGGTTTCCATGGATATAAATTGATACAGTTATAGTTCAATTGAGGGACTCCATGGGGTTATTTATTTATTTATTTATTTATTTATTTATTACATTGCTTTATACACGGTTAAAAACACCATGAAGATACTACTAAATTACAGTTATAATAAAAATTAATACAAATATATTATTAATCAATACTAATTAATAAAAATTAAAGACGTAAAGCCATTTAACTAATCCTGTTTTCCATGAATGCCGTGTCTAACTTTACTTTTAAATTGATAAAAGGATTTTATCATCCTGAGATTACAGGGTAGGCTGTTTCAGAGAGTTGCACCACTGTAACTAAAGCTATTTTTCATATAGTTAGTTCGTGGATGAGGTACAACCAGTTTTTTTTCGGAATCCCTTAGAGAATAGTGCATTAATTCCATTACGTTTTAGAAATTTAGACGACAGGTATTCAGGAACCAAGCCATTTAAAGATTTATATACCATTAAGGCTTTCTGAATTTGACGCTGGGTACACAAATCTTTCCAACCCAGTTGTCGTATTAGATCTTTGGCATCAGCATCATAACTAGAGGAAGTTAACACGCGAGAGGTGCGGTTCTGAAGCTTTTGTAGCCTGTCCGACAAAGTTTTACCGCAATTACCCCAGCCGAAAGATTGCAGTAATCAAAATGAGGTTGAATTAGAGCATTGTATATATAAAGCAGTGTAGCTGGTGGAACAAAAGGCCGAACTCGTTTTATGGCACCAATCCCAGATGCAATCTTTTTAGACAATTTATCAATATGGGTTTGCCAAGTTAGGTTTTCGTCGATCAACACACCGAGCGATTTGACTGTGGATACACGATTTATTGGAACATTATTAATTGAGAGCTCAAGTGTATCTGAAAGGGTACTCAATCTTTGTCTGGAACCAATCAACATAAATTCAGTTTTAGTCGCGTTTAAAGTAAGTTGGCTTTTACGGTAAACGGTTAAAATTTTGGCTTTTTACGGCTAATGGTTAATTTATTTCCATTACGGTTAACTTAATTTTCAATGTTCTTAAAAGTTGATAATTAATTTCCATTATTGAAAAAAACATATTTTAGATCTTAGGACCATTCTGGGACGATGAAGTGAACTAGTTTGGTTTATTTATAATTACTGACGGATTTTTTACGGCTAACAGTTAAAATGTTCCAATTTTTACGCTTAAATTTTTGGCCTTTTTACGACTAATGGTTAACCCCATTGAGACCCTCTCAATTGAACAACGTTTTTTTCCGTAAAAATGTCTGCCTTTTAGTTTGTCTTCGTGTCGATAAAACATGTGTCCGTGACTTTTTGTCTGAAAGCCCGCTTAATACAGACACCCCGATAATACGGACACTTTGGCATGTCCCCTTGGTGTCCGTACCAGCAAATGCAAATGCAGTCGTATATTATGCAAGCTAAAACCTGACACAAAAAACTTTTTTGAGTAGCTGCCAAAGGAACTGATCTAGTAAAAGGTTCTTTTTTTGGCTGTACAAAATAACACTTACACTGCACTTGTTTAGCTCAGGTCCGTGAGTATCTGCACTATCTGTGCCTGAACTGTAAAGAAAAAAGTGAACACCTTAATTCTTTCTTTTACCCGTGCGTATAAACAAAACTGTGTAGTTCACCGTCAGTGAAATTTCATGCAATGGCACAATGTTACGTTCGTGTTCATCAGTAGCGTGAGCAAGGCCGTAGGGCAATGTCAGACTCGTACCCAGTCGCTTCTCTTGCTTTTTGAGCGGCGGGCAAGGCATCAAGGGAAGGACGAACTTATTTTGCGAAGCGACGTTACTTTTTCTATGTCCTTCCCATCAACCTCTTCGAACGTAGCGAAAACGAAAAAAACGAGTAACGACTGGGTACGAGTCTGGGGCAATGTACTATCATTTTGAGTGAAAAGATTGTTTTATACATACATCAACTCGCCAGAGAGTTATGAAGGATCAGGCCAAATAAGCCCCTTGATACGCCAATTACTTTTTTAATTGCCTTAGAAATAAATATGGCCGATCCAAATTTTAGTCCGGGCAAATCGACTCAGGGCGAACGGGCTTTCGGGAGAAAAGACCCGTTACCCTATACAGTGCGGAACTGTGTCTAAACAGTACCGGAACGCCTAAATGAACACTTTTTTCCGTGCAGTGCGTATACGCAAAAACCATGCATTTCACCGTAACACGAAATTTGTACGATGGCACAATGTTACGCTCGTGTTCACCAGTAGCGTGCGCTAGGCCGTAGGGCATCGTACTATAATTTTGAGAGTAAAGACTTGATGGCTGTGTTACCAGCTGGACTCGGCAAAAGCTTAATTTCAGATGTTTGTTATTTTCTTTTAACGATTGGGTGCAAAGAAAAAGGCAAGAAGGAACAGGCTGTGCTTGCATTATTTGGGAACTTTCACCCTTAGTTAACCCGAAACTGAACGGTAGAAGTACGACCACATGAAATAAGCCGAACATTCTACTTATTGATTTCCAAATGAACGTTTTAAGTGAGGTACTGGCTCTAAGAAAACATGTACGCTCGAACGATATATATATATTTTTTACTGTTCTAAATTTTTAAATTGAGGTTACGGTCAAACTGTCAACACTTACGTTATAGGCAAACAAAACGCAATTCTTTTTTCTGAATATCTTGAGTGTTTTGGCTCTTTAAAAATCAATTTAAAATACTAAAAATAGTACTTTGTGGCTCAACGAATAATCTAATTTAGCGCAATTGCAAAGCTGTCAATCTTTGTATGAACTTAGCCGTGAAAAATTGGTTGGCGTTTTTCAAAATTGTACAGTAAGCTGGCGAGCAGCGTCCCAAATTCTTCCGTCCCCTTAGTACCCCTACCTCCACCGATATTATTACTTGTTATCTCTCTCTCAGTTTTCGCGCGCTACAAATGCGGAAAAGTACTAGTCAGTCGAACCTCTCCGTACAGAAACCTCTCTATTACGGACACCTCTCTATTAAGAACACGGGCAAAATTCTCACATATAATATTTTAGAAAAACCTTTATAAAGGCCCGTTTACACAGGAGATTTTAGTCGCGCAACTCAATGCATTTTTTGTCGCGTCGAAGTTGCATCAAGTTTCGAACAGGTTCGAAACTCTTGCGACTCGCGGCGATTTTATCGCTGTTAGTTTTCACGCGTGCAAACTCGCGGCGATTTCATGGCGATTTTATCGCTGCGATATCGCGGCGACTTGATGCAACTTCGGCGCGACAAAAATTGCATTGAGTTGCGCGACAAAAATCGCCTGTGTAAACGGGCCTTACTACGGACCCTCTCTTATACGGACAACGGACACTAAATCTCGGCCTTAGAGAGCAAATTCAAATAAACTTAACCTCTATATTACGGACACTTCGGCGAAAAGGTGACGATAGCCAGTTGTGTGTTATACAATTGTTTGTTTGTAGTTACAAAACAACAACGCTTTATTCACTTTATATTCAACTGGGGAGTTCAACTTTAGAATAAAATACCATAACATGTACAGTGGTTGTGACCAAAGAGAAAATAGAATGATAAAGTTACTGTTAAAGCACACTCTGCACTTGTAAAATATCGAAAGAAGTTTTCAAAAGTGCACTTTATATTTCATTTTTAATGCAGCATTGCGTTGTACATCGTTTTAAAACAGTGTTTCCTGTACCGTATGTAGATAAGATGTGCAATGCAAGTTAAGTAGGCTACCGATAGACATTGTCATTTCTGGATCAACTTGGATGCAGTTTAAAAGACGAGCGTGAGCCTGTTTTCAGTTGAATCATAAAAGTGACGCCATCGTGGTGACCTAACTTTATAATACGGACACCTCTCTAATACACCCCTCTGTAACAGACCTGGTGACATCTGATTTTCCACCAGGTTTTTAACCAAAATCGACCAGGGAAGTCAAATATCCACCAGGTTGATTACTTTTTTTCACCAGGTAAGGGTGATGATATAAGTCCTTTTAAGCATTCGCGTTATATGGCAAACGGGCCGTTTTGCGATCCCCGAGCGTTCTTCGTTCTATGGTCTTCTATTACCACCACTAGATCCGCAATGTAATTATCACAATGAGCCAATGAGTTATCGTACTATTGACACTGTCAATACGCACTTTGACGTGAATCAGTCGCCGGGGTTGTATTCCTGAAATCTTCTGCAATTCTAGCACGTTGTTGTCGATCAGAGTATCATACACGGCACGCAATGCATGCAGAAGCGACCGTCTATGATATAAGGCGATGGACTGACGTTATCGCCTTAAAATGATTCCTCTAGATGCATGTTACTTTTCCAGTTCTTAGCAGGCCTATACGCATGATTTAAAACGACGGTTCTTCGGAGCGCCAAAGATCTGAAACGTGAACGCCGAAGATGTAACCTACTGGGGATCCAGGGGGCATGTCTCCCCTGGAAACTTTGAAAATTATACATGCAGAAATAACATTTCGTGAGTTTTGAAGGGAGTTTCATATGTAAACTTAAAAAACACCATTATTTCTCGAACTTTTCAGTTAATACCAAAGCTCCGTATTTTTGTCCAGACAAAAACATATGCGAAAACTGAAACTGCGTATGCAATATTAATTCATAAACAACTATTTAAGAGTTCATATTTTTATACGGAAATTGATAACAGAAACTAAAACCACTGTCCATCATCCATATTTGCAAAGAGTTTGAATTTACTGGTATTAAAAGGCTAAAAGCTGAGCGTGATTCTATGCAGGTCGAAGAAAGACAGGCAAACCTGATGTTATGATCAAAAGCCATCTAGGGGGTCAGAAGGTTTGCTCCCCCTAGGAAATTTTTATATTTGGGCCTTCTGAAATGGCGAGAAATTCATTTAAAAATGTTCATTTGGAGAAATTTATCAGTTTTATATACTGATAAATTTAAAGTTAGTTAATAAATAAGATGACCCACCCCCTACGTGCAACCTCGTTCCCAGGGTCTCTCTCTCCCCGCCCCCCAGAGCGAGAGAAGAGAGACCCTGGTTGGGTCTGGTCACGTGTCCCATGGACAATTGAGAACATTAGGGAGGGGTCCTTTAATGTCAAGAAATTTGTCGTGTTGTTCTTTGTCGCATTCCAAGTGAGGCTACTACGCGCTCATACAAAATGGATAGATAGATGCAATGTGAAAAAGGTTCATCATAACATCCTTGGCCGCAGCGAACAATTCCTGATCACGCTTCCCGAAGCTAAGATATTTACAATGTGTAACGTCCGCAACTGTGACCTCTGCAGTGAAAACGTGCCTTACGGCTAGCAGTTTGGAAAGGGATAGCTGTTCGTATAATAAATAAAACAGTTCAACAGACGCGAACGGGATTGATTGCCGTTCTAACAACTCGAAATATCCGTTTAAAAAATCGTCAGCCGTTCTAACAACTCGAGTTATCCTTTCAAAAGAATTATCCACTCGCTCGCATCATAGTAACTATGCTCGCATCGAACGACAAACAAAGAAGCTTTATAGTATTTGCTGGCGGTCACGTACGAGGTTAGTACATTATGCGTCGCTTCACAAACACCTCATTAATAGTCACGGTTCTTTTTCTGCTCCAAAGGCATCTTCGCTTTTATAATACTCGATTATTGATGCACGTTTTATTCAAGACTTGAGTTTTATTCAACAAGCTTTTCGAAAATGTTACGATCTTTGACAGTATGCAAATATCAAGCGCTTTTGATTTGAAGTCCAAAGATATCTCCTGTGGGAATACACTGTCTTGTTCCTGGCCTGTGAGGTTTTTTTCCCTCTGGGAGAACTCCGGAGAGCTTTGCTTTTTCGCTTCCTTATTCTTCATTTATCATTTTCTAGAAAGAAGTTTATTCACAGGCTTCAAATCGAAAGCTCCTTGCGTCTTTGCGGCCGCTTTACAAAGTTCCCAAGACAAATCAACGCGGCCGACAAATTACCGCCCGCTAATTCGTTTTATTAAAATGAAAATTTACTCGCATTTAATAAAGTAAACGCGAAGTACTCGCTATAAATTGTGCCAAGTGTCATCCATTCCAAACGGCAGTGTTCTGACGAGCGAGATGTCCACTGAAAGTCATTTCCAATGCGTTATACATTTGTCAACAATAATGATTGCACAACGAATGCAGACGACTACAACGTTAACTGTTTCTCTCAGGCAAAAATATATGTGCTCTACTCTCGAGCCGTTCGACTTGTGCCGGTCAAAAATCTTCATCAGCCGTTAAGCTAGCGTTGTTCGATTTGCGCCATTCAAAAACTTTCATCAGCCGTTTAGCCATCCGTATACATCCTCGGCCGCAGCAAGCAACTCCTTGTTAGCTTTCGCAAAGAGATTTTTACAATGTTTAAAGTCCTTGACAGAACCATACAATCCACAACAACTTGGATGTCTGTTATCGGATGATGAATATATTTTTTCGCCGTTTAATTTGCAATAGTTTTATACCGTCCGACATTGCCGTACTGCCGTGATGTGAAATCTGTGTTTATTATGGTGGCAACACTTTCCGCTCTCCCGTGGGCTTAGTATTGACAAAATACATTCTAAGTCGCCCCTCCCTCTAACAATCTTTTTGTTACCACCCAGATTCTGGGTGGCACGTGACCAGACCCAACCAGGGTCTCTCTTCTCTCGCTCTAGGGGGCAGGAGAGAGAGACCCTGGGAACGAGGTTGCCCCTACGTGTAGTTCAAAATTACATAACCCACCCCTTTTCAAGGGCTCAGAAACTGTTGACCCACCCCCACCCCACCAGTCCCTAAATTTAAACGGTCCGTTTACCGTTAATGTTGCAAAATGTTCAAGATTCCGGCCCTTATTCGTTTTTCCATTTTCAGAAGGTCAAAGAATAAAGACGTCAAAATAGGAAAATCGTTTGCTTATATACTTTACAGGTCGAATAAATTGTCTCTTTTTCGGATTAAGCGAGCAAGGAAAAATACGTTATGATGACTGCAGTCCTCCAGCAAGGCATCAATAATTTCATGCAGGTGAAAGCTACGCAAAGTAATATTTAGACAGTACTTACAATTTTAGGCAGCTTAATTAAAATTTACCGTAATACGCCGCTTAAATGATCTTGTATATACCTGAATCGAACTTGAATAACTTTCGTATTTTTTGCATTACATTCTGTCGGCGGGCTACAATGTTAAACACGACATGTTATGCATCAAACGCCTCCCAAACTGCTCAAGGCTGCTAAAGCGACGGGAAAAAAGCCCCCAATACTCACCAAGAATTATGTCGGTTAAGCTGATAATCCTCTGTGTAGTTATTCGATAAAATGTTGTAGAAAGCCGGATCAAAAATACTTCTACACATTTATTTTGAGCCGCGCGGGCTGTTCAAATCGCTCTGAATAATTCACAAGCTCGTATTACATACAGAAAAGGATACAGATCTGTTTTTTCTTCATGACAGCAGACGTGCATGACAGCAGAACAAGCGACAAAAGCAATATAAAAAAAGTTAACAATTACTTTTTGCTATATTTACATTTTATAGTTAAGTTTTTACAAGTTATAGTTAAATAGTAAATAATATTTTTGCCGCGCGTCGTTTTCTTTTCTTTATAAAGATTTTGGCTGATTTTTTCCTAACCAGGTAAACACAATTCTTCACCGGGGAGAAACAAAATTGACCAGGGATTTTTTAGAAAATCACCAGGTAGCAGGGAGGTCAAATTTCCACCAGGGAGGGCAAAATAACCCACCAGGTCGGGTTTCACCAGGTCTGTTACAGAGGGGTGTTCTAATACGGGCACTTTGCTCTGACACTTCGGTGTCCGTATTAGAAAGGTTCAAATGTATCAAAACGACACCACTCCTCTTTTCGATACTTGCTATGCTCAAGGTCGCTTCCAGCCATGGAAACCAAAGGTTTCTGATTGGCCAGCCTGTAATTGCGTTTACCAAAGTCAACAGAGTCAGTCAACTGAGCCTTTTCGTCTAGTATAAGCAAGGTGAATACACCGAGGTTAAAGCAGCCATTTTCATGTGGTAAATACTGTGTAAATGTTTAAAATAATTCTGTATTATAGAATGCAAACAAAACTGCAGTTGTCTATACCAACCTAAAACCTAACACAAAAGACCTATTCGAGAACCTACCATAGGAAATGATCTATTAAGAGATTCTCTTTTGGCTACGCAAAGAACACTTACACTGTACTTGTTCAGCTGGTATGTAATTATCTTGGGCTAAACTGTGCTGACCTGCTTCTAAACAGTGTATGAACGCCTAAATTCACACATTTTCCCCGTGCAGTGAGTATACGCAAAGACCGTGCAGTTTACGATAACACGAATTTCGTAGAATGGCACAATGTTACGCTCGTGTGCTCCAGTAGTGTGAGCTAGGCTGTAGGGCATTTGAGTGCAAGGACTTAATGGCTGTGTTACCAGCTGGATTCGGCAAAAGCTTAATTTTTCAGATGTTTGTTTTTCTGTTTAAACGATTAGGCGCGAAGAAAATAGCAAGAAATAAATAGCTTTTCGATTAGCGCCAACATGAAGCTAGACGGTAACAGTTAACCACAAGAATTAAGCAGAACATTCCACTTTTAAGTGTAAACGAATTTTTCTAGATTTGTTTGCCGGTTTAAAGAAGCATTTAAGCTTTATTTAGCGCGCGATAATTTTTTTTTGGCTCTAAAATTCAAATTGAGCTTATTGAAAAACTCTGGACACTCGATTTAGCCAAACAAAAAACATTACTTCTTTTTGCAAATAAACATCTATAACAACTAGAAATTTAAAACGTTTAAAACATATCTCAAAATTTAAACTAATTTTCATTAGTTCCGGGCTTGTGTTCGGGCGGAACTAATGGAAATGTTAACTCTTAAATGTTAATGGAAATGTTAATAAAACTAATGGAAATGTTAACTCCGCGATTAAACAGCATGCGGCCACGATATACATCCCAATTACGCCAACATTCTAGAAACAGGTGTGAACAGCAAAAACAAGCTAAGATTGTTTCTAGAGTCTTTGCGCTCTTTCTTAGACAAAAACTCAGTAAATGAAAGGGCACCCTTCCCGAGGGTTTACGCATCACTACTGCCTCCATAGGGGGCAACAAACAATAACGTCTCAACTTATTAGAATTCTGTAACTCTCGCGTTATCTTCATTCTCTGAAGAAAACCGCAGAATTTAAGGCGATCGAAAATTTAAAGACAATTTTACTTTTTAGATTGTGTTAAACGTTTTAAATTTTTAGCTATGAACACAGAGCGCTCCAACAGATTTAACTATAACAACAACACACTTTATTTATGTCCTCTTTGGTAACATTTACAGAATTATACAATAATAAAGATATATAGAGAGGGACCTGGCTACTTGAAATAACTAAGGACGTGAAAAGAGAAGACACTGAACCAGATTTACAAAGATATCAATGCAAGTTAGGTCGGTACACACACACAAACAACACAAAACACACATCTGTAGTGTGTATTTTCGCTTCTTGAAATCCAATTTGAAATTGTAATAACTAAAAGTGGCTATAAGCCACTAAACTCGGAAAAGTTATTATGAAACAAGAATCGTAAACAACAAACTGACAAATAAAGGTTTGCTAATACAAATGATGTTATACTTTCCAAACTTCTGTTTACTTCACTTTGATTGTCATCAAATACTGATCGAGAGCAAACCGAAAGGCCAAGAGATAGAGTTTCCATCTGTTGCAAATTGATTTCTTTCTTTTTATTTTTCCTTTTTGTTATTTGAAGGTAACGAATAATTATAATAATAATAATAATAATAATAATAATAATAATAATAATAATAATAATAATATCATTGCCTATAAGTCGAGCGATTTTTTTCACCAAATCGTACTGAAATAAATTCATCTTAAGCTGAGTGTTTTGGGTTAGTTTTTTTTCTAACTGTTCTAAAAAAAACAAACTAGGTTTACGGTCTCGGCTTATAGCTGAATAAATATCATAATATTATTTCAAGAAAACTGACATTAATACAATATCTCGGTTGGTGACTAAGCATGTTAATTTTATGTAATTTAACAAGAAATGTAGGTATGAGAGAAAAGGTCTAATTCTCTAGAGGTCTTAAAACACTTGCACGCATTGCGTGCATATGTCTAACAGGAAACTAGTGAAGGAGTGAATTCACTTCGCCCACTACAACTCTTTTCCGAGTTAAAAACGGTGTCTTTGAAAAATCACCGAAAAAAATTCAGTTAAGCGCCATCAACAAGCTGGCAAGTTCACTGGCTAGCGTTCCCTTTTCTACCGTCCCCCACCCACCCCACCCTTCTTTTATTCCCCTTCTCAAAGTTTCGCGGAGCCAAAATGCGGAAAAGCAACTGCAACTGCTCTTTCAATATTTTGCTCACAAAGTTGCCTTTAGCGGTGGAAAGCAAAGCGTAATTGCCTTTATCAATACTGTATAAAGATTGAAAATAATTTCTTTTACTCTAAGTCAAAGGTATGGGACGAAAGCAACTTTTCGTGCCGTCAAAATGAGCAAAATTACCAGTGTTCAAACGATAAACTGATTCTCGTGCTCTAGGTATCTTGTGTTTGAACCTTTAACTCGCTATAGAAAGCTCACACGTCAAGTTTACGCGAAGGTAGGTGAATTTGTTTTTCCGAAAACTTGTTTGTTTACGGCTCCTTTAAATTCATGGATGTAGTTAAATTGGTATTTTATGCGAATGCCCCTACCAAACGAGCTCATTTTTGGCATGTGGCTCATTTTTCGTCTGTTGCAGCCATAATGAAAGAAAGAAATGTTTTAAAAATAAAGTTGAATTAAATCTCTTAGTTTTGAGCTGAATCTTATCTATTATTTCTACAACACCCAACTCTTTCAAGACCTTTTCACTGCAAAATAATCCATCCAGAAAATTACACACATATACAGAAAATTACACACGAGCTTTTTGGTGGCCGAGAACTGGGCCCACAAATAAAGCTTTTATTTTTATTAATTGCTCAGGCAAATTAATTATTGACCGGTCGATAGCTTTACACCAAAAAGCTGAATGATACAAGGCTAGCTCTGGGATAGATTTCGAGTTTCTTTCGTTATTCTGAGTAAAGTAATACAAGTTTATGTCTGAAGTGGCCGAGAACTGGGCCCCATACTGTATTCTGCTCAAGGCTGCTCAGCTGTGGGAACCAAAGCTTTCTGATTGGCCAGTCTGTAATTGCCTTTACCAGAGTTAACAACAGTCTATCAACTAGTATAAGCAAGGTGAATACCCTACGGTTAAAACAGCCATTATCATGTGGTAAATGATGCGGAAAGTTTGAAATGATTTTCTATTATTAAATGCAAACAAACCTACAGTCGTATATACCAAGCTTAAAACCTGACACAAAAGACTTATTTGAGTAGCTGCCATAGGAAATTATCTTTTAAGAGGTTCCTTTTTGACTACATAAATAGCACCTACACTGTACTTGTTTAGCTGGTCCGTTAGTGTAAAACAAATATATGTACCTGCACTTACATGCATTAAGAAATACTTAACACTGTATTTACAAAATACAAGGGTCTTGTCATTTGACTTAGATATCACAAACTATAAAATAAGCGAGCCAGTTTTCAGAACACTCAATTCCAATTGGAGTTTTCTGCGGAAGAATCATGAAGATTTTGGCAGTCTTGGTTCTGCTATCCTTCCTCGCTGAGGTTGCGATTTCCGAAGACGACCAAACTATGGCCGTGGTATGTATTCAACTTGATTTATTTTTGAATACTCTGTACTTAAACAAGCCTTTTTTGTTGTTTAAAACGTCGGCTTTTTCATTGAGCTTGTAACGTGTTTTTATTGATATTTATAGAAGATAATGAAATATTCACTACTATGATCGTTATTTGGACAAAAAACACATATAATGATAAAAATATTAGGAACTTTGACGATTGAGGTTTATTATTATTTTCTGAACCTGTTGGTCTTAAGTTAAGAAATTCCGGCCGTTCGTCTGTCTTCTGCCGGAGGAAGAACTTCGTTTAATTTAAGAAAAACAGACGTAGATCAGTTTCCCTGTGATAAATGCAAGCTGTTGTGTCAGATATTTTTAGCAGAGGTTCGTTAGAGGGCCATTCGAAATTTGGGTTTTGTCAAAAGTCATTTAATACAGTTTGTTCTCCTCCACTGTAAAAAGGCAAAAAACTGAAGAAAACCTTTTTATCGAGCCGTATTTGTAGGGGTATCATCTATAAATGCATGGAAGATCATCGCACTTAAAAACGAGAGTCTTTATTCAATAACACTTTATTCAATAACTAATCTATTATGCATCGTTGCATATAAATTGTGAATGTTACTTGCATTCAGTTGTAAGAGAAACCATTTTAATCAGAATACTGAATGGAGACTTCATTCTTTGCTAACACGGGCGCCTTTCTCTCAGTTGTCTCAATCATTATTGTTTAACAATATTCTACCAAAGAATTAATTCTCAGCTACTTCTGTGGATTTTTTTTCTTATTTTCCGCATTTACGTTATCTATTATTTTTTCTGTATTTCATAGCTGGAGAAGGGATCGACACGAAAGAAAAACTCAATAAAAGAGAGCCTGTAGCTTAGTTTGCGCAACAAATATTCCCGCAATTTATAAGCGCAAAAATAAGAGGGAGCGGATTAGACGAAGGGATGGGGGCAAAGGGGTGAGGAGGGGGGTGGGGTGGGGCAAGAGAGAGTGCCTGTTAGCACTGAACCCACGCCCACCGATTTTATTTTTTCGGTTTTTCTCCCCCCTCCTCCAAATTTTTTGGCCTCTGCCCAATCTTAGCGCGGTCAGTTTTCTCGAAAATTTCTCATTTCCTATGCAGGTTAATTGTAGCATTTGATTCTGCTCAACTGCACGATTATTTGCGTCTCACAGAATAGAGATTGAGAAGTGAATGTATAACACTATTGAAATGCAGCTTAATTCTCCAAGACCGATATAAGTTTAAATTTACCTAAGCATCCTTTAAAATTATTCTTTCAGAAATTTTAAACGACTATGGATACATATCGCCCACTCGAAGTGGCAACCACAATGTGCCTACGGCCATCAAAAGGTTTCAAAAGTTCTATGGTCTCAAGGTCAGCGGCGAGCTGGATGACTCGACTGTCACTCTCATGAAGAAGCCTCGATGCGGTATGAGAGATCCAGTTGGAGACAATCGTCGGCGCAGATACGTTCTTTGGGGAACAAAATGGAGGAAGAACCACCTGACTTATTATGTCCAACCTGGCGAGGACCTACCACATGTAAGTACAATTTCAAGTGAAGGTGTTTCTTTAAATGTCGTGATAGTGCAAACGTATCAGAGGAGCACTTTTTTAAACTATATTTCTCTTTATTTATGTAACACAGGATCAACAGAAACAGATATTTGCTGATGCACTGCAGTTCTGGGCTGACGTATCTGCTATGACATTCAGTGAAGTCAGCAGCGCCAGTGACGCCGACATCAAAATAAGGTAGTTTGGGGGAATCCATATCTATATATAGTATATATAAGCTCAATATAATATTCGTTTTTATTCTTTGTGCCGTGAAATTACCTTTTAATTAATTTGAAAAAAGGAGGAGATTTTCTGCTTTAATTAGACTAATTATTCGTTATCTTAAAGCGAATTAGTACACACTAACAAGAGTTGGCTCATTGAGTATTTTAGTCATATAGATTGCAACAATCAAGAAGATCATTTGCAAATCACATTAGAACCAACCACTATGGCACACGGTAACACCTAAAATACATTGTACCTAACCTGCTAAGCTATGGTAACTATAATGTATTTAAATTTAAAGATGCTTTTTGATAAGCCATACATTTGTGTTCGTTATTTATTAGTACATGTTTTCTTTAATAATTAGCTTTGGAAAACAAACTCACGGTGGTACCAGCGTGGAAAGCACTTGCCCTGAACCATTTGATGGAGCTAATGGAAATCTGGCACACGCGTCTTTCCCTGAAGATGGGGTAGTTCACTTTAACGAAGACATAACCTTTACACATGGAACTTCCAGTGGTTACAATCTTTTATGGGTGGCGATGCACGAGTTTGGGCATTCTCTGGGCCTGGATCACACAAACATCAAAGAAGCAATCATGTACGCTTACTACACAGGCTCAAACTTGCAGCTTCATTCCGATGACATTGATGGGATTCAATATTTGTACGGTAAGATAATCTTGAAGATGGTACTCAGTACACAGTGGAGTAATGACGAACAAGAAACTCTGATTAAAATCATAAATTTCAACACAGGAAGTTTCAAATAAGCTTTTTGTTTATCACGTGCCAGCCCAAAATTCAAACTGTTGTTTAGTCGATGGGCATAAAAATATCAACAAAAAAACAAATGATCTGTGATAGAAAGACCCAGCTGCCTACTGGAAATACGACAGTCTTCGTTCTGTGAAATTAAAGTGAGAGAGGAGGGGGTCATTGAGACGGACTCGAGAACGAATCTGTTTACGACATTGTTGCTCAGTTGATTACGAGGGGTGTACTTTTATTTTTTTATTATAACACGTATGTCAGCAAAAACACATTTACCAACTTGTACATTTGTTTCCCCAACGGAAATCGAACCCACGGCCTTCCAGGTAGTAGTGGGCGGTCTAACCAACTGAGCTACGAGAGACTAGTTGTGAGCTGGGCCATTTACTAGGCTTATATATAAATGTTTTATTTACAAACAGGCGAGCCGCCAGCCCCCACGACCAGCCCAGCGCAGGTGCCAGACCCCACGGTTTATGGTAAGTCTGGAGCTTCCAGTGGCTCTTTATTCATTCGCTCTAGAAATTTTGAGGTTGCCATGACGATGTCATAATTACAAGCAGCTTTCGCCAAAAGACGTCATTTTTGGCATATTTCTTTTTTTTTTTTCAGGCCTTTTATTAAAGAAAAAATGTAAGATATATTTAATTTTACATTCCATTTGCATTCTGGCTTGGCTGTCCAAAAACATCTCCGCTATTTTCTGACTTTCTTAACAAATGGTGAAATCCAAGATGGCAGATCAAAATGGATAAAGTTTTAATGATGTCATATGACGTCGCTGTAACAAAAAACTAAGTTTTCTTGTAGAAAAGGATAAGGGCTTTCTACTCAGCGTAAATCTATTTTGCTGCGCGTAAAAAGAGCGAAAGATTCGGGCAGGGGGCATCCTCCCCCCCCCCCCCCATCCCTAGCCTTATACCACTTGTCAAAAAAGTAAATGCAAAATAGCATGTTCAAAATGTGGACGTTTAGTTTACGCTTGATGAATTTTACGTCATAAAGTCAAGTAACCAACTTATTTTGTGGACCAGGCTACAGTCCTGGTTCCATCTTTCATGTTTTTTTTTTCTAAGAACAGAAACACAAGGAGGAAAAGTGACGAGGATTTCATTTAACTCCCCCCCCCCCCCCCCCTCCACCTCTCTTTGATTCAGGTTATATGAATATTGAAATAACTCTTCTTGACATTATAGCTGCAAGCTGCGTCGACACAATCGATGAAGGGGACTGTCAAGCCTTCAAGTTTAATGGCCTTTGCCAGACGGAGAAAAATCTTATGTACTTTTATTGCATCAACACATGTTTCCATTGCGTGTAAGTCATACAGATAAATAGAGTTGAAAACCAAGGACATATAAATGTACTATGAACGACTTGGATCTTAGCCGGAATAGTTTTAATTTTTCCGGCTTAGACAGATGTTTGTATTGAAAAAAATGAAGCAGGTATTTATTCTTGAAGCCAAGGCACAATACATACAAATAACATGCGAAAATCAACTGTAGGAGTGTGAAATGTAGCTTTCATGTGTAGTTAATAAGCACTTAATGACTGGCCCCAAGGGAAGAGGGGAGTCGAGGGAACGCTTTTCGACGCCATCTTGACAAGTAGGCAAGGCGGGTAGAAATTACAGTTTATGTCTGAATAGGAATCCGACGGCAAATATATTTTTCAAAACTTGAATTCTGGACAACTTATGAATTGTTAAGTTAAGATACTAGGCAAAAGTTTTTATTCGCCGAGTTTGAAGGATGTAGCTGGGCTAGAAAGCGTTCTGTCTGGAGTTACGTTTTAATTTTCCATACATTTGTCTATAATTTTTCCCGCGAACCGCGTCAAATTTGCGGGAAAAAATATAGACAAATGTATGGGAAATTAAAAACGTTGCTTACGCTTTCTAGCCCAGCTACATCCTTCAAACTCTTCGAGTAAAAACATTTGCCTAGAATCTTAACTTTACAATTCATAAGCTTAAGTTGTCCATAATTAATTTTTGTAAAAGATATTTGCCGTCGGATTCCCATACAAACACTGTAATTTCTAACAGCGTTGCCTATTCAGTGTAAGTCAAAGAACGTGAATACACAAACCTTTTTCTTCGTGTAACTTTCTGGAAATACTGTAGCGTATCCCCGCCAAAGAACTCTTAGAGTAAAGTAATCCGTCAGATTTTCTAGTACGTACTTGTGAAACATTTCCCCAGCAGTGAATTAAGGTGCTCTTTGTTCATTTCTTCACACTTGTCATTTTAGTTCTTCGAACCTGGCATTTTGCACCTTCCTCTCTGCGCTGAAGTCTCTTAGAGTCTTCACTGCATTCCGATTGCCCTTGATTCTTTATTTAGAGCTTTTGTCCTGAAAATGTTGTTCTATTTATTCTTCACTTCTAATTTGAAGCGTTTTGTAGTGGCCTTTCAAAAATTTGGTGCCCAGCTCGCTCAGAGTTTGCGCATGCTCCTTGCGTTTTTTTTTTTTCTTGCGTTTGTCTTGCCGCACAACCTTGTCCGCAGGGTCTTCTCGGCGACGAGTTTTTAAAATGGCGGTTTCGTGTCCAGCCGCCATCTTGAAAGCAAACTAGACCCTGGGAACGAGGCTGGCGGTTTCATGACGCAAGTCGTGATCACGTGCAAGCCCAAGGTTCAAGTTTTTGTCGCTCGAGTTAGTTTTATTCGCCCTACTTGAGCGTTCTACTGTTTTGACGCGTGTCACGTGATACATTTTCGTCCTAACAAACTCTTTTCTTTTACGATTGCAGTCCTTGGTGAAAGAAAACGAAGACAAAGTGCTGGGTGCTTGGTTATAAATCTTACTTTCCTTGCGGTTTATTGTTGTGGTAGTGAAGTAGAATTGTACAAGAGAATAAATTAAAGGGAAGATAAATCATTTGGTGGTTTTGTTTTCATTTTAGTTTCTTGGAGTCCAATTCGGAGTATTCACTCTCAATACGGAACCAGATAAAGAACGCGCGCGTGCGCAGCATACAAACCTTGTTAAACTGCGATGATAAACATTACGAACAAACGTACATCTTCAGAAGTAACCGTTAAATGGAAGTACAACTAAATTTAAATTCGAAAAACAATAGGATCGACAAATGACGAAAAACGGGTGATGAAAAAAATAAAATATATAAAATAAAATACAATGAAATAACAATTTGCACAAAACAAAATGTGCAAACTAGTAAAGATAAAGTTTTTCGGTGTCTACATTTTCATTCAGGGCAGGTTTTAAATCTCTTATCAATAAGTTCTCCTTTATTTTGCAATGGATATCTGACCGTCCCCTTGCTAATATGTCAAAGTGGTCCCATTTAAAATTATGACCAGCTGACGTGACGCGGTCTGCAATATAATAGCAGATGCGTGACTCTTACTTGTTATCGCTTTAAAAATGTTCCGTTTTCTTTCATTTTGTCTGCGTTTTGTTTTTCCAATGTAGAAATCTTGGCGGTCACAACATCTAGCCTTATATACAACTTTTGACATCTGAGAGCCGTACTTTCCCGTACTTGACAGTTCTTACTCAAGTATTAAACATAGGTTCGATATTCCGTATTTTAAAGTAGCCGATCTTAATTGTAGGAATTAGATGTAAATACAAAGAGTGTTGGAAAATGTAGTATAATTTAATGTAAATAGACCAGAATCGTTTTTATACTTATATTATATTTTCATTTAAACAGTGTCCCCGATTAGTAAGCTTAAGGCTAGCTAGAAGACCAGACACTTAAATAAAATTATTATTATTATTATTATTATTATTATTATTATTATTATTATTATTATATATAAGAAGCATACGAAACGTCAAGTAAAAGGTCTATTTTTTTTTTCTAACAATGCTTTTGTCTGTAATGTTTATCACCGCAGTTTGCGTGTTGTTTTTAGTTACAGCAAGGCGCCCAAAAGTGTGGCCACTTTTAATTTATTCACATTCTTTCGTGCAGATTTAATCCAATCAAAAGCCGTGGACAGCTTGCAGTTGACTTCTGATTGGATTAAATTTGCACGAAAGAATGTGAATAAATTAAAAGCGGTCACACTTTTGGGCGCCTTGCTGTAAACTACGATGGCCAAAGAAAAAGAGCATTTGCAAACCTTGTTATTGAATTAAGTTATTGAACTCTTTATTAGGGACGGGCCATAAGAAAAGCGATAGGAGTCATGAATGGTCCCTCAAAATTTTGCAGTGCTCGCGAAATCAGGCTTCTGCTCGGAATGCTCGCAAAAATTTTAGTGGGTGCCCGCCGTTTGGTCGTGCTCGCACAGTTTTACAAGTGTTCGCATACTCGGTTTTTAGTGGAGGTAGCTTTTTGAAAAGTGCTCATTGCTCGCAAGGCTAACTTTTGTCAATGCTCGTGCTCGCGAAGAAAAACGCTGTTGTCGCATGCTCGCAAAAACCATTTGATAACCCTAGTGATGGGGGGGGGGGGGGGGGGTTGCGCAAAATATAAAAAAAAAATCATGCAAGAGGAAATGCCAAGAAAAAAATTTGTGCAAAGGGGAAGGCAAAGAAAAAAATTCATGCCGTAGAAAAGTTTCTTTTAAGCACTTAAAAAACTGTCATTTTACACTTGATAAGATCAACTTTTTTGACGAAATATATCAGGGAGAATGCTTAAAATAGCGTTTCCGAGCCTAGAAACTTCAAAATTTTCTGGGCGAGCATGCCCCCAGACCCCCCTACAGACTAGCGTCTCCAGCGCTCAACTTCTAGTTTCATTAAGGTCGCGGGGGACACCTACAACATGAATAAATTCATGAAGCGAAATTTTGCTTGACCTGCATCTTTTTAAACGCTTATTTCTCGGCTGTTATGGGTGCGATTAAGCTCACATTTTACAGAGACATACAGAAATGATGAAAGACTATGAATGAGATCTTTTATTTGGTAGATTGCACTTAACGGCGATGTTATAGCCTCGTTAGTTCCAAATTGGGAAGAACTTGATTTTGAGGCAGAGTTTGCGGAACGTGTAGGAGACAGCACACTGTGATCTTGTCAAAAACTAATCATTCAATACCTCTAGAGTGTCATAACAGAAGCGGATTTTTTAATTTAAAGTTTGCCAGCAAGTTATGGTGGTTTAAATGTGCAAATTTGAATTCAGTGCCTTCTCTCTTTTTTTTAAAAGCGCTCTTTTAGAATTCGCTTCTGTTATGACACACTACAGTATTCCTAGTTTACCTCTCTGCAGTGGCAGCTCATGAAGTTCTGTATCCGCGCTGTATTCTCAGCCCCAGAATTGGGTTTGGGGCTTTAGTTTGTGGTGGTGTGTGGGTGGGTGGGTGGGTGGGTGAGGGGGGAGGATTGGGGACAGACTATCTCTTTGAATTCGGGGATGCGAAACGATTTCAAAACAGCTTCCATGGGCAAGAATTGTTATTTTGTGTCTTTGAACAGGTTCTGCAAGGTTTTGCCCCTAAAATATCCATCCATGACATCTTGTACACCGCGTTCAATCAATCGCTCTTGTACATAATCTTCACGACCGCCTTGACCTTTTGACAAGTGTTCACGCTTTGCATTGACCTGAACACGGAAGACTAGCCTCTTCACGGACATTTTCACAAAACTTTACAAAGCTGAGGTGTCGGCGTTAGCGCCTTACAAAAAGGTCAACACTTCAAATGTATGTCGTTGAAAACCCCAATCATTGATTCTATACTTACCTTGAACTTTGACCCGTACGTAATTTGTTATTCCTCACCCAAGACTCTGATTGTGTGGAAAACGAACAAAAGTTTGGTAAAAAGGTAAGCAAGGAAAAAGAAGGAAAACAAAAAAAGAGAGGGATCTGGGGAAAGGGGATTAGCTAACCCCTCTCCAGTCTACTCTCGCTATTTTTCTTTTATCCGCCCCGTTACTCTTAGTTTTTACCATAGTCCCAAGAGCCTGTAACAAGCAAACAATTGTAATTCTTTCTATTCACCTAATTACCTTGGGGAAACTGGGTTGGGAAATCACAGGTTTCACTACAGGGAGAGGCCATCACTATGAGATGCAATTTCTAAATACGGTAACAATACTCAGCGCTCCGTTTTATGACTGAACGCTGTGGTGGGAGAATTTTGTTTTAGGAAAAAAAGAGTGTGTGTTGTTTTTATTGATAACGAGAAGAACTATTGGCTATACAATAATGTTGAAGTCCCCACGAAATATAAAACACCTGACCTGCAGTTTTGTGTTGTGCTTGTTTTGTTTGCAAAGCTTTGAGATGCGGTTGAACCTTTGCTTACGGATCCCTCCCGTAGTCGGAGACCCCGTGTAAGCCCAGTTACGCCATGGTTATCACTGTAGGTTTTTTTCGGCCTATCTCCCGACGATAAAGCGCGTTCCAATACTTAGAAAATACTCAGGCTGGGACCGATAATGGTGCAATCTGATTGGTTTATTTAAGTTATTGGAGCAATCTGATTGGTTGATTTTAGTTATTGGCCCTCTGACTACCTAAGCACAGTTGAACCTCTAATACACCGACTCGTCCCCAGTCGTCTCTTATGCGAAAAAAAATCCCGTGATTCCCATGATTCCTCAGCAGTCGACCCATGGCGGACGACTGGGACGAGTCAGTGTAATACGGACATCGAAGGAACAAAACAACTATTTAATTGTGTTTACTAAAGTCAACAGAGTCTGGCAACACAGTCGCTTCCAACCGTTACATAAGCTTAAATTACCGTTGCCTTGTGGCAAATACTTTCGAAAGTATGAAAACTATTATATTTTGCTACAGTGGAACCCGCTCTACGGACACCCGCTTAATACGGACACTCCGTTTCGTTTGTCCCGACGAGAAGCTTACATATTTTCACCTATAATTAACCCGCTTATTACGGACACCCGTTAATACGGACAACGGACACTTTTCTGTGCCCCGAGTGACAAATTCTTAAACATCGTTAACCCCGCTTTAAGGACACTTCTTTTGTCGATGTACGTTGACGAGTTTCAAGAACAGTCAGTATTTTTAGTCCGAGAGTATATATGAATGAGCGTAAGGTTTCCCTAGTTTAACTTGTCAGACTTACAGTTACAGAAGAAACTGGACAACGTTTTGTTGCTGTAAAAAAAACCTGCTTTATTCCTTGTATAAAGTAAAGTCGCAGACCTTTTCAAATGATTCCAATGTTCGCGTTTCAAGAACAGTAAGGTAATTTTAGTCCGAGAGTACGAGAAGATGAGTGTAAGGTTTTCTCAGCTCAAACTTGTTACAGTTACGGTTAACGTTTTGTTGCTGTTAAAAATGTCTGCTTTGTTCCGCCTATAAAGATAAGTCACGGACTTTTTCAACTGATTTCAAGAGCACTACTATAAAATTAATGTTGCTTCAGAGTGTATGATAAATGACCCTAAGGCTTCCATAGATATAAATTGATACAGTTATAGTTCAATTGAGGGACTCCATGGGGTTATTTATTTATTTATTTATTTATTTATTTATTTATTTATTACATTTCTTTATACACGGTTAAAAACACCAGGAAGATACTACTAAATTACAGTTATAATAAAAATTAATACAAATATACTATTAATCAATACTAATTAATAAAAATTAAAGACGTAAAGCCATTAAACTAATCCTGTTTTCCATGAATGCCGTGTCTAACTTTACTTTTAAATTGATAAAAGGATTTTATCATCCTGAGATTACAGGGTAGGCTGTTTCAGAGAGTTGCACCACTGTAACTAAAGCTATTTTCATATAGTTAGTTCGTGGATGAGGTACAACCAGTTTGTTTTCGGAATCCCTTAGAGAATAGTGCATTCCATTACGTTTTAGAAATTTAGACGTCAGGTATTCAGAAACCAAGCCATTTAAAGATTTTTATACCATTAAGGCTTTCTGAATTTGACGCTGAGTACACAAATCTTTCCAACCCAGTTGTCGTATTAGATCTTTGGCATCAGCATCATAACTAGAGGAAGTTAACACGCGAGAGGTGCGGTTCTGAAGCTTCTGTAGCCTGTCCGACAAAATTTTACCGCAATTACCCCAGCCGAAAGATTGCAATAATCAAAATGACGTTGGATTCGGAGCATTGTATATATAAAGCAGTGTAGCAGGTGGAACAAAAGGCCTAACTCGTTTTATGGCACCAATCCCAGATGTAATCTTTTTAGACAATTTATCAATATGGGTTTGCCAAGTTAGGTTTTCGTCGATCAACACACCGAGCGATTTGACTGTGGATACACGATTTATTGGAACATTATTAATTGAGAGCTCAAGTGTATCTGGGTACTCAATCTTTGTCTTGAACCAATCAACATCAATTCAGTTTTAGTCGCGTTTAAAGTAAGTTGGCTTTTACGGTTAACGGTTAAAATTTTGGCTTTTTACGGCTAATGGTTAATTTATTTCCATTACGGTTAACTTAATTTTCAATGTTCTTAAAAGTTGATAATTAATTTCCATTATTGAAAAAAACATATTTTAGATTTTAGGACTATTCTGGGACGATGAAGTGAACTAGTTTGGTTTATTTATAATTACTGACGGATTTTTTACGGTTAACATATTTTACGGCTAACAGTTAAAATGTTCCAATTTTTACGCTTAAATTTTTGGCCTTTTTACGACTAATGGTTAACCCCATTGAGACCCTCTCAATTGAACAACGTTTTTTTCCGTCCCCTTGGTGTCCGTACCAGCAAATGCAAATGCAGTCGTATATTATGCAAGCTAAAACCTGACACAAAAGACTTTTTTGAGTAGCTGCCAAAGGAACTGATCTAGTAAAAGGTTCTTTTTTGGCTGTACAAAATAACACTTACACTGCACTTGTTAAGCTCAGGTCCGTGAGTATCTGCACTATCTGTGCCTGAACTGTAAATAAAAAAGTGAACACCTAAATTCTTTCTTTTTCCCGTGCGTATAAACAAAACTGTGTAGTTCACCGTCAGTGAAATTTCATGCAATGGCACAATGTTACGTTCGTGTTCATCAGTAGCGTGAGCAAGGCCGTAGGGCAATGTCAGACTCGTACCCAGTCGCTTCTCTTGCTTTTTGAGCGGCGGGCAAGGCATCAAGGGAAGGACGAACTTATTTTGCGAAGCGACGTTACTTTTTCTATGTCCTTCCCATCAACCTCTTCGAACGTAGCGAAAACGAAAAAACGAGTAACGACTGGGTACGAGTCTGGGGCAATGTACTATCATTTTGAGTGAAAGATTGTTTTATACATACATCAACTCGTCAGAGAGTTATGAAGGATCAGGCCAAATAAGCCCCTTGATACGCCAATTAATTTTTTAATTGCCTTAGAAATAAATATGGCCGATCCAAATTTTAGTCCGGGCAAATCGACTCAGGGCGAACGGGCTTTCGGGAGAAAAGACCCGTTACCCTATACAGTGCGGAACTGTGTCTAAACAGTACCAGTACACTTTTTCCCGTGCAGTGCGTATACGCAAAAACCATGCATTTCACCGTAACACGAAATTTGTACGATGGCACAATATTACGCTCGTGTTCACCAGTAGCGTGCGCTAGGCCGTAGGGCATCGTACTATAATTCCTCGCGAAGCGAGGCCGAAGGCCGAGCGTAGCGGGGTGTATAATTTTGTCCCTCAAAGGGCTCAGGCGGGATGAAATCTCGTGTGGAGTTTACGGTCATATATATATATATATATTTATTTATTTATTTGTGAGCTTGGTGTGTGGCGGAAATGACGTCACACGGCCGCCGCGCGCTGGTGGCCTAATGGTAAGGCGTCGAACTTGAAATCAGATCTTCGCCGGGACGGAGGGCAGGGGTTCGAATCCGGCTAGGCTTTTTTTTTTTTCTTATTTTTTTTTGTGGGTTCGAATCCTGAGCCTTTTTATTTTTATCGTTTTTCTTTTCGGATTAAAATAACACTGTTTTCCACATAATACTCCCTCAACGCCTATTCAGGCTATAAACCTTTCATGGCCATCAGGGGCGCGCGGGCGGAGGGCTCGAATCCTCGTGCCGTTCGTTCTTTTTTTTTTAATGCCCTCAAATAAATGTCCAAAATGCGACTATCCAATAATTTGTCGATGATTTTGAAAATAGCCTGCGTTTCCCAACGCTTTATACCTCTTTACGAACCAGAAAGAGCCGCCATCTTCAAAGCGGAGTAGACCCTGGGAACGATGTCGTGGCCATGCCCGTTACTAGCCAACAATTAACAATTATTGGATGAGGTTGAGCATGATAGCGATAATTATCAAGGCCAAAGTTTCTGTTATCTGCCGAAGCCGAAGGCTGAGGCGGATAACAGAAACTGAGGCCTTGATAATTATCGCTATCATGCGAAAACCGAATCCAATAATTGTTTTATTATGGACATTCCTGAGCTGCACTTGTAAAGACAAGAGCGCGCACAAAATCTGCACAAAATCTGCAAAATCTGAATGCATAAAACTATTGTCTGTAGGTATGACGTCACTTCTACATATGTAAAATCTAATGTCTGTAGGTATGACGTAAGAGAAACAGCAAGCAAGAATTAGCTGCGTGCTTATAGCCAATCAAAATCAAGCTGGTGACACCAATGTATAATAATAACAAATCACCGGTTATAAACCGGTTATCACTCCTTATTTATAACATCCCCCCCCCCCCCCCGCTCCCCAACCCAGAGCTTCGCGAGGCCCTGCGAGTCACGTATTACTAGTTTTGAGAGTAAAAGACTTAATGGCTGTGTTACCAGCTGGACTCGGCAAAAGCTTAATTTCAGATGTTTGTTATTTTCTTTTAACGATTGGGTGCAAAGAAAAAGGCAAGAAGGAACAGGCTGTACTTGCATTGTTTGGGAACTTTCACCCTTAGTTAACCCGAAACTGAACGGTAGAACTACGACCACATGAAATAAGCCGAACATTCTACTTATTGATTTCCAAATGAACGTTTTAAGTGAGGTACTGGCTCTAAGAAAACATGTACGCTCGAACGATATATATATATTTTTTACTGTTCTAAATTTTTAAATTGAGGTTACGGTCAAACTGTCAACACTTACGTTATAGGCAAACAAAATGCAATTCTTTTTTCTGAATATCTGGAGTGTTTTGGCTCTTTAAAAATCAATTTAAAATACTAAAAATAGTACTTTGTGGCTCAACGAATAATCTAATTTAGCGCAATTGCAAAGCTGTCAATCTTTGTATGAACTTAGCCGTGAAAAATTGGTTGGCGTTTTTCAAAATTGTACAGTAAGCTGGCGAGCAGCGTCCCAAATTCTTCCGTCCCCTTAGTACCCCTACCTCCTCCGATATTATTACTTGTTATCTCTCTCTCAGTTTTCGCGCGCTACAAATGCGGGAAAGTACTAGTCAGTCGAACCTCTCCGTACAGAAACCTCTCTATTACGGACACCTCTCTATTAAGAACACGGGCAAAATTCTCACATATAATCTTTTAGAAAAACCTTTATAAAGGCCCGTTTACACAGGAGACTTTTGTCGCGCAACTCAATGCATTTTTTGTCGCGTCGAAGTTCCATCAAGTTTCGAACAGGTTCGAAACTCTTGCGACTCGCGGCGATTTTATCGCTGTTAGTTTTCACGCGTGCAAACTCGCGGCGATTTCATGGCGATTTTATCGGCGACTTGATGCAACTTCGGCGCGACAAAAATTGCATTGAGTTGCGCGACAAAAATCGCCTGTGTAAACGGGCCTTAATACGGACCCTCTCTTATACGGACCTCGGCCTTAGAGAGCGAATTCAAATAAACTTAGCCTCTATATTACGGACACTTCGGCGAAAAGGTGACGATAGCCAGTTGTGTGTTATACAATTGTTTGTTTGTAGTTACAAAACAACAACGCTTTATTCACTTTATATTCAACTGGGGAGTTCAACTTTAGAATAAAATACCATAACATGTACAGTGGTTGTGACCAAAGAGAAAATAGAATGATAAAGTTACTGTTAAAGCACACTCTGCACTTGTAAAATATCGAAAGAAGTTTTCAAAAGTGCACTTTATATTTCATTTTTAATGCAGCATTGCGTTGTACATCGTTTTAAAACAGTGATTCCTGTACCGTATGTAGATAAGATGTGCAATGCAAGTTAAGTAGGCTACCGATAGACATTGTCATTTCTGGATCAACTTGGATGCAGTTTAAAAGACGAGCGTGAGCCTGTTTTCAGTTGAATCATAAAAGTGACGCCATCGTGGTGACCTAACTTTATAATACGGACACCTCTCTAATACGGACACTTTGCTCTGACACTTCGGTGTCCGTATTAGAGAGGTTCAAATGTATCAAAACGATACCACTCCTCTTTTCGATACTTGCTATGCTCAAGGTCGCTTCCAGCCATGGAAACCAAAGGTTTCTGATTGGCCAGCCTGTAATTGCGTTTACCAAAGTCAACAGAGTCAGTCAACTGAGCCTTTTCGTCTAGTATAAGAAAGGTGAATACACCAAGGTTAAAGCAGCCATTTTTATGTGGTAAATACTGTGTAAATGTTTAAAATAATTCTGTATTATAAAATGCAAACAAAACTGCAGTTGTCTATACCAACCTAAAACCTAACACAAAAGACCTATTCGAGAACCTGCCATAGGAAATAATCTATTAAGAGATTCTCTTTTGGCTACGCAAAGAACACTTACACTGTACTTGTTCAGCTGGTATGTAATTATCTTGGGCTAAACTGTGCTGACCTGCTCCTAAACAGTGTATGAACGCATAAATTCACACATTTTCCCCGTGCAGTGAGTATACGCAAAGACCGTGCAGTTTACGATAACACGAATTTTGTAGAATGGCACAATGTTACGCTCGTGTGCTCCAGTAGCGTGAGCTAGGCTGTAGGGCATTTGAGTGCAAGGACTTAATGGCTGTGTTACCAGCTGGATTCGGCAAAAGCTTAATTTTTCAGATGTTTGTTTTTCTGTTTAAACGATTAGGCGCGAAGAAAATAGCAAGAAATAAATAGCTTTTCGATTAGCGCCAACATGAAGCTAGACGGTAACAGTTTAACCACAAGAATTAAGCAGAACATTCCACTTTTAAGTGTAAACGAATTTTTCTAGATTTGTTTGCCGGTTTAAAGAAGCATGTAAGCTTTATTTAGCGCGCGATAATTTTTTTTGGCTCTAAAATTCAAATTGAGCTTATTGAAAAACTCTGGACACTCGATTTAGCCAAACAAAAAACATTACTTCTTTTTTCAAATAAACATCTATAACAACTAGAAATTTAAAACGTTTGAAACAGATCTCAAAATTTAAACTAATTTTCATTAGTTCCGGGCTTGTGTTCGGGCGGAACTAATGGAAATGTCAATAAAACTAATGGAAATGTTGACTCCGCGATCAAACAGCATGCGGCCACGATATGCATCCCAAATTAACGCCAACATTCTAAAAACAGGTTTGAACAACAAAAACGAGATTTTTCCTAGAATCTTTGCGCTCTTTCTTAGACAAAAACTCACTAAATGAAAGGGTACCCTTCCCAGGGGGCAACAAACAATAACGTTTCAACTTATTAGAATTCTGTAACTCTCACGAAATCTTCATTCTCTGAAGAAGACCGCAGAAGGCGATCGAACATTTAGAGACAATTTTACTTTTTAGATTTGTTTTAAGCGTTTTAAATTTCTAGCTATGAACACAGATCGCTCCAACAGTTTTTACTTTAACAACAACACGCTTTATTTACTGTATTTCCTATTTGGTAACATTTACAGAATTATATAATCAATAATATAGATATATAGAGAGAGACCTGGCTGCCTGAAATAACTAAGGACATGAAAAGAGAAGGCACTGAACCAGATTTACAAAGATATCAAATCTGTAATGTATATTTTCGCTTCTTGAAAGCCAATTTGAAATTGTAAAAACGGTGTCTTTGCAAATCACCGAAAAAATCCAGTTAAGCGCCATCAACAAGCTGGCAAGTTCACTGGCTAGCGTTCCCTTTTCTACCGTCCCCCACCCACCCCACCCTCCTTTTATTCCCCTTCTCAAAGTTTCGCGGGGCCAAAATGCGGAAAAGCAACTGCAACTGCTCTTTTCAATATTTTGCTCACAAAGTTGCCTTTAGCCGTGGAAAGCAAAGCGTAATTGCCTTTATCAATACTGTATAAAGATTGAAAATAATTTCCTTTACTCTAAGTCAAAGGTATGGGACGAAACCAACTTTTTGTGCCGTCAAAATGAGGTAAATTACCAGTATGAAGCCACACCAATCCTCTTTTCGATACAGTATGGGGCCCAGTTCTCGGCCACTGTGTTCAATGCGTTTCTTCACGCCCCAGTTGAATTAAAAGGAATAGTTATTTTGTTCAAACGATAAACTGATTCTCGTGCTCTAGGCGGTATCTTGTGTTTAAACCTTTAACTCGCTATAGAAGGCTAACACGTCGAGTTTACGCGAAGGTGTAGGTGAGTTTGTTTTTTTCCGAAAACTTGTTTGTTTACGGCTCCTTAAAATTCATGGATGTAGTTAAATTGGTATTTTATCCGAATGCCCCTACCAAACGAGCTAATTTTTGGCATGTGAGACTTAGAATAATTTAACTTTCTGCTTAAGTTAACTTTTCGATGAACTGTTGTATTTTGGTCTTAATTTACTTCGAAATTTTTTCGTGCGACTTTTGCGTATTTGCCTATTCTCGGCCACCCTGCTCGCAATCACAGCTTAGCGCTTTGGGTTTTAATATAATTTCGTCTGTTGCAGCCAGAATGAAAGAAGAAGTGTTTTAAAAATAAAGTTGAATTAAGAAGGACTTTAAATAAAAACCGCGCTTGCACTGGCAGAAAATTGAAAAATCAAATTCCTTCATTATTTTGCTCATTAATAGCTTTTAGGTAGATAAGAAACCTGATGTATTTTGTTCCCCCCAGAAGTCTTCTAATTTCGAGAAAAAAACCAAAGTCGGTTTTCGTGATCGGAGCCTCAAAGTGACACAATTTTCAACCCGAAATTCGCTATCGTTAACTCTGGTCGCGTTCACAAACAAAGCCACATTAAAAACTTTGGATGCTTTCTATCAACAGAGAAACTCTTTTCCATTCGCTACAATATAATTTCAGGTCTTAAGCAAAACTCTTCGAACTGAAATAATTAAAACGGTGGGGAATACTTTTCACGATACTAGAAAGTCGAATTAAACGGCAGTTTTCAACGGAATTATTTATTATGTGGTATAACTCCAAATTTTTTCAATTGTCGTTTAAACACACATGTAAATGTTTATCTAAGACATACCTGAGAATTGGCTTGGGTTGTTGAAGGCAGCATATTTATCAATGCATCGTAGTCCCACAAAATGTTGTGATATCGATCAAAATAGCCTAACTTACAGCTAAACATTTCTTGGCTCCAAAATGCAACAAAGCAACTGTTAAGCGCGAAATTCCTTTTGCATCTTCATCCTTAGCAATTTTCCTTTATCGTGGTTCTTTTCTCTTGACGAAAGTGTGTACAGAACGCCAGAACGATCAATTTGCTTCCTCAAACTGCGTTGTCGGTGCTGGAGATTTGTTTTGCGTTATTTTAACTCCGTGACATTCTCGACCCCAGAGCTCTTACTGCGCAGACTCACTTACGTCACAATATCGTGTTTCATGTCACGTGTATTATGTCACGTAAGTCACAAATCTAATCTTGTGGCAAAATGGCGAAGAGGTTTTGCGATCAAAATGGACCTTAATTGACCCAGGTTGGCTTTTTTTATCTCACTCTTTCGTTGAAAAGGGAATTTTGCAATGGAACATTCGGCAAGAAGAAGGAAAGACGAGCATTTGGGGTTAAAACATTCATGATCGTGGCGTTTGGCAATTAGAAGTATTTACACAGTTTACGGTCATGCTGTGAAAATTTGCCGAAGTTTGATGCCCTCTAAGTGAGAATCTTTCCAATAACCCGAGCCAATTCTCAGGTATGTTTAATAAGAGTATCTGTATGCATGTTTGAGCGAGAATTGAAAAAAATTAATGTTATACCACATGCTAAATACTGCCGTTGAAAATTACTATTTCATTCAAATTTTTGTTATCGTAAAAAGCATTCCTCGTCAGTTTATTTTTTTCAGTTGGAAGAGTTGCGATAAAGCCCTGAAATTATATTCTAGCGAAAGAAAAAGAGTTTTCTGTAGATAGGAAGTGACCAAATTTCTCTGCGCGGTTTTGTAAGCGAACGCGAGGAGTGTTCATAATAGCTAATTTCGGGTTTAAAAGTTAGGAAATTTTGTGACTTCGACCACCGAAATCGATTTTCTTTGTTTTCTCAAAATTAGAAGACCTCTAGGGGAAACAAACTACATCAGGTTTCTTATCTACCTTAAAGCTAATAATGAGCAAAAAACGAAGAAAAATCGATTATCCAATTTCTGCCAGAAAATCAAATTCTTGCTCGGCCGTTCGTAAAAGTCACTCTTAAATCTCTTAGTTTTGAGCTGAATCTTATCTATTATTTCTACAACACCCAACTCTTTCAAGACCTTTTCACTGCAAAATAATCCATCCAGAAAATTACACACATATACAGAAAATTACACACGAGCTTTTTGGTGGCCGAGAACTGGGCCCACAAATAAAGCTTTTATTTTTATTAATTGCTCAGGCAAATTAATTATTGACCGGTCGATAGCTTTACACCAAAAAGCTGAATGATACAAGGCTAGCTCTGGGATAGATTTCGAGTTTCTTTCGTTATTCTGAGTAAAGTAATACAAGTTTATGTCTGAAGTGGCCGAGAACTGGGCCCCATACTGTATTCTGCTCAAGGCTGCTCAGCCGTGGGAACCAAAGCTTTCTGATTGGCCAGTCTGTAATTGCCTTTACCAGAGTTAACAACAGTCTATCAACACAGCCACTTTGTCTAGTATAAGCAAGGTGAATACCCTACGGTTAAAACAGCCATTATCATGTGGTAAATGATGCGGAAAGTTTGAAATGATTTTCTATTATTAAATGCAAACAAACCTACAGTCGTATATACCAAGCTTAAAACCTGACACAAAAGACTTATTTGAGTAGCTGCCATAGGAAATTATCTTTTAAGAGGTTCCTTTTTGACTACACAAATAGCACCTACACTGTACTTGTTTAGCTGGTCCGTTAGTGTAAAACAAATATATGTACCTGCACTTACATGCATTAAGAAATACTTAACACTGTATTTACAAAATACAAGGGTCTTGTCATTTGACTTAGATATCACAAACTATAAAATAAGCGAGCCAGTTTTCAGAGCACTCAATTCCAATTGGAGTTTTCTGCGGAAGAATCATGAAGATTTTGGCAGTCTTGGTTCTGCTATCCTTCCTCGCTGAGGTTGCGATTTCCGAAGACGACCAAACTATGGCCGTGGTATGTATTGAACTTGATTTATTTTTGAATACTCTGTACTTAAACAAGCCTTTTTTGTTGTTTAAAACGTCGGCTTTTTCATTGAGCTTGTAACGTGTTTTTATTGATATTTATAGAAGATAATGAAATATTCACTACTATGATCGTTATTTGGACAAAAAACACATATAATGATAAAAATATTAGGAACTTTGACGATTGAGGTTTATTATTATTTTCTAGAAAAACAGACGTAGATCAGTTTCCCTGTGATAAATGCAAGCTGTTGTGTCAGATATTTTTAGCAGAGGTTCGTTAGAGGGCCATTCGAAATTTGGGTTTTGTCAAAAGTCATTTAATACAGTTTGTTTTCCTCCACTGTAAAAAGGCAAAAAACTGAAGAAAACATTTTTATCGAGCCTTATTGGAAGGGTTTCATTTATAAATGCATGGAAGATCATCGCACTTAAAAAAGAGAGTCTAAAACACTTTTTTCAATAACTAATTTATTATGCATCGTTGCATATAAATTGTGAATGTTACTTGCATTCAGTTGTAAGAGAAACCATTTTAATCAGAATACTGAATGGAGACTTTATTCTTTGCTAACACGGGCGCCTTTCTCTCAGTTGTCTCAATCATTATTGTTTAACAATATTCTACCAAAGAATTAATTCTCAGCTACTTCTGTGGATTTTTTTTCTTATTTTCCGCATTTACGTTATCCATTATTTTTTCTGTATTTCATAGCTGGAGAAGGGATCGACACGAAAGAAAAACTCAATAAAAGAGAGCCTGTAGCTTAGTTTGCGCAACAAATATTCCCGCAATTTATGCGCGCAAAAATAAGAGGGAGCGGATTAGACGAAGGGATGGGGGCAAAGGGGTGAGGAGGGGGGTGGGGTGGGGCAAGAGAGAGTGCCTGTTAGCACTGAATCCACGCCCACCGATTTTATTTTTTCGGTTTTTCTCCGCCCCCCCCCCCCCCCCCCCCCCCCCCTCCTCCAAATTTTTTGGCCTCTGCCCAATCTTAGCGCGGTCAGTTTTCTCGAAAATTTCTCATTTCCTATGCAGGTTAATTGTAGCATTTGATTCTGCTCAACTGCACGATTATTTGCGTCTCACAGAATAGAGATTGAGAAGTGAATGTATAACACTATTGAAATGCAGCTTAATTCTCCAAGACCGATATAAGTTTAAATTTACCTAAGCATCCTTTAAAATTATTCTTTCAGAAATTTTTAAACGACTATGGATACATATCGCCCACTCGAAGTGGCAACCACAATGTGCCTACAGCCATCAAAAGGTTTCAAAAGTTCTATGGTCTCAAGGTCAGCGGCGAGCTGGATGACTCGACTGTCACTCTCATGAAAAAGCCTCGATGCAGTATGAGAGATCCAGTTGGAGACAATCGTCGGCGCAGATACGTTCTTTGGGGAACAAAATGGAGGAAGAATCACCTGACTTATTATGTCCAACCTGGCGAGGACCTACCGCATGTAAGTACAATTTCAAGTGAAGGTGTTTTTTTAAATGTCGTGATAGTGCAAACGTATCAGAGGAGCACTTTTTTAAACTATATTTCTCTTTATTTATGTAACACAGGATCAACAGAAACAGATATTTGCTGATGCACTGCAGTTCTGGGCTGACGTATCTGCTATGACATTCAGTGAAGTCAGCAGCGCCAGTGACGCCGACATCAAAATAAGGTAGTTTGGGGGAATCCATATCTATATATAGTATATATAAGCTCAATATAATATTCGTTTTTATTCTTTGTGCCGTGAAATTACCTTTTATTTAATTTGAAAAAAGGAGGAGATTTTCTGCTTTAATTAGACTAATTATTCGTTATCTTAAAGCGAATTAGTACACACTAACAAGAGTTGGCTCATTGAGTATTTTAGTCATATAGATTGCAACAATCAAGAAGATCATTTGCAAATCACATTAGAACCAACCACTATGGCACACGGTAACACCTAAAATACATTGTACCTAACCTGCTAAGCTATGGTAACTATAATGTATTTAAATTTAAAGATGCTTTTTGATAAGCCATACATTTGTGTTCGTTATTTACTAGTGCATGTTTTTTTTTTAATAATTAGCTTTGGAAAACAAACTCACGGTGGTACCAGCGTGGAAAGCACTTGCCCTGAACCATTTGATGGAGCTAATGGAAATCTGGCACACGCGTCTTTCCCTGAAGATGGGGTAGTTCACTTTAACGAAGACATAACCTTTACACATGGAACTTCCAGTGGTTACAATCTTTTATGGGTGGCGATGCACGAGTTTGGGCATTCTCTGGGCCTGGATCACACAAACATCAAAGAAGCAATCATGTACGCTTACTACACAGGCTCAAACTTGCAGCTTCATTCCGATGACATTGATGGGATTCAATATTTGTACGGTAAGATAATCTTGAAGATGGTACTCAGTACACAGTGGAGTAATGACGAACAAGAAACTCTGATTAAAATCATAAATTTCAACACAGGAAGTTTCAAATAAGCTTTTTGTTTATCACGTGCCAGCCCAAAATTCAAACTGTTGTTTAGTCGATGGGCATAAAAATATCAACAAAAAAACGAATGATCTGTGATAGAAAGACCCAGCTGCCTACTGGAAATACGACAGTCTTCGTTCTGTGAAATTAAAGTGAGAGAGGAGGGGGTCATTGAGACGGACTCGAGAACGAATCTGTTTACGACATTGTTGTTCAGTTGATTACGTAGGGGTGTACTTTTATTTATTTTTTTTATTATAACACGTATGTCAGCAAAAACACATTTACCAACTTGTACATTTGTTTCCCCAACGGAAATCGAACCCACGGCCTTCCAGGTACTAGTGGGCGGTCTAACCAACTGAGCTACGAGAGACTAGTTGTGAGCTGGGCCATTTACTAGGCTTATATATAAATGTTTTATTTACAAACAGGCGAGCCGCCAGCCCCCACGACCAGCCCAGCCCAGGTGCCAGACCCCACGGTTTATGGTAAGTCTGGAGCTTCCAGTGGCTCTTTATTCATTCGCTCTAGAAATTTTGAGGTTGCCATGACGATGTCATAATTACAAGCAGCTTTCGCCAAAAGACGTCATTTTTGGCATATTTCTTTTTTTTTTCAGGCCTTTTATTAAAGAAAAAATGTAAGATATATTTAATTTTACATTCCATTTGCATTCTGGCTTGGCTGTCCAAAAACATCTCCGCTATTTTCTGACTTTCTTAACAAATGGTGAAATCCAAGATGGCAGATCAAAATGGATGCAGTTTTAATGATGTCATATGACGTCGCTGTAACAAAAAACTAAGTTTTCTTGTAGAAAAGGATAAGGGCTTTCTACTCAGCGTAAATCTATTTTGCTGCGCGTAAAAAGAGCGAAAGATTCGGGGAGGGGGCATCCTCCCCCCCCCCCCCATCCCTAGCCTTATACCACTTGTCAAAAAAGTAAATGCAAAATAGCATGTTCAAAATGTGGACGTTTAGTTTACGCTTGATGAATTTTACGTCATAAAGTCAAGTAACCAACTTATTTTGTGGACCAGGCTACAGTCCTGGTTCCATCTTTCATGTTTTTTTTTTTCTAAGGACAGAAACGCAAGGAGGAAAAGTGATGAGGATTTCATTGAACTTCCCCCCCCCCCCCCCCCCTCCTCTCTTTGATTCAGGTTATATGAATATTGTAATAACTCTTGACATTATAGCTGCAAGCTGCGCCAACATTTTTGATGACTGGACATGTCAATTTTACAAGGATAAAGGTTATTGCCAGACGATGGAAGCTATAATGTCGAACTATTGCACCAACACATGTTTCTATTGCGTGTAAGTCATACAGAAGTTAATATTAAATAGAGTTGAAAACCAAGGACGTATACTGCGAAAGACTTGGATCTTCGCAAGAATAATTACATTTTCTGGCCGGCCTAAACAGATGTTTGTCTTGTTGAAAGAGATGAAACATTTTTTTTTGTCTTGAAGCAAAGGCACGAAACATACAAAGAACATGCGAAAATCAAGCAACTATTAATTTCCACCCCGACTATGCTAGAAATGATGCTCTCGCTTGTTTGTGTTCCCCCAGACTAGACGAGTGCTGAAGTATAGGAGCATGAAATGTAGATTTTATGTGTAATTAATTAGCTACACTTAATGACTGGCCCCAAGGGGAACAGCGAGTTGGTTTCCCCAAGACCCTCGAAGGGGGACGAGGGAAAACAAAACTCACTGTTTCCCGAGGGGCAGTGGCTGTGACCATGGTTTTGAATCTCGTTCAACTTCCCGGTCTACAACGCGCGCACAAGTTTGCCACGGTTTCATGACGCAAGTCGTTATCACGTGCAAATCCAAGGTTCAAGCTTTTGTCGCACGAGTTTTAGTTTTGTTCTACTTTTTTGACGCTCGTCACGTGATACATTCTCGTCCAAAAGAAAACTGCACTTCTGTAAAGAGACATAACAAACTCTTTTCTGTTTTGATTGCAGTCCTTGGTGAAAGAAAACGAAGACAAAGTGCTTGGTGCTTGGGTATCGATCTTACTTTCTTTGCGGTTTATTGTTGTAGCAGGGCATAAGAAATGTACAAGAGAATAAAAAGAATATAAATCATTTGGTGGTTTTGTTTCATTATTTTCTTTTTCCTGTGCGTTTCCGTCTATCGTTAGATTTTAAGTTAGGAGTTTCAATACATCATTGAAAATTGATAGCAAATGTTACTGAGTGACCTAATTGAAGGTCAATTGAACCAAAGGAATAAAGGGAAGATAAATCATTTGGTGGTTTTGTTTCATTCATTTTTCCTGTGCGTTTCTATCTATCGTTAGATTTCAAAATAAGAGTTTTGATACATGCTTCATTGAAAATTGATAGCGAATTAAACGTCACATGAACCAAAATTTTTTCTTATTATTTCTCCTTTTGTCCAGTGTGTTGTTGACTAAAAGCCCAATAGCCCAATAGGCATATTATCCAGTTTCAAAGAAAAAAATGCTTATTTTTAATCATTATAATCGCAGAGCGGTCGGGAAATTGTCGGAAAAAAGTGTGACGTCACTATTAAAGAGCTGCAAGATTACGGGAAATTCAACGCCGTTCAGTTCTGAAGTTCACCTGAGTCGGTAACTTCGTTTTGAGTGAAAAATCATGGTGTTTTGTGCAGCAATAAACTGAACCGAACGAACTTTTTTGTTTTTAGATCTTAGAAAGTTGCGGTTTTAAAGAAAACTAAAAGCTTAATTGAGCGCCAGATAAGTTGGTCTGTTGTGAATTTTAAATTACTCTTACAGTCAACTGTCGACACTATCGTTTTAACCAAACAGAAAGCTTCTTTCTCCTTACTTCTGAAGTAGTTTTGCTTTTTAAAAGCCAATTTTAAATTTTAAAAGCGTTACAGTTGTGGCTCACCGAAAAAGTCCAATTTCAGCGCCATTGGCGACTGTGAATTTTTTAATGGACTTGCAAAAAATTGATGGGCGTTTTCCAAAATCTTGGAGTTAGCTGGCAAATGTTTCCTCTTCTACCGTCCCCCACCCGCAAACCCTCCTCTTTTAATATAATAGTTTTTTAATTATTTTTTTATTATTTTTTTTCCTTCTTTTTTTGCTTTAAATTCAAATTAAGCTTATGGACAAACTCTCGACACTCTCGTTTTGGCCAAACAAAAAACACTTCTTTTTTCCAAACATCTACAACAACACCAAACTTTGTTTATTTCCCCTTTGGGTTCAGTAACGTAAACAAAATAGTATTCAACAAATAGATTCCATTTTGCCGTGCGTCTGTTCAGTTATAAATCACAGATGACGTCAAAATGTGGTATGAACAAAAAAGTGGCCCACGAGCCGCTAGGCGAGTGAGTCACTGGTGTTCATACCCGCGGCAAAATGGAATCTATTTGTTTTATACAATAACACAAGACTTCAGTACACTTAAGTGTGAGCAATGCCGCTACCGGTGAGCTAAAGTTGTTTTCATTTCACGATAAAGTTTCCGTAACCACGAAGCACTGTTAAAGCGATTAAATAAACAGAAAAATGGAAAATTGAAAGTCAATAAAAAAAACTATAACCTTTTTTCCATTTGGAAAGTTGTTCAAATCTGTAAGCATTAACCTAAGCGTTCAACCGCCATTCATTTGTTTCCCGTGGAGTCGTCCAACTGTACAACATCGGTGAAACACTTTCATACAAAATTTCTTCAAAATTGTTTAGCCCAGTTAAATGCTTCGAAAGTTGAACGATGCTTGGCGTATTATTTCTCACTGTAGATTTGTATTAAAGCTGAACTTTTTTGCTTTGATGTGGCCCCGCGAGTTTGAAAAACTTTGACGACAACTCTGATTTGGACTATGTACTCTGATCACGCGCGCGAGTCACCACCGCGTGACGTCATCTATGTGTCTGTACTCTAATAGATCATAAGTAAGAACCAATCAAAATGCGCGTAGAATTCAGGCTATTGTATAAAAGAATATAGATATACAGAAGGGCCTGGCTACCTGAAATAATTAATAAGTTAAAAAGGGCAGGCAGCCAGATTTACAGATATATTAAGGTCGCGGTGGATACCTACAGCATGAATAAATTCATGAAGCCAAATTTGCTTTGCTTGCATCTTTTAAAAGACTTATTTCTCGGCTGATTTGGGTGCGATTAAGCTCAAATTTTACAGAGATATAAAGAAATGATAACAGATTATGATTGTTATCTTTTCTGTGGTATGTTGCACTTAACGGCGATGTCATAGCCTTGATTTGTTAGTGCCAAATTGGGAAGAACAATATTTTGGGGCAGAGTTTGCGGAACGAGTAGGCGACAGTACATTGTGATCTTGTCAAAAACTAATCAGTCAATACCTCTAGAGTGTCATAACAGAAACGGATTTTTTAATTGAAAGTTTGCCAGCAAGTAATGGCGTTTTAAATGCGCAAATTTGAATTTAATGCCTTCTACCTCTTTCTAAAAGAGCTCTTTTAAAATTCCGCTTCTGTTATGACACACTACAGTATTCATAGTTTACTGATCTGCAGTGGCAATTCATGTAGTTCTGTATTCTCAGGACAGACAGTTCTCTGCCCCAAAATTGCCGATAAAATCCAAACTTTTAGATATCCGAAGGTGTCCCGACCAATACACGATCACGTTCCAAAGGAGAGATGCAATTATGGTAATTATATTCCACGATTTCTTGATGAGAACAATGCGTTTTTAAAAAGGACATGATTGTTTATGCGGAATATTATTGTGATTACTCTGAGTTGCAGAAATGTTCAAATTTGAATGAAAATTAGCTCATAGACTTCCTACAATCTATATGACGTATAACGCAAAGTGTTGGCTCTTTGAATTGGTTAAAATGTCAAGGAAACAGGGATATTTTTTTTTTAAATCACGCGCACATGCCCATATTTTTATCCAGTCATAAACATCTCGAAAAGCTGTCGATGTCAGTCGTTGTACGTCGTGCTTACGCTTTAACTAAATACATAATAATGACCCTAAGGTGTCCCCAGCGACCTTAATACAAGTTTCGCTATTTTCGCTTCTTGAAATCCAATTTGAAATTGTAAAAACGGTGTCGTTGCAAATCACGAAAAAATCCAGTTAAGCGCCATCAACAAGCTGGCAAGTTCACTGGCTAGCGTTCCCTCTTTTAACGCCACCCCCCACCCCACCCTCCTTTTATTTTCCTTCTCCAAGTCTCGCGGCGCCAAAATACGGAAAAGTATGAAACAACGCTACTGCTCTTTTCAATAATTTGCTCACAAAGTTGCCTTCAGCCGTGGAAAGCAAAGCGTAATTGCCTTTAGTAATACTGTATTAAGATTGAAAATAATCTTCTTTTCCCCAAGCCAAAGGCAGGGGTCAAGGCGGCTAACTTTTCGTGCCGTCAAAAAAGGAAAATAACCAGTATGAAACCACATCAATGTTCTTTTTGATATTCTGCTCAAGGTTGCTTTCTGCCGTGGGAACCAAAGCTTTCTGATTGGCCAGTCTGCAATTGCCTTTACCAAAGTCAACAGCAGTCTGTCAACAAAGCCACGTTGTCTAGTACAAGCAAGGTGAATATCCTACGGTTAAGGTATCACGGAAGGAAAATTGGCGTTTTCGTTTCAAGTGAAATTGTGTGCAAACCATCAATGGTAACCCCCCAAAAGTATATATTTTCTGAAAGCTTATTGAATAGAGATTGTAATGTTACATTTTTTTGGTCATATAGACCATAATAAGCAACGTCAGCATTTTGTTTGACATGGTCCCTTTAAATTTGCAGCTTTAGAAGTTGTGAAAAGAGAGCCGAAAATATTTTATTTAATACCTATTTTATTATATGCATCGTTGCATATAAGTTGTGAATGTAACTTGCATTCAGTTGTAAGAAAAACCACTCTAGTCAGAATACTGAATGTTCAGTTTTCTTGGTAATTTTCGTCTTACAATATTCTAATAAATAACTTCTGTGCATTTTTTCTTATATTCCGCATTTACGGTAACCACTACTTTTCTGTATTTCATAGCTGGAGGAGTGATCGTCACGATAAAGAAAATAAAAAAAACAACTAAAAAAGGCTTGTAGATTAGTTTGCGCGGCAAGTGTTCCCGCATTTTGAGCGCGCAAAAATTGGGGGGGGGGGGGGGAATAGAAGAAGTGATGGGGCAGGGGGTTGGGGGTAAGAGAGAGTGCATACCAGCACTGACACGATTTTATTTTTCATTTTTTCCCCCTGCCTCCACCTATTTTCTTTTGTATTCGGCCAAACCTTAGTGTCGAAAACTCTTCATTTCCTATGAAGATTATTTGTACCTACTCGATCGCGCTCGACAGCACGATTATCTGCAGTTCATAGAATAGAGGTTGAGGCGTGAATGTTTAACACTATTAGATGCCGCTAAATTCTCCAAGACCGATATAAGTTTAAATTTACCTAAGCATTCTTGATAATTATTCTTTCAGAACTCTCTAAACGACTATGGATACATATCGCCCCGTCGAATTGTCAACCACGATGTATCTACGGCCATCAAAAGGTTTCAAAAGTTCTATGCCGCTGGTATCAAGGTCAGCGGCAAGCTGGATGACTCGACCATCCGTCTCATGAAGAAGCCTCCATGTGGTATGTGAGATCCGATTAGAGACAATTTTTTAACCCTCGGACGTACAAGGGGGGGGTGGCATCCACCCCCCCCCCCCGTAAGGTTTTTTCCACATTTTGAAAAAAGCATTTACCCTACAATGCTGAAACTTTCGGTAGCTGTTCATTGATCCTTTGCGGAAATTTTGATATGTCAACCATGTGTCCATGGTATGTGACGTTGCCATGGTAACGTCATAAATACAAGCAGGTCTTGCCAAAAATCGTTTTTTATAACAGAAGTGCAAGATTTGTTAATTTTTACATTCCATAAGCATTCTAGCTTGATTTTGCATCAATTTCTGTTATTTTGTGACTTTCTAAAAAAATGTTGAAATCCAAGATGGCGGATCCAAGATGGCGGCTCTTATGACGTCACGTGACGTCATATGACGTCACAGCCAATTAAAATTATGTCATCTTGTAGAGTAGGCTAAGGGCTTTCTTCTCAGAGCAAAATAATTTCTCTACGCTTTAACATAACGAAAACTCCGGGGAGGGGTTCCATCCACCCCCCCCCTTGTACGATGATGGGGGTATGAGTTTGCTTGTACGTCCGAGGGTTAAGACACTTTTGTACAATTTGTTTTATTTTACGCTCCATTAGCATCCTGACTTGGCTTTGTGTAAATTTCCGCTATTTTCTGTTTCATGGTAAAATCCAAGATGGCAGTTCTTATAACGTCAGATTACGTCATATTACGTTATAGCCAACAAAAACTGAGTCAACTTGTAGGATTTCTACTCAGGCTTTTTACTCAGCGCACAATTATTTTGCTATGCTTTAATAGAACCAAAGCCTTGTGGGAGTTCCATCTTTCCCCCTCCCCCTTGCACCCCGGTGGGGGTATGAATTTGCATGTATGTCCCAGGGTAACATTGTAATACGTCGTCACGTCACGTAGTAAAATTCAAAATAGCATATTTAAAATGCAGAAGTTTTAACTTAGGCCTGATGAATTTTGCGTCGCCCTAGCTGGCAAGTAATCAACTTATGTTGTGGATCATTAGTTACAGTCCAGGTTCTATCTTTCAGCGTGTTTTCTAACAGAAACGCAAGGAGGGGAGGAGATGGGGATTCCACTTAACTCCCCCCCCCCCCCCCACCTGTACGGTCTTAGTGGCGTGATTTTGCTTCAGGTTGTACTGATATTGTAATAACTTTTCTTGACCATATAGGAGTGTGCGCCGACAGGGTGCCTGCATGTCAACGTATTAAGGATGGTGGTAAATGCAACACATTCCCTGTTCAAATGAAGTACTGGTACCCCAAGACGTGTTACAATTGCATGTAAGTCGTACAAACGTTAGTTATGTAATTCATTGAACGACCCATTTATTGAACAATTCAGTCAAAGATACCCCAACAGTCCAAGCAAGATATTTTCGTAAACAACGTAAAGCAGTTCAAAGTCTTCATCGGTCAACGGCACGTCAAGCAGCTTTGTATTTGCTTCCACGACCTTCTTTTTTCGGTTCTTTTTGTTTTGATTGTTCAATTAGACTGAAGCGGATAACCTGCAAGATGCTTGTTCAGTTCTTCTGGAGCTATTGTGCACTTTCGTTCGTCGCGTTCTTCGCTTGTCAAAAATATTCATCCAACAGTTTCACGTCCGCTTTGCTTTTATCTTGTGTGTTATTGTTTTCCTCACTTTCGACGTATTCTTCTGCCGAAGAGCCGTTAGACTGCAAAACAGTCATATCTTTTGCGAACGCGCTAGGTCTTCGAACGAGAGCGAGAGGTCTGGAGCCGAAGTCAAAACTGTGAGTGAGACTGGGGAGAGACGCTAAAAGATGGCTCGCAAAACGATCGGCGCTTCGCGTCCCAACGTTCGGCGCTTCGCGCCTTAAATGAGCGCTTTTTCGAAGAGACTTATGAGAAAAACCGACTGTTTTGCAGTCTAAAGAGCCGTGGGCTTTTCACTTTTGTTTTTCTTAGGAATACCGAGAGAGTTTCAAGGTAAACGTTGGAATTATAATCGTAAAAAAATAGCTTTTTAGCTACGCCAAGAAATGGCCTGTGTGCGAAACGCCGCCAGCCTTGAATGAAATATTTCAACTTGATACGTCTCACACGTGAAAAAACATGATACGCGGCTTCTGATTGGACGTATCATTTTCCTCACACGTGAAAAAAGCGATATGGGACATTTAATTGGTTTACATCGGTTTGCGAACGAAAATTTACTTAGCGGCTTTTCAGTGAGTAAATCTCAGTACGCATATAATAAATGATGCTCTCGCTGTTTATGTTTCACCGCAGACTAACGATTCAACAAGTGTTGAAGTGTAGGAGTGTGGAACTTAAACATCTTGTGTAGTTAAACTAAATTACTGACACCCATTTATTTTTATATTGCAGCGTGTGAAAAAAGAAGACAAAGTGTTTGGGGATCGATCTTAATTTACTTGCGGTTTATTGTTGTAGCAGGGCATTAAAAATGTACAAAAGAATAAAGGGAAGATAAATCATTTGGTGGCTTTGTTTCATTTAGTTTTGTATGATTTTAGTTTTTTTTTTGGCGTCCAATTCGGAGTATTCGCTCACAATAAGGAAGCAGATAAAGAGCGCACGCACGCGCAGTATACAAACCTTGTTATGAACTTTATGAACACTTTGTCATCATTCTCGCTCCCAGAGTGCGCGTCCCCCCTAGACCAGTGGTAGGGAAACGCGGAGAGCTCCGCGCTTCCTGACTGCTGGACTAGGGGGGCGCGGCTCTGGGAGCGAGAATGCATTGTTATTGGACTTAAGCTGTGCGCGCTTTAATTTAGTGAAATACATGGCGTGCTAAGGACCAATCAGATTTCTGAATTTTATTCTATTTATGATTAAGCGTCAAAATAATAAAAAAAATAATAAAATTCCGTTGCCATTATTCAGATGCCAGCCAAACAGAATTTTTATTAGCATCGTTTTTATACCTAATCGTACCTTTTTGGTACACTTCGGTAGCATATCAGGCGAGTTTGGTCGAGCCATGGTTCGTTTGGTTCGTTTGGTCTCGCTATGGGTATTTTGGCTCGACTGCGTCTCGCCAAAATACCCATAGCGAGACCAAACGAGCCTGATATGCAGCCGAAGCGTACCAAAAAGGTACGATTAGGTATTTACCGTACCCAAATTCAGCCAAAAATCCGGGTTTTTTTTATCGCTCTCTGTTGAAGCCATGCTTGCAAGGTACGAACTGCAAATTGTGTTGACTTGGTCTTCAACACTTTTACCAAGTTCTTCTTCTGCCTTTTTTTCCACTCCTTTGTTTAGAGTTTCATTCTCTAATTTTCAAAATCAAAATTGAGCGAAAAATTTGGAACTTTCGACTCCATTTTTTCAGTCTTATGTCTCAGTACTCGTCTGCAAACATCGCGCAATTGGCGAGCGCGCTCAAGTTTAGTTTTGGCGGGAAAGTTTTTCTCTTTTTACGACCGCTATACACTGCTTAATTTAAATTACGAAGTTCTGTTTTATTTAAACCGTTTTTTAATTCATCGTACAGTAACACCACTTTACTTCAAAGTGACCGTGATATGGTGGCATATCAGGTCAGTGACTTGATATCGTAGGATATCAGGACAGTATATCGCGCTTCTTATTGGCTACGGTAATAATGAAAACTACTTCGTCGCCTCCTCATTTGACTATTTTCCCTAATGATTATTGAGTAACTAGATCTCAAACTAATAAATGGTTTAAGTCCCAAGATATCTTCCTGATATAAAAAAATCCATAAACTGGTCAGTGATCATGTTAACTCCTCATATAGATAAATAAAGACACCGAATGGACAGAGCAAAGTGTTCGTATTAGAGAGGTGTCCGTATTATAGAGGTCACCACGATGACGTCACTTTAATGACTACACTTACAGTTTGAAGTGTTCATTAACTAAAAAAGGCCCACACTTGTCTTTTAAATGCATCTAAATAAGTATTAAGTGTACAGCATTGAGACCCCGTCATCAGTAGAGTACTTCACTGTATTCCGTAAAATTCCGGTTATCAGGCCTGGGCTTATACAACTTCGTAAGGGGTTTTAGGTGGGCTTATAAACCCCGGAGGGGCTTATATATATCCGGGAGGGCTTATTAGCGGAATAAAAGCCACGGCAGTGTTGATCGAAATACGTTTTTAGTTAAGTTAAAAAGTCATAAAAAGCAACATTTAGCCCTGTTCAGTGCTGTCATTCAGTAGAGGTTAGCTTGTGTTCGGGGGGGGGGGGGGGGAGGGGGGCTTATAAGCGAGGGTGCTTTTACTGGAATTTTACGGTTTTCAGCGTGTATACGAAACACTGTTTTCAAACGAAATGATCTCCAACGCAATGCTGCATGAAAAAAAAGGAATATGAAGTACAATTCTGAAAGCATCTAAGGTAAATAAAGCGTTGTTTTTTGTAACCCAAGCCTTGTATTGCATACACAAACTATCATCAGCTGATCACCGGAGAGTACGTAATAGCGACGTTAAGTTTTAATATATAAATTTGCTGCCTGGAGCCGGGAGTAAGAGCTCGTTGTCCGTAGTAAAGAGGATCCGTATTACGGAGGGTTTTCTTTTTAAAGAAAATGTTAGAATTTTGTCGGGACATTGGAAATTGTCCATAATAGAGAGGTGTCCGTAAGGAGAGTTCGACTGTTGTAAATTAATGCCAATGATACAATCTGATTGGCTGAACCATCGTTCTCTGTTTTAACAATAGTGTTTCTGTCGAGGAACTATCGGCTGATAGTTGCCCCGCGGGAATTTGATGTTCTTAAAACAAATATTAGCCCGAGAAGCGAAGCTTCGAGGGCAAATATGCTAGTTTTAAGAACATCAAATTTCCAAGGGGCAACTATCAGACCGATAGTTCCGAGACAGAAACACTCTATTGGCTTTATTGTTCACCACTAAATTTTCTTCCGCGCGCACATACAAAAACAAGCATCGTGAAACCCACTAAATGCGGTGAATTTGGTTGGGTTTTTTTGTCTGCAGGCAGCTTGTTTACAAAAAACAGTCACGGGCGGGCACTATCGATCCGGGCATTTTTCACGGGAGGGCACTATGGGCTGATAGTGCCCTCCGGCGAACGGGCACTATCGCGTCACGTGTTCAATTTAAACCAATCAGAATCGGATAAAATTTAGTGGTGAACTATAACAGCCATTAGTGTGCAGTAGCTAGCTGAAAGTCCTCTACAATGGCGACCTTTTCTCGTTTCTTCGACGTTTTGAAGGAAGATTATCTTTTATATTACTGGATATAATTCAATTCTCGAGAACAATAAAAGCAGGGTATTCACTGTATCGCGAATTTAAACGTCAAAATTGAATGAACTGATAAGAGTGCGCGGACACAGCTGAGAGTTCAGTCCTGGCGCTAATTCACGCTCATATAAGGCCCGTAGGCTAAACGGGGGAGGGGGGCGACATGATAGTAATGATCCCTTGTTATGGCAAAGTGATAATTTTAAGGTTAGCTTTAAAAGCCAACTAACTGACTACAGCTCCAGATTTCCGTTGTATATGGTTGTTTGTTCTGCAGCAAATCCGAAAATGCCCGTTTTCTACTTCATGGGACAACAACAAAAACACATATCTTTTCCTCCAATTTTTTTTAATGAAAAAATAGTTCTGAATCCAAAAGTACTAGTGTACATTTGAAGCAAAATTCAAGCCTATTCCTTTCCGTTCATCAAGAAAAAATTCTCATCAATCTTTCAGTAGACTGACCAATTACCGTTCGATTAGAGCAATGCTTGCAAACCTGTAATTTCCTTATTGGTGACCAAAAAGAATGTCTGCATGGGTAATACAGCCATGTCGGTGAAATGCAAGTCCACCTACGTCTATTTCATACGTTTTTTTGTAAAATTCGAGGCACCCAATCCTAGGCTACCAGCAAAATACTGTGCACTCTTTGGAAGTCAAACTTTGCCCAAATTGCCTTAGCAGGTCTCGGAATCCATCCACAGAACGGCCAGAGAGACAAATTCACTCATGAACCGCAACCGCCATGTTTCGATACAAATGTTATTGGGTTTTCAATTATTGTCAAATGATCTCTCACCTTTGGTTTCTTTCCGACGTTTGCCTCTACCCACCATTCTAGCTCTACCCACCATTCCAGCTTAATGATGCCAGCCTGGGAGGAAATGACTCCGAAAAACACTTATATTAACAAAACGAAATTTTTCTTATATGCAATCACAATTAATCGACCGGTTGGTTCGTTTTAAGAGAAAACGATCCTAGCCGGGCAAAAACCAGCCCACGGCCTGAATACGTAGAGAAAAAAATGAAAATCATTTTTTGAAGGGAAACGAATCTAGAATTTTAGATCTACAAAAAAAAAAAAAGATTATTCGCTCTCGATTCATAGAAGCTCACATTCGGATTATTAATTATTATCCAATCGAAGAGTCAGCGACTTCGACTTCTTCGACTACGGGCTTGGGTCTGGTGTCGCCAGCAACTGGTACTTTGACTTGTTCTCTTACCGAATAAGTGAGGCATCGATTTGCTTACGATCCAGTGGCCCTCCGAGTACTTTTTAAACTTATTTCTGCTTGCGACTCCGACTTTCAGATTAGTAGTAAGGGACCATTCATTATTTATGTAAAGGGTGGGAGGGAAAAATATGTCCCCCCCCCCCCTCCAGGCCAAGTGACCCGCCTTCTTTATTCAATATTTACGTGATGACCCCCTCCCCCTCATATCTCCTCTTATATGCCTTAAGTATTAAATGCATGTTACAGACAATCATAAGATGATTAGCTACTTAGCAAAACAATGGAACTAACCTACATGTACCATATCACAAAATCAGCGTATCGTGTGGACTAGTGGCCACTTTTTCGTCCACTTCTTGTTGTCTGTTGAACAGGGGGCTCTGCTTCATACAGTTCACCTTCATAACTACCTCTTAAAATATGCCTCAAACTGCTGATCCCCCCTAAAATTATTTATAAAAAAAAGTTTAGCCCCCCCCTCTAGCCAATCTCAAATAGCCTTGACCCCCCCACCCCTTCCTTTTTCCCTCCCCCGTCACCTCTACATAAATAATGACTGGTCCCTAAAGCCAGACTTTATTAGTCCGCCAAGCCCTTTGGCCCTGGGAGGTTGAAATACTCGTAGTCGCTTTATGCTACAGAAATCAGAAAAAAGTAACAGTAACCACTTTCTGGCTCAATTTTTTTTAATATGTTCGGTGTCAGTACTTTACAACAAGCTCCTTACTTAAGTTACTTTTCCTATAAAATAATAATGTTACTTATATAGTGATAAATAAGCTTACAGTGTAGTATAATTTTTATAAGTTAATAGTTTTTAAGTGCTTGTCCCTAATCTCTTAGTGGGACGCAGTACTGTACATGTATACATGACAGTACCATCTTGAATACTTGAATTGCAGATATAAATTACATTAATTTATGTACTGTCTAAGAACCATGCATCTCTTAATGTGTAATAAAAATAAACAAGAAATAAATAGCAATAACTTTTTAACTTGGTGGACAAAATTGCCTTTAGATATTGAAATCAAGATTACTTTCAGTGCTATTTGCTCAAACAAACCTCATGGCAGACGCCAACAAGGAATTTGACTAGTTATTCAAAACTAAAATTATAGAACAAGTGCAGTATTAAAATTTTAAGGTCATGTTAGCTGACGAAATCTACGAGGTTGATGAGACTAAGGGCCTGTTTAGATGAAGAAAAGTTATTCCCTGTAGGAGGTTTAACCTGACTCTCTCCAGAGCCATCTTGTACCTAGCATTTATGGGAGAAAAGTTGTCCTTGCCAACCGAGCCAAAAATCGTCCCTTCCAGTTTCATGTATGCTGCGAATGTCTAGACTTGTCCCTGGTAAGTGAGACAAAAAGACCCAAAATGTTTACATGGAAAAATGGTGGCTCGCCACTCAGGGTCACCCTGCCCCCCAAGTCAACTTCACAATTTCTCATATAAAGGGTTCACTATAAGAAATGTATGAAAAGTTTTCGCACCTGGGGTGGCTCGGTGCGGAGGGTAACCTTCCTTCCAGGAACTACTTTTCTCCAAATAAACAGGCCCTATAAGGTAGCATACATGCACATTGTGAGATTCCCTTCTTTTTTTCTTTCTATTTCCTGGTAGAAAGAGAAGGGGATCTCGGCCTCACAGGGTATGAAAAACATGGCATACTGTTGAAGGCCCCCTGCAGTGTGTGTCTGCTCACCACACACAATAAAAAAATTATAATTATACATCATTAAGCTGATTGTCAAATACATGTAAAAGAACCAAAATATTTAGCCAATAAAATATTAACCTGACATTAGTTGGCTACAATGTACCAACTGAGAGAATTTGTTGAAATTGGCAGACATGTACTTGAGGCAAAGATTTTTTTCACTGACAATAAATTAAAGTTGGAAACTATTTGTTACAAGTTGATACACATGTCTGTTATGTGCACATCTATAAATATATAATGTAACTATAAGAACAGGATATTCAAGTATTCGACTTATGAACCTGTAGCTAATTACAAGCAGCTGATTAGAGATTTGTTGACATGACCTTGGAGTCTAAAACACTTCAATCTGTAATAAATATTCTAAAGATAATATTACATGTAGAAATGACAAGGAAAATAGTACTTAGGTAAATTTATAATACTCTTAGTGTCATAGCGCAGATGGCCTTTTTCAAACATTATTTTATCAATAACAAAATAAAAAAGATATAGCATCAATTCCCTAAACTAAACTTAGAACCAAGGCAATTTTGAAAAAAAAAAAAGAACTACCGGTATGCTGTTGCCATTTTTTACAAAACTTACTATAACTTAATCTTCTACGTGCAAAGTAGGATATAAAGCTGTTAGTATATGTTTATGAACTATTCTAATAATGCTATCTGCAACTACAAGCTTAAGGGTCTTATATATGAATAACTTAATAACTTTACTTTGCATGCAAGACTTCCTGTACATTGTACATGTATAACTACACCTGATTGAAGAAACGTTGACCCGTGAAAAGCATAAATGATAAACAATGCAATCCAAATGTTTACTGGGAAATCGGAAAAAGAAATCGTCAGCTTCTGTGACAGAATGAACATAATAATAAGACAGGTTACATAAATCATGCTTTCAACGATCTCAAAGAAAAAAATTCCTTGATTATAAAGAAATTGAACTTTACTAAGCTAACCAATGCTGTGTACCCAGAATCCCATTCGGTCTTATCGTTCATGGTTTGTGCTTTTCACGGGTCAACATTTCTTCAATCAGGTATATATATATACAAGGTACATTGTACTTCGCCTTCTAAGATCTAATTATTAAATCTAAAAAATATATCTATAAAATCTAATAACGGTGAGTCAATCTGGACTTTCTGATGAGACCATTGAGACCTGCAATAGTTTATATTGCTAAAGATCCATCTTCTTTTACTGCAAGTTAGCATTCAAAGATGGAGTTTACTTGTAGAATGCACAGTTAAATAATAAAATTATTTAATTTTCAGCACACTTTGCTTAAAGTCACTGTTTCTTTAAAGAGCCAAAAAATAAAATAAAATAACCAAAAATACCTCTTGATACAAAAAATATAAGTTAATATATAATTATTTAAACACAAAACTTTACTGTTGTTCAGCTATAGATATACACTGTAACACAGAGACTACAATTTTATGCTTTGTGCATTATTTTTATAAATACCTACTGTTGTGATGACAGGATTTGTACATATGTTCATATTTTGCATAGCAAAATCCAATACTTATTAAATCCATTAATATTTTAGAAACTATTGGTAAGTTAAATGCGAATCCTTTTCTGTGGATTCAAAGTACCATTTGCATGTAAAAGACACCAAAAAGGTCACTGACTGAAACATTTGGTTTATATGAAAAATAAAAACCCGATATTTCATTTTCCATGTTGTATATTTCAAGTCTGGAAAATGAGTCAAGAGATTCCATACATTCTCTGATCTCGACATACAAAGCTATAGATTACTAAAAAGCCCACAGCTAAAGACCAATGTACTGCACTACGAATATTGTAATCCTTACTGAAGAACTACTCAACAACAAGTGCAATATTTACTTGTCTGAAGGTCTGGGTCCTGTTGTTCAAAGCATGATTAAGCTAATCCAGGATTAGCGTGAAATTTGATTTCAGTTTTATATAATTTCGTTAAGGTTTTCTGTTAATATTTTCTGTCCCACAGTTTTGACATGGACCAATCTCAAAATATTAGCTTTGATGAACCCTTTAAAACAAGAGAAATTAAAATCTTGATCATCTTTTAATCCTGGATTAGCATTAATCGTCTTTCGAACAACCCGGCCCAGGATCCACCACTGGTTAGTACTCTAAACAGCTGGCTGTTGTGATAATCACATTCTTATGTCTGCAGAAATTTGCAGTGGCATATTCACAGGGTGGCTCTTGATCCACTATTTCCAGATAGAAATAAAATTTAGTTGAATGTGTTGGTTTATTTTTTTGAGCGAAAAAGACTTGAGAACCCAGAGAAAAACCCTCAGAGGAACCACAAAAACCAACAAAAATTTGTAACTTCGATAATTTTCATGTTCACAGCCTTTTTAGTGCGATAAACTTCATTAGCCTATACTGGACATGTCAGTGTACTGTCCCATTACAAGTACCATAAGATTGTTATTTTCTCTTATAATATACTTTACAGAATCCGTAAAGCAACGCACCCAAAGTTGCATCTTGTGTTTACTGCGCCAACCACAATCCACTTGTTTTGGTCCTTGTCGTAATACTCGATGCTGTTTGTCACACGACCACCCACAACATAAATGGTGTCGTTCACGACTGCCACGCCCAGACAACGGCGTCCAGCATTCATTGACGCCACAGCCTGGCTCCACCTATCTATTTCTGGATCATACATCTCGACACTGTTGCTACAAGACTCTCTATTATCTGATCCTCCAATGGCGTAAAGTTTGTCATTAAGAACAGCGACACCAAGACTCCAGCGTGCAGTGCTCATTGATGAAATGGCTTCCCACTGGTTAGCATGGGGGTCATACCTCTCTGCAGTGTTCAGCGGTGCCCAGAGATGGTCTAAGCCTCCCACAGCATATATCTTGCCTTTCACCACAGCAACACCTGAAGTTGAAAATACCACGTAAATTCAAAATCCTTCTTGTGATGATGGACATACTTACATGTAAGTTTACCAATTATTCAGTGAAATCGCATAGAATATAGCCTGATACTTAGCCAACGAGGCTGACTAGGCCAAGTAGGCTAAAATCAGACGATATTCCACAAGACTGAGCAGGATCCTGGTAATTGTTTTACTATTCACCAAATTGTCAACAAAACACATTTTGCAGATAGAAAAACTGTAATAAATTATGCAGCACTTGCATATACATACACATGTACATATACATTGCAGGATATCTGTTATGTACGGATGACAGATAACGTTAACATTTTGACCATATACAGTATCATTGGGCAGCCTGCGCATTTGTTGAATAATCACAGATGATATTCCGCAAGATTAAGCAGGATAATTGTTTTATTATTTAGCAAATTGCGGTAATCTATGTACATTGTATATCACAGGATATTTCCCTTGTAAAAATTTTACCGCGATCACGCCGCGAACGTGCCGCGAATCGCGGCGCGTTTTTGGCCGCCGCGATTGGGCTTGGATCGCGCCGCGATTCGTGCCACGATTCGTGCCGCGTTTTTGGCCGCCGCGATTCTCACATCGCGGCGCGATGGGTCAGGAATCGGGCCGCGATTTGGCTTGGATCGTGCCGCGATCGCGCCTAAATCTTTAAATTTAAAAAAAATTATCTTGGGGTTTTGCATACCGACAAAACAAACACACAGGCTCTGTATCATTTATTTACAGAAGCTTACAGAAAAAGACGGCCAGTTTTGCTGCCGAGCACAATTATATTTCGCAAAGCCGGAGAGCGTGATTGAGTCTTTAGTTCACAAGCAAATAAGTGAACAGTTCTTCTGTAAAATGTGAACAACACATACATAACGGCAACTAACCTTTTACTCGTGCTCAAGCGAAGGAAGATGCAATGATGTGATCTACCAAACGAGCGAACTATCTCTCGGTCATGTATCTGCGAAGAAGCGCGGCGGCGGCCGAACCGTCGAAGATGCGCTTTTCCCCGAAGCTTTTTTAAATAATACAACATTTAAGTCCCAAGCATCAACAGGTACAACTTCGCATTGAATGGTTCTTACCGTCAAAATGTTTTTCTCTTTCCACTGTTCGAGTTTTGCAGTTTTTTAAAAATCACAGTTCAGCTGTAAGGCAGTCAACAAAGTCCATGACGATTAAGCACTGTTGAAATTTTAAACAAGCTGTCGCTCGAATTAACAAAACAAATTCTAGCAGTTTTCACAGAGACGCTTTTCCCTCAAGTTAGGTCGCTTCTAAACTCTTGTTATTAACAGAAGCAGCTAAAAAAGAACACATTTTTCCAGTCCTGATTGTGAAGAGAAAACATACCAACTTTCTCGAAATAAAATTTATTTTCTGCTTGGGATGGCGTGGCGATTGCGCGTACTATGCACCACGTGACCCAACTCAGCCAATCGTAACGCTTAGTTCACGACACCTTGCGGCAAAAGGTGGGAAAGGACTTCGATGTGTGTGGTCTACGATCGTGGTCTACGGGAAGGTAAATATAAAGCTCTAAAAAAAGCTCATTCTGACAGCCTCTTCGGAGCCACAATTAAAGTAAATGCCATATCTAGAGGATTTTTCAATGCGAAAAACGCAATTGCAGCGAATTCCTGATTGTATTTGCATTTGAAGAAAATGGCCGACAGAAATTTGTCATTGGATTGCTCAAAGGTATTAAGGTTCCTCAAAGATAAGAAAAGAAAGAAACAAAGTGTTTGAAAAGATTAAAAAACGGACTGTTAAGAAATAAAAATTCTTATCTTTTAATTTATCTTTACTCATTATCACGCGCCGCTTTGTCGTGCCAGTTCGTCTAGACTAAAACTAAATAAAACTTTTCTCGTGGGAATCCCGTCCTCATGGCTCACTGTCACGTAATAAAATGTTTTTCGACATTTTAAATCAAACTAGTTTTATTTCTACTTTGATTAGTACTTAAAGTTTATTTCATTAATACAAGTCATGATTTGCGTTACGACCACAGCATGATTTGTGAGAGTTTCAAAGCATATTGACTTTCTCCTGGTGATCGAGAAGTGAGTTCTCGCTGGGAACACTTCCCGAGATTTATTCCAGCCCCCCAAATCGCGGTGCGGTGGTAATCAATCGCGCCGCGATCCCGACTATCACGGCAATCGCGGCGCGTTCACGCTCACTTATAATCGCGTCGTGCATGATCGCGTCGCGATTGAAACAAATCGCGGCGCGATCACGACATTCGCGGCGCGATCGCGACATTTGCGGCGCGATCGCAACTATCGCGGCGTGTTCGCGTTCATTTACAATCGCGTCACGCATGATCGCATCGCAATGGCAACAAATCGCGGCGCGATCGCGTCAATCGCGGCGCGATTGCGGTAAAATTTTAACAAGGGTTGTTATGTACGGCCGGCAAGGTTTTCAAATCAATCTGGCGACCAGCAGAGTTCTGCCAGCTACTTGATAATTATAATTTATGTCACCGGGTTACAATCAGCAACAAACAAACTTGGCATTATGTCACAACCACCTACTCTTTCAATTGGTGACATCTACTTCAAAACATTTTGAAACCCCTGAAACGCTAGATGATGGATAACATGGATAACAAAAACAATCTGACCATAATATGTGGGCAATGCACGCATGCATGCATTATTTTGTTGAATAATAAAAATTGTTATCACTGTGATTCAATCCAAGTGACCTGGTTGTAGCCCTGGCCAAAACTAGGGTTAATATTGTTCTTAGATTGAAAACATGCCATGGTGCCTAAGCCTGATTTCAGGCACAAAATATCTTTGGTCTCTATAGAAGTGCACACCTGATGGGAAGAGACAGTGATAAATGTAATGATAATCAATGATTATCATAATGATTTTGATTGTGATAGTGAGGTTGATGATGAGAATGACAGCGGTAAGGATGATGATGATGATGCTGCTGATGATGATGATGATGCTGGTGGTGATGATGATGATGATGTTGTTGATGTACATGCAATGCCAGACATTCAAGTCAGCAAAATTTTAAACAATTATTTCGGATGATTAGAGGTACCTGGATAGTAGCGAGCGTACATCATGGATGGTAAAGACCTCCAAGTCATGGTTTCTGTATCAAACTGCTTGGCGCACATACTGCTGTGGCCTCCAACAGCGTAAATGTATCCCTCGTACTCACAGACACCAGCCCATTTACACTGTACATCGGGACCTGTTGCGACCTGAATCCAGGCATTGGCGATGGGGTCATACTTGCCGACTTTGTAGCGACTGACAGTGTACAATTCATCACCAACGGCAACCACACGAATGTAATCCTCTCTGGACACATGTGCGACAGTCATACCAGCGACAACTGACCATTCCAAGGTATCCACATTAAAGCATTGCACACTGCTTATTTTCTGGCCATTGGACCAACCACCGATGACGAAAATCTCTTCTGATGCCATCCGAGGTCTGACACGGAAATTATCAACGGCTGATGTTGATTTGTTTTCTAGCGCAGTTTGGTAGCTGATAGCTTCACGAATAAGCTCTTTGCACATTCTGTATTCATTCATGAGCCGCCGAATGGACTGGTTGCCATGCAAATATTGGAGATTCATAAGAGGAAACCTCACATACTGCATGATATCTGGAACAAAAGACTTTCTAACGTCCATGTCATGAGAAATCCACTGCCAGACGGCTTCAAAGACCATCTCTTCCGACTGAACTTTCAGTGAATCGTCCATTACCAATTCTTTCAGTTGTTTGTAAGGCATTTTCTTAAATTCCTCCTCTTTGTACACGTTCGCGAAATGCCACAGAGCGAAACGGTTCGCATGTTGACTTAAATCCTCAAGGCAAAAGAGATCAGCGACGAACTGAAGACCTATACAGTTCGAAGGAGTCATGTTTCGCCGAAGAAACGTTTCGCAATGATCGACCAAACTTGTAAGCCGCAAAAGAACACAAATTCGCAGTATTTCTTCAACATTGTACACATTGAGCTCGAGTTCTGTTGTGTAAAAATAGTCAACGATTAGTTGTAACGCGTCGGCATCGACTTCTTTTAGATGAATCTTTTGTTCGCTAGCCTCAGAAAAGCCCGACAGAAACATAGCTCTGAAGTATGGACTACATGCCGCCAAAATGGCTCGGTGAGCGGTGATTTCGCGCTGGTTGGCCACGAGTGTGACATCGGATAACTCTTTTCGTCGCCTCATACTGTCCAAAACTTCCAAAATATCTCTGGGAAGAGAATCTTCGATGACAACAGTTGAAGTAGAATCCATCGTGGCGGTAAATTTCTCATCGAATGAAACGAAAAGCTTCGAGAGAAGCTTTTTTTGTTGTTTGTCCCGTTGTTGATACCGGAAGACAAAAGAAGACCGAGTGATGTTGAAAATAGAAAGGACTGGGAAAAGGAAATGATTTTATGCATCAATGGACCTTCCCTTGGGAAGGTATTTTGCTGTTTCCTTTCACTTTCAATATTTCTATAACGTGTCGAGGGATTAATATGCAGAGTATGTAACTCAAAACTTCCATATGGCAAAGAAAATGTCAACCGTTTTGATGCGAGAAGCTATTTTTACTCTTGCGTCCCTCCCCACCCTCCTCAGTTTATTGACTCATTTCCATTCCCTCTCGGAAATTAACCCCTGATAAAATTCAATATGGCGGATCTCGTCAGTTGTTTTGCGAAAACAGAGTTGCTCAAACAACCACAGGGAGGAGCCAAATTCGACCTTTGTAAATATTAAAATGTTCGATCTATTTCGTAGCGCTTGTCATACGATCTTTTTGTTTACGCTGACGATCTTGTGGCGCCCACGGTCATTGAGCCTGCGGCTACGCCAAGCGCAACAGGATTCCCGCTGGTTTAACCATCGCGTAAACAAAATGATCAGATAACCAGCAACTTAACCAGGGCGGGAGAAGCGCTGCGAAATAGATCGAACATTTTAATATTTACAAAGGTCGAATTTGGTTCCTCTGCTCCCTGTGAAACAACCTTCAACAATGTGTTGCTGATAGTGGCTCGATGAATAGCAGAAAAAAATTATGTTCCGCAGACGACCGGACAACGGAGGAAAACAAAAGGTACCGCTATTAATTGGGGAAAGACTTTTAGATGCTAATTAGCTAATCAATGTCTGCAAAATCAGTGATAGACTTGCCCCAAGTCGCTCGTTTTTTCTTTGCATCTATAGTTACTTAAATAAAATCGCTTTGAAATCAAGCGAGAAAGACCACTTGAGTAAAATCACCTTTGTAATCGCGCGGGATTTATTTCTGTGAACGCGCGCGCGACCTTACCGAGGAATGGCTCGGAACGAGCGACTTGTGTCACTTGCAGGAAATCGATTCTGGCTGACGTTTATTGCCGCGAAAAATTGCATCATGCTTGTGTGCACTGAATTGGTTTCTTTTATCGTATTGACGTCAGTTTCGTGCGCCGTGTGCAGCTGACGCGCGCTGTGGCGTGTGTTAAAATTGCGATTTTCTTCCCTTTTTGTGGGAAATCATACTTAGGGCCCTTGATGGCTCTCTCATTCCTGTAAGATTTAAAAGGGACATGCACAAAAAAAGACAATTGTGTTGTTTGTTCTAAAACTGGTTTAACTGCCGATGTGAGAAGGAAACAAGTCTACTTAAGAGCTGAAAAGTTAAACGCAAGCTTGTCTCGCGAGCAGCGCGCGAAAGTTGGCGGGCACAGCGCGCTCAGTAAGTTCGCGCGCAATACAATATGATTGACATAATCTCGATGGCGTCACCGGTGGAAAAATCCACCGGTGACGCCATATTTCAGAATTGGCGCGCTGCAGGTGAGCCAAGTCGCTCGTTCCGCAACGATCCTCCGCCATTTTGTTTCTCATGCCTGCGCGCGCCCATTGTTTCCGTATCCAGCGGTCTCCTGCGAATCTAACGAGCGACTTGAAACAAGTCTAAATCAGTGACTGCAATTCGATCTGCACTGGTATGATCTGCAGGATCTGCAGGCCCATTTGTCTGTATTGGGTATACTTTTATAAACTTGTGTATTTTATAGCTGAGTGTAGCCTGTAATCCTTTCACTTGCTCGCCTGGTTTGCTTTAGAATAAGTTGACTTGATCTCTCATAGCCCTTTCGTTTCTGTTAGCCAGCTTTAATCTCGTACCCAGATCTTCTCAACCCTCGGAGAGAACATCTGGTAAAGTCGGATTTTGCCACAGGCTTCCCAAACTCACGATTCGAGAAATCGATCGAATAAACGATTTATAAAATCATATGGAGTTTAAAATAACGCGGAATAAAAGCGCTCGACGAAATAAAATTTTACATTTTTTTCAATGAAATAAAGAAAATGTACTCACCTTTCTTGAATCCTGTTGTCCTTTTGGGCTATTTCATCGTTTTTGGGTTTCAGGTTCTAGTTGTAGCCGGCTACGACTAGAACCTGAAAACCCTCCCAAAAACGATAAAATAGCCCAAAAGGACAACAGGATTCAAGAAAGGTGAGTACATTTTCTTTATTTCATTGAAAAAAATGTAAAATTTTATTTCGTTGAGCGCTTTTATTCCGCGTTATTTTAAACTCCATTCAAAGTCTTATAGATTTGTTTAGGTTAATTGGTAATTGATTTGTTAAGTTAATTGGTAAATGTAGAGCTACTCTGTAGAAATGTTACCAATAAACCGTTATTATTATTATTATTATTATTATTATTAGAGCGCTCAAATCTCCAACGGTCTAATTTGTAACACAACACCGCGCGACTTCAAGCAGTCACGTCCCACTCGATGCGCTAAAAATAACTCACTCGTATGCTTACATAAATCATTCATACGCTCGCATAAATCATTCATATGATTTCATAAATTGTTTATTCGATCGATTTCTCGAATCGTGAGTTTGGGACGCCTGTGTTCGCATTGGTAACGTTTAAAACACGAACGCGTTTTTAGCAAAGCCTTCAAATCCAAATATTTTCTTACTAGCTAACGTACGGCGCGCGCGTGCAAAACAAATTTTGCATCATCCGCGCGCAAATGCTGAAGCTGTTCATCAACCAATCAGATTGGCGAACTGAACGCACTTGACCAGATGTGTACTACCGTGGTAAGTAGACATCTGGGTACGAGATTAAGCCAGTTTGGCACGAGAAAACGAAAGGCTCTGGGCAGGCACATAGGATTTTTGAATTAATTTGAATTGTTTTGATTGACTGTTTGGAACGAAGAATTCCTAAACGGAAGTCGAAAACGTAATGATTCTTTCATACATTCTTTTGAAACATCATGACTTTATATTAACATGAAGACCAGAAGTCCTAGAATCTAGGACTGGAAATCCTGTGTCCCCAGAGCCCTTCGCTTTCTCGTGCCAAGGCCTAGCCGGCTAAGAGAAACGAAAGGGCTATGGGGACGAGAATAGAATATGCCCGGTCTTTGAACGAGAGGTCTGGGGCCAATGTCAAAACTGAAAAACGACTGCTGTGATGTATGTATGTATGTAGCATGTAGTCTATGCATGCACATACACAGTGTACATAATGGCACACTAGAATCCTAACGCACTTGGGCCTTCAGGACTGTTTTGACAGGTGAGGGGTAAATTGAAGATCAGCCAGCAAGGCCATACCTGCCTTTGCAACCCAACAATTATTTTTGTGCACTTTCATAGGACAAAACACATCACGTGGCACAAAATCAGAAGATGGGTATCAGATAAAATATGGGTCAAAACCCCCCTCCAATTTGATGTCCATTGCCTGATTTTATATAGAAGTACAAAAAAAAACAAAGAAAGAAAGTCACCTTTTGAGGGTCAAACCAATCAACTTGCATTTTGTTTGCTGATATTATGCTATGATTATTACCTTTTTTATTCCTACAAAGCACATTGTAGAATTTAATTGGAGGGTAATAAAATAAATAAACCCCTTTCTGACTTGAAGGGTAATTACCCTTGGTTGAAAGATTGTCCTCAAAATTTCACAGTTGCCCTTGAAGCCTCGCTTCTCGACTAGCCTGTGAATACAGCCGCCTCTTATCCCTCCTACCTCTCATCAATCCTGCTTCTACCTGCCTGCTACTATGTGCAAAAACGTAGTAGCAGGAGGGATGAGAGGCGGCTGTTTTCACAGGCTTCTTCCTGACCCACTATTCATTTTTTTTTGTGATTGTAATGTTCAGCCTTGGGCATAATCCTCCAATTAACCAATCACCTGTAGGGTTCTTTACTAATAAAATAAATAATATGTATGTTGTAACCCAAACATTATGCCAGAAGGGAGATAGGATAATATGCGAGCCAGCGAGGCATGCGAGGCAGAAATCCCAAATCCCAATAAAAGGCTAACCGCAAGCTACCTAAACTAACTTTAGGCTAACCGAAGTGCTATATAGGCTAACCAATGTGTTATTTAGGCTAACCTGAATGGCTTGCATGACTCGCTTGACTCGCGAGCCATGCGAGCCATGCGAGCTAGAAATCCCTAATCCCAATAAAAGGCTAACCGTAAGCTACCTAAGCTAACTGCAGGCTAACCAGAGTGCTATTTAGGCTAACCGAAGTGCTATTTAGGCCAATCAATGTGCTATTTAGGCTAACCGAAGTGGCTCGCATGGCTCGCTGGCTCGCAGATTATCCGGGCCCCCACAAGGCTGCTCACTTTTGGCCTGGGGAGGGAGGGGAGATGTCCAGTCCCCTTGTTATCATACTATGTACTATGTAGAATGTAAGACTCTTTAACCCTCTTCCATCCCCCTCACCCACAGTCCCTGATTATAGCTTGCCTTGCTGTCTGTAGGAAGACACTGTACCAGAAATTGAAGATGATCAACCAAGAAATCCATTTACAGAGTTGAGACTTCTCTCTTCGCACACAGACATTGTGCATCTGTTAACCATCATTGATGACAGGAGGTAAATACCTTAGATCGATGTCAAATAAATGCTTGCTTTTACCCTAGCTTTCCTCTGGGAGAATAAGGCCATGTCAAAATAAATAAATTGAAGGACCGAGAGCAAAAACAACACATCGAGTTTTGGCCAAATTGAAAATTGTCACAAACAACTCCAAATTTCACACGCAAGTTCGTTTACATGTGCTTAACATTGATCTGTATTCAAATTCGCTGGATTTAGCTTTGTTGTTCAGAAATTACGTATGCAAAGAACAAAGGCGTTTTGCAAAGCTTACGTTCTCCACAGTCAGCCAGCAGTATGAGTTTTTCGACACATCGCATGTAAATCTTTCCTTCTAGCGTTATTTAACTGTCCGGGGAGGTTGAAAAACGTGTCAGAGCCATGCTTTTAGTTTCTAGTCGCCATGTTGAGGATTCGCTTTAAGAAAAGGACTGGATCTCACATTGTGACGCGATGTCACCTGATAGGTGTCACGTGAGAGGAAAGAGAAAAAAATGGCCGTTTGTTCCTGAAAATCAAAGCCTTTGGTTAGTTTTAGCGTAAGTGCGGCTGCAGGTGGTTGAAGGACATCATTAAGTCTGAATACCCGTAAGTTTAAAGCATCGCTCGAAGAACTGAGGGATGTTCCTGCCTTTGTTTTGTACAACAGCGCTGTTTAGCGGAAAAATTTGGGTTGCAGTGTCCGCTTGGATGCTGCTGCGACAAAGTTGCCGAGAAGTGACCTGGTTTTGGACTTATAAGATATTTGTGAGTGCCCGGAGCGCTACCTCCCATCGCAAATTTGTTTTCTCTACCTCATTAAATATGCACGTATGGATCGGTCAAAAAGTGTGTGTGATCTTGTCTTGATTACGCACGCAGGGTCTTGTAGATTGTGTGATGTAATAATGTAAGGATTGGAGATGGGAGAGCAAACAGCGCTTTACTGAAAGCAAAAGCAAGATGCAATTGGAAAACCAGCAGAATTTGATTTTGCTGAGCACGCTCGCCATGCCATTTACTTGGCGTTCCTTAAATCGGATCAACGGCGTGCGTGTCACAGAAGTTGAGTGTTGTGCAGGCGCTTTATCGAGAAAACTTATCAAAATAGTGTTGCCCCAAACAACAAAAACCAGCTAACCGCAAGCAGACTGCAGTGAAAGCTAACCTCAAGCAAACTGGAGTGAAAGCTTACGGCCAGAAAAGCGCGATCTTAGGGTTAAGGCCGACTCGGATCTTAACCCTAACTTGATTTTGTAACCCCAACTTGAAACGCTAAACCCAACCCTGAGCCTCGGGGTTTGCTTTTGCCTTAGGGTTAAGCACTTAAACCCTAACTTGGAACGTTAACCCTAACCTTAGGGTTAGAGTTGTTTGAGTTATAGTTTGATCCTTAAAACGTTTGCTGGTTTCATTGTTTTAAGAAACAAAAGGGTTCCTTTGTTTATCGTTTTTCAAAGAAAATTCCTTAATATGCCGCCAGCAAAAACCTTGTCTTTTTGGATGCGTTATTTTTCGAAAACGCAGGAAAGACCAGCAAAATTAATACAGGGCAGTGTTGAGCACATGTAAACGAACTTGCGTGCGAAATTTGGAGTTTTTTGTGACATTGTTCAATTTGGCCAAAACTCGATGTGTTGTTTTTGCTCTCGGTCCTTCAATTAATATATACCGTAATCATTAGAAACACCCCAAATATATATATTCAAGTCAATATTTCATTATTATTGTAATTATGGCTGAAATAGTGCGCGGGCAAGATGATTACAATCCTGTGTTCTGATTGGCTACCCGAGGGGGCAATTGCAAGATGGTCCTTTCTTGCCTGCTCTGGATTTCTCAAATCTGTCCCGAAACAAGAAGTTCTCTCTAGGGGCTTCAGCTCCCCCCCACCCCTCCTCCCCCAACAATCTTTGAAAAATAATAATTTTACCCGATTAAAAAATAATTTTTTTACTGCTCTCAGTGATATGATTTTTTTGTATTTTATTACTTTTTATTACATGTTTTACAAAAAAAGTACAAACAAAGACTTACAGACTAAGACATACAGTATTTACAATTTTACATAAAAACATAAATAACAGGGAGAAGACAGCTACAGTGAATATCTTGACATATATCATCATTGATACATGTATGTGAAAATTAATGAAAACTTTTACCTGTGAGTGCTGTGTTTATGTGGTTCATCGATTTCTTCCTGTAGGTCATGCAAACTAATATGGCAGCTGCTCATAAGGCCAAGTTTATTGGTTTATATCATTGTCGCTCTGCAAATTTTTGGAAACTCTTTGGAAATTTTTTTTTTTACTTAATGGATGCTAAACTGATGACTATTTATTAATCCTCAGGTTTGCCTCAGCATCTGATGACAATCTTGCAGTCATTTGGGATGCCAAGGTTTCCACTTTAATTTACATTTGGTTTACATTTTACAGACACACAAAGGGTGTGCCAAGAGCTGTACTTCTTTAAGGTTGTGGGGGATATATACAGCATGAATAAATTCATGAAGCGAAATTTTGCTTGACCTGCATCTTTTAAAACGCTTATTCCTCGGCTGTTATGAATGCGATTAAGCTCAAATTTTACAGAGACATAAAGAAATGATAAAAGATTATGTATGTCATCTTTTATTTGGTAGATTGTACCTGCGGCGATGTTATAGCCATGATACTGCCAAATTGGGAAGAACATGATTTCGTGGCAGAGTTTGTAGAACGAGTAGGAGACAGCACACTGTGATCTTGTCAAAAACTAATCAGTCAATATCTCTAGAGTGTCATAACAGAAGCGGATTTTTTAATTTAAAGTTTTCCAGCAAGTTATGGCGGTTTAAATGCGCAAATTTTAATTGAATGCCTTCTACCTCTTTCTAAAAGCGCTCTTTTAAAAATCCGCCTCTGTTATGACACACTACAGTATTCCTAGTTTACCTCTCTGCAGTGGCAGCTCATGAAGTTCTATATCCGCGCTGAATTCTCTGCCACAAAATTGTCGGAAAAGTCCAAACTTTGAGATTTCCGAAGGTGTCCCGATCAAAAAACGGTTTCAAAATGGTAATTATGGTAATTATATTCCACGCTTTTTTGATGAGAACAATGGGTTTTCAAAGAGACAAACAATTCCAGACGCAAACACATCAAATCACGCCCGTGTGCTCATATTTTTTATGCAAATATCTCGTCGTAAAGTTCTCGATGTCAGTCATTGAACTTCGTGCATACGCTTTAAATAAATGCATAATGATGAGCCTAAGGTGTCCCCCGCGACCTTAACTCGATAGAAACACATAACAAGCACAATTTTATCCATTTTCTATCAAGTTATAGAAACTTGTGAAAGTACGGGAGATATCTCAAGTTGACGCACTTGCCTGTGGCTGGTGTTCTTGCTGCTGACATTTTCATTCTTCCAAACTTGTCTTAGCTTCCCCTCATGTTTCTAAGCTAACTCAATACTCAACAAAAATTCTTTTTTGACATACATTCAGATAAGGAAGCAGGGGTGGATCCAGGATTTTTCTTAGGAGGGGGGTACACTACTCAGGAATGGCATAAAGTCTTGTGACAAAAACAAGTTTCACCAGTAAAAGTGAATACCAAGCCACAGGTCATCTCCGGGAGGGGTGCGCACCCCCTGCACCCTCCCCCTAGATCTGCCCCTGGGAAAAGTTCTCCTCTGCAGGTCATTTTATTTTGTGCAAGAACCTTTGAAAATGACTTTAGAATTATTAAGTGACTAAAGAATGTACACAGCTTTAACTATTCATTCAATTTTTCTTTTCACAGACTGGAAAACGTCTTAGTGTTCTTAGAGGTCACTCGCGACCCATTAAATGCATGCTTTTATTGCACCAGAGACAGGAATATCAGAATGAAGACATAGCCACCACTCTCCTGCTGACTGGCTCCTCAGACAGAACCATATTAGTATCCTTGCATTAACTGCTTGCAGTTTCTGTGTTTGGCAAATTTGTAGCTCTGTGTAGGTGTTTCAGCAGGGCACATTGATTTTGCAAGTGCGTTATTTCATGTCGCACCAATTAGATTGAAATGGAAATCAAGATATCTGCAGTTAAATATCTTATTTTGACTTATAGTTGAAATTGCAGTCACGTGAAAGCTACCTGAACTGTGTTTAAAATTGGTGTTAATGTAGTCACTGGTGATGACATAGTTTTTTGTGGTTTGACACTGACTGTTTTTTCGATGTTACGTTTTGAAACGACTTGCAAGGTGACGTCGAAAAAAACAGCCAGTGTCAAATCACAAAGAAACTATACCTGTACTGTAATTTATATAAACAAGAAGTCAAGACCAGATCTTACGCACTTTTCTTTCCTTAACCCTCTCTGTTTTTGTGGTGGTTTTTAAAAGGTTTGGGATGTGGATGATGGTCAATGTCTTCACACAATCACAGAACATGGTGGCTCTGTGAAGGTCTGTGTGCACTTTAATTATTATAATTAGACAATTCTTTTATCAATAATAAATACACTACATACTTAATTGCAATTTATTTATAAAATTTTATGTATGCGCTGCATTGAGACAATGTACATAACCTATCTTTCTGAGAATAATCTTGGTTTCTGCAGCATAACTTAAGTTATTATGAGATTAATATTATTAATATTACTACTACCCCCTGGATGGGATGCTAATCTATTGCAGAGTTTAATGCCCAGCATTAAGTTTGATATAACTAGACAAAAAGAGGCAGTGCATGAGTAAAATTTGTGTCTCGCACAACGGCAATATGCAGTGATGCTGGCCAGGGCATGAACCCAGACTGCCAATTTCCAATTTTCTGACATTCTTTAAGTTGTGGTCAAAAATTTTATCGACGTAGAGATTGGTCACATGATCAGACCTCCAGCTACAAATGGCACTGACTATGACATCTTCTTGACTAGTTACATACTCTGGAGTACAGTAAAATAAAAATCATTATGTCTTTTATTTGTTTGATTGATTTTGTTTGTTTATTTGCTCATTTGTTTTTGTTTGTCACACAGTGTTTAGTTAACATGAAAGAGCACAAGATTTTCTTCTCCGGTGGTCAGGACCTGTGTGTTTGGAATGAGAAAGGAGAGATGCTTGACAAAATGGCAAGAAATAGTGAACACTGTATGTATTCTTAAAAAGTGAATTCTTAAAGTATTGCTGTACATTTTACTCGTAAAGTACAGTTAACTACAAGAGCGTAGCATTATTCAGTAAATATGCCTTGGCTACAGAGTTATTTTAATCGATGTATTGTATTACAAACATTCCGGCGAACTTGCTATATAAACAGTGGATGCTATCAGCTCCATTAACTGGGTATCACTATCAGCACTTAGTGCTTATGTCAATCGTTGATTCCATTATCAGTTTTGGCCATCCGTAGCATATCAGATCTCAAGTGAACAATGCGTGCGTGCATGTGCTTTTATATACCAGTCTTTGTTTCTACTAGCACGCATCACACGCTATCTACTGTTACTCGTAAGTTTGCTTTGCTCTGAGTATGCCTCGTGCTACAAGAAATCGTCGCCGTGCCTCCAACCCGGCAGTCAATCCGGCTTCCATGGAGCTGGGTCAACTCTTGGCTTTACCGCGCCAGAGTTTGGTGTTGCTAGCTTCGGCACGACATTTAGTGACAACTGGGTCAAAGGCACGCCTCGCCGAACGAATTCACGCTTTCGAACACGCAAACCCACCACCTGCTGGCCCCAACGACGTTGTTGGCCCAGACAACGTTCCTCCACCGGCCTTGATGGTTAACGTCGGTGCAAATCCTGCCCAAGCGAGTGCTTTTTCTGACGAACAGATTGCACAGCTGCGATCACTTATCTCGGCAGCCGTTCATAGCGAGCGTGTTGGCTCGCAGCAGCCTCCAATCCCGGCTGCAAGTTCATTGCTCTCTCCAGCGTCTCCTCAACGACAGCCTCCTTCGACGGCTATTCAAACTCGCCCGCCTCATGGCCCGATTGATTTAAACAACGCTTCAACAGGAGCCGAACAGTTACAACATGGCGTCGCTCAATTTCCTGCACTCGGTCCCAGTCCCCTCTCAGCCAACTTGTTGGGAACGCCTGGCACTTCTGCCCTTGCTCACAATTTACCACCGCTTCCACAAAAAATCCAGCAGCGGATCATCAAACGTGAGTACATAGATTTTGCTGATCTACTGTCTGACAACCTATACCCTCACCCTTCTTTGGCCGCACAGAACCAATTTAAACTAGAGGTCAACGCCCAAGACCCCTCATCCCTGGCTTTTGTACCCTCTCATCAACGGAAACGCAAGGTCGACGGCATTCATTCCTGGTTGGTGGCCTGGAATATTTACCTACGAACAGTCCTTCACCACTTCCCTCTTCTTGCCCCTGATCTCCTGGCCTACCAAGATCAGATCTGTAAGTTCAGCCGGAAATTTAGAGCGTCCGCGTGGATTATGTACGACACAGCTTTCCGCTACATGGCCGCCACTAACCCATCGATGTCTTGGGCCCATACCAACGACCAGCTCTACAATGATATCTTGAAAGAGGAAACGCTCCCCTTTTGCATTTCTTGCCATTCTTACGGCCATCGCACTTTAAATTGCCCTACTCATACCCAAGCCAACCAGTCCTTTCGTCGCCCCGCAGCCCAAGCTCAGCCATTCACTTCTGGGTCAGCCTCCTCTACAACCAGCACCCCTAAGCCACCTGCCCACACTCAGCAGGTCAACCTCTCTTCCCCTTCACCAAACTTCACCTGCAGGGATTTCAACCGTCGTTTCTGTCGTCGCACCAACTGCCAATTCCTTCACATCTGCAGTAACCAAGGTTGTGGCGGCACCCATCCCAGTACTCAGTGCCCAAAAGGAGTACTGTAATAATCTGTCCTCCAGTCTTTCCCACCTTCCTCCATCAACTCCTGTTTGTATACCCAACTTGGCTCAAGAATTAAAGCACTATCCTGACCGACAATTCGCTTCAGATCTGCTCCATGACCTGCAATTTGGCTGTCGTATTGGCTACCAGGGCCCCCGTCACCACAGGATTACTCCAAATTTAAAATCCACCCTCCTTCACCCTGAAGCAGTTACCGAGGCACTCCAGAAAGAGATCAGTAGAGGCCACACAGCAGGTCCCTTCTCATCTCTCCCCCTTCCAACCCTACAATGCTCACCTCTCGGGGTTGTTCCTAAAAAGGACGGCTCTTGGCGTATCATCATGGATCTTTCCTCACCCCGAGGCTCTTCCATCAATGACTTCATAAGTAAAGAGGTTTACACCTTACACTACGCTTCCTTCGATCAAGCCCTATCCCTAGTAGCTTCTTTTGGCACCGGTGCTCTAATGGCTAAGCTCGACCTCAAGCACGCGTTTCGTCTATGCCCGGTGTCTCCTATGGACCGAGATCTCCTCGGCATGCATTGGCAAGGAAAATTCTATGTCGACCTCCGCCTACCGTTTGGTCTCCGTTCCTCGCCGTTCCTATTTAATCGTTTAGCCGATGCCTTTGAGTGGATACTAAAGAACAACTATGCCATCTCAGCTCTTATGCACTACCTTGACGACTACTTTACCGTAGGTCCACCACTTTCACCATCGTGTGCATCTCAAGTCCAAACCATGGTCAAAACCGCTGATCGTCTGGGCATTCCCCTGGCCCCCGACAAACTGGAAGGTCCAACCACTCAGCTGGTGTTTCTCGGTATACTCATCGACTCCAATCTTATGGAATGCTCCTTACCTCCCGACAAACTCTCGGAGCTTTTAGCTGAACTTCAGGCTTGGTCCTCTTGTAAAAAATGCATAAAAAGGGAACTCCTCTCCCTCATCGGTAAACTCAACTTCGCCTGTCGAATCATCCCAGCTGGTCGCATATTCCTCCGGCGCCTGATTGATCTGAGTACAACGGCTCGCCTTCCCCACCATCATATATCCCTAAATGTGGAAGCACGCCGGGATGTAGCTTGGTGGCTGAAGTTCCTCCCACTCTGGAATGGCCGCGCTATTATTCCTGATCCATTCTGGTCAAGATCTCCGGACCTTGAGCTCTTCACCGACGCTTCTGGAGGTCTTGGTTTTGGCATCTATTTTCAAGGCCATTGGCTCAACAGTTCCTGGCCTCCTAACTTGGCGGACCGCTCCATCCAGTGGAAGGAGCTGTACCCCATAGCTCTTGCTTGCCTCCTATGGGGTCCACTGTGGAGGGGCAAGAAATTGCTATTTCACTGTGACAACCAATCAGTTGTGGATATTTGGGCAAAAGGTTCCTCCCGTAACTCCCTCCTCATGCACCTTGTTCGGTCAATATTCTTTTGTGCTGCTTCCCACCAATTTTCAGTTCTTGTTTCCCACATTCATGGAACTGACAACTCCATTGCTGATGCTTTGTCCCGTTTTCAGATGCTCCGCTTCCGCCAACTCGCCCCTCAGGCAGACTGGGATCAGACGGCAGCTCCCCCCTCAGCCAAGACCCTCTGGATGGTCGCTTAGCTTTTTTCCAGTCGCAAGCCATCGCACCCTCCACACGCCGTGCTTACCAAGCTGGAATTCGCAGGTATTCTACCTTCTGCTACTCCAGGCAATGGGATCCATTCCCTGCATCTGAATTACAGCTACGATATTTTGCGTCTTGGCTCTCCGATCAAGTCAGCTTCCCCACCATTAAATTGTATCTGGCCGGGATCCGTTATGCCCACATCGAAAACCGCCTCACCGACCCGTTTGCAGATGCCCCCCTCCTTCATCTACTGTTACGTGGCATTAAACGCACGAATGGACTTTCTTCTCGACGCCGACTACCCATAACTATGTCGGTCATGCGTCAATTGAAAGGAGCACTGGCAGCTGACCCCCAGTTTGCCTCGCAAGACAAACTCATGCTCTGGTCAGCCTTCACTTTGGCCTTCTTTGGTTTTTTACGTTCAAGTGAGTTCACCTCACCATCTTCAACTTATTTCAACTCCCTCGTTCACTTGTCTCATTCAGACATAAGTTTTACCTCTGATGGATCCTTAACAATGCAGCTAAAATCATCCAAAACCGATCCCTTCCGGAAGGGTTGTTCCATCAAACTTGCTCCTTCTGGCCGCTCGGTTTGTGCAGTACGGGCCATGCATCGTTACCTAGCGCATCAGCCATCCCGCAGTGCCACCCCGCTTTACCTCTTCTCTACTGGGCAATTTCTCACCAGGGACAAAGTCACTTCAATCCTGCGCATCCTGCTCCAACGTTTAGGCTTTGCCACAGAGCGTTATGCATCCCACAGTTTCCGCATTGGGGCTGCTACAACTGCTGCAGAGGCCGGCCTTCCCCCCTGGCTTATCCAAACCCTTGGCCGATTGTCCAGCAACTGCTACACCCAATATATAAGGACACCTGCTTCAATCCTCCAATCAGTCCCTGCCCAGCTGGCCACCACACATAGTTCTCCGCTTCATCCTTGGGATCCAAGCACAGGACAGTGTAGACCTTTGTAAATTTGTGTTTACTAATGTATTGTCCTGGCAGTATTTGGGGCATAATTTGGGTGCACACCTTCCACTTAGCCATCGCCCGTGGCAGGTTGGGTGGGTCCCTTAGCCCACCTTATCTTTAGCTACCTAGCTGGGTCGGGGGGCTTCATTCTCTGGGTGAGTTCGCTAACCACCCCATTCATTCACTGGGCGTGCCCGCGAACCGCCCAAGGGTTGCTGTCGCCATTCACTTTATCTGGGTGTGTCCGCTAACCGCCCAAGTTTGTGCTTTGGGGTTTGTGTCCGCTAACCGCCCCACTTAGTTTGCAGGGTGCTGTTCGCTAACCACCCAATTACGCTTCTCAGGGTGTGTTGCTACCACCCTCGCTTGTTGCTATCCCAGGGAGCACCCAGTGTCCATAGTCCCATTTACTGCCAGTGTTGTGTTGTCTTTATTTGTAAATATGAGAGCGAATTTGTTGTTAATGTACACTTTACTCGTAAAGTACAGTTAACTACAAGAGCGTAGCATTATTCAGTAAATATGCCTTGGCTACAGAGTTATTTTAATCGATGTATTGTATTACAAACATTCCGGCGAACTTGCTATATAAACAGTGGATGCTATCAGCTCCATTAACTGGGTATCACTATCAGCACTTAGTGCTTATGTCAATCGTTGATTCCATTATCAGTTTTGGCCATCCGTAGCATATCAGGTCTCAAGTGAACAATGCGTGCGTGCATGTGCTTTTATATACCAGTCTTTGTTTCTACTAGCACGCATCACACGCTATCTACTGTTACTCGTAAGTTTGCTTTTCCCATCCCTACCCTCCCTTTACAATAAACTTGGACTACTGGCCTGGGTGCACACCTTCCACTTAGCCATCGCCCGTGGCAGGTTGGGTGGGTCCCTTAGCCCACCTTATCTTTAGCTACCTAGCTGGGTCGGGGGGCTTCATTCTCTGGGTGAGTTCGCTAACCACCCCATTCATTCACTGGGCGTGCCCGCGAACCGCCCAAGGGTTGCTGTCGCCATTCACTTTATCTGGGTGTGTCCGCTAACCGCCCAAGTTTGTGCTTTGGGGTTTGTGTCCGCTTACCGCCCCACTTAGTTTGCAGGGTGCTGTTCGCTAACCACCCAATTACGCTTCTCAGGGTGTGTTGCTACCACCCTCGCTTGTTGCTATCCCAGGGAGCACCCAGTGTCCATAGTCCCATTTACTGCCAGTGTTGTGTTGTCTTTATTTGTAAATATGAGAGCGAATTTGTTGTTAATGGTTATTTAAGTCTGCATTATTCGAAGTTTCAAAAACCAAAACTAATAAAAATATGATTTAAATGTGCATTAGTTCCTTTTTTAAGAAAACAATCCAAAAACATTTCCATCCCTGATGCTTATGGTTTATTATCAGGATATGTGGTAAACCAAATGAACTGAGAACATTATTTTTTTTTTAATCTAATCATTTAATAATGGTCAACTTCTTAAATTTCAGCTGATATTCACTCATTGCTGCCAATAAAAAATAACAGAATAGTGGCTGCCTCCAATAAGTCATCCCTTGGTAAGGTTGAGTTTCTTTTAATTAAAAAGGAACAAACTTCTTTTGTGTGAATATAATATTTAAATACTTATAATAATTATTGTGTAGTTCCATAAATAAATCCATGCCTCCCCCATGGATTGGGGTTTGTCTTAAGACTCCCCCACCCCTATGGAAATTCAAATTAACCTTTCAGCCTTTGAGACCTCTCCCACCCCCAGGAATTTCCAATCCCTTCTGTGGGGGGAGTATGGACATTTTCTGGAGCCACACATTGTTTATTTGTTTATTTATCAGCCATCTTCCGCTCAGCCTGAGGTTATTTTAATTTTTGATTGTTTTTTACAGTGGTGTACTCTGTGGTGAAGCCTTCAGATGATTCAGAAGAACTCAAAATAGTGGAATTCAAGAAACTTTCACCACACAGGGAATCAATTAGATGCCTGATCAGTGTAGCAGGTAAACTTTGTCATGTCCTAATTAAATAAAGTAAGTAAAGGTGGGAGGACACACGTTAGAAATGGAGTAACTCTTGACTACACTTACACTGGCACCTGCCCATGATTCTCATTAGAATAGAAGGCAGGATCCAGGTACCAGTACCATGATACACAATGGTCATTACCTGGTTACTTTCAAATTGAACATAAAGATATTTGTTTGACTTTCATTTCTGCACGCCATTACTCTCCAAGGTTTTGGTGCCTTCTTTCTTCAAAATGTAATGAAAACAATAAACCCTGTCTGTCTCTCCAAACTTCCCACATTAATTCTCTGCAGCTCATAATTATATGGGATTGCCCCCCCCCCCCCCCACCCCGGATCGATTATCATTAGTCTCAAGGCTAGAGGCTTGAAGGACTGTCAACTTACATTACTTTTTAGCGGTTCTGTATAAGTTATAACAAATTATATAATAACCTGAATTCTACGCGCATTTTGATTGTTCTTACTAAAAGTCTTATGATCTATCAGAGTACAGACACATGGATGACGTCACGCGGTGGTGTGACTCGCGCGCGTGATTAGAGTTCATAGTCCAAATCAGAGTTGTCGGCAAAGTTTTTCAAACTTGCGAGGCCACAACAAAGCAAAAAAGTTCAGCTTAATTACAAATGTCCAGTGAGAACATACGCCAAGCATCGTTCACCTTTCGAAGCATTTAACTGGGCGAAACGAGCTTGAAGAAGACAGTAAATTATTCAAAATTATCCGAAATCTGTATGAAAGTTAGATCGATGTTGTGCAATTGGACGACGCCACGGGAAACAAACGAATGCGGTTGAACGCTTCGGTTATGTTTACAGATTTGAACAACTTTCCAAATCGGAATAAAGGTTAGAGTTTTCATTGACTTTCAATTACCATTTTTTGTTTATTTAATTAATCGGATTATAACAGTGCTTCGTGTTAACGAAAACTTAATATTTCAAAACCTTAGCTCATCTTTCGGCGGCATGCTCACACTAAAGTGTGTGAAGTCTTGTGTTATTATATAAAACAAATAGTTCCATTTTGCCGTGGGTCTTTCAGTTATAATGTAGATCACAGAAGACGTCAAAATGTGTATGAACATCAGTGACCCACTCGGCTAGCGCCTCGTGGGCCACTTCTCTGTTCATACCCTTTTGACGTCATCTGTGATTATAACTGAACAGACGCACGGCAAAATGGAATCTATTTCTTAAATAGATTTTTCTCTCTACTCTAGACAGCATGTTCGCTTCTGCATCGTTGGACGGAGCCATTGTTCTTTGGAGCTCTCATAGCTTATCTTACACACGTCAGTTTAACTTTGTTAAGAACTATGAAGGGCCAAATCATACTTATCCTGCTAGTGCTCAGCATGTGTTCACTGTTGATCAGGTATGATAATTATATAATATGTATTATTTTTAAACTTGTTACCTGTAAAACAACCAAATGTCATCTGCAGTACATGTATAGAGGGGGGGGGGAGGAAGAAATAAGGGTGTTGTCACTGTTTGATTCTTTTGCATAACGACCAGTAATTTACTCAAACATACCCAGCAGTAATGTGTCGGTGTATTGCTTGTTTGGTAAGCTGGCAGTTGTTTATGTCTAGAGGCTAACAAAACAAACATAGGGTTTGGAACACAAAAAAATTATCTGCATGACTGTTAAGGTCTCCGCAACTTGGGGACAAGACGCAGGGACATGTCGCAACAACATGTACCAGCAACAAAGTCATGTGTTGCTCACACGGAGGGGACGTGTAGTGAGGAGATGTAGCAGTGACAAAATCAAAATGTGAACACACACTAGTAACTGTAGCGGGGACATGCCTCAGAGATATGTTGCAGCGACACATCCCATCGTGTGTGCTGATAATTTTTGGCATGTGCAACACGAATTCCTGCAACATTTTGTCCCTGCGACATGTTGCACGAAGTTCAACGAGTTAAATTCCATGCAACATGTCGCAGGGACAAGACAGGTTCAAAGTTTGTGTTGCGTGTGCCAAAACTAATCAGCACACACGAGGGGACGTGTCGCTGCGACATGTCCCTGGAACATGTCCCCGCTACATTTTCTTGTGTTTGTACACATTGTGATTTTGTTGCTGCTACATGTCCCCACTGCAGGTCCCCTCAGTGTGAACAACACATGATTTTGTCGCTGGTACATGTTACATACGTCTTGTCCCCACGTGTGCGGAGACCTTTAAAAATGGTCGACACGGATCAACCAAAAATGAGCAAAAAATTAAATTCTATTTTTCTTTTTTTCCTTTCTTTTATTCTAGAGATACATTTTTGCTTCAATTGGTCATGGATTTTTCCTGTTTGATGCAATGTCAGGTACATCTTTGTATTGCAAGTAAATTAATTACTTATTGACATGTTTTAAATAACTCATAAAGCAACTTATTTGCTTTCTCAAATTTTCTGAACGTTCCAGTTGTAATTACGCCAAACTGTGTTGGCACAGTAAAGAGAGTAAAAACTCTTTGTATGATATTGAAATTGAAGAATATTTTTCATGATTACTAGTACAATTTAAGTATGTTTAATTCTTGTTTGTTGTTGTTGTTTTTGCTACAAGGTAGGTATTTTAATGTGAGTCTGTGTTTTTTCTTGTCACTGTAGGGAATTGCCTCGCCAAAGTCACAAATGCTCATCATGGGAAGATAATTCATTCTGTTCTGCTATGTGATGGGTGAGATTTTTTTGTTTGTTTGTTTGTTTGTTTGTTTCTTACGTCTGTTATTTGCCTTTAGTAAAACTAGTCATTGCTACCTAGACTAGACAATCAGACTTGACACGCACTTTACAGTAATATTTACAGAGTGAAAAGGCTGATTCATTTTGGGTGGTTTTCACTGTCACGCCACTGTCACGCCGCGAAAAAATAAATCCAAAACAATTGAGTCAAAAATATCAAGAATATCACAGGTTGTAGAAAACTACTATATAAACTCCTTGTCCAAGTCTCAGGTCTGTATGTTATTCCGTACTCGAGTTATCCGTCAAAATGTTCCACGCAAATTTAGAGAGCACAGTATGGAATCGCCATGTTTGAGCCCAACTGCTTGGGCTCCAACATGGCGGCCGAAAATCAATGAAAACAGCTGGCAATAAATTCTGCTGCAAAAAGCGGTCAAAACACCCTCATGAACAAGTGAACATTTACATAAACACTTCTTGCAAAACCTCAACTCTCTAGATTGTTAAAAATCGCAGGATGAGGCTTTTCTTTTAAAGAAAACGTGACGGCCTTCTGGTGGCCATCTTTAAAACTCGTGTGGCGTGAAACTCCGAAATTCAAAATGCTCTATCTTAAAGATGGCGAATGCTATCGAGCTAAAAACCATCAAAAGGATATATATTAAGGACGTCTAATAGTCAGTGAAGAATAAAAACTCAGGGGTCTTGCGATTAGACTGGGTTTTAGAATTTTGATGACATCACGTGAAAACCAAGAATTGCTATTCCACCTGCAGTGTTGAACAAAATAATATGCAGAATGTCATTTCTCAACACCTTCTGCATGTATATAGCCATTTCAACTTTATTTTACAGTAATTCTAATATTTCATTGAAAATTGAATTACATGTACATATCTTTGGTTAGAACTGTCTGTCTGAAACTGTGAGTCCTGTCTTTCTAAGGACGGGTCTCCGTCTATTCTCTTCACCTAGTATTTATGTGAAGTCCAAGTCTTATTACCATTAATGCAGTAAAATTTGATTCTTTAAATGAATAAACAAATTATCTTCTTTGTTTCTTGCCATAGTTACATCCTGGCCACTTGCTCTGAAGATGGCTCTGTTAGAATTTGGGGTTCTCCGAATCCCCTTTTGGTCTGTAAGTGATTTACTCTGTAAAAGACAATTGTACTCAAAACACGGGTCAGTTATTCGTTGGGGCTGAGAAATACATCGAAATGTGATACTCTTCCCGTAAAACGCTGGAAATAGAATGAAAATTAAAATTACCAATATTTTGACGAGTGATGAAAACACAAGTCGTACAAGGTGTACATCTAACGCAATCAACAAATCCGGAACAGTAAACTTATAATTTGCGGAGAAAGAACTCTTAAAATCCGCATGATATACGGGCAATTACCAAATAATGTCAAGATTGTAAACACTTTTCCCCTTTCTTCTCCTGTCCAACCCTCTTACCGATTTCATTGTCGTGATTGGAGAAGAAATGGCCACGAGTCTTTTTGTGTTGAACACAATTGACATTTCGGCAGAGATTCGTCACCTTTCAGCCAGTCTTTTTAATTTTGTCTTGAGATTCATGACTCTTTGTGAACTGTATTCTCTCAACAGGTGATGGCTCTGAGTTGAAACCCTTCACTTTGCAAGTTGAAAGATTTCTTGGTAAAAGGTAAATATGACGCCCATGTTTACCCGTTCTCATATCTTCTCGTCTCTTCCCTTTTGTCTTATCTTATTTAATCTTGACTTTCTTTTTCAGTATTTCAGAAATTCAAACTTCAAAAGCACCAATGATTCCAGCTCTTCTTGGGGAGTGTCTTGCTCACACTGGCGCTATTAATGTAAGTAAGGAAAGTTTATTTGGTTTCAAAAAAAGCTACTTTGCTAAAAATCCGATACACTCAGAACGCCCCGAATGCTGCATTGAAACCTTATTTTGCTGAACCAAGACGATTGAGAAAGGTAGGATGGGTTACTGTAGCTATGCCCTGCACTATCAGCTAGATCACATATTCACCCAAGGCTAATAAAGGCCAGAGGCTACGAACGCCCTATCCCAGTGTTGCATGCATGAGTTTTGTACCAACACCTATTTTTATAATTCGTACTACTAACGTTCACACTTGAATTAAGACCACTTTTAATTAACTACAACACTTCTTGCCCAAACACAGTGACAATAGTTTTTTTTCCTATCTTTTTGTTTTCAAGATGGCAGTTAATCTTGGTGAGGAGGGTTTTGCTTCATGTGGATGTGATGGCCTTGTTGTCTTGTGGAAGGTATGCAATATGTTCTCTTTCCCAACCCCGCCCACTCCTCCCCCCTCCCCCCCACCCCTCTGCCCAGTCTGTACGCGAGTCAACAATCGACCATTGTCCAGTGGTATATACTTACGAACATAAACGTTGGCGAGCTGTTTTGATTACTACTTGAAAAGCAGATGCGCTCCTCACAACAGGATGTACCTCAGTTATTTAAGCATGTCAAATGATTATAGCAGCTGCCTAAAGTTTCAGTGTTATGTACTTTTAATTTTCTCTTTTTTAGCATTTTTTCCTGACATTTTTGTTATTTATTTACAAGGTCGGCATATCTATTAATTTTTGTAGGACGGTGTATTGGAGAAGAAGAGAAGAAATGAAATGGTTCGAGACATATTGCTGTCAATGGAGACCGCACCATGAAGACTGGTCGGCATTTACATAATGATGATGAAAGTACAGGGTGAAACCAATAATGACAAGCACTTCAAAAGTGTTTGGAACACGAAGGGAAATAGTACAATTCTTGTAAAAAAAAATGTTTGTATCGTTGTTGTTCCAGCAAAATAACTGCGATTTTATCTTCCAAGTCGCTTATTCCTTTATAGGGACTCTAAAGCTTTTCAAGAAAATTATTATCGAGAGGTAACAAATAATTAAACAATTCCAGAAATTGGGAATAATATTTAGCGAATCAAAAAATAACGCATTTATATTTTTTATAGTAATATTAAATGGTGGAAAGTGGCCGACGAAAAACTGTTTCTTGGCTGTGAAAGATTGCTCAATACAGGGCAGGAGAACTAAAGTCTGTTTTTTGTTTTTTGTTTTATAATAAATGCCATATCAAGTTCTTGTAATAATTATAGTTATTTTTATCATCAACGTCTCCTGCAGAAGCATTGCTACTCGATCTGGGTGAACTTTTCTGCTCATAAAACAAAAAAATTGTCCAATGGCATTCCAGGTTCTAGGAGTCTTGACAACAGTTCAAGCTTTGAACCACAAAATGGTAACTTCTTGTTTGCCTTTTCAACGCCACATTTATTTACGGGTTACTGACCAATCGTGAGGTGTAGATGGCTGCATGTTAGCCGAGTTTATTTTGTGTGTGTTTATGGGTAGCGACGCAGTCGAGGTCCATAATCACGCAAACAAAGAACGAGGCAAATATCCAGCCATCTTGACCGAACAAGCTTGTTCAAAAAAGGATTTATTACCTGGCCTGAAGAACACCACCTTAATATTGTGCTACACAGCGGGCATTATAGTCCCATCGTCCCGATCTTTCAGCCACTCACAGCGCAGTATTGTGTTTTCCACCGTTAGTGGCACTAGCCATATATTAAAGCTTTTTTGTAATTTGGCTGGCTGGAAATCGTTGATACTGTTGATTTGACTGTACTGTTTGAAAACATCAGTCTTTAAATTCAGCTCCCACCAAACCTCAGACATAAAATTTTCCCACACCGGTTTGTAGATCAGTGCATGATGTTTTTCTTTGCGTCGTCAATATTCTTTCAGTACACATCTCGCTAATTAAATGATTCCTGGCGAAAAACTGTATTGGTTAAAAACGACTGAAGTTAACCGCATATTCTGTTCTGGTTTGTTTCAAGGAGGGAGGCACGGTGGCCTTATGGTTACCGCGCCACACTCCGGATCGAACGGTCCGGGTTCGAGCACTGGCCGGGGTGGCTGTGTTGTCTGCTTGGGCAAGACACTTTACTCTCATAGTGCCTCTCTCCACCCAGATGTATAAATGGGTAGCGGTGAAATAATGCTGAGGGGAGGCTTTGCGTGGGTACCCTTTGATGAACTAGCATTCCATCCAGGGGGAAGTAAAAATATTCCTACCCGCTAAATGCTATCGAAACTGGGATAAGCTTTACTTGGCTCGAGGCTTTCCTTGTTTCAAGGCACCATTCATAAGTACTACAGAGGGAAACTATATTGATGAATTTAAGATGACTTTTATAATGACTCAAGTTTTACATTTATTCATTTAAAAAATGCAAAAAGCAACAGTTTAAGTTCTAACAAGGTTTGAAGAGAAATGAAGATTCTCAAACCATCTTATCAGCACTTAAATTCCCCTCAGTGATCTCTATACACATCTTACTGCACCAGGTGCGAGTTCCTGTCTAGCGAGTCTTCTGGTGATCAGAGTCGAGATTCTTATTACCTTCATGTCTGACTTTGTATGAAAATTTTGAGGAGAACTTAGATGCTGATAACTGTTGGGTTGAAAAAGATCAAGTTTCCATCTGTCTAAAAAATTGCTTCTTATCTCATTCTCTAATAACTTATGATCAATAAACTTGAAAACTTAGCTACACGACTAATCTTTCCTTATGGATCTTACTGCTAAGCATGCGAAACTGTACAACTTCAACTGATAAAAAGCTCTTCTGTTTTCACAAAAGGCTAACAACTGAAATTACCTAATAGTACACGAGTGTAACATGCGCTTTATAACTATGTTATATATGTAACTAGTGAAGCGGGTTAACTTCTGCACCCATCCTACTAAGAACTAATCTTTCCTATCATAACTTGAGTGTTACTAAGGATCAAAGTCTTTCTGTTACACCGATTTACAAATTTGATAAGAAGACTTGATTAGTGAGAAAAAAATGTTTACGCTTTAAAATTATCTTAAGCGTCATTTTCTGATATTCCCAACAGGAAAACTGTTTTACATGCTAACTCGACGGAATATAGTGTCCAGTCCTTTTTAGGTGCGTTCAGCGTTCTACGGATACAGAACAGCTTTTGGGCTCCTACTTTGTTTCTCAATTTTCTATCGTATTTACAAATTTAATCACTAGCAAGCCTCTGAAAGAGTTTTTAACCCAACTTGAACTAAACGTAAAATGAATGTGATTGTTCCAGGAAAAGCTATACACACACTTGTAACTACATGACTGATGCATTGAGGAGAAATGTTTCGCAAAGAATATTCCTGACAACATTGCTATCACGGGATTTTTCAGGCCAAGGGCGCACGAAAAAAAATATTAACCTACACTTGTTTCATTCATTGAATGTATCCTACATAAAAATCATCAGTCCAGGTTATCAGTCCATGGTATGTTTTACTTCTTGCTTTAGCTCTGTACAGAACAAGTCTTTCTTTCCTGTAAGAAAAAAAATATAACAACGTCATTTAGCTAAGAACGAATCGTTTAATATGTAGGTAAACAATTTAAATAATTGATCAACAATCCAAAACTGTTGCTTACTCTGTCTGTCATAGATTTCTCGGACATAAATCTTGTACACACAAAAAACACACACAAAAAAAAATGTACACAAAAATTGACCTTTACGTGATCGCTTTGCTGACGTCGTATGCACTCTCTTAAAGTATAACTTGTAAAATTACCTGGGTATAAATTGAAACCTTGGCCATTTTAATTTTACCGCAGCAACTTCACACTGGGGAAATAACGTTTACCTGAGGTCGTTTAAACACGGCTTAAGCATGAACGTTGTCGTTACTTACATTTATTTTTAAAATCAAACGCCACGCTATCTCCAATCAGCACAAACGGTGCCCAGTGGTTCACGTCAGGATAGTCGTTGTCTCTCATCCACTTCATGGCCTGGTGAAGACATTCACTGGCAATTTCCCCACGAACAAGGTGCTCGTAGAAATTTCTCATGAACTGCTCTGTTGCATTGTCGTCTAGAGCCCACAGTGACACCAACACTGAGCGTGCACCGGATCCTAAGAATGCTCGAGCGATTCCAACAACTCCCTCAGCTCGAATCTGTCCATGCGCACTATGACAACAGCTAAGTACTACCAGTTTAGCTCGCAGCTGAACTTGTGAAACTTCAGTCATTGTCAGTAAGTAGTCATCTTCTCGCGGATTTTCCATAGAAGTTCCAGAGGGGGTGAGAAGAATTTCTCCTCTTTCTGCATCACCGTGTGCAGCGAAATGTATCAGACTTACTGAAGGTATCTTCTGAAGTACTGCCTGCTTAGTTGCTTCCTTTCCTAACAGAGGCTTGACACCCAGCATTTTTCCGACCATGATTGCTTCACTTTCTGCACAGGGAAGTGGCGGTATGTCCTTAAGAAGTCCATTGAGACGCACCCGACCAACATCCGGGTTCCCCACTATCAGTGCGCCCGTCTGGCTGTGATAGTCTGCTGGACTGTCCTGAATGAGCTTGAGGGTCGATAAAGAAGGAACAACACGAACCCTGAATTTTTCTGCAAAACATTTCCCCTTTTCATCAGGCAACGCGGCAAATGGAACACCACATAAGGATCGATCAGGAACAATGATGACTTCAGGCCCATCAAGTAAGTCAACCACAGGAGCGATGATCAATTTGTAACACAGAGGAAGATCCTGTTTTGGTCCAAAGTTTTCTTGATTGTTCTTCCTAAGAGACTCATGGCTATCTTCCACGTATGATTGATGTTTCATTTGAATTTCGTTTAAAGATCGATCTTCGCAATGTTCCCCAGGTAAAATGCCAAAACTTCTGAAGCTTCCTTTAGCAAAGAACTCATCCAGGTTGCTTATAGTTAGTCCTTCTTGAACATTTCTTGCATTTACCTTTCGGAAATACAATACCCCGCTGGGTTTGAGAATCCACAAAAATACCAGCTGTGGGGAATAAGACATGTAGAGACAAGTACAGCTACTTTCTATCTTCACGATCCTTTCAATGGAAGCCCACGTTTGAGGTTCAGCTGATATTTGATTCTCCACACAGTACTGAGCTGACATTAGATCTGCCAGGGCTCTGGCCCGCCCGAGTTCTGAAACAGAAAGAGCTTCTTTGAAATTTCCAGCGGCACAGAACAGATTTCTGAGTAACCAGTAAGGAGAAACATGCTTGTCTGTATACAATATCTTAAACTGATCATCGTCTCCAAGAAAACGTCGTAAATACTCTGCTTTTTGAATAGCGGGAAGAAGATACGTTCTAGCTTCCTGCGCCTTTCCTTCATCAAGCTTAACATATGCGAGTTCGCAAAGTGATGTCAAATGTCCTTCAGAAAATCCAGACTCCTCACTTAATGCAAGTCCCTTTCTAAGATATTCTTCGGCCTTAACATATTCAGCCTGGCAACGGAACAGTGATCCCAGAAGTATGTAGTCCCATGTTTCGCCTTCTTTGTGACCAATTTCTTTATTGATTACAAGTGATTTCTCAATATGTTCCTTACTTTTATCATAATCGCCAAGAGATTGAAACAGTTGTCCATAATATGAATAACACCTTGCTTCCTTTTCTCTGTCTCCCATTTTTTTAGTCATCGCAAGTGCTATCTTAAGATATTTGTTAGCCGTCGAATATTTACCAAGGGATACAGAAAACTGCCCTAGGTTTACGTAACAAGAGGCAAATCCATTTCTGTTACCAATATTTCTCATGATCTTCAGTGCCATTTCAATATATTCTTCCGCCTTGGCATATTCGCCGATGAATCCAAACACAGTTCCTAGGCTATCATAGCACTCAGCCTCTCCATGTCTGTCACCAAGTTCTTTCATGATCAGAAGTGCTTCTTCGGAATATTCTTTCACCTTGACATATTCGCCCATGGATGCAAACACATTTCCAAGGCTAAGATAGCAATTGGCCTCTCCATTTCTGTCACCAAGTTCTTTCATGATCAGAAGTGCTTCCTCGAGATATTCTTTCGCCTTGACATATTCGCCGATGGATTCAAACACAGCTCCTAGGTTAACGTAACACTTGGCCTCTCCATTTCTATCACCAAGCTCTTTCATGAGCGAAAGTGCTTTCTCAAGATATTCTTTCGCCTTGACATATTCGGCGATGGATTTAAACACAGCTCCTAGGATAACGTAGCAGTTGGCCTCTCCATGTCTGTCACCAAGTTCTTTCATGACCTGAAGTGCTTTTTCGAGATATTCTTTCGCCTTGACATATTCGCCGATGAATTCAAACACAGTTGCTAGGGTAAGGTAACAGTTGGCCTCTCCATTTCTGTCACCAAGCTCTTTCATTAGCGGAAGTACTTTTTCGAGATATTCTTTCGCCTTGACATAATCGCCGATGGATCGAAACACTTTTCCTAGGTTAACATAACACTTGGCCTCTCCATTTCTATCACCAAGCTCTTTCATGAGCGGAAGTGCTTTTTCGTGATATTCTTTCGCCTTGACATATTCGCCGGTGGATCTGAACACAGATCCTAGGTTTCCGTAGCAGTTGGCCTCTCCATTTCTGTCACCAAGTTCTTTCATAACCGGAAGTGCTTTTTCGAGATATTCTTTCGCCTTGACATATTTGCCGGTGGATCTGAACACAGATCCTAGGTTAACGTAACACTTGGCCTCTCCATTTCTGTCACCAATTTCTTTCTTGACCAGAAGTGCTTTTTCGTGATATTCTTTCGCCTTGACATATTCGCCCATGGATTCAGACACAGTTCCTAGGTTAACGTAACACTTGGCTTCTCCATTTCTATCACCAAGTTCTTTCATGACCGAAAGTGCTTTCTCAAGACATTCTTTCGCCTTCACATATTCGCCGGTGGATATTAACACAGTTCCTAGGCTAACATAACACGATGCCTCTCCATTTCTATCACAAAGCTCTTTGCTGATCGGAAGTGCTTTTTCGAGACATTCCTTCGCCTTGACATATTCGCCGATGGATTGAAACACAATTCCCAGGTTAACGTAACACGATGCCTCTCCATTTCTATCACCAAGTTCTTTCATAACCGAAAGTGCTTTCTCAAGACATTCTTTCGCCTTCACATATTCGCCGGTGGATATGAACACAGTTCCTCGGCTAACGTAACACGATGCCTCTCCATTTCTATCACAAAGCTCTTTGCTGATCGGAAGTGCTTTTTCGAAAAATTCTTTCGCCTTGACATATTCGCCGATGGATTTAAACACAATTCCTAGGTTAACGTAACACGATGCCTCTCCATTTCTATCACCAAGTTCTTTCATGACCGAAAGTGCTTTCTCAAGACATTCTTTCGCCTTCACATATTCGCCGGTGGATATGAACACAGCTCCTAGGCTAACGTAACACGATGCCTCTCCATTTCTATCACAAAGCTCTTTGCTGATCGGAAGTGCTTTTTCGAGATATTCTTTCGCCTTGACATAATCGCCGATGTTTTCAAACACAGTTCCTAGGGTAAGGTAACACGATGCCTCTCCATTTCTGTCACCAAGCTCTTTCATTAGCGGAAGTGCTTTTTCGAGATATTCTTTCGCCTTGACATATTCGCCGATGGATCGAAACACTTTTCCTAGGTTAACATAACACTTGGCCTCTCCATTTCTGTCACCAAGTTCTTTCATGACCGGAAGTGCTTTTTCGAGATATTCTTTTGCCTTGACATATTCGCCGATGGAACCAAACACAGTTCCTAGGTTAACGTTACACGATGCCTCTCCACGTCTGTCACCGAGCTCTTTCATTAGCGGAAGTGCTTTTTCGAGATATTCTTTTGCCTTGACATATTCGCCGATGGATTCAAACACAGCTCCTAGGTTAACGTAGCACTCGGCCTCTCCATTTCTGTCACCAAGTTTTTTCATGACCGGAAGTGCTTTTTCGAGATATTCTTTCGCCTTGACATATTCGCCGATGGATTCAAACACAATTCCTAGGTTAACGTAACACGATGCCTCTCCATTTCTATCACCAAGTTCTTTCTTGACCAGAAGTGCTCTTTCGAGATATTCTTTCGCCTTGACATATTCACCGATGGATTCAAACACATTTCCTAGGTTAACGTAACACGATGCCTCTCCATTTCTGTCGCCAAGTTCTTTCATGATCGAAAGTGCTTTTTCGAGATATTCTTTCGCCTTGACATATTCGCCGAGGGATACAAACACGTTCCCGAGGTTTCCGTAGCACGATGCCTCTCCATTTCTGTCACCAAGTTTTTTTTTGACCAGAAGTGCTTTTTCGAGATATTCTTTCGCCTTGACATATTCTCCCAGGGAAATCAGCACAGCTCCAAGGTTTACGCAACATGAGGCTTCTCTTTTTTTGTCATAAATTTCTAAAGTTATTGAAAGCGCTCTCTGATACAGTTCCTTCGCCTCTACAAATTTACTTTGACGGTAACACCATTTTGCTATTACTATGCTTAGCTGACATTCTTCAAATCTTTCTCTTAATTCTCGATGTATGGCCAGAAGTTTTCTGGCGTATTGTAATGCACCTGTGTAGTTGTTGATAAGAAAGTAAGCCCTTGACATTGTCTGATATACATCTTTGTAAATCGTTTTTGTTAGTGTGTCTTTGTCTTTAAATGCTTTGTTGTTGAGTGTAATCAAGCACTCCTTGCATAACTCGATGGCTTTTAGAACGCGACAGGTGTTGAGAAAGAATCTGGCCACCAGGAGGCCTATAAAGACGGCTTGTACGATTTCAGCCATGTTGTTCATGTCAACACCTCTGTTAGAATGAGAAGAAAATAGGAATGAAAAGAAACAGGTTTGGAAGAAGAAATCGGTGTTAATTACGGTATGTAATATTATTATTTTTACATCAATTTTGCTTCAGTACTGCAGTTAATATTGATGATTTTACTGACGGCAATTCATGACTGTACTTAGTTTACAACTGACATCGACTTGATTTTAAAGGTTTGTCGTTTAAACTGGTATCACAAAAGATTCGCAAAACTTATTGATGCTAGGAATGAAACAATTTTAAACATCTATTTCTTCTCAGTGAACGCCATTCAGCTGTTTAACAAAAATTACCCCAACACAGTTGGGAACAGTGACTTCAGCCATGTTGCGAAGTCAGAGGTGCGCCAGAGGTGTGTGACGTCAGACCGTACGCTCTGGTTTAAGACTAGGTCCCTCGGCGCAGCACAAAGGATCAAGCAAAAATAGATTAGATTGACATTGCTTTCCACGCTTTAGGTTCTAAAATTTGCGATAACAGTCATGTGCCCTTCTGTCAAACACTCGTCAGCTAATCCAGGGGAAAACCCAGGGACTTCACTACTTTGGACAGATGGTTGGACTTGTCTTCAGCAATAGTAGGACAAGAACTACGGCTGTCAACATCAAGAAGGTTGAAGCCGTGAAGGTCGGAGAGTAACATCTACAATTCCCGAGAGGTTTTTTCTTTCTTGAAATAATCATATGTCATGATGGAGGTGCTAGCAGTGATAACCGCAATAAGCTCAGAAGAAGAAAGGCAACTTTTGCAAACTACTACTAAACCTCAGTGAGCCGGGACAATACAGCCCGTAAACCAAGCTTGTGATCTACAGGTGCTCTGTACAGTAGGCCGTTCTCAATATGGTTGAGTGCCTAAGGATAATTAAACAAGACCTAGATGCATTATACAGCTGGCTCAGGATTTTTAAGCCATATATCTTAGCAGCAAAGAAACGAGGAGGACCTGTAGACGATACCTATGCCGCGGAGTTGGAGGTCTAGTCATCAAGGTTGCTTTACACTTGACGCCAGCAAGAAAACGAAGGATAAGGCGACTGACGTTGCACAAAAACCATGCGCCCTATTTATCAACTGGAAGACTGCCAAATAGTACAAATAGTAAGGAAGGTTTAAAATGGAAGCGTGAGAAATGGAATATAGATTATGAGAGATGAGAGTTTGTTAGAGACAGGTGTGATACTTAGCCTTGAAAAGTGTACCGGCGTAGTAAAAGTGCTGGGACACGTGATTAGCTCTTATGGAATTAAAAACTGACCCTGCATGAGAAAGTCAAAGGAATTGATGGCTTTCCACAACCCACAGATGTACAAGAGGTAAGAAATTTCCTGAGTATGGGCAGCCAACGTAGCAGGTCTTAGACTACCATGCAGAAAATACAAAGAGCTGATTGTCCCCAGAAAGGGACAAGTGAAAAAAGCAAAACAGTTCCTGTGAGAGCTCCTTGGGGTCTTCCCCATATATAACACACACAAGTTTTTATTGTACACCAATATACAGAGTAGCTCTATAATGAGCTAATATCTAACATGAATGTCGATTCCCCTCCCTATAGGCTACAGGTGGAGTGGTAACTCAGTCTCCGACCAGACAACCCTGGTAGCTTTCCTGTAAACAACTCCAGTATAGTATCTTTCCGGTGAAGAGAATGGGCACCTACAGTGTCGAGGTATTCACAATGCAACGAGAAGCTCTAGTTAGTCTTGGCAAAAGACAGATATGAAAGATGATGTATTAAATCATCGAAAATTTAATGTTCGAGAAAACGGCCCAAAACCACCAGTGCCATTACTGAGGCCAAGTTCCATCAAGAATCCGGAAATTCCGAATGCGGTTAAAATGTTTCATGTCAAGAATTTACCGCCTCGTTTCTGGTGAGCAAGATATGCACTCACGATGTACTTTCAACTATTTCTCATGCTCAAGGTGAAATGACTTGATCTAAAATTGTTGATGATGCCACGACAACACTTGTCACATTAGTGTGATCACGGCTTACCCCGCCTCAGATAACAGAGTGCAGCAGTGAAAAGAAACTCAAGAGGAAGATCCAGCGGAGAACTCGCCAACCTGAAGCACGCGGAATTGCCATCTCACCATTTATGTGATTAGAGATATTAGGCAAGATCAATAAAGTCCGTCACTAGATATCGTGCGCAACCTAAGATTACCTTCTGGTGGCCAGAAGGAACTGAGCAGAGAAATGCAAGACTATGCAGCAGTGTAAAGTATGCTCACCGCACATGGACGACAGACATGAACCACTTATCGCAGCACTCTTGCCTCGATATTCCATGGAAAACCAAAGCCACACATTGCTTGATTTAACTGGTTACTCTCCAAGGTATGTGGGAGTAGCAGCCAGATCAAAAAGTTAATTCAAGTCCGTACGGGGCTCAAGTCTTTTTTTCGACAGGCACTAAATACCTAAATCAAAGGCTCTTCGAGCAACCTCATGGTAATTCGATGAAGTGCCGACCTTCGCATTTTTTTCCAAAGAAATAAGCGTCCAATGTAACGCAATTTCACTTTATTACTAGCATTCAATACTAACGTGACACGAGATGACGTGACACGAAACAAAAACGTGCTGTGGATGTCGTGTTAACTAAAACACGTCACACGGCAAGCGCAATAATACTTTTTTATAATTTAAGCGTAACTGCATGTAGCTTATAGCTGCCATCAATAATGTCACAATCTCACTTAATTTGCCTTTGAATGTTTTCTTGCGTCAATGGGTCATTGATAGTTTTTTTTTCAAATAAGCGTTCAAACATGTCACTTTGGTTGCATTTGAATGTTTAGTTTTTCCATGGAAGTTGCGGCCTTGATGGTCCGTGCTCTCAGGTTTCGTAGCGCGATTTCTATTTTTTCACCACAAAATATTTTAGTGTAACCTTTGATCCTTAGGACTGATTAATCACATTGCGAAAGGGTAAGCAAAGACCGCTTGGACGTGTAAATATTTACGAATACTCTGTGGTCTGTATGTTTGAAGTATTTATTTTTGTGTAAGTCAGGTGTTTGGCTCGAAGGGGGGAAAAAGTTGTACAATTTACCCAGAACATGTTGAATATATATTTTTTTGAGTTTATTTTGGGATTTGAAACGTAAATTGCACGCACAGCAACAATGTGTCAAGGCACGGGATATATGTCAACGCGCCAGGGGAATAACTTGTGTAGTTAGATTGCTCTATTTATATTTCGAAAAGCTCGTCGGTCGACGCTAAACGGAGAAATACAACGGGATGGCCTTAGTCTACATTTTATTGGCGTGAAGTGGACCATATTTTATTGAACATTCGGAACAAAATAAATATTTAGATGCGTTAGCAGGCCTTTATGCTTTATCCAGCCAGACATGTTGTTTAAAGCAAAAGATGACGTGGTGAAGGAAATTCATGTCACGCACACTCCGTGACTCACACAAACATGACTTGTGTGTTTCTGAAGTGACTGCCTTTGTAAAGATTTTTTAGTGTGAGTTTGTTGGAAGGTGTTTTTAGCAACATGAATAACAGCCAATCATACTTATTCTGTAAGATGTAAATAGGTAGCGCTGTTGTCTCTAGTTGAGCCGAAACTTGATATTTTTTTTCCTTTTAAACTCCAAGTTCACACCACCTTTGAGAATTTCGGCCCGCCATACCATTTTGAATGTTCATCTCTGCACTCAAGCAAACATGTGGCCTCTATCCCACCCCCCAAATATATGAACAGAACACAAGGGCGGGGAGGCAGGGGAAAACCGGACCTTTCTGTCAGCACGTTTACCGTTTAATGCATGAATTAATTGCGGTTTTATATCGGAATGGAGTGAGTGAGTGAGCCCATGAGTGAAATAAATCGTCATTTTTAATACCTCATTACCATGAGGTAAAAAGTATGAACTCACAACGGTTCGCAATGCAACAGCGCGGAATTTTCACACCTCGCAAGCGATACGGGATTTAGGCACACAACCGGTACTCCTAGGGTTCTCTAATCAAATGAAGTACTGGTGAGTCAGGTTAGAACGATCAGAAATCTCGTCAAGAAAGAGAATGACCCTGCACAAGGTCGGCGCCGTCACACGTAAAACCGCAATGGTGTCTTGAAGCAAACACGTGTAGTTCACTGAAATGAACTTTAGACCCAAATAATACGACATGGTGGCAGCGGGAAGTTCCCAGTAGGCTTTAAACACTGTTTAAACTGAGCAAGAATAAAAAACCGAAAATATGGGAGACCCAGATCCAGGCGAAGCCAGAATACAACAAATAGTTGAAGAGCCAAACGAAGCCGGCGCTCTGGCAGCAGAGCTTCCTGCACAACCACAGCAAATGGTTCAACAGATATCCGGCCGTGGCAAACTACCAAGTTCTACCAACGGATAAGTTCAGCTTTAAACCCGAAGAATGGCCACGCTAAATCAAGCGTTTTGAGAGATTTCGAAAAGCGACCGGACTCGACAAAAAGGACGGCGAGAGCCAAGTAAACACTTTGATTATTCGATGGGCGAAGAAGCTGACGACATCATGGTCGGATTCGGACTTTCAACCGAAGAAGCGAAGCAGTACAACGTCGAGAAAGGCAAGTTTAAAGCTAATTTCGTAGTAAAGAGAAATGTAATATTTGAGCGAGCGAAGGGTATCCAGAGAAGCCATCATGATGGTGAGTCAGTGGATAATTTCATAACGGATTTAAATTACCTTGCTGAATACGGCCAATTTGGAACATTGAGAGACGATCTCATCAGAGATAGAATCGTGGTGGGGATAAAAGACAAGAAGCTCTCTGAACAACTGCAACTGGATTCTAAGCTGACTTTAGAGAAAGCAATCACAAAAGCCAGGCAGTCAGAGACAGTTAAGAAGCAATAACCTTTCCTACAGGACAAGTTTGAGCCTCCTGCACCAGCCAGTGTGGATCGTTTATCCAAAGGAAAGGGAAACGATTCTAAAGAAGACATGAATCGAAGAAGAAAACGAATTCAACCAAGCCACCCAAATTTAAGAATGGGAAGACTCCTGAAGCACAGTGTTCAAGGTGCGTGGGTCAATCATACCCAAAAAGACAATGTCCAGCCAGAGAATCAAAATGTATAAAGTGTTCTAGAATAGGACATTGGGCAAAAGCTTGCAAGTCCACAGGTGTGGAGTGTAACATAGATGATGTTTTAGTCCATGGTAAGGATCAACAAGAACATGATGAAAGGCTGGAAGCAGTACTCAAGCGTCTAGTCGAAGCAGGCGTGACACTCAACCTCGACAAGTGCCAGTTCAGCACAGACAGAGTTACGTTCCTTGGACACGCACGTCATAAGCTTCAGTGGAATTGAGGCAGATCCTGAAAAGCTACAAGCAATTGCTGACCTACCGCCGCCTCCGAACGCGCAAGAAGCAAGAACATTCCTTGGCATAATAAACCAATTGAGCAAGTTTTTCGAGCACCTCGCTGACAAGACAAAAAGCATCAGAGTCCTTCTTCACAAAGGGAACCAATGGACATGGGGAAGTGAGCAACAGAAAGCATTTGAGCAGATCAAAGCTGACCTCACACAAGTTCCAGTACTGGCACTGTACGATCCAAACAAGGAAACCAAAGTGGCAGCGGATGCTTCCTCCTATGGCCTAGGCGGGGTAGTTCTTCAACTCCAACCAGACAACTCCTGGCGACCAGTTTCATTCATATCAAGAGCGATGACTCCCACTAAGTCCAGATATGCACAGATCGAAAAAGAAGCTCTAGCGTTCACCTGGGCATGCGAACGATATTGGGAGTACATCGTGGGTTAGTCAATCTCCGTTGAAACTGACCACCAACCCTTGGTGCCACTTGTAAGTACGGACTCTTTAGACCAACTTCCGCCGCGAATCCAGAGATTAAGAATGCAGCTAATGATATTCCACTTCAAGGAGATCAAGCATGTTCCGGGATAGAAGATGTACATTCCTGATGCGCTTTCAAGACTCCAAGTCCGAATCCAAGCAGTTCGGTCTACAATTGATAATGACGAGATGTACGCATACGTTGGAAGCGTGGTCTCATCACTGCCTGCCTCAGACACAAGACTACAGCAGATCATGGAAGCACAGGAGGAGGATCCAGTCTGCAGACAGATCAAAGTTTACTGCTATAAAGGATGGCTTGACAAGCATTCCTTAAATGATGCTATGAAACCCTACTGGTCAAGTAGGGGTGAACTGTCAGTGGTACAGAACATTCTTCTTAAAGCATCCAGGATCTTAATCCCTTCTTCCATGCGTCTTGAGATATTGGATAAGATCCATGAGGGTCATCAAGGGATCACTGAGTGCCGTGAGTGGGCCAAAAGCTCTGTTTGGTGGCCAGGACTGAGCAGAGAAATCCATGATCTGGTGCAACAATGTAGAGTTTGCGCTCTACACAGGGACAACAAACCTGAACTGCTTATCACCAGACCGTTCGTGGCAAGTCGTAGCCACAGTTCGGAAGGCCAATCCTGTTGTCAGGAGAGACATTAAAGTACCCCCTGTAATACCTACTCTTGCTACTAGGCCTAAGAGAATTATAAGACCGTCACTCAAAGTTAGAGAGAACCTAGGTTTGGCATGAGATGACACTATTATAAGTTTTCATATAGCTTTTTGTCATACTCAATTTGTTTGCTATGGATTGGATTATGAGAAGGACTGTAGGAAAAGGAGGAAACGGAATCAGATGGAACTTTATATCTAAGCTTGATGATCTAGATTTTGCAGATGATGCTTTTGTCTTCTACTATACAGAACAAGACTACTAAAATTATCGAGAAAGCAACGCGGGTCGGGCTGAAAATCAACAAAGGAAAGACAAAAGTGATGAGGATTAACGGGAAGAGTCAGAAGAAGGTTGCAGTAGATGGGCAAGATATCGACGAAGTTGAGTAGTTTAATTATCTGGGAGCTATCATTTGTAAGGAGGGAGGAGGAATGAAAGATCTGAAAAACAGGCTATCCAAGGCGAGAGACACATTTGTCAGATTCAAAAGAACATTGAACTGAAAGAGCATCACGAAGAGGACCAAGCTTAGACTGTTTAAAACCTTAGTCGTACCGGTGCTACTGTATGGATGTGAGACATGGAAGATAAACATGGGAGATGAACAACGAATAAATGTGTTTCACAACAAATGCCTCAGGAGGATTCTCAAAATAAACTGGCAAGATCACGTTACAACTAGGGAGCTCCTTGAGAAGGCAGAGACTGAGTTGCTAAGTGAAGAGGTTAAGATGAGAAGATGGAAGATGATAGGGCATATCCTGCGACGAAACAGAAACAGCCATACCAACATAGCCCTATCATGGATACCTGAAGGAAAAAGGAGGAGAGGAAAGCCTAAGACCACCTGGCGAAGAACAGTCGAGAGAGAGAGGAACAGTGCGGGATGGCGTACATGGGGTGAGGCAGAGCTGCTGCAGCCAACAGAGAAACTTGGAGGCATTCTGTGGAGGCCTTATGTGCCACGAGGCACAGAAAAGCTAGGTAAGGTAAGGTAATTTGTTTGACGTGGATTTCACACTCTCTAACAAAAAGGGGGAGATGTTGTATTAGCTTACATGAAGTATTGTTACAGATAGGACGCAATGCATGTTGGTTATTAAAGATGGCGTCTTGAAGCAAACACGTGTAGTTCACTGAAGTGTACTTTAGACCCAAATAACACGACAAAAGTAGGATGAATATAATCTTTCGAACGTAATATTCCTACATTTCTTATTGTTATCAATTTTGAATTAGAGACTTGAGATCCTGCGAACGTAACTTAGCGAAGACCGATATTGTCCTAAAATCTTGTGAAGAATTTAAATTGTTATTAAAGCGTTTATTTATCTCCCTTCAATTTCAGACTTTTACGAATGAATTATCAACAGCTAGTACGATCATTTTATCACGTATTGGCGCCTATCCGAGTATCTATCCTAGATTTAAGTTCCAGATCGTAATGACAGAACGTCTTCTACGGAGCACGCGCATGTCCATTCTTTCAAAAGTTAACCTGCAAATTAAAATTGCATCTAAAGAACATAGAATTGTCCATTTTACTGCCATGTGAAATCAGGACTGTCAAGTTATGACTGAATATGGCAGGACCTTACGGGAAAATAGTTGGCTCTCACGATCAGGTCGTACTACCGAGCGCACGAGAGGGAAATAAATTTGCGTCCGACCCGACCTGAACTAACTCAGTCGTCAAATTTTTTTTTTATCATATGACCGTTGTACTCCTTGTGGAACAAAAACGTTTGCATGGCTGCACACACTATTTTTTCGCGCGAATGTTTCAAAGAACAAACTAGTTCCCTATTGTCACTCATTTTGCAGGGAAATTTGAACTTTTACGGCAACAAAATTGTTTCATTAACTCGCATCAATAGTGAAAGGTCGTTAGCTTTTCTTGTGGAGCCGTACGTACGTACTTCGACGGGTACAACACTCATAGTACATATACGACACGCGAAGTGCCTTGTGGTCATACTGGTCATATGATAAAAGAATATCATTACAATCAAACGTGGCGAAGGACTACAATTTACTTCATTATTCCTCAGTAATAATCCACCAATGAAATGCCTGAATTGTGGTCACGTGCCAATCCATTCTTTAAATATGTTTGATAGCATACTATTGGACAGCAAAATATTAGACAGAAATACAGAAATGGCGGCATTTCCTGAAAGATTTTTTTTTTATGTTCAATTGAAAGAATTCACTTCAAGTACGGGATATTCAAAGCACTAGGAATTTTGGCAATTGTCTACAAAGGCTTTATCACCAAAAATATTTTCAATAAATGGCGCTCAAGGCATAAAGAGATCGTAAACACAGTGGTTACTTAGTTCGCTTGATCAATTAATTGGTGGATTATTTCTTAAGTGTAATAAAATAGTAAAATAGGTCGGTCGGGATTCATCCTTGCCCAATATGAAAAGATATTTAAGTCTCGACTTCAATATGAGCTTGCCTTTCAGTCTCGCCCAATATTGAAGGCAAGACTTTTTTAAATATCTTTCCATATTGGTGAAAACGAATCCATAATAATGAAACCTATATGTTTAATATTAACTTATTTATCCAAAAGTCGTCGTTGTTGTCTTTTCCTTCATTTTCCTCTTTCTTCGTTTCGTATGATGAGCGGCGTTCAAGGCCAACCGTAAATGTGACCTTGTCAACTGAATTGTAATATAAAGTTAGATTGAACTCACGGCGTCCTTTCGCTTTGTGGAATGAAAATCCAAAGTGTTCAAAATTCCGCTGGCAATGGTATCGTTTTCTAAAAGATAAGAATAAAATAAGAACACGTTTAGCACATTACTTGAAACAGTGTAATTAATATTTCTACATAGCCAAAAAAAGCAGACATTGAAGTTTGTGAATTCTGCTATTTTTTTAAAGAATATATTTAGAAGACAATCCTTGATTGCTTTCAGCGTTTCTTATGACGAGCTGTGTTCAAAATGTTAAATAAACAGGCTACAAATGATCCTTAGTCGAGTCGATGTAACCATAAAGTTTGTACCTACCCGCTTTGTGGAATGCAACTGAAACGTCTTTAAGCGTCGCTTGGCAACTGGGAGTGTTTTCTGCAAAATAGCACCCAGAGGAGCACATGTTTATTGCCCACTATTTTAAACCATGTAAGTATCTTTCAAAAACTAATATAACTAACGAGAGACACCAAAGGTACTTCTTTTAGTCAGAAAAGAATGTTCTCTTCAGAAGGATTACTCTTAATCAATCTAACAGCAGCTATAAAATCAAACTTTCTTGGTTTAAGTTCATCACGTGTACGGCAAAAGGAGAACCAGACAAAAAAAAAATAATAAAATGCTGATTTTAAAATCTAAAATTGAAATTATGAGAGATTTATTTTAAGATGCTAGAATCACTTAAATAAAGCAATAACCTCAGTACGAAGAAGGATAAAAAAATACTCTCTTTTGCTTTTCTAGTATCATCGACTACTTAGAAACAATACTCCGATTAATGAAACTTTTCTACACTGTACGTCCATGATAAGTCGACGTCGGGCACAAATCCAATCAACATCTGTCAGCAACAGAAATTCCCCACCCCCCATGTATATATTACCCAGCATGACACTGGAGATGTGATGATTAAATGTACACGAGTGTAATGGCGTCGTTCTCTTTTACTGTTGGTTAAATCCGGATCATCCACGGTTAAATCCGCACATCCACTACATTTTGGCGAGGAGGACGGTCGTTGGTAAAGTTCCTCTGCGATGGCAAGTGTATATTTGAGCGATACACAAGGTTTAAAGCCATTTGACTGTACCGAAACTGCTGTTATTTCTGCACGCTGGGAAAGATGGCTGCGAGCTTTTGAATTGTATGCTGCGGGAAAAGGAGTCAAGAATGTCGATCAGAAGAAGGCTTTATTGCTGCATACTGCTGGTTTAAGTGTTCAAGATATTTATTTCACGTTGAACGAAGAAGGAGGAACAGATAGTTATCAGAAAGTAAAGGCGACCTTGAATAAATATTTCAAACCGCAAGCGAATGTTCCGTATGAAAGGCTTTGTTTTCGTGAGACGAGTCAACTGGCCAACGAAACCATCGAACAGTTTGTGACCAGATTGAGACAGAAAGCCCAAACCTGTGAATTTGGAGACGGCGCTGCTGTGGATGAACAAATTCGTGATCAAGTTATTAGCAAGTGTTTGTCACACGAACTCCGTCGAAAATTACTCAAGAAGGGTCGAGCCTTGACACTGCCACAATTAAGAGAAATTGCCCGGTCTATGGAAGAATCTGAGAAACAGGCACGTTCAATCGAAGGAGCAAGTGACGAGGTCAGTAGTGAGGTGAATAGTGTGAGTGGAAGGTCTGATTACAAAGGAGATGCGAGCACAAGGAATGTCAAATGTTTTTGTTGTGGAAATGTGGGACATAAAGCAAATGATCACCGATGCCCACCGAGAGGGAAACAGTGCAGATGGTGTAAGGGAACTGGACATTTTGAGGCTGTGTGTAAAACTAAGAAGAAACAAAACACTGGTCGTGGAAATGGAGGAGCTAGAGGACCACGTAGACCAGATGCCAGAAGAAAGGATGGTCCGCCTCACCATGTAAGGCAAGTAGAAGCTGAAGATAAGCAGAGTGATGACTGTGAATATGCCTTTGGCATTTCAGACGATTGTAATGTTTCAAGTGATGGCAAAATTTCTGTGAAAATAGGAGGTTTGCCAGTAACAATGATTATTGATTCGGGTGCTAGTTGCAATGTCATAGGTCGTAATGTGTGGGAGTACCTCAAAGCAAATAAGGTTGAGTGTGTGTCGAGCAAGGTGTCCAAGAAGTTATTTGCATATGGTAGTAATCAGCCATTACAAGTTGCAGGCACATTTACTGCAGAAGTGTCTGTTGGAGAGAGAGTGTTGAGTGGGGTTGAATTTGTTGTTATTGAAAATGAGGGACACGCCCTCCTTGGGCGAGAAACTGCCATTGCCTTAGAAGTTTTGAAGCTGGGTCCTCAAGTTAACTCACTAAAGGTATCTACAGATGGAGCAGAAGGGGTACCAAGCATTTTTGAAAAATTTCCCGGATGTTGTGAAGGTATTGGCAAATTGAAGGATTTTCAGCTAAAAGTCCCAATTGATTCAGAGGTACAACCCATTGCACAACCAATTAGACGAGTTCCATACCACCTTCGTGATAAGCTGAGTGACAAACTGGATGAACTTGTTAAGCTAGACATAATTGAGAAAGTGAGTGGTCCAAGTTCGTGGGTATCACCAGTGGTAGTCGTACCCAAGCCCTCAGGTGACAACCGTTTGTGTGTCGATATGCGTCAAGCCAACATGGCAGTAAAGCGGGAACGTTACCCAATACCCACCATCGATGAAGTTTTACAAGATTTGAATCAGAGCAAGTTTTTCAGCAAATTGGATCTCAACTCTGCCTACCATCAGATAGAGCTGTCACCTAAATCAAGAGATATCACTACATTTTGCACACATAAGGGACTGTACCGATACAAGCGTCTCATGTTCGGTATAAGTTGTGCGCCTGAGATGTACCAGAAGGTTCTCCAGCAAGTTCTGCAAGATTGTGATGGCGCCCATAACATCCTTGATGATGTGATAGTGCATGCAGCCACGGAGGAGGAGCATGACAGAAGATTTGAGAATGTGGTCCGAGTATTGAGCAGCAAGGGGTTGACATTGAACCGTGACAAGTGTCAATTTAAGATGTCGCATTTGGAATTCATGGGCCATGTGTTGTCAGCACGTGGAATTGGTCCAGCAGATGTTAAAGTAAAGGCAGTTGTTGACGCCCGGGAACCAACGAGTGCTGCGGAAGTGAGGAGCTTCCTGGGACTGGTCAATTTTACTGCACGTTTTATTCCTGACCTGGCAACGGTATCTGCACCTCTCCGCCAGCTAACAAAGAATGGCGAACCCTTCGTGTGGGGACTGGAGCAACAGAAATCATTTGAAGAGTTAAAGAAGCGACTGTCCAGTGCAGAGACACTTGGATACTTTGATAAGAATGCCCCGACTAAGGTGATTGCTGACGCAAGCCCTGTAGGATTAGGAGCTGTACTAGTCCAACAGCAAGGGGAAGAGCAACGAGTTATTAGCTATGCAAGCCGAAGCTTGTCCGATACAGAACGCCGGTATTCTCAAACGGAGAAAGAGGCTTTGGCAATAGTGTGGTCCTGCAAAAGATTTCATGCCTATTTGTATGGTGCTGAATTTGAACTAATGACTGTCCACAAACCTTTGGAATGTATTTTCTCCCCTAAATCCAAGACCTGTGCTAGGATCGAGCGATGGCTTCTCAGAATGCAACCTTACAGATTTACCGTGAAATACGTCCCAGGTCCCCAGAATATTGCAGATTCTTTGTCACGCCTCCTGCAACCAGTGACGCCGCCAAGAGACGAAGACCAAACAGAGGAGTATGTGAAGTGGGTAGCTCAAGAATCAACGCCTGTTGCCTTGACAACTCGTGAAATTGAGAGAGCATCAGAACATGATCCAGAGCTGAAAAGTGTACGAGAATGTCTCTTGAATGGAAAGTGGCATGCCATAGAATTCAAAGAGTACCTAACTGTGCGAGGCGAATTAAGTGCAATTGGAAAGCTAGTTCTTCGTGGAACTCGAATTGTGGTACCAAAGCAACTTCGTAGTCAAGTACTAAAGTTGGCACATGAAGGTCATCCTGGAATTGTATCAATGAAGCAACGTTTGCAAACCAAAGTGTGGTGGCCAGGCATCGACAAAGAAGCGGAGAAAGCTTGTAAGACCTGTCATGGCTGTCAGTTAGTTTCGCAACCATCTAAACCTGAGCCGATGTCACGTACAGAGTTGCCTTCTGCACCGTGGTAACACCTAGCGGCTGACTTGTTGGGTCCACTGCCTTCCGGTGATTATGTCTTTGTTGTGGTGGATTACTACAGCCGATTCTTCGAGATGGAATTTACCAAATCGACTACCTCTGAGAAGATTGTATCAATGCTGTCCAAGATTTTCGTCACTCACGGTCTTCCTTTGTTCCTAAGGACTGACAATGGACCGCAGTTTGTCAGTGACTATTTCGAGAAATACTTGGAGGAGAACAGAATTGAACACAGGAAAACCACGCCCTTATGGCCACAGGCCAACGGTGAAATCGAAAGACAAAACCGCAGTATCCTGAAGCGCCTGCGTATTGCTCAAGCAGAGGGTCGCAACTGGAAATCAGAGATGGACAACTTCTTAGTGATGTATCGTAGTACACCACATTCTACAACGGGGGTTAGCCCAGCAGAATTGTTGTTTGGAAGACGCATCAGAACCAAACTACCCCAACTCCAAGAGTTCAGTATTGAAGATGAAGTCAGAGATCGTGACAGTGAGCGGAAAAAGAAAGGGAAGGTGTATGCAGACAGCAGAAGAAATGCATGTGAGAGCGAGATTCAAGAAGGTGATAAGGTGTTACTGAGACAGGAGAAAGAAAACAAACTGTCAACACCATTCAAACAGTCTCCCTTTACAGTTGTTCAGAAGAATGGCAATAGTGTTCTTGTCGAGGCTGATGGTGTACAGTACCGTCGGAATGTGACTCATGTGAAAAAGTATCTAGAGCGTGATAATGATGTATTACCAGCCACCAGTAAGTCATCAGATGTTTCGGAGGCTCAGAGAGCAACACAAACTTCACCAAGCCGAGAGTTTAGTGAACCTGTTCCTTCTGGAACAACAAGCGAAGACAAACCAGTGGAATACAAACATGTCATGGAACAAAGTGATGCTACTACCCTACGCCCGTCAAGAGTCAAGAGAGTACCCTCTAAATTTCAAGATTATGTTCTAGGCTGCGTTCAGTTGGTCCCAGGGTAGAACTTTTAGATCCAGATGTGAACTGGAACTTTGAACTGAACTGGAACTATTAGTTGTTGTGTTACATTTGTACTTATGCCAGTTTTAAAATGTTAAGCCTTTGTTAGTTCAGGAAAAGACATTCAGAGACATTTGCATGCCTATAAAGTTGGTTAGGTTTTATTCTGTTTTTGTTACCTTCCAACACAACGAGTTATTCGAAGAAGGGAGGAATGTAGTGTTTGTTACTTAAGCCTTACCCTCCCCACCCCCCATGTATATATTACCCAGCATGACACTGGAGATGTGATGATTAAATGTACACGAGTGTAATGGCGTCGTTCTCTTTTACTGTTGGTTAAATCCGGATCATCCACGGTTAAATCCGCACATCCACTACACCTTTTCCTTGTTTTTCAGTTTCTATGGGTTATCTCAATCACCAAAGACAACTCAGGATCTTCCTGTCTTTTTGATACTGCACCTATGACTCAATATTTTATCAGATCAGTTTCAAAGCTTCTTTCGTTTTTGTGCTGTTTACCGCTGGACCAAAATGTCGGTTTGGTTTTTGGAAACATAATCGACATTATTATACAATTTTCAGTCGCTATTGCATCTCCAAAGCAAAACAGTTGTTCGTTTCAGTTTTGAAAACAGGTCAAATTTAAAGGTTCAATTTTTTGTTTTGTAGTAATACCACTTCCTTTTACTACGAAAATGAAAATCTTCAGAAAATGAAATTAAATCACGACTGTCAAATAACGCTTATCGCGAGACCGCCATATGGTAATAAAATTAGAAATAAAACACCTGTAAGCTACAGGTACATGTACAACTTAATCAAGCAAGTTTGTACTGACCGCTTCTCTTGCGCCAGTTGAAAGAAAAAAAATGTTGATTGTTAGTTGATCACAGGAACGTGTTATAAGAGAAAAAAGAAACATTAACCATAGTTTTAAGATGTGTTGGAAGAGCTCCCCGACGAATAAAGCACTTCAAAGCAATTGCACAAGTATTCAAAAGAGCCAAATCCCAGTTATATATAGGCCAGCTGACTAAAGAAGATTTCCCAATCGAGTCAGTCTGTGTCTCCGATGGGAATCCTACCTTAAAAGATAGCAATGACACATGAAATTGTCAAGTTCTCTGACAGGCGACCTAACCTACTACTCTACTGTTTAAAATGCACAATAAGTATCACATTTAGCTGTTGCTATTCTCATAGTAAGCCCTTGAATCTCACTGTTCCTTGTGTTTCAGTTTTTATGGGTTATCTCAATCACCGAAGAAGACTTAGGTTCTTCCTGTTGATACTGCACCTATGACTCAATATTTTATCAGATCCGTTTTAAAGCTTCTTTCGGTTTTGTGCTTTTTACCGCCGAACTAAACTATCGGCTCAGTTTTGAGGAAATGTAATTGATCTCATTATACAATTTTCAGTCGTTATTGCATCTCCGAAGCAAAAAAGTTGATCATTTCCAATTTGAGAAATATATCAAATTTAAAGTGTCTATTTTTTTTGTTTTGTAGTAATACCACTTTCTATAACATCGAAATTGATATCTTTAGAAAATGAAATTAAATCAGGACTGTCAAATAACTTCAAGAGTAGTTCAGTTTCCTTTACCTCATTTCGAAGACACTTCGGTCACACCAGTTTATTTTAATTCGGCGATTTTTAGAACAAAGCTTACAAAACGAAATATGTCATGAAAAGGTATTACCGCCGTTTTGAGAAATCTGTCAACATTGTACGCTTGGTTGCTATAGAAGAAAGTACCGATAAAGCTAGTGATGTGTAGATGTTATAAAGTTCCTATCTTTTCAAAATGCCAAAGCCTTTATTAAAAACAGTCAGAACTGCCGCATCATCCTTATATATCATCATAGCTGAGGAAGGGCTACCTTAAATTATTTCGTTTATTTCGTATAACACACTCAACTATTTAAAGGTGTTTCTGAACAATTTTTGCATTTCTTTTGTTGTCCAAATTAAGAATTAATTTACCAAATCAGTAGTACAGTGCAGATGTACTTTGGAGTCTCAATGAAACTTGGTAATAACCTGAATACGAAATAAGAAGCTCTTGACATTTCTCTTGTTAACTCGGTATAACGTAAATCAAAGCAAGCCAGTTTGTACTCACCGCCTTCCTTTGCTGTGTGAAAAATTTCTAGAACAGGAAAGGTTTCTGTAAGATAAGATAAAACTGGAATAAGCACACAAATCTTCTCCATAATTTGAAACCATGCAGATAAAATCAACAAACCAAGCGACTCCAGGCAGCCCAAATTGTCGAAAGAAGTCCTGCTTTGAGGACAAATGAATCAGAATCAATCTACAACGATTGACGCTTTCAATTTTCAAAATTAATTTAATAATTTCAGATGCATCTCAATATCAGGCCATTAATCCAAATAAAATATCCATTACAGAAATATTACAGAATGTCTTTTAGTCTAGTACGGCGATTTATGTTGGCCATTTGTGAAATCATTCAACAGAGCATATTTCTGACAATGAAGCTACGGTTTCCGTTATGTTACACGCTTAGTAAGACGGACGTAAGGTGATATTGTGTAAAGAACTATGATGAATTGCAGCAAGAACGTAACTTTCCTTTCATCTTTTTCTACTACTTTTTCTATTTAACGTTTAACGTAATTAATTCAATTCAAAACTTTTTTCTACTAATAACAACATCTATTTAGAAAAACAGTTACAAAAGTGCTGCTTCATTAACTTGTAATAAGACACTTAGAGTTACAGTATAATTATATTAATATTATATTTTCAAAAACTTACGTATAACAGTTACATTAGGCTCTTGGGCATACTCAACACTCATATTCATACTCAATTCAAAACTTGGTTTAGATGTAATATATTTATCATAGATGTACTTACCGTTCCAAATCGCACTGAAATACAAATCAATCTGAGTCTACAACAGGCATCTGTCCTTCAAAAAGGTCTGAATCACTGTTGGATTTGCTTGGTCTTTTTGTCAGTAACTAGCTTTCGATTTCGACTGTCATTCTTTGACTTCACTGTATGATAGCTTTACACCAACTGTTACTAACCTTAGCACCAAAACTATTTGATTCTACTGGGATTTGCATTACACTATGCAGGTATCTATTTTTAAGTATTTTGACGTGACTCTTTTTCGCGCCCTGAAGTTTCACTTTTAATATGTTTCAGTTTTCACTCGGAATTCGCGTCACTGAAGACAACTCAGCTGCTTCCCGTTTTTTCACAGTAGTCCATCAATGACTTAACACGTTTGTTTTAAATCAGTTTCAAAACTTGTTTCAGTTTAGTGTTGTTTACCACTCTATCTATAATTATTCCACATTGATGATATAAGAATTGTTATTGTTTGCAGAAACCGACACGGGGACTGCTAAATAATACCGTTATTTTTGCACGACTAAGACACCCGAGAGGGCCAATAACTAAAATCAGCCAATCACAATGCTTTATTGCTGATGTCGGACCGCAGAAATATTACCGTCAAAGGGAAAATACATATATTTGGAGAAATTTCGTCGATTATAAAAAGCAACTGTTTTGAAATATTAGGGAAACTTTCGGGTAACTTTTTTTTTGTAATTAAAAAGCAACTTTTTGGATTGTAGGAGCACTTTTGGAGCAAAATGTTTTAGATGAAATGCTACTACGTATTAAAAGTCTAATGTTTTATACAGATCCACAAAAACGGCCAGTTTGTAATTTAAAATGTACACTTTTGGCCTTTCTGGTGAAATGCCACGCACGTGGATTCGATAAGCCCAATGTTCACTCCAGATCCATAAGAATCGAATACGAAAGTGCCACTTTGTAACTCAAAATGTACATTTTTGTCCTTTCTCGTGAAATACCACCACGTAGACCAAACCTTTTTTTTACTCCAGATCCACAAGAAACTGCCATTTTGTAGCTTAGAATAGGTCGTGTTTAAAACACGAAATAGCGGAGAGCGGCGAAATGGCGAAATGGCTAAATGTTATAAAAGATAAGAGCGAAAGTTACAAGATATTACCGTGCCACTGAAATCTGCATTTTTTGCTAAATTTCTTCTGTTCACACTGTAAAGAATAGGAAATAAATGCCAACAAATTAATGAAAATAACCGTAAGGGACATACATGTACGTAATACTTTACTGGAGTTAATAATATTTGGACTTAATTTGTAGTGAGAAAAGTATTTCCTTTTCCAGATACGCCCACAGTTTCATAACTGAAAAGTTGTTTTTTTATAAACCGAGTTTTTAACGTATTAGGCTTGAAATTAATTTAGAAGTCGCTTCGCTGTGATTTTAGCGAGTTTACCGATCAAAGAAATCTATGCCGTCGCAGGTTTTCTTTTCACTTACCTCGTTGAGGTATACTTTGCTTCCGATTGAATTGAGTTAAACGTGTGTTGTTTGCTTTGTAAGAAAATAATTTACCTTGAAAACAGTGAAAATGGCCGTCCCATTAATTTCGCACGTTTTATTGCGAACACATCTCAAGGAAGCAGTAAATGTATATGACTGGCCTGGGAAAATGAAATCGACCTAAAGCGGTAAAAACAATAAACCGTTTAAAATAATTCGCTTGGAAAATTGTTAGCTTAAAATATTCCCCTATGTATGGTGAGTAACTTGCAGTTACCATATTTTCTCAAATAAACGTCCCCGGCGTTTATTTCAAACTTCCCTGGTGTACCCGGCGTTTATTTGAAGCCGGTGTTTAATCGGGGTCCGGCGTTTATTAACGAAGTGAACCTTTCTGTCATTTTCCAAGTTGATTTATTATTACCCATCCGCCGATACCTAGGGCCAGTTTGTCAAGGCGGAACGATTTTTCCCTTCGTCCAGCCTGGACAAACCTGTCCCTGGGTCCCGAAGATGATTAGTATCAAGGGTTACAGTATAACATACGGCACGTTGCAATCAAAATTTGTGACAAACAGAACCGAAACAATATATGAACAACATAGGAACAAGTTAATGTTAGAGACTGTGCAATAGTTATCAGGAGGGGGGGGGGGGGGGGGGGGCGAAAAATAAGCCTTGCAAGTTGAAATATTACACAATACCCCCCTCGCTCAACAAAGGCAAATTAGCTCTGACCCCCCTCCAAATCTCCCAAAAATTGTTAAGGATACTCCCCCCCCCCCCCCCCAAACCACCACCAACAAATATATTAAATATACCTGAATCCTTTACTTGCTTTGTACTGTAACGCATTCGACATCAGTGTCTGGGACAAAGAGTGCCTCGTAACTGTGTTCCATTCCTGAAGAGTCTCTTAAAAGGGAGTGCAGGTCGTGACCTCAGTGTCATGAGAAAATGTTCATAGCAGAGAGAGTACTCAGTTGTTTAAGATGTCAGGAAATGCGAAGCCAGCTATGAATACATGGTAAGTGACAATCCAGCTTGTACTGGGCAGGTTTGGTGTGAGAAACACCACCCCAAACCGCATGACAACAGCAACATTTCAAGGTGTGAAGCTGAAGCAAACAAACTAAAGAAAAAGGTGGAAACTATTAAAGATACAATTGCTGCACACGATGACAGTCTTTTTAGTGAGAGAACGGGAAAGCTACAAACAGGCCTTACCTGCAACCATAAATTTAATTCAGACACTCTGCACTTAGTAACAACGGGCATTTAAGATAATATTGCTCAACTAATTGAGGACCTTGAAACTGCATCAAAAAAAGGCCACCTATTCTATTGGTTCAAACAACCAACGTGTCAAAATCCAGGAAAAAGAAGGAAGGCAAAAGGCAAGCAAGAATCAAAGATCTCTTCGAGATATCGACTTTTTTGCATGGACTTAGTATGAGTAGAAGGTTTATCCTGGGCACTGTTGTTCCAACATATCATGGAAGAATTCAAACGTCTGTCAGTTCAAGCATTTTTTTATTTTCGCGGAGGAAATGCTGTATTTGTCAGTCGCGACGGCTGGGCGCTTTGCAACTCATATACTTTGGCTTGGTTAAAAATGGTAAACTTTGACGCTTGCCTTTAATCGAAATAGTTGTTTCCTTCCGAGTTAGAAAGATTTCTACTCGGCTTAATGCAGGGTTCCCGATAAAGGTTACGCACGACAGAGTTACCTTTTGTCTCGTCACGCAATCTTAACCCCACATTGAAAAGTAACTTTTCGTTTGGATATTACCAAAAGCCGCTTCTCCTCGCGTTATTCTTTACCTTACGGCTACACATGCCATTTCTAACGACTACATTTCCAGTAAAACAGTTTTTCTAATGGCGATGCATTAACTTCTGAACAGAAGCAAAAACTTTTAGTGTTTACTGCTTCCACCGGAAGTAAATTCACAACAGGCTACAAAAAACTTGTAAATATCACTTCACACCTGCGTTGAATGTTGCAATTCTAAATTGTGCAACTCAGCAGAAATAATCCATTGTCACGAAATGAGTTCCTTTTGGTTAACTATTAGCAACGTTTTAGTGTGTGAAAGACTTGTACCAGTACAAGTATTATAACTTAGCTTACCTAAATACTTTACACACAAAGAAGCATTGATGTCGGTAGAATCCGCCACAGCGCACACCAGACAACTGTAGTAACTAAAACAGTCTATACACTTCCACATCACATTCTAAATTAAAACTGCAACGTAGAAGTCAACAACGCGCTGTTTACAAAACTCAAACGCAAATTAAGGAGCCAAAGAAAACCCCAATCGAAAACACATTGAATAGGGGTGCTTACCATTTGTAAGAAAAATCCGGTTGGTGCGACCGTTGCATAATGGTAAGCGATTTTCCGAATATAACGACCAACCGGATGAGAGTTCACTTACCATTATTCTACCAGGCGTTTCTTCCCGCTCACTCGATCAAGTGCGAAATTCAGTGTTGTTTTCTGTCGATATAGCTGAATATTTTGAGGTAGAAAACAAACTTTTCGACGAATAAGATGGGTTGATGCTGTTTACTGCCGTCAGCTGTTCCATGAGACGCGATTTAAACAGAATACAAGGTTATTTTGAGGTAACTGTTCCCACCTACGCACCGAGTGAATTTCGCAGTCGAGTGAAAATTGGAAAGCTCGAACTAAATCCTGTCCCGAGAAAAAATATGAACACATGAACAATTCCAACGTTGAATACCAGAGGCAGGCAGCTTATTTCTCCTGTTAAAAAAGTGCTGGAATTTCTATGGTCGAGGTGAATATACACGTTCTAAATTGGTATAAAGACGCCATATTGTAAACACGACTAAAACCGCGTGGAGGTGCAAAAGGGGCTGGAAACGGAAGATTCGTTCAAATGGAAAGAAAATTTCCGACGGTTCGAACCAACCGGAATAAAAGGAATACCTCAAAACGTATTCCACAATTTTCGAACGGAATTTCCGGAAAATTGCTGTTCCATTTTACTTTCAACCGACATTTCCGGGTTTTTTGGTTAAATGGTAAGCACCCCTCGTGTCGCGTATACGCCTAGCGGTTCAATACATTCTTCATATATGGCAGCACCCGAAACCAAACTGTGAACAAGCTCAGAAAAAGCTTATCACTGCGATCCTAAAATAGCTACATGTCAGCTGCTCAGTGAAAATTTTAACTGAAAATCACACACTTGCCTTTCACTCAATTCTACACGTGGAAACAATCGACGTAGTACCTGATGGGACGCCTTTCGAACACATTCTTCTGAAATACCTGTGTAGAGATACAAAAGTCCAGGCAAAAAGGTGATTTGGGGCAAAAAATAGGTTGACATATTATCCAATGCATTGCCTGACAGGTTAAAGGAATTAACCACGTCGGAAAATTCACGATTGCCCCGAAATTGTCCTAGAACCCCAGACATTCTGCATAAGTCTATCTATCTGAAAGAACGCGAATAAATGATTGTTTACTCCCGTTTAGCGTGGGTCACGCAATCGATTGTAACGAAATCAAATGCCTTAGATTAAATATTAGCGCCGCTTTAGTACGTAAAACACTTGTAACAGTACAAATTTGTGTTCTTAATCGTTTTAAGTTAAATATTAGCGCCCCTTTCGTGTGTGACGTGCTTTTACCAATACAAATTTCCGTTCTTTCTTTCGTGCGCTACACCGCTCACATTCTCCATTGGTCATGTCTCACTTGAGCTACTCACGTGTAAAAATTGTTATGTAACGTTTGTAAATTTGACAAGTCACGTTTATTCGACGAAAACGCAAGTGTTGACTGGCGCTTTGTTCACCCACACCGAAAAGAAATCCCTTGAATTGAGAACGCGAATAAATGATTATTCACTCGCGTTTAGCGTGACTAACGCAATCGATTGTCGCGAAAACAAATCCTTTAGGTTAAATATTAGCGCCCCTTTAGTGTGTGAGACGCTTGTACCAGTACAAATTTGCGTTCTTAATCGTTTTAGGTTACATATTAGCGTCGCTTTAGTCTGTGAAAGACTTATAGGTTGCCTTCATGGGCTGAACCACTCACATTCTCGATTAGTTGTGTCATATCTGATTTGAAATACTCACGTTTAATAATTAACAATTATTCTTTGAAATCGAGGTGAATAGTGGTAGAATATTCACCGAGCCGCGGAGCGGCGAGGTGAATATTCAGCCGCTATTCACCGAGATTTCAAAGAATAATTGTTTTAGTATACACACACGAAGTGATCTCAACAACAAGCGATCTCAAAGTTTTCAGAAGGAAACCATTTAAAGTCGATTTAATTGACCTCTCAATTCATGCGTGGAAAACGTACATACAAGCGGCACTAACCGACATGCGCGAAACAATTTACAGAATCTTCAAACATGGCAAATCTAGTTAATCTTCGATAAAATCCTCGTCACAATGGTCCTTTAACACCACTCAAACCTGCAATCTGAATCAAAAACCTACTTGCAAAACATTTTGACCGTTGAATAAAAGCTTTTGAAGTTCACTTGAATTGAAAATTGAAAGAGCAGTTGGCGAAGGATCCACCTGAAAGTTTGGATTATACTGAATGTGTGCAGAACTGTGGTGAAAACTGGATGTTTTCCTGAATATTTGTGGAGAATCTTGGTTGAATAACACTTGATGTTGCTGCCGATAAATCTGCGGTATTCATTTCTGTCGATGCCGGTCGAAGAACGACTTGACGGTAAGCAATTGTTTATCGTTTTAGTACTCGAGTTGTGTGGACATTGTGCTGCAAATTTCGAAATATGTAGTCTTCTCTTACTTTGAAAACCATCAGGCCAAATTTCTTAGCCTTTTTTGTCTTTTCTGGTTCAGCATCTTCTTGTATTCTTAGTATTTGCGATTCAGAAACGCCGGCGAAACGCAGGTTTACGCCGGCAATTTTGTTTCAGTTTGGATCAAGCATTATTCACTCCCTACGGAGTGAATAATGCTTATAAGCCCGAGATAGCGAACCAATCAGATTGCTTGAAACACCAAGATCACTGAGTGTGTATATACTAATAATTGTTATATAACGTTTATACATGTGACAAGTCACGTTTTTTCCACGAGATCGCAAGTGTTGACGCAATACTAATGAGAGACCCTTTCATCACCCACAGCGGAAAGAAATCACTTGAGAAATTAAAACAGTCCCTTGAGAATTAACAAGAATGTGGTTCCTTCCGGTTCCAGATTACCCCACTTAACCGCTATTCTCCTTCCTTTTGCTTGTAAACAAGCAAAGAAGTCGAAAAAAGGAGTTCTTTGGCTGTGGAAAATCGAAAGAGTAGAGTCAGTAGAGCTTCTGTTATTTTTCTTTCACTGGGGAGACACCAGTTGATGGTGTATATGAGCCAGAGAATTATGGAGTGCCACGGATTGATAATGTCGATCTAGACGATCTAGATGTTCTTGGTTTGTTTACGTGTCGCACTGATAAAGCTTGTTTAGGAGACTTGGTAAATTCTAAATGCTTCATTGGAGGAGCTGAAGAGTTAGTTGAAGAGTTTTTATCATCAACTTCTTGAACAGCAACATTAAAATGTGTCTTTTGACAATCTTGTCAAGTTAATTTCACTTGACAATGACTGTATGTTCTATTTTATTTTTGATGTGATATAAACCATGTTTAATTCATATTAAATCAGTCTGGAAAGTAATGAGTATAACTTTTAGTGAAATGTCTTTGGTAATTGAATCTTAAAGTCAGTTTTTCAGTTGCTCCACCCCCCCCCCCCACTTCCCCAGAAATTTACATGTAACCCCTCCTCCCTAAGGCTGTGAGTTTACATTGTGCCCCCTCCTCTCGTTTCACTGCCCCCTCCTGATAATTATTGCACAGTCCCTTATATACCAAACACTCACTTGGTGATTTTGATATTGACCATTTTGTAGTTAGTAATAATAAGAACTTAATTGGCTCACGCAATTACTGGTAACCCTGTAGTTTACATTATGGGCCGTGAAGTTAGCTTTGAATAAAAAGGAAAGAGCGCTCATTTCCAAGTGTATTTTGTACTTTCAAAAAAATGGTTTGATGAAGGAATCTCGGCCCTTTTTTCGGTAAAATCAACATAAAAACAAGACTGAAAGAGTCAAAAAACAAACAAACAAAATAGTTTTACTGTAAAAAAAATAAGCAGAGTTCTGTCACACTTTTAACAAACCTCCCATACCACCGTCAAGACTTGGGGGAAGGGGGTGGTCTGAGTACAGTTTGTATCTGTAGCGAATTTCAACACTCATTTTCCTGTAAAGACGTGATTAAAGTGTCGACAACTTGCCTACCACCCTCCCCCACCCCCCTAAAAGGGCCAAAAAAATTATAGGTTATTAAATCCCGAAAGAAACGACTACTAATCCTATAGTGGCGACCATAAATTTAATTCGACTGTTTGAAAAAAAAAAAAAACAGTGGGTGATTCAGATACCAGGTATTTTAATGTCTTAACCAATTAAAAACGACGTGACGTACCTAGGTACATAGAGCAGGGGTTTCTCAGGCACTTGAGTTTAGCAGTTAAAACAGTGTTTTTAATTTTTCGACCAATTAAAAACGTCACTTTGCACTAAAAATGCGTTTCCCAACACAGCAAATGCTCATGAGCAGGTGGTTTAAAAGTGTCATTTAAATAATGCCATGTCTTGAAACCCGAGAGATTTGAGAGGCGAGTCGCGAATTAGGTCAAGCAACAAAATCATATGACTGATTGCATTTATAATGATGCAGCGTATTGGGTATTTGTGACAACATCAGTTTGCCGTCGAATGAACATTCAAATAACCCTATTCAGACCGGGGGGGGGGGGGGGGGCTTTTGAGGCCCGCGCTGACTTTGAACTCTTATAACATTTTTAAGATTTAAGGTGGCTCGACCCAGTTTTTTCTAGCGATACCTATCAACTTTGAAACCCTCATACTTAAAGGAATTGATTTCAATGACATATCTACTATATCACATGAATTACACATAAAGTGAACTACAATATGATATAAATTTTTGGGAGATCGGAATGAATATCACGTAACAATGACGTCACACAGGTTTTTGCTCCGAATCGAATTTTAGCCCGTAACCGCATTTTCTCTCGAGATCCTCAACGCTACGTATACCTTGGGTGTTGGCCTTCAGCTCTGCGGAGTTTCATCGAAATCTACAAGAGGAATTTTGAAATATCTTGGAAATTCTTTTTACATAGTATAATTTATGCGTAGAATAAGAGAAGACTTCATTCAGAGAAATTTGCTTCTTTTTTGATGTTTAATGAGAGGCTTTAGCCCTCATTCCTTTTAAAAATGTCCCATATCCGATATCCAAACCGTAAGAAGTAGGTAGACTTGCGCGATTTCGAAAAATATGAAATATATGAATCATGGTGAAGCTCAATGTTTAGCTCTATTTACCAATTTTACGCCTACTTTCGCAAAAAGCGATTATTTCAAAACTCGTCGATGAATTTTCTCCAAAATTTTTCAGAGTGGCAATTGATCAGTACACTACACAATCCCTGAATTTTCATTGATTTTGAGTAATTTGCAGTCATTTTGGGTGGTTTTCTGAAAAATTTTGAAATCCAAGATGGCGGATCCAAGATGGCGGCTGTTTTGACATCATGATGTAATTGTCACGTGATGTGACGTCACCATCTTTCGTGCCGTATATCAAAAGAAAGATGTTTGGACATACAATGCATCCTATAAGTTTCATTGTGATTACTTAAATATTCTGGTAGTTACATAAGGGGGGCTTCCGAAGCCCGAGAGATTCGCCGTAGTTGTCTGAATAATTGATTCTATCCTTCGCCGTCGCTATTACAACGAAAGTGTTTTCGTTCAGGACTCGTCATTTTAGTTCTTATATATCGCTATTTAAACGTCATGTCTTCTTCTCGGAATTTACCCTAAAGGCTGGTTCTCATATGATCACCCCGATCGCTTCTATCGCATCGATCGTTTGCAAATACTGAGACGATCGTAGGCGAACGATCGTCCGGTATATGCAAAGTGCCTGGTCAAAGCCTTGGTCTGAAACAATTATTTTTGCGCCAAACTCAACATATGAACCAAGTTACAAAAACCTCGTGTGTGCGTCGGAATAACATTCAATGTTCATGAAAGTGGAAAAAAATTAGTGTTAATCGAAAAAATATAATAATCAAGTTTTAAAGCGTTTTTTTTTTTTTTTCGTGGTTTCCAGGGTTTTTGGTCACTGGCCTGCCGCGGATCTTTTGCGCAAGGTATTTTTATTTATTTATTTATTTATTTATTTATTTATTTATTTATTTATTTATCTAGGGGCAACCGCACAAACAAGATAGTGACAATCATTTTTGTGATTTTCGTGGTCGGTTATCACATTTAACATTATTTCACTGTTATTGGTTCTCCGAGATCATCCGTTTATATATATATATTACATGTAGTTAGAAAATACTATGAACGCCACATCCATGAAAGAGGAAAAGTAGAGCGGTACTACTTCTTCGGGGAGTGTCACAGAGACAATACAGAGGGGGATATCCTCTTTGAGACGTGTGCCCGTGTAAATGTCATATTTTGAAAGAAACATCTTCACACTGATAATGGATACGGAGTGTCCGAAACATGTCTTTGAAATTTAGAAGTGTGTTTATTTTTCCAAATTTCGCTCGCATAGCTTGATTTCTCGGTGGTGTTTTTTTTTCTACACTACAAGCGTTCCAATTCTATTGACATCAGCGGTTGAAGTCTCACTGAAATAGCCGGCGTTCGATCTCAACATACTGAAATATCAAAATTTACTGTTGCGTTTGTTCAACCTTTAAACTTTAAATAAAACGGCACACTGACTTTTTTAAAAAAACTGACAAATGAGAAAAAAAAAGAATAATTATAGCTTCCGTTTGCATTTGAACCAACGACCAAGGCATACACAACTTCCGTAGAAGTGTTCTCTACCAACTGAGCTATCGTAACTTTGCATGGTACAGACTATTTTATTTTGTATATTTGAATATTATATTGGACGCGCTTGGAAAAAAAAAAACATGTTTAACTACTCGGTTATGATTAAACAAAACCCGAAAAAATCGCTTTGTTTTAGCTTGTCGTACAGAGAGAATTTCCTCCCAATTTCTGCTCTGCATGTCGCAATAATATTCAAGCGCAGCCAATGGTTGAAATATATGCAATTACAGAGCAATGTATGGGCACGTTGCACAGAATTGCTAATTTCTTGACTCTTGAAAGATCAACACCAAAAACCAAAATGTAGTGATATTAAGAGTCGTACAGAGAAACTTCATGCCAGATTTTAAAATGAAAGGTGCAATATTCGATCCGTAGAATTATTTAATCACAAAGATGATTTACATAATTACAGAGCAATGTATAGGAACATCACAGAATCGCAAATTTCTCAACTCTTGAAAGAGTTTTATCAAAAACAAAAATGTAGGGTTATTAAGAGTCAAACAGAGATACTTCATGCCAAATTTTAGACTGAAAGGTGTAATATTCGAGCCGTAGAATTATTTAATGGCATTTATTTAATTTTTACAGAGCAATGTATGGGCACGTTGAACACAATTGCTAATATCTCGGCACTCGAAACATTTTCATCCAAAACAAAAATGTAGGGTTATAAAGAGTCATACAGAGATACTTCATGCCAAATTTAAGACTGAAAGGTGCAATATTCGAGCCGTAGAATTATTTAATGGCATTTATTTAATTTTTACAGAGCAATGTATGGGCACGTTGAACACAATTGCTAATTTATCGGCACTCGAAAAATTTTCATCCAAAACAAAAAGGTAGGGTTATAAAGAGTCATATAGAGATACTTCATGCCAAATTTTAGACCGAAAGGTGTATTATTCGAGCCGTAGAATTATTTAATCGACTTAATTATTTAATTTTATTTATTTTATATCTTGTTTGTGTAATTATTTATTCTCCCCGCTAGGGTACATTTACTAATATGTAAATGTTAAACACTCCCCTTATGGCTTAAATTTTTAACATGTTTACTTGTATTTTTTGTTTTGTTTCTGTTTTTAATAACTTTATTTAACTTTTAATACTTCTCTCTTTATTACATTTCCCTTTATATGTGCATTACACCACTGCACAAAACATTTTTAAGGTTCTTAAAAGATGTATCCTCGTACATGTACAAAACATTTTTTAAGTTCCTTTAAGATGTATCCCCGTGCATGTAATATTTTACTACACTTTTTTTTCTGTTCGTCTCTCTCCATTTACTCTGTATCTCTGTAATCCTTTCATCTCATTTCTATAAGGACTCGACACGAGGGTGTGGGCAATTACCAGGTATCGGGTTAGAAACATCCTCGCTCGGTTGTGCTTTGCCCCTGATTACTCACAACCATTAGGAGCCTTGGTGGCGATGCATCCTTCTACTGTTTGGCCGGTCGGCAATTTCCCTCTCCTTCCTTTCTGTAAACATTTTCTTTCTCTGAATCACAGTACACCTTCTTTCCTTGACCAGCTATGAGCACTTTCTTTTGTTATATTGCACCATTCAATCTCACTCCTATAAAAAGAAATAACATCAGTTTATATTATTTCTAATACACATTTCCTTGCACAGAGACTATTTTACAACCTAAACCTCCCAACCCAGTCTTACCCAGTAAAACCATCTCCTTTACCCCTGTAAAGTGAACCATCTCCTGACCCAAAAGACAGGATTAAACCCCCAACTCCCCCCTCCAAACTTTATTTAACCCATTGAAAGAACGACAAAATAATAAAATTTTTCTTTTCCCTTCCATCAACAATTTTCCTCTCATCCCACTTTAAGATTAAACCATCCCATGATCCCATAGACAGGATGAACCCCCCCTTCAACCCTGATACAACCCCATTTATCCCAATTAAAAAACGAAATGATTTTTTACTTCCATTGACAAAGTTCCTCTTACCCCACTTAAAGATACACCCTTTAATGTCTTACCCTATTAACCATCTCCCATACCAAATGACAAAACCAAACCCCCAACTCCCCTCCCCCTCCAAACCTTTTAACCCCATGTACACCATTATAAGAACGAAGAAAGGATATTTTTTCCTTTTTCCTTCCATCGAATTGTTTCCTCTCATCCCACTAAAGATTATACCATCCCATAACCCCATAGACAGAATGACCCCCCCTCAACCCTGATACAATCCCATTTATCCCAGTTAAAAAACGAAATGAATTTTTACTTCCATTGACAAAGTTCCTCTTACCCCACTTAAAGATTCACCCTTTAATGTCTTACCCTATTAACCATCTCCCAGACCAAATGACAAAACAAAACCCCCAACTCCCCTCCCCCTCCAAACCTTTTAACCCCATTTACACCATTATAAGAACGAAGAAAGGATATTTTTTCCTTTTCCCTTCCCTCAATAAGTTTCCCCTTACCCCACTAAATATTAAACCAATCCATAACCCCATAGACAGAATGAACCCTCCCCCCCAACTCAACCCTGATACAACCCCATTTATCCCAATTAAAAAACGAAATGATTTTTCACTTCCATTGACAAAGTTCCTCTTACCCCACTTATAGATTCACCCTAATATGTCTTACCCTATTAACCATCTCCCAGACCAAATGACAAAACAAAAAAACCCAACTCCCCTCCCACTCCAAACCTTTTTTAAAACCCATTTATACCATTATAAGAACGAAGAAAGGATAAATTTTTCCTTTTCCCTTCCATCAATAAGTTTCTTCTCATCCCACTAAAGATTATACCACCCCCTGACCCCCAAGACAGGATGACCCCCCCCATCAACCCTGACACAACCCCATTTACCCATTTAAAGAACGAAAAAGGTTTTTCTAACCATATATAAGCTTCCTCTTACCCAACCTAAAGAAACACTCTCGAATGTCTTACCCTGTAACCATCTCTTATCCTCAAGACAGGATGAAACCTACAGAACCTTGCCCTTAAATCAGACACGTGGTTCTACTATGACCTCTACCACAATGAATGGCTTTACCTGAACGGAAACAAAAGAGATTTAAATGACCAATAACCATAAAATGCTTAATATATTTGTACACTACAGTCCTAAAAAAATGCAATGTACCAAAGTTACATTAAAATTTAATCAGCAGCATTATTTAAACATGCTTATCCATTATTACTAGAATAGAACAGGAACAAAAAAATCTTACATCCCAACAGAGTGGAAACTTTAATTCAACCTTAACCCCCCGCACCTCAGTTTTAACTCAATTTGTCTGATACATCCTACTCTACTATTTTTCTGTTATTTTATTTTATTTATTTATTTAATTTTGATTTTTGTTTTTGTTGTGCTGCCTTGTGGCAGACGTGACTGCTTTTCAGTCTGTTGGTCCCTTATGCTTACAACACACCCCTTCCCCAATACCTACACACATTTTCCATCCCCTTTATATGTACCCACTGATCTCAGTGGTGGCTTGGGAACCCATTCATTTGTGGATCCCATACTAGAACACCTTTAAAGCCACAAAGGTTGCTAGTGAATCTACTGTTTTTATCATTTTTTTACGCAGTTAATGTGAAGAATAACCCTTTATGTGATGCAGTTTCAATTTATGGACATCAATGTAAGTTTAACAATCATCCTGCAAAATCATACAGAATATTGCCTGGTACTTAGCCAATGAGGTCGTACACTGTAGGCCAAGTGGGCGAAAATCAGAGTTTGATAATCTGCTGGATTGAGCAGGATAACTGTTTTATTATTGGATAATTGTCAACGAAGAACATTTTGCAGTTACAAAAACGATGGTTATGAAGTGCTTTGCAAGAATATGGACGAATCTTGGTAACCTACATAGTATCCCAGGATATTAATTTTGTTATGCACGGATGATGGACAACAATAACATTATTTCTGACCATGTAATAAAAATTGCTATCACTATGAGCCAATCCAAGTGACGTGGTTGTAGCCCTGGCCATGGATTAAAAACCACTGGATTAAAAACATGCCATGTTGCCTCTCTCCTTGCATGTGTTTCTTAACATTTAACCTCCCTAAACCTGATTTCAGGCACAAAATGTCTTTGGTCTCTAAAGAAGTGCACACTTGATGCCCAGGGAAGAGACAGTGATAAATGTAATGATAATCAATGATTATCATAATGATAATGATAATGATAATGAGGTTGATGATGAGAATGACAGCAGTAAGGATGATGATGATGATGATGATGATTATGACGATGATGATGATGATGATGATGATGATGATGATGATGATGATGATGATGATGATGATGAAGATGATGTTGATGATGATGTACATGCAATGCCAGACATTCAAGTCAGCAAAATTGTAAACAATTATTTCGGATGAAGAGGTACCTGGATAGTAGCGAGCGTACATCATGGATGGTAAAGACCTCCAAGTCATGGTTTCTGTATCAAACTGCTTGGCGCACATACTGCTGTGGCCTCCAACAGCGTAAATGTATCCCTCGTACTCACAGACACCAGCCCACTTACACTGTACATCAGGACCTGTTGCGACCTGAATCCAGGCATTGGCGATGGGGTCATACTTGCCGACTTTGTAGCGACTGACAGTGTACAATTCATCACCAACGGCAACCACACGAATATAATCTTCCCTGGACACATGTGCGACAGTCATTTCAGCGACAACTGACCATTCCAAGGTATCCACATTAAAGCACTGCACAATGCTTATTTTCTGGCCATTGGACCAACCACCGATGACGAAAATCTCTTCTAACGCCATCCGAGGTCTGACACGGAAATTATCAACGGCTGATGTTGATTTGTTTTCTAGCGCAGTTTGGTAGCTGATAGCTTCACGAATAAGCTCTTTGCACATTCTGTATTCATTTATGAGCCGCCGAATGGACTGGTTGCCATGCAAATATTGGAGATTCATAAGAGGAAACCTCACATACTGCATGATATCTGGAACAAAAGACTTTCTGACGTCCATGTCATAAAAAATCCACTGCCAAACGGCTTCAAAGACCATCTCTTCCGACTGAACTTTCAGTGAATCGTCCATTACCAATTCTTTCAGTTGTTTGTAAGGCATTTTCTTAAACTCCTCCTTTTTGTAGACGTTTGCGAAATGCCACAGAGCGAAACGGTTTGCATGTTGACTTAAATCCTCGAGGCAAAAGAGATCAGCGACGAACTGAAGACCTATACAGTTCGAAGGAGTCATGTTTCGCCGAAGAAACGTCTCGCAATGATCGACCAAACTTGTAAGCCGCAAAAGAACACAAATTCGCAGTATTTCTTCAACATTGTACACATTGAGCTCGAGTTCTGTTGTGTAAAAATAGTCAACGATTAGTTGTAACGCGTCGGCATCGACTTCTTTTAGGCTACGTTTACACGAGACCGATCCAGAACGGATCCGGTCCGATTTTCGTACCGGATAGGCCATCTGTTTACACGGGACCGTTCTGGAATCGGTCCGGAACGGATCCAAAACTGGACCTGTTATTTTGCAGGTCCAGTTATGGATCCGTTCCGGACCGGTTCCAGAACGGTCCCGTGTAAACACCTGGATCGGTCCCAAATGGTTCCATGTATTAAAAACAGGTCCGGTTCGGTTCGGAACGGTTCCGGACCGGTCCCGTGTAAACGTGGCCTTAGTAGATGAATCTTTTGCTCGCTAGCCTCAGAAAAGCCCGACAAAAACATAGCTCTGAAGTATGGACTACATGCCGCCAAAATAGCTCGGTGAGCGGTGATTTCGCGCTGGATGGCCACGAGTGTGACATCGGATAACTCTTTTTGCGACAGCGAACAAGCACCAACGCAGTTCGCTGGAGCAACTCTAATGTTGGCGAGGAAAGATTTCTTTGACGCTGACTAGCGATTGCGTTATATACTCCTAAAATTCGCGGGCCCTTGTATTGTTCTCGAGCTATATTTGGCATTTAGCACGTGAACAAATGTTCCTGCTCATATGATTTTAATTAAATTAATCCATATTTGGTGCAGCGAAACATGCGTTCAATAATTCCATATTCCTTATTTGGCGTGTTTGTACGTGCCCGACGATGTCAACATGTTTTCACATCGCTCATGAGTTTTCTGAGCGGTTAGTGTAAAACAAAGACTAAAATGCAGATTGAGGGTAAAATAAAGACTGCAGACCGGGAGAAAAATGCCGACAGACGGTAAAGTAATGAAATACGAGAAACAAAGCCTTCCGCCGACTCCAAAGTTCGAAGAAATGTATGTCAGATTACGTGTCGCATGAGCAAACACGTGAATGGACTGGCGGTATTAAAATGTTTATATGCCGACACATAATGTGTTAAATTTTTTACTTTTAATACGGACTTGACCTTGTGAGACTTCAAGTCTTCGTCACCAGTAAACTGGATGAAACTGAACGGTTAAAAATCCTTTCAGCTGTTTCAGGCTGTGCCCTTTCGAGGTTGCCTATTTACCGAGTTAGGATTTCGAGTTGGATTTCGAGTTAGGATTTCGAGTTGGATTTTCGAGTTGGATTTTTGAGTTAGGATTTCGAGTTGGATTTCGAGTTAGGATTTCGAGTTGGATTTTCGAGTTGGATTTTCGAGTTAGGATTTCGAGTTCGATTTTCGAGTTGGATTTTCGAGTTGGATTCTCGAGTTAGGATTTTTTTGGCGGGATTTTTTTGGCGCGTTTTTTTGGCGGGGTTTCAAATAAGTTTTCAGTGGATTTACACAACGTACTTTGCCAGCGGTGTTGCACATGCAAAAATTTTTTGTCGGCAAAATTTTTTTTGGGATCACTTTCTTTGGGGAGCTTGGAAACCAGGCTTGATTTGGTAGCCGAGCCTTCTCCTTACAATGTGCAAAATTTTCATAGAATATCCACTGAAACTTCTTGAGAGTATCAGATGTTTGTTTAGAAATGTCAAGCAATTCAAAAAATTGTTTTGGTTTTCTAGTTGACGGAATATCCGAACTTCGGTATACCATAAAATCGCTATGTTCTCGACACTGGCTCAGCCCGGAAGTGAGCAATATTGAAACAGAAAACCTCACACAAATGACTGAATGGATGAATATCTCTATTTACTTTAATAACCCAATAAGAATATTCGATGTTTGTTTAGAAATGCAAAGCGATTCTTAAAATTATTTTGGTTTCTAAGTAGACGAATTTTTCGAGCTTGTGTATACCATAAAATCGCTAACAATACACCCGCTCATCTTTATTTCGATGTGCTACACAAACAAGACGGATCGAAATCCGCCAATCACAGTCCACTAGTATGACCTTCTGAACTTGTGGGCTCATTTGCATGAAATCAACACCGGCCGGAAATGAGCCCACAAGTTCAGAAGGTCATGCTAGTGGGCTGTGATTGGCGGATTTCGATTCGTCTTGTTTGTGTAGCACATCGAAAGATGAGTAGCCTGCGAACAGGCTCCCGAGTGGGGTTACGCGAGCGAAGCGAGCGGCGAACGCGAGCTAAGCGAGCGGAAGAGCGGGGCCTGAGGGGGAATACGGGGCGCGGGAGCCTGTGGACAGTCCTTTGAAACCGCCGATCCATGATACCAGATTCTGGTATCATGGATCGGCGATACCAGATTCTGGTATCATGATCTGATAGGTCAGACCGCTAATTTTTGACAACTGAACGATGAATATTGATAGATGCTGTCAACACAGAGTATTGCGCTACAAATTTTCATACTCTTGGCTGCCGTGATCGATTATGATTGCCGATTTCTTCGATAACGTTTTCCTGTCCATGGACAATAATAATATTGCCGCGCGAACTTTACGGATCTCCTAGAAGATTTTCCTGTCACATTCTCTTTGTTGCCCAAAAGTCAATCTTGTTGGCGGTTTGCCGAAGGTGTTTCACTACTCGGCGATCGTAGCGCCGAAGTTCTTTTTTAGCCTGGCGGAGTCGTACACTCAGTAGAATTCTCTGGTTGTTCCAAAGATTTATTGCAACGGCCGGTAATCATTTCGCGGAAATTAGAAAGTCGGACAAGTTGTCGAGTACAAGAAAGGCATGACAATTCAGAATAATTTTCTCCCCGCTGCAAGCGTTGTCCCAGCTTTTCAATTTCCGCAGCTAAAATCACACTTTCTTTGTAAGAAGCCACAAGCAATTCTTTGTTTTTAGCGTGTTGAATACGAAAACCACTGGCGCTCGTTTGCCCTGAGGCATCAGGGATTTCTTGCAGAAACGGCAAATCTGTTTTCCGTTGAAAATACCCAAGTGCGCGCGAATGTTATGAGAGCCGATGTATTCGAGCGTAAAATACATAATTTTTGACAGGTCTAATTACCTTTCTGACAGATTTGTTACAGGATACATTAATTTATTACAAGTGGGTGGATGGGCGGAATTAAACAAAGTCTACAGGCTCCCCCTCAGGCCCCGCTCTTCCGCTCGCTTCGCTCGCGTAACCCCACTCGGGAGCCTGTTCGCAGGCTAAAAGATGAGCGGGTGAGCGGGTGTAAGTGTCATGAACATAGCGATTTTATGGTATGCACAAGCTCGAAATATTCGTCCACTTCGAAACCGAAATAATTTTAAGAATCGCTTGGCATTTCTAAACAAACTTCGAATATTCTTATTGGGTTATTAAAGTAAATAGAGATATTCATCCATTCATTCGTTTGCGTGACTTGTTTTCTGTTTCATACTGTCGAGAACAATACTGTAGCGATTTTATAGTATACCACAGGTTTAAAGGTCAATAGTTCAAAGACAGAGGGACTGTGGTTAGGCTCTTTGAAAGGAAATGAAATGAAACCGCTTGGAATCAAATGGCCGCAAGATCCTATAAAAGCACTCGGGATCTTCTTCACATACGATAAAAAACTGCTCTTTTTAAAGAACTTCTCAGAAAAACTCGACAAGATAAAAAATTGATCAATATCTGGTCTTCTAGAGGTTTATCTCTCTATGGAAAGGTTACTATCATCAAAACTTTGCTCCTACCGAAGGTTGTTTACATATCATCTTTGTTACCTACCCCTGAAAATATAATTAAGGAACTAAACCAATTGATATACAAATTTTTATGGAAGGGTAAAGACAAAGTAACCAGGGTATCTGCGATAAATAACTATGAGGAAGGAGGAATCAAAATGGTTGATATTGAAAGCACGATCAAATCTCTCCGCCTCTCCTGGATGAAAAGAATCTTTAATGATAATTCAGGCACATGGAAGAAATATTTAGAATATCTTCTAACGAAGGAAGGTGGCTTCTATCTTTTCAATTGCAACTATAACATTAAAGATTTAACTATAAATTCTCAATTCTATAGAGAACTATTGAAATGGTGGTCTGAATTTCGCACAGAAAATGCAGCTGACACCAATTGGAAAAACTTAATTTGGAATAACCACGAAATAAGAATAAACAACAAACCAGTTTTCTATAAAAGGTACTTTAATTATGGAATTCGGACCGTGGAAGATCTGCGCTTTGAACTTGACAATATTGATTCCTATGAATTACTTGCGAAACATATAGAGAAGACGAACTTTCTGGAATGGACTGGTCTACGCCATTCTGTACCGCCCAATTTAAGAAATACCAATTTTGTTCCAGATTACGCAGAACTGAATCCATCTTTTAAGATTGACGGCTGCCTTTTCGATGTTACTAAAAAGAAATCAAAGGATTACTACTCTCTTTTTGTCCGTAAAAAGGCACGCTTTCCTAATATTGCACAAAAACTTAAGTGAATTTAATTTATCCGATGAAGCATTGAAAAAAGCATTTTTTCTTCCTCATTCAGTTGCTTTTGAGCCATATGTCAAGGCCTTTCAGTTTAAGGTATTAAACTCGATACTTTATACAAATTCAAAATTACATAAAATCGGTTACATTGAAGATGATCTGTGTTCTTTCTGCAAACGGGAATCAGAGACAATACAACATTTCTTTTTTGACTGTTCCTACTCAATTTCCTTTTGGAAGGATTTTGAATCATATTACTTAACTTTGACAAAGCAACAAATACATCTCAATTTGAAAGATGTTGTAGTCGGTGTTCTAACTCCGGAACGTCCCTTACTAAATTATCTATTACTTGTAGGAAAAATTTACTTATGGGGTTGCAGAAGAAACAATGAACTTCCGAATATAAGAGGTTATAAATTAAAAGTAGCATTAAAGTATGAAACAGAGAAATACATTTGTACTAAAAATAATACATTAGATTTATTAAAGAAGAAATGGGAAATGTAATTGCTAAGTTGTTAACTTAGATATACATTGTATAAGGCTCAAACAGGTATAACTTTGCTATGTAATTCTTGTATGTAATTGTGTGATTGTGTGATGAGTGAGCGAGCGAGTGGGTAAGTAGGTTTAAGGTTTAATGTAAAAACTCGTAATGTTGTTAAGTATTGTTAGTGGTATAAGTAGTAGCTTGTATTGTAAATAGTGTATGTAACTATGTGTTATGCAAATAAAAATTATTAAAAAAAAAAAAAAAAAAAAAAAAAAAAGATTTTATAGTATACCGAAGTTCGGATATTTCGTAAACTAGAAAACCAAAACAATTTTTTGAATCGCTTGACATTTCTAAACAAACATCTGATACTCTCAAGAAGTTTCAGTGGATATTCTATGAAAATTTTGCACATTGTGAGGAGAAGGCTCGGCTACCAAATCAAGCCTGGTTTCCAAGCTCCCCAAAGAAAGTGATCCCAAAAAAAAATTTTGCCGACAAAAATTTTTTGCATGTGCAACACCGCTGGCAAAGTACGTTGTGTAAAACCACTGAAAACGTATTGGAAACCCCGCCAAAAAAATGCGCCAAAAAAATCCCGCCAAAAAAATCCTAACTCGAGAATCCAACTCGAAAATCCAACTCGAAAATCGAACTCGAAATCCTTACTCGAAAATCCAACTCGAAAATCCAACTCGAAATCCTAACTCGAAATCCAACTCGAAATCCTAACTCGAAAATCCAACTCGAAATCCTAACTCGAAAATCCAACTCGAAATCCTAACTCGAAAATCCAACTCGAAAATCCAACTCGAAATCCTAACTCGAAATCCAACTCGAAATCCTAACTCGGGAGTTAGTTTGACTCTGCCCTTTCGGAAATTATTTTTTTACGCACACAAACTCATTTGTTTATCGCTCCTTGTGTGGCAGCCGGACGTGTCTCGAAATCCTCGATCGTCTGCAATTCGCAATGCAAGCAAGCAAGTTAACCACTCGCTATAAACATAAAAGTGTTGTACCTTTTATTTTTTTATATAGTATTTTAATTTATTACGACGGTTAGCGAAGCAAAGCCATATTATTTATAACTTTACTGCGGAAGCGTTTAATCTGCGCCAGTTAAAAACACTTGAAAGAGCTGTTGCGGTGGAGTAATTTGATCGCTGAACGCGACCTTGCTGTGTCGGCATGGTATAAAAGAGAATTATTTTTCTAAATTATCCTTAAACCGTCCAGTTAAATGAGTTAAATCGGCTTTTTAAACGTATCAAAAAGTTAATTTGATAGCTTTCGATCAAATTATCTATTTTGTATGACATTTATCACCACTTCATTTTCATGATAGCTCATGCGAAGCGTTGTCTGGCGTACATTTCTTCGAAATTTGGAGCAGCTAGCCGGCAGGGAAAAATGGCTTTGTGACTCGTATTTCGTTACTTTACCCTCGGTCTGTATTTTACCCCTGGTCTGCAGTCTGCATTTTACACTGACCGGATTGAAAAACAATAATTCACATCAAACATAACTCATTTCTAGAATTCACATTCCTGTAGTTTCTTTTATTTCACAACATTTTTAAAAGATAATTCTACAAAATACACATGGTCGCACTACTTAACGTATCGTTATCACTAGTTATGACATAGCTAGCAGAGCCGCGCAATCAAATTCAGTATACGTAAGCGTGCTCAAATTAACAAATAGATTTCATTTTACCGTGCGTCTGTTCAGTAAAGGCTGGTTCTCATATGATCGCCCCGATCGTCTCTGTCGCTTCTGTCGTTTGCAAAGTCCGAGGTGATTGGAGCAAGCAACCTTTTTGAAGCGACAGAAGCGACAGAGACGATCGGGACGATCATATGAGAACCAGGCTTAATAGATCACAGATGACGTCAAGATGTGGTATGAACGGAGAAGTGGCCCACGAGCCGCTAGCCGAGTGGGTCACTGATGTTCATACCACATTTTGACGTCTTCTGTGATCTATTACTGAACAGACGCACGGCAAAATGAAATCTATTTGTTTTATATAATAACACAAGACTTCAGCACACTTCTGTGTGAGCAATGCTGCCGTACCGATGAGCTAAGTTGTTTGATTTCACTATTAAGTTTTCGTTAACACGAAGCATTGTTAATCCGATTGAATAAACAGAAAAATGGTCAATTGAAGGTCAATGAAAAAACTAACCTTTATTCCGATTTGGAAAGTTGTTCAAATCTGTAAGCATTAACCGAAGCGTTCAACCGCAATTCGTTTATTTCCCGTGGCGTCGTCCAACTGTACAACATCGGTCAAACTTTCATACAGATTTCGGATAATTTCTCGAATATTAAATTCACTGTCTTCTTCAAGCTTGTTTCGCCCAGTTAAATGCTTCGAAAGGTGAACGATGCTTGGCGTATTGTTTCTCAACGAAGATTTGTAATTAAGCTGAACTTTTTTGCTTTGTTGTGGCCCCGCAAGTTTGAAAAACTTTGCCGACAACTCTGATTTGGACTATGAACTCTGTATGATCACGCGCGCGAGTCACACCACCGCGTGACGTCATCCATGTGTCTGTACTCTGATAGATCATAAGTAAGAACCAATCAAAATGCGCGTAGAATTCAGGTTATTATATAAATCCCGATGGAGCACGTTGATAACGTAATCGACTAGTGAAAATCTCACTGAGTAAAGCTCATACGCTGTGTTTTGCGAAAGCGATGACATTTACATATTATCTTCGGAATATGAAAAGTGAATCCTTTCAAGATTTTTCCAAGGATACGAGCTACAAGGTAAGCTGTTTCTTATTACGAGACGGAGAGCGAAAGAGAAAATAAATTCGATTTTGCCGTCAAAGTAATTCTTTGTGTCAGTGCTTTTCTTCATTCAAACAACAACAACTAACGCGCGAGTCTCGAAGGACGAAAATCATTTTTTCACGGCCCTAACGTGGAAGAATGGGCCAACCATGAATGACAACAGCTCGATGGCACTAAAAACTAGCTGCCTGACGAAAGTTTTCGCGTTTTAAGCATTACACCAAAGTGTCTACGGCTCTGTTGTGATTTTGCCGCTCGGGAAAAATTTAATTCATCGGGCGCTTCATTCAACTACCGTTTTCAAAAATAAATGTTTATTTACATCAATTACAAATAAAATCGGACCACAAAAATACTTAAAACTAAGCATGGAACCGAATTTTTTTACTCTTTTAACCCTTGGAATCTGTCCGGCTGTTCGAGGTTGTTTTGTTTTAATTTTCGTTCACTCGGGAGTAAACATTTCAATTTTAATTCAGCAAAAAACTAACCTCAGAATCAACAGCAGCATTTGCTGTTTTCGTCATTTTTTTCCTTCGCTCTGTCACCGTATAAATTTAGTCAATTTATTAGTCACTTGACATAAACTGCTCCAGTCGTGTAAACTTGTACATGTGTAATTTATTGCTCGACCGCTAAGTTTTAATATGTTCTCACACTGCACACAATAAACACAGTTTTTTTTTCCCGCGGCCGGTTTTGATGCACAATTCCACCGCGACCGGTTTTGATCCGATTTTGATGCACAATTCCAATTCCCGTGTGCTCCATAACTCGATGGAGCACGCTAAACCATGAACCAATTGTTAATCGTCGCCTCATACTGTCCAAAACTTTCAAAATATCTCTGGGAAGAGAATCTTCGATGACAACAGTGGAAGTAGAATCCATTATGGCGGTAAATTTCTCATTGAATAAAACGAAAAGCTTCGAGAGAAGCGTTTTTTGTTGTTTGTCGCGTTGTTGATACCGGAAGACAAAAGAAGACCGAGTGATGTTGAAAATAGAAAACAGAGTTGCTCAAACAACCTTCAACAATGTGTTGCTGATAGTGGCTCGATGAATAGCAGTAAAAAATTATGTTCCGCAGACGACCGGACAACAGAGGGAAACAAAAGGTACCGCTATCAATTGGGGAAAGACTTTTAGATGCTAATCAGCGCTAATCAGTGTCTGCAAAATCAGTGACTGCAATTCGATCTGCACCAACTATGATCTGCAGTATCTGTAGGCCCATTTGTCTGTACTGGGTATATTTTTATAAACTTGCGTATTTCATAGCTGAGTGTAGCCTGTAATCCTTTCACTTGCTCGCCTGGTTTGCTTTAGAATAAGTTTCAAGACTTGATCTGGTTTTGTAAAAACAGTCATAAGCTTAATTTTTTTGCGAATTCCCCCTAGATATCATTATATCCGAACTGACAACTGACAAAATAGAACACATCATTTGTTTGGCATAAAGAGAGTTTTATTTCACAGTAGTACAAAAACCGATAAAACCCTAAAGAAATAAAGCTCTCTGCCCACCATATGGGTGGAAGGGATGGGAAAGGAAATTGTACAAACAAACAAAGAACACGTTCCATTGAACTATTTCAGTATTGATTTCTGTTAGCCTACTGAGGGTACTATATGTAAATCATGTGCTGAACATGCAATGAGATCATATAGCCATTACACAGTGTTAATGAGTGACAAATGGCATTACAATCTGATAAATGATATGTGAATTAATAATTTTGAAGCGTCCTCCAAAATGAACAAATGCAAAACTGAAAAACGACTGCTGTTTTGTAGCATGTAGTCTATGCATACACATACACAGTGTACATAATGGCATACTAGAATCCTAACCCACTTAGTTGAGGACTGTTTTGATGGGTGAGGGGTAAATTGAAGATCGACCGGCTGGGCCATATATTATGTCTTGCAACCCACCCACCAACTTTCATAATTTGGACAAAACACATCACATGGTAAAAATTGGAAGATAGGTATCAGAAATAATAGTGGGTCGAGTATCCCTTCCAATTTGATGTCCATTTCCTGATTTTAGTAAAGATTGAAATAAATAACTATTCAAAGTGGCTATGAGCCACTAAACTCGGAAAATTTATTATGAAACAAGAATCAAAAACAACAAACTGACAAATAGAGATTTGCTCAAACAAATGATGTTTAACTTTCCACAATTCAATTCACTTCACTTAGTTTCATTGTCATCTAGCTGCTCATCGAGAGCAGGTCGAAAGGGCAAGTGATAGAGCTCCCATCGGTTGCAAATTGTTTTCTTTCTTTTTTTTTCCTTTTTGTTTTTTGAAGGTTAGGCAAAATAATAATATCATTAGAAAAAATAAGTTTTGGTCTATTTAAAGAAAACTGACATTAATACAATATTTCGGCTGGTAGTTAAGCATGCATGTACCGTATTTATTCGGCTATTAGCCGAAACCCTAGACTTTTAGTTTTTGGAACCAGTTATACTGACAAAAAATAAACCCAAATCACTCAGCTATAAGCCAAGACCCAATTTTTCCTTCAAGCTATAAAACAGTCCACGTGCAGCGAATCAACATAATTATCGTTAAATCACAACTATGTAATTGAAAAACAACAAATCACTGAAAAAGAATGAATTTATTAATGGAACCGTACACAAGCGTGACAAAACATTCACCTGAGTTCAGAATCCCATCTCAAACAATTACGCATTCTCCTGAAGAATTAAGCAGTTATCGATCATCATGCCAAAAGCTACTGGTTTTCTAACAACGAAACCTTCAAGTTGAAAGTTGTTGCCGAGGTAGAGACAGTCCAGAACAACTGCAAAATCGCCAGAGAATACGGGATGATTCCTGATGATTCAGTGAATATTCAGTCCGTCGCAATTCGCCAGCGAAAAGATCAAGCAGATCAAGCGGGTGAACTTTAAATGTCATCAAAACGAAACATGTGCTGTTACCAGTATTTGTCGAGTATCCTCAATCCAATCAAACTCTTCTGAAGTGGTTTCTTTTAGCAGAGAAGTCGTGGCATTTTAAGTTTTCGCTTTTGAACAAAAATATTACATGCAGCCGATTTCTGTCAGATCGTGTTACAATGTTTACCAACGAACGACCGCTTCTGATTGGCCAGTTTCTGGTGTCGCGACAACAAGTCAAATAGATCGATTCCTTCTTGACCCTTCTTGTCTTGAAAAGTCACGTTAGCAGTGATTCTGCAAATTAACTAAACTTAAAGAAAGGAACAGAAGGAAAGGAACAGAAACAGTCTCAGGCAGAAATAATTATTTTAGAAGAGATTGCGAGGAAATTGTTTACGACATGCGGGATTTCGAATGCCCTCGTCAGTTCAAAAGACGATCACATACGCCGAGAAAACAAATAATATTCCAGTGCGAGCTAACGGAGGACGAGTTCCAGCCTAAATTGCGAAGAAAAGACGAATAAAAACTTCATTCCTAACGTTGCTTCATTAAACCAAATGGATTTTAAGGAGCCGCCACTAAAATAAAAGGTAATGACCAAGAATAAATACAAACGCTTGTTAATTTTCGTTTGTTGATGACCGCTCGGCTTATAGATGAATATTTCATTCAAATTGAACTCTTTTCTAGTACCATCTAATTTTTTTTCGGAAATACTCGGCGATAAATCGAACCCCTAATTTTGTTGAGTTTTAACCAGTTCTCAGTAAGATTTGGTGAAAATATATTGTCTTTGTGTACTTCATATATGCGCATGCGTTCAGCACAAAATTCCGTGTGCTTGGCTCTACGCCTGGAAGAATGCATACCACAAGGAGAACATTGGGTTTTCAGAAACAAATATATAGGCTTTGTGTACTTCAAAAAAAGTAACACAGATAAAGTCGCATTTTAGCCAACCCCCTACCCGCTTCACAAGATTAATTGATTAATTCAATTTGATATTAATTAATTAATTCAATTAAAATGTTTACAGGAATCGATGGCAGGAGGGAAGGAGGGAAGGAGTGAAATCGGCCCGCTCACCAAAACTCAGAATTTTCCGAGTTAAAAATGCACCCAAGTGCATTGTTGAGTTATAGAAGCATGCAGGAAATTTTTATAAACACACATGAGGCGGCCTGCAGCCAAGTGCTTGTCACACACCCAGAAGTTTGCTCGCATAAAATTGGCCTGGGGAGGGGGGATGTCCAGTTCCTTGTTGTTTTACTAAGAATGTAAGACTCTTGAACCCCCTTCCATCCCCCTCCCCTACAGTCCCTGATTATAGCTTTCCTTGCTGTCTGTAGGAAGACACTGTACCGGAAATTGAAGATGATCAACCAAGAAATCCATTTACAGAGCTGAGACTTCTCTCCTCACACACAGACATTGTGCATCTGTTAACCATCATTGATGACAGGAGGTAAATACCTTAGATCGATGTCAAATAAATGCTTGCTTTTATCCTAGCTTTCCTCTGAGAGAATAGGGCCATGTCAAAATAAATAAATTAATAAACAATCAATTATAAACACCCCAAAATATATGTTCAAGTCAGTAAATTTTCATTATTATTATAATTATGGCTGAAACCGTGTGTGGGCAGGATGAAGGATGAATCCTGTGTTCTGATTGGCTATCCGAGGGGGCAAGATGAGCCCATCTATCCTGCTCTGGATTTCCCGCATCTGTCCCGAAACAAGAGGTTCTCTCTAGGGGCTTCAGCTCACCCCCCTCACTCCAACAATCTTTTAAAAAAAAACAATAAGTTTACTCGATTAAAACAATAATTGTTTTACTGCTCTCATTGATATGTGATAATTAATAAAAACTTTCGCCAGTGAGCATTGTGTTTACACGGTTGATTGATTTCTTCCTTAAGGACATGCAATATGGCAGCTGTTCGTAGGGCGAGGTTTATTGGTTTATATTATTGTTGTCGCTCTGCAAATCTTTGGAAACTTTTTGAAAATTTATTTTTTTTTTACTTAACGGATGCTAAACTGATGACTTTTTATTAATCCTTAGGTTTGCATCAGCATCTGATGACAATCTTGCAGTCATTTGGGATACCAAGGTTTCCACTCTACTTTACTATTTGTTTTGCATTTTAGTGACACACTAAGGGGGGTGCCAAGAGCTGTGCTTCTTTAATTGATAGAAACACATAACAAGCACAATTTTATCCATTTTCTATCAAGTTATAGAAACTTGTGAACGTATGGGAGATATCTCAAGTCAGAAAAGTTGTTGACACACGCCTGTGGCTGGTGTTCTGCTGACATTTTCATCCTTCCAAACTTGTCTTCCCCTCATGTTTCTCAGCTAACTCAAATGCAAAAACTATTATAAACTATTATAAAATTGCTACCACCCTGTTTGCACCAAACCCTTCAATTATTGCATATAAATTACATTCAGATGAGGGAGCAGGGATGGATCCAGGATTTTTTTAGGATGGAGAATGGTACAACTGTCTACTAAGGAATGGTACAACTGTCTGGTGGCAAAAACAAATTTTACTGGCAAAAAGGAATATCAAGCGGCAGGTCGATCATCTCAGGGGGGGATGCACAACCCCTACAACCTCCCCCTTGATCCGCCCCTGGAAAAAGTTTTTCCTCTGCGGATCATTTTATTTTGTGCAAGAACCTTTGAAATTGACCAATTACTAACAAAAGAATATCATAATGTATGGGAAAATCTCATTTGCATTTACTATCAACACACTTAATTAATATACACGACTACAAAAACTAGTTTCGTCAGAAGACCTCAAAACTAGTTTTTGTAGTCGTGTATATTAATTAAGTGTGTTGATAGTAAATACAAATGAAATTTTCCCATATCATAATGATGTTCAGTCACTGTAATACTTTCTTGGCTTCAGCGAACAGAATCTCACAAAGGTAACTAAGAAAGTACAGCTTTAACTATTCATTCAATTTTTTCTTTTTACAGACTGGAAAACGTCTAAGTGTTCTCAGAGGTCACTCGCGACCCATTAAATGCATGCTTCTATTGCACCAGAGACAGGAATATCAGAATGAAGACATAGCCACCACTGTCCTGCTGACTGGATCCTCAGACAGAACCATATTAGTATCCTTGCATCAATTCCTTGCAGTTTCTGTGTTTGGCAAATTTGTAGCTCTATGTAGGTGTTTCAGCAGGGCACATTGATTTTGCAAGTGCTTTATTTTATGTCGCACCAATTCCAAATGAAATCAAGATATCAGTAAAAATGTCTTACAAATTACAGTTACATGAAGCTACCTGACGTACTGTACTAAATGTTATTTAAATTAGTTAACAAGTGGTCAAGACCAGATCTTACGCCCTTTTCTTTCCTTAACCCTCTCTGTTTTTGTGGTGGTTTTTAAAAGGTTTGGGATGTGGATGATGGTCAATGTCTTCACACAATCACAGAACATGGAGGCTCTGTGAAGGTCTGCATGCACTTTTATCATAATTAGACAGTTCTTTTATTGATAATAAAATTAATACACTATACGTAATTGAAATTAATTTAATATAAAATTTTACGTATGGACTGCATTGAGACAATGTGACCTACCTTGCTGAGCATAATCTTGGTTTCTGCAGCATAATTTAAGTGATTATGGGAGTATTTTTATTAATCTTACTACTATCCCCTGGATGGGATGCTAATCAATCGCAGAGTTTAAAGCCCAGCATTAAGTTTGATGAAACCAATTGATATACAGTCCAACCTCTATTAAGTGGCCACCCTCGGGACTTTGAAAAGTGAAAGTGGCCGCTTAATAGAAGTTGGCCGCTTAAGGTATCAGCCACCGTTAAAAGGTGCAGTTTTTCTAAATTTGAGATTTTGTGATGTTCAGATAAAGCTCTTCAAGGGCGTTCTTTTACAAAAAAGTTCACAAAAAAATCTTATTTCTGCGCGAAGTTATTGCGCGATAAAGTTTTTGCAAGGTTAATTATGTTAATTGCCCGTTGAGATGTCCTGTCAACGCGTCACGAAATCCCAGATCCATTGTTCACGCAAGAACATATTTGCAAGAACAAGCGGTAAAGCGCCGAATGCGGGCAGTCGATTTCCGCGCCAACAAATGAAAGCCGATCGTAAATTCATGTTGAAGAACCGGTTGAAGATCAAGAAAGTGGTCACACTGAATAGAAGACGCGCTACTGTTCAATGGAAACAGACACGCATACCGGTAAATATTGAAATAAAACGACAGTGACGGTGGATACGGCCTGCCTTGTGAAACATTTAGGGTTTACAATCGACGATGTTTGTTGTCTGAAAATATGTAAGCCTTAAATCAAATTTATTCTTACCCAGCTAGAACTACTAGTCTCATTTCGGCAAGCCTGTTTTCTTTTGTGTTGACCGAACGTTATTTCGAGGCTTCACCTTCACTTTCAGCAGCAATCGCCGTTTGTTAGCGGCTTTGTCGCGCTTTCGATGAATCAGCACACAACCAAACTCGAAGCATGTCAAATTATATAACATAAATGCGGCTCCGTATGTGGAGCGAAAATTTTGAATTTTCTATAAACTGTATAAACCTCGATTTGTATCCGGTCAGAAGATAAAAATATATCGCCACGTTCCGCGTAAATGTTTTGCCTGTTGAATGTAACCTGTCAAGCATCTATTGTTAGAGAAGGATGACCCTTCCTGGTAAGCATCAACCTTGACGTTCCAGGCGTTATAATCCCATTATGGGTAAGACTCCGCAAAAAATATATTTCGCTTTTTTCTCGGAAAGAAAATTTCGACAAGTTGAACGTACGTTTTTAACTCCAAGTCGGCAGCCCCTGAACCGATTTGGCTGAAATTTGGCCAGCTTATTGCCAGATAGTTTTTCTCCAAAACCGTGTCTGCGATTTTTGTTTTCTTTTCTCGTTTTCGAATAATTTATATTTTTGCACAGGAAGTGGCGATGATTCGTCTCCCCTAACTTCATCTGCGCATTACAAAAGAACAAACGCACTTGTCAAAAATCTGAGACACGGTTTTTTAGAGAAAGGTGTTAATAGGCAAACGCGATGTTTATCGTTTTCTTCCGCTTATTTTGGGCGGGCCTGGAGCTTGATTTACACAGACATATACTTTCGCAAAAACGTCTCAATTTTGCGTTTATTTTAAGTTTTCGTCATTTTTAAAGGAATAATTCATAATCTGGAACTATTAAGCTTTCAGAAAATGTGTGGTTTGTAGGGGTTTGTATTAAAAACAAAAGCGCTGGAGCGATCCGGGCGCGGACGGTCCTGAAGGGTGGCTGATACCTTAATAGAGGTACAATAAAAATTGGATAGCAATGGCAGTAAACATGTTTTTATTGACTTTATATAGCAAAATGCTTTTAAAAAGTGAACATATATGATGGAAGATAAATCCAAAATTCATTGTAACAAATCATCAAGTGCATTTCCAGCCCATGCATAGTTCTAGCCCTTACACAGAGGGCACGTGGTTGAAATGTACAGATCAGACTATGTTCGGGTTGATATGTACAAAAAAATATGCAAAACATCGTTGACAAGTTTCTTATGCCTTTTTGCATTAACAGTTAGAATGTGAAAAAATTTAGCCGTCAAGATATTTGACGGACAATTTATTTATTTGTCACCATTTCGCTTGGAAAGATAATTTGCTACCCGCTTAATGGAGGTACAAAACCATATAAATAATACACTTGCAACAGCAAAAATATGGCCGCGGCCGCTTAATAGAGGTATTAAATACAGCAGTTTAGTGACAAATATAGTATATCTGCTGGTCGGCGGAGTTGCAATGAGAAGTTTACAGATGATGGACCGACCGACCAATGAGTGCCATTGGGCCAGCTACTAAACTCCTGAATCTGAAATTCAGTCGTAAAAAGGCACTGCATGTGTGAGTAAAATTTGTCTTGCACAACGGCAATATGCAGTGACCCTGGCCAGAGCATGAACCCAGACTGCCAATTTCCATTTCTGACATTTTATCTGTATTTAGAGGTTGGTCACAGGACGTCCAGCTACGAATGGCACTATGATTCTTGACTAGTTTTGTACCGTGGAGTAAAATACTTAATCATTATGTCTTTTATTTGTTTGTTTGTTTGATTTATTTTTGTGTTTGTTTATTTATTTGTTGTTTTGTTTGTGTTTTTGTCATACAGTGTTTGGTTAAAATGAAAGAGCACAAGATTTTCTTCTCTGGTGGTCAGGACCTGTGTGTTTGGAACGAGAAAGGAGAGATGCTTGACAAAATGGCAAGAAATAGTGAACACTGTATGTGTATAATTGTTTAAGATTGATTTCTGAAGTTTAGCCGGTCTGCATTTTTTTTCTAACTGTTAAAAACCAAAATGCTGGTTTAAATGTGTTTTACATGTTACTGTTATTGTTAGTAGTAGCTTTAAGCAGAGCAATCCAAAAAGATTTTGTATTCGTTCCTGATACTTATGAGTTTATTATCAGGATACTGGTAAAGTGAGTGAATTGAGAATGGTTATTTAATTATTAATTCGTCTTCAATTTCAGCAGATATCCATTCTTTGCTGCCAATAAAAAATAACAGAATAGTGGCTGCCTCCAATAAATCGTCCCTTGGTAAGTTTGAGTTTCTTTTAAGCAGGAACAAAATAAAGTTCTATTATATTTGTAATAAAATAATTATAATATAACTGTACTTTTATTATTGTTTATAATATTGATTGTTTTTACAGTGGTGTACTCTGTGGTGAGACCTGCAGATGATTCAGAAAACCTAAAAATAGTGGCATTCAAAAACCTTTCACCACACAGAGCATCTATTAGATGCCTGGTCAGTGTAGCAGGTTTGTCTAACTAGTCTGAGTGGTTTATTTAATAATAATTAAAAGTAATTACTGAAGAACCTTTTAGATGTCCGGAGCACGCATTAAGGGGCCACAAACATGTTTCCAAGTGGCAAACTTAACAACCAATGGGCATTAAGGTCAGATCCCCTTCCCCCTTCTTAACATCCACGTGGAATTTCACTGATGCGTAAGCTTACTAGTTACTCTAAAGCCACTAAGTTTAATGTTGTGAAAAACGACTGACTTTGTTCAACAATATTCAGGTCAAAGCTGAAAACGTTTTGTACATTAACTACTGAACTATTAATTTTCTGTTTTTGTGATGATCTCAACTAAAGTTATTTTAAATTTATTTTCAATTTTCTTTAAAAAAATCATTTTGCCCAAAGTATCCCACATAAACGTTCAAAACCTGTCTTCTCCTGAATCCTCCCCCCCCCACCCCCCCCCCCCCGCCTAAAAAAAAAAAAAAAAACAAGTCTAGTGGATGTTACATGCAGGGCAAAGTTAGGAAAAAGTCAATGGCCCCTAAAGCTGGAGTTACTATTGGCACACATACACTTGCCTGTCCAAACTTGTCACATAAATTGACATCCATATATCCAAAAAAGCATGCTTAGCATGGTTCAGTTTTTTGGTGTATGATATTTACTGAGCTGTGTAAGAAGAAAAAACACCACAGGGTTAGATGCAGCTCACTGGCTGGGCACGAAGTAGTAAAACATCTCAAATTTTGTGCCCAATTAGAGACTGGAATACCAAATGATTTCTGAACTCAGTAGTCTGATGGTGATAACTTCCCAGGGCAGTAACTCTTGTAAACTGTCATCATGCTGATTGTGCTAAGTATAATTACTTTGTGTTATCCTGACTAACCTCCCCTTAGTTTCCAAGCTATGAGCTATAGCTAGCAAGCAACCTTGACCAGTCAAGCACAATTTAATGCTTTAGTTATGGTGTACATGTATAACAAAGTAATTTTTATTTCTCTCTACTCTAGACAGTATGTTCGCTTCTGCATCGTTAGATGGAGTCATTGTTCTTTGGAGCTCTCATAGCTTACTTTACACGCGTCAGTTTAACTTTGTAAAGAACTATGAAGGGCCAAATCACACTTATCCTGCTAGTACACAGCATGTGTTTACTGTAGATCAGGTATGATATTAAATATGTAATTAATGTATAAACTTCTTTCTGTGAAGTAACCAGTTATAAATAGTGCAACCTCGTTCCCAGGGTCTCTCTCGTCCAGGGAATTATTTTTGTTCACTACAGTCACTCTCTCCTCTCCAGAGGCTCCTTCAGTTGAGGGGAAAATGCCAAAAAAAAAAAACACAAAAATTTTAAAAAAGGGAAAGGGCAAAAAAGTTGCAGTGCCCCCCGCATGCTTTCATTTCTCTCTAACCAGGCTCTGTGCACTTACTTTTAAACTGTCTTTATTTCTCCCCATTTCCCAGCCCGTACGAAAAAATAAAGAGGCCTCTACAGAGGAGAGAGCTATAGTTGACCGGTAATTTCTCAATACCCAGCAGTAATGTGCAGATGTGTTGTTTGTTTGGTTACAAGCCGGCAATTCAGGTTAACGTCTAGTGGCTAATAAAATGGTGCAAAATGCTTGACAGGGAACAACAACAAAAACAGTTGGTTAGCAGTACCTCATTAATTATAAGCTATTTAACTGTTTTATTCCGCCTACAGAGATATATTTTTGCTTCAATTGGTCATGGATTTTTCCTGTTTGATGTAATGTCAGGTACATCCTCATATTGAAAGTAATTAATTGCTTATTGGTATGTTTTATGGCAAGGAGACCCAAAAGTGTGACCACTTATTAAATTAATTCACACTCTTTCATGTAGTCATTATCCAATCAAAAGAGCAATAGATAAATTAAACGCTGGCATGCTTGTGAACTCTTTGGTGTAATTAATTATTAATTAATTTTGTTTCTTCTATTTTTCTCAGTACACTGTGTGCAATATATAATTACTGTAGCATGACATAGGCTGGCATAACACATGCAGAGAGCTAGATTAAAATTTTAATGATGTTGCTGATTGGTTTTAAGCCTTTGAAGTTTCTGAAAGAAGAAAAATGTTCCGACCAACGATTGTAAAAATTTATAAAGAAAGGTACAATTCTTGAATTTCAGTTGTTACGCTGTGTTTTTATAACTGCCCACTTGTTTAGCACGATCTGTTCACAGTCATTCACTACACAAGAATTTCTAAAATGAATATTACATGTTACTCCCAAAAGTAGAAATTAGACTTTGCAATGGTTATGTTGCAGTTAATTTTTTGATCTCAACTATTTTTTTGTTTTATTTTAACTATCTTACTAACCCTCTTCTAATACATCTGCTATTATCCCCCTCCCCTAACTACTATCTTTTTTTTTTCTTTTTCCTTTTAACTAAACTACACTGGATTTGAACTCTCAATCTCTGGATTTGCTGTCCAGCCCCTTATCCACTTTGCCACGTGGGAAATGTTGGGTGAACCAATATTTTTCAAATATATGACTCCAGCCCATACTGTAACCCTATTATTTACCTAGTATATAAAAAATCAACTAGTTAAAGAAAACACTAGCTCGTTAAAAATAAAAAAAATAACTGAGAACAAAAATTAACTGCAACAGTTACACAACCTTCCGGTGTTTACTCCCCCCCCCCCCCCCCAACGGTCTTGACACCAGTGGATTTTTAACTGTAGTTGTTCCAGTTGTTCTAGTACACGCTAGCCATTGCTGTTGTTGTTGCATTGTATAAAATAATTATGTCAGTTGGTGATGTTCCTTACTGTTATAGGAAACTGCCTTGCCAAAGTCACAAATGCACATCATGGGAAAATAATTCATTCTGTTCTACTATGTGATGGGTGAGATTTTTTGTTTGCTGTTTGTTTGTTTGTTTGTTCCTACGTCTGTTGTTTGCCTTAAAACTAGGCTTTGCTGCCAAGACACTTCACTATTAGACTTGACACGCACATAGAAACAATAATTATTTACAGAGGGTTAAATCCTTCAGGGCTGATTGTATGTTTCATTATTGCTGTTCCACCTGTAAAGATCATTATTGAACAAAATGCGCAGAATCTCATAACATGACGCCTCCTATATAGACATTTCACTTATATGTTGCAGTTATTATTAATAATACTTCATTGAAAATTGAATTACATGTACATGTGTTTGGTTAGAACTGTCTATATAATCTAAGAAGTCCTGCGAGTCCAAGTTTCCTTCCATTTTTTTCACTTAATGAGTATTGGTTAATGGTATTAATGTCAAAGTCATGTCATCCAATGCAATACAGTTTTTTTTTAAATGAATAAACAAATTATTTTCTCTGTTTCTTTTCATAGTTACATCCTGGCCACTTGCTCTGAAGATGGCTCTGTTAGAATTTGGGGTTTTCCAAATCCTCTTTTAGTCTGTAAGTGATTTACTCTTAAAACTTTGAACTAGTTAAATGGTAGGCAGCTCAGCAACCACGAGGAACTCAGTCGTGTTTTGAGTGCAGTTGTCTTGTAAGGGACGGTTCATTTTTTATGAGATAGGGGGGGCTGGTGGGATTTGAGGGGGGGGGGCATCCGAAAAAATTTGGCTTTAAAGGGGGGGCCAGCCAAAAAATATGGTCTGTAAGGGGGGGTCACTAAATATAATTGTACTTTTAAGTGTTGTAAAGAGGCTTCCATGAGGGGCGCAGGCGGGCACTGAGAAATCTAGGATTCCAGCCCCCCCCCCGGTTCGCTAAGCCGCGTGATTGCAGAACCAAAAGTCAACAGCCACGAAATCGAACGGAGAAAAAGAAGGGAAACGTCACACGGGGAGTGTTCCGGAACACCTGTTCCTGACGAGCTAAAAAAAAGAAGACGAGCGAGCACAATGAGCGGGGCGACAAATAAGCCAAGAACCGGCGCCGTGCGAGAGCCGCCCCGGCCCAGGCTTCACGCGCAAGACACAGGCCCGAATGACCCACCAGTGAGGAAGACAGCGGAGACGGGGCGCCGCCCGCCAGCCGGAAAGGGGAGAAAACTCGGAGGAGGGGCGCCCGCAGAAGCGGATAACGAGTGCGCCCGCCAGCGAGGAAAGGGCCGAGGGGCGACGCCCGCCAGCAAGCGGCGAGAGGGGCCGCCCGAGCCAATTAGCGAGAGGCGCGCCGCCCGCCAGCGAGGAGAGCGGAGATGAGGCGCGCCGCCCGCCGCCAAAGAGCGGGGCCCGCCAGGGACGGAGGCGCGGCAAAAAAGAACTGCAAAGCGGGGGACTCGCCCAAAACGGCCAAAAGGATAAAATGGGCCAGCGTCCCCCCGGGCGCCAAAGAAACGGGCCCGCGAAGCCCGCCGCCCCTAGAGGCAGGACGCCGCTTGCGTCCCCTCATGGTAAGAGTAAAAAAAATCTGCCAGAATGCCCAAAATGACATTCCTGAGGTTCTCAAAATTCAATTTTTCCCGGGGGAGCTTGCCCCCGAACCCCCCTACTTTATTATGTACCAAATGCCATTAATTCAACCCAACAGCTTATTGGTAATTACAAGTGCAGACAACCCATACTAAAAGACGACATCCACAATAAACAGTTGAGGCAATGCCAGCTATTTGGGATGTGTTTTTTGTACACTGATGAATTCTTTATTCAGAAAGCTCGATATATTTTAATTTCACTTGATTATTGGTTTTTTTTTGGGGGGGGGGGTGGGGGGTCATCGAAAAAAAAATTGATTTCGAGGGGGGTCAGGCAAAAATTTTCGATGAAGAAGGGGGGCCATTATATATAACAGTGACTATCTATCAAATCCCACCAGCCCCCCCTACCCCATAAAAAATGAACGGTCCCTAACATAACTGAATTATATTTTTAAGCGGTACTGCTAGTACAAAAACACCTACTCAGATTTCATTTGAACATTCTTTTACCAAACAACTGATTAGTTCTACATGTACACTATTTATGTGTTCAACAAATGGCTTTATGCATTTTGTGTTAAAGCGAATCACAATTAAGTGTCAACAGTACAGCAACTGTATGTACATTGAAATGTGATACTTTTCCCGTAAAATGCTGAAAAATAGAATGTGAAATTACCAGTAATGTTTGCGAGGAATGATAATAATACACGTAAAGGTATGCACTTAACGCAATCAACAATTAATCTAAAAAAGAAAACTTACAAATTGCAGAGACATAGCTTTTAAAATACGTATGCTATGCACGAGCACTTGCCAAATAATGTCAAGAAAAACACTTTTCCCCTTTTCTCCCACCAACCCACTCACCGATTTTACTGTCATAACTGGGGAAGAAATGACCAAACATTATTTTGTACTAAACACGATTGCTGTTTCGGCAGAGATTCGTCTACTTTCAGCCAGTCTTTTTAATTTTGTCTTAAGGTTTACGACTCTTTGTTAACTGTATTCTCTCAACAGGTGATGGGTCTGAGTTAAAACCCTTCACTTTGCAAGTTGAAAGATTTCTTGGTAAAAGGTAAATATAAAGCCTATGTTTACCCGTTCTCATATCTTCTCGTCTCTTTCGTCTTGTCATATATTTTCTTTTCTTTCAGTATTTCAGAAATTCAAACTTCAAAAACACCAATGATTCCAGCTCTTCTCGGGGAGTGTCTTGCTCACACTGGTGCTATTAATGTAAGTAAAGCAATATTAATTTGGAATCTTATGGACGTAAGAGGTTAAACATTTAGAAATAAGAAAATTAAAACCGTTGATAATAATTAGGTTACAGGGTCAGTTACGTCGAATGCTGCACTTAAACCTTGTTTTGCTAAGTTTAACCAAAATGACTGGTAAATCTAGGATGCTCTACACTAATAGTTAGATCACCTATTACCCCAAATTAAGTATTCCCAAACACTATTGTATACGTGAGTTTTGTACCAAACCCTACCACCCAATTGGTACTAGTGCCGTTCACCTGAATTAAGGCCACACTAGCTAGACACAGCTCCTTGCCCAAACACAATGACGTTAAATCATTGACTTTTTCTTCCTTTTGTTTTCAAGATGGCAGTTAATCTCGGTGAGGAGGGTTTTGCTTCATGTGGATGTGATGGCCTTGTTGTCTTGTGGAAGGTATGTAATATGTTCTCTTTACCAACCCCACCCACCCCCCCCCCCCCCAACCCCTACCTCTCTGCCCAGTCTGTACGCGAGTCAGCAATCGACCATTGTCTAGTGGTATATACTCAGGAACATGATAGTTGGCGATCTGTTTTGATTTCTACTTGAAAAGCAGATACACTCCTCACAACAGGATGTGCCTCATTTAAGTATGTCACATGATTATAGCAGCTGTCTAAATTTTCAGTGTAACGTCCCTTTTATTTTCCTTTTTTTAGCATTTTTTCTTGATATTTTTGTTGTTAATTTACAAGGTCGGGATGTCTATTTTGTAGGACGGTACATTGGAGAAGAAGAGAAGAAATGAAATGGTTCGAGACATATTGTTGTCAATGGAGAACGCATCATGAAGAATGCTCGGCATTTACATCATGATGATGAAAGTACAGGGTGAAACCAATAATGACATGCACTTCAAAAGCGTTTGGAACACGAAGGGAAATAGTACAATTCTTGTAAAAAAAATGTTTTTGTCGTTTTTGTTCCAGCAAAATAACTGCGATTTTATCTCCATGTCGCTTATTCCTTTATAGGGACTCTAAAGCTTTTCAAGAAAATTATTATCGAGAGGTAACAAATAATTAAACAATTCCAGAAATTGAGAATAATATTTAGCGAATTAAAAAATAACGCATTTATATTTTTTATAGTAATATTAAATAGTGGAAAGTCGCCGACGATAAACTGTTTCTTGGCTGTGAAGGATTGCTCAATATAGGGCAGAAAAACTAAAGTCTGTTTTTTTACAGTAAATGCCATATCAAGTTCTTGTAATAATTATAGTTATTCTTATCATCAAAGTCTCCTATAGAAGCATTGTTGTTCGATCTGGGTGAACTTTCCTGCTCGTAAAACAAAAATTGTCCAAAGGCATTCCAAGTTCTAGGAGTCTTGGCAACAGTTCAAGCTTTGAACCACGAAATGGTAACTTCATGTTTGCCTTTTCAACACCACATGTATACACAGGTTACTGACCAATCGTGACGTGGAGATGGCTGCATGATAGCCGAGTTTGTTTTCTGTGTTTATGGGTAGCGACGTAATCGACGCCCATAATCACGCAAACAAAGAACGAGGCAAATATCCAGCCATCTTAACTGAACAAGTTTGGTCAATAAAGGGTTTATTACCTGGCCTGAAGAACACCACCATAATATTGTGCTACACAGCGGGCATAATAGTCCCATCGTCCCGATCTTTCAGCCAATCACAGCGCAGTATTGGTTTTATCCTGACCGTTAGTGGCACTAGCCATATAATAAAGCTTTTTTGTAATTTGGCTGGCTAGAAATCTTTGATACTGTTGATTTGACTGTACTGTTTGAAAACATCAGTCTTGAAATTCCCTCAGCTCCCATCAAACCCCAGACGTCAAAATTACCCACACCGGTTTGTAGATCAGTGCATGATGTTTTTCTTTGCGTCATCAATATTCTTTCAGTACACATCTCGCTTGTGAAATAATTCCTGGCGAGAAACTGCATTTGTTAAAAACCGAACAAAAGTTGACCGCATATTCTGTTCTGGTTTGTTTCAAGGAGGGAGGCGCGGTGGCCTTATGGTTACCGCGCCACACTCCGGATCGAACGGTCCGGGTTCGAACACTGGCCGGGGTCGCTGTGTTGTCTGCTTGGGCAAGACACTTTACTCTCATAGTGCCTCTCTCCACCCAGATGTATAAATGGGTAGCGGTGAAATAATGCTGAGGGGAGGCTTTGCGTGGGTACCCTTTGATGAACTAGCATTCCATCCAGGGGGAAGTAAAAATATTCCTACCCGCTAAATGCTTTCGAAACTGGGATAAGCTTTACTTGGCTCGAGGCTTCCCTTGTTTCAAGGCACCATTCATAAGTACTACAGAGGGAAACTATATTGATGAATTTAAGATGACTTTTATAATGACTCAAGTTTTACATTTATTCATTTAAAAAATGCAAAAAGCAACAGTTTAAGTTCTAACAAGGTTTGAAGAAAAATGAAGATTCTCAAACCATCTTATAGACATAGACATAGACATAGTTTATTTAACCACGAAGAGCTCAGGAGCCGTAGCTCGTTAAAACGCTCTCGTGAAATAAAAAGGTCTAAAAATTACAAATAAAAGACGGTTAAAAGGTAAAAAGTATATATGTACAAAATTGTGATTATGATATGAATAAATAGAAATCTATATAAATATAATTCTAGTTAAAAGGTAATTACAATTTCAATTAAAAAGGTATCTAAAATTACAATAAAAAGTTCATTAAAAAATTACAATTTTAATTAAAAATGAAGCTAAAATTACAATTAAAAAGGTCTTTGAAAATTACAGTCAACAGAAAGAGCAACTGCAGCTTTCTTTTATAGGTAATTTGGATTCGGACAGTAATTTCTTAAAAGAGGTGAGATCTTCGGCCTGGCGGACTTCAATTGGTAAACCATTCCAAATGCGCCTAATCGAATTGCTAAATGAATGTTCAAGCCATGCTGTTGAGACGCTTTGTTGTTCCAGTTTTGTGCCGTCGCCACGCAAGTTGTACTTAACACATGTCCGAATTTTAAAAAACGATTGCAGATATAAAGGGCCGTTGTTTTTTAGGCATCTAAATAATAAAACTAGAGATAAAAAGATTCTACGATATTTCAAAGATTTCAAACCAACTACTTTTAAGGCATCGTCATAGCAAAACGCTTTCGGCAAGTTAAATAGTGTTCTTATGACGTAGAAATTTGCGTCTTCCAATCGCTTTGCTTGGCCCTTTCCAATCCCAAGTAGCAGCGGTGCGCAATACTCGAAATGAGGTAGGATAAAAGCATTGTATAGCCTTTTCATGGTGTCATAAGGTATAAAGCGACGCGATCTTCTCAATGCCGCTGTCATTTTATCAGCACTTAAATTCCCCTCAGTGATCTCTACACACATCTTACTGCACCAGGTGCGAGTTCCTGTCTAGCGAGTCTTCTGGTGATCAGAGTCGAGATTCTTATTACCTTCATGTCTGACTTTGTATGAAAATTTTGAGGAGAACTTAGATGCTGATAACTGTTGGGTTGAAAAAGATCAAGTTTCCATCTGTCTAAAAATTGCTTCTTATCTCAGTCTCAAACAACTTGAAAACTTAACTACATGACTAATCTTTCCTTATGCTACTTAATGCCAAGCATGCGAAACTGTACAACTTCAACTGATTAAAGGCTCTTCCGTTTTCACAAAAGGCTAACAACTGAAATTACCTAATAGTACACGAGTGCAACATGCGCTTTATAATTATGTTAATATATGTAACTAGTGAAGCGGGTTAACTTCTGCACCCATCCTACTAAGAACTAATATTTCCTATCATAACTTAAGTGTTACTAAGGATCAAAAGTCTTTCTGTTACACCGATTTACAAATTTGATAAGAAGACTTGATTAGTGAGAAAAAAATGTTTACGCTTTAAAATTATCTTAAGGTCGCGCAGGACCCTTGCAATCATTAGTATGTATTTATTTAAAGAGTATGCACGAACTGCCGGACGACTGAAGCCGACAACAAACGAAATATTCATGAGAATGTTTGTTTTTAAACTCTTTTGTACAAGTAATTACTAGCAATTGTTCTCCGTTTTGTGCCACGTGCGCTGGAACATAGGGAATTATCATAATTAGATTCACAGCTTTGAATATATCACCCGTTGTTGTAAACATTGATTCGGAAGGTCTTCGGAAGCCTCAAAACCTGCAATTTTGTGTCCAAGTTTTCTCAGCCGATATAGAATTTCAATAGTTGATTCGCGAGGAACGTAAACTTGATGTACTCTATTGTGCTATGACTAGAGCGAATTTTTAAATTTCCTTCTCAAAATGAAGATAGCACGTTTCAAAGTTTAGATTTCACATTTTTGCTCTCTTAAACGTCATTAACTTGTAGCAGTTTTTGAAATCGAAAATTTCGTTCTAGCCATAGCACAAAAGGGGTTATGATTTATCACTAGGCTATATAATTATTTAATTTGGTGCACTGTACTAGCTGAAAACTTGGACACAAAATCGCATTATCTGCAGTTAAACTTTTAAGGGTTTGTAACATCACAGACAACGGTCATCTCTCAGTATAAGGACAATCATGAGGTAATTCCATTATCCCCGAATATCCTTGTTAAATTTTAGAGGAATCGATGTTCAAAATGTAGTGAATTAAAGCTTTATAAGATAGAACTCCCTCAAGAAATTTGGCTAATGAATTTATTAATGAGCAAGGGTCCCGCGCGACCTTAAGCGTCATCTTCTGATATTTCCAACAGGAAATCTGTTTTACATGCTAACTCGACGGAATATAGTGTCCAGTCCTTGTTAGGTGTGTTCTGCGTTCCACGGGTACAGAACAGCTTTTTGGGCTCCTACTTTGTTTCTTAATTTGCTATCGTTTGTACAAATTTAACCACTAGCAAGCCCCTGAATGAGTTTTTAACCCAATTTGGACTAAACGTAAAACGAATGCGATTGTTCTAGGAAAAGCTATACACACACTTGTAACTACGTGACTGATGCATTGAGGAGAAATGTTGCTCAAATAATATTCCTGACAACATTGCTATCACGGGATTTTTCAGGCCAAGGGCACACGAAAAAAATATTAACCTACCCTTGTTTCATTCATTGAATGTATCCTACATAAAAATTATCAGTCCAGGTTATCAGTCCATGGTGTGTTTTACTTCTTGCTTTAGCTCTGTACAGAACAAGTCTTTCTTTCCTGTAAGAAAAAAATATAACAAGGTCATTTAGCTAAGAACGAATCGTTTAATATGTAGGTAAACAATTTAAATAATTGATCAACCATCCAAAACTGTTGCTTACTCTGTCTGTCATAGATTTCTCGGACATAAATTTTGTACACAAAAAAAAAAAAAAAAACACACAAAAATTGTACACAAAAATTGACCTTTAAATGATCGCTTTGCTGACGTCGTATGCACTCTCTTAAAGTATAACTTGTGAAATTACCCGGGTATAAATTGAAACCTTGGCCATTTTAATTTTACCGCAGCAACTTCATACTGGGGAAATAACGTTTACCTGAGGTCGTTTAAACACGGCTTAACTGATGAACGTTGTCGTTACTTACATTTATTTTTAAAATCAAACGCCACGTTATCTCCAATCAGCACAAACGGTGCCCAGTGGTTCACGTCAGGATAGTCGTTGTCTCTCATCCACTTCATGGCCTGGTGAAGACATTCACTGGCACTTTCCCCACGAACAAGGTGCTCGTAGAAATTTCTCATGAGCTGCTCTGTTGCATTGTCGTCTAGAGCCCACAGTGACACCAACACTGAGCGTGCACCGGATCCTAAGAATGCTCGAGCGATTCCAACAACTCCCTCAGCTCGAATCTGTCCATGCGCACTGTGACAACAGCTAAGTACTACCAGTTTAGCCCGCAGCTGAACTTGTGAAACTTCAGCCATTGTTAGTAAGTAGTCATCTTCTCGCGGATTTTCCATAGAAGTTCCAGAGGGGGTGAGAAGGATTTCTCCTCTTTCTGCATCACCGTGTGCAGCGAAATGTATCAGACTTACTGAAGGTATCTTCTGAAGTACTGCCTGCTTAGTTGCTTCCTTTCCTAACAGAGGCTTGACACCCAGCATTTTTCCGACCATGATTGCTTCACTTTCTGCACAGGGAAGTGGCGGTATGTCCTTAAGAAGTCCATTGAGACGCACCCGACCAACATCCGGGTTCCCCACTATCAGTGCGCCCGTCTGGCTGTGGTAATCTGCTGGACTGTCCTGAATGAGCTTGAGGGTTGATAAAGAAGGAACAACGCGAACCCTGAATTTTTCAGCAAAACACTTCCCCTTTTCATCAGGCAACGCGGCAAATGGAACACTACACATAGAACGATCAGGAACAATGATGACTTCAGGCTCGTCAAGTAAATCAGCCACAGGTGCGATGATCAATTTGTAACACAGAGGAAGATCCTGTTTTGGTCCAAAGCTTTCTTGATTGTTCTTCCTAAGAGACTCATGGCTATCTTCCACGTATGATTGATGTTTCATTTGAATTTCGTTTAAAGATCGATCTTCCCAATGTTCCCCAGGTAAAATGCCAAAACTTCTAAAGCTTCCTTTAGCAAAGAACTCATCCAGGTTGCTTATAGTTAGTCCTTCTTGAACATTGCTTGCAATTGCCATTCGGAAATACAATACCCCGCTGGGTTTGAGAATCCACAAAAGTACCAGCTGTGGGGAATAAGACATATAGAGACAAGTACAGCTACTTTCTATCTTCACGATCCTTTCAACGGAAGCCCACGTTTGAGGTTCAGCTGATATTTGATTCTCCACACAGTACTGAGCTGACATTAGATCTGCCAGGGCTCTGGCCCGCCCGAGTTCTGAAACAGAAAGAGCTTCTTTGAACTTTCCTGCAGCACAGAACAGATAACTGAGTAACGAGTAAGGAGAAATGTTCTTGTCTGTATACAATATCTTAAACTGATCATCGTCTCCAAGAAAACGTCGTAAATACTCTGCTTTTTGAATAGCGGGAAGAAGATACGTTATAGCTTCCTGCGCCTTTCCTTCTTTAAACTTAACATATGCGAGAAAGCAAAGTGAATTCAAATGTCCTTCAGCGAATCCAGACTCTTCACTTAATGCAAGTCCCTTTTTAAGACATTCTTCGGCTTTAACATATTCAGCCTGGCACTCGAACAGTGATCCCAGAAGTATGTAATTTTCTGTTTCGCCTTCTTTGTGACCAATTTCTTTATTGATTACAAGTGATTTCTCAAAATGTTCCTTACTTTTAACATAATCGCGAAAAGATTTAAACATAGTTCCATAAATTGAATAACATGTTGCTTCCTTTTCTCTGTCTCTCATTTGTTTAGTCATCGCAAGTGCTATCCTAAGGTATTTGTTAGCCATCGAATATTTACCATGAAGTACAAACAGCTGTCCTAGGTGTATGTAACAAGAGGCAAATCCATTTCTGTCACCAATATTTCTCTTGATCTTCAGTGCTATTTTAGTATATTCTTCCGCCTTGGCATAATCGCCGAGGGACCCAAACACATACCCTAGGTTAACGTAACAAGTGGCCTCTCCATTTCTGTCACCAAGTTCTTTCATGACCGAAAGTGCTTTTTCGAGATATTCTTTCGCCTTGACATTTTCGCCGGTGGATATAAACACAGTTCCTAGGTTAGCGTAACACGATGCCTCTCCATTTCTGTCACCAAGTTCTTTCATGACCGGAAGTGCTTTCTCAAGATATTCTTTCGCCTTGACATATTCGCCGGTGGATATAAACACATTTCCTAGGCTAACGTAACACGATGCCTCTCCATTTCTGTCACCAAGTTCTTTCATGACCGGAAGTGCTTTTTCGAGATATTCTTTCGCCTTGACATATTCGCCGATGGATCTAAACACAGTTCCTAGGTTGACGTAACACTTGGCCTCTCCATTGCTATCACCAAGATCTTTCATAACCGGAAGTGCTCTTTCGAGATATTCTTTCGCCTTGACATATTCGCCGATAGATTCAAATACAGTTCCTAGGTTAACATAACACGTGGCCTCTCCATTTCTGTCACCAAGTTCTTTCCTGACCAGAAGTGCTTCTTCGAGATATTCTTCAGCCTTGACATTTTCGCCGGTGGATATAAACACAGTTCCTAGGTTAGCGTAACACGATGCCTCTCCATTTCTGTCACCAAGTTCTTTCATGACCGGAAGTGCTTTCTCAAGATATTCTTTCGCCTTGACATATTCGCCGTTGGATTGAAACATTGTTCCTAGGTTAACGTAACAGTTGGCCTCTCCATTTCTGTCACCAAGTTCTTTCATGACCGGAAGTGCTTTGTCGAGACATTCTTTCGCCTTGACATATTCGCCCAGGGTTTCTAGCACAGCTCCTAGGTTTACGTAACATAAGGTTTCTCCATTTCTGTCACCGAGTTCTTTCATGACCGGTAGTGCTTTATCGAGATATTCTTTCGCCTTGGCATATTCGCCGATGGATCTAAACACATTTCCTAGGCAAACATAGCACTTGGCCTCTCCATTTCTGTCACCAAGTTCTTTCATGACCTGAAGTCCTTTTTCCAGATATTCTTTCGCCTGGACATATTCGCCGATGGATTCAAATACAGTTCCTAGGTTAACATAACATTTGGCCTCTCCATTTCTGTCACCAAGTTCTTTCATGACCGAAAGTGCTTTTTCGAGATATTCTTTCGCCTTGACATATTCGCCGGTGGATATAAACACATTTCCTAGGCTAACGTAACACGATGCCTCTCCATTTCTGTCACCAAGTTCTTTCATGACCGGAAGTGCTTTCTCAAGATATTCTTTCGCCTTGACATATTCGCCGATGGATCTAAACACAGTTCCTAGGTTGACGTAACACTTGGCCTCTCCATTTCTATCACCAGTTTCGTTCTTGACGGTAAGTGCTTTTTCGAGATTTTCTTTCGCCTTGATATATTCGCCGATGGATCGAAACACGATTCCTAGGTTAACGTGACACGATGCCTCTCCATTTCTGTCACCAAGTTCTTTCATGACCGGAAGTGCTTTTTCGAAATATTCTTTCGCCTTGGCATATTCGCCGATGGAATTAAACACAGTTCCTAGGTTAACATAACACGAGGCCTCTCCATTTCTGTCACCAAGTTCTTTCATGATCAGAAGTGCTTTTTCGAGGTATTCCTTCGCCTTGACATATTCGCCCAGGGATACCAGCGCAGTTCCAAGGTTTACGTAACACGATGCCTCTTTATTTCTGTCACCAAGTTCTTTCATGATCGGAAGTGCTTTTTCGAAATATTCTTTCGCCTTGACATATTCGCCGAGGGATACAAACACGTTCCCGAGGTTTCGGTGGCACGATGCCTCTCCATTTCTATCACCAAGTTTTTTCTTGACCAGAAGTGCTTTTTCGAGATATTCTTTCGCCTTGACATATTCTCCCAGGGATATCAGCACAGATCCAAGGTTTACGCAACATGAGGCTTCTCTTTTTTTGTCATGAATTTCTACAGTTATTGAAAGCGCTCTCTGATACAGTTCCTTCGCTTCTACAAATTTACTTTGACGGTAACACCATTTTGCTATTACTATGCTTAGCTGACATTCTTCAAATCTTTCTCCTAATTCTCGGTATATGGCCAGAAGTTTTCTGGCGTATTGTAATGCCCCTGTGTAGTTGTTGATAAGAAAGTAAGCCCTTGACATTGTCTGATATACATTTTTGTAAATCGTTTTTGTTAGTGTGTCTTTGTCTTCGAATGCTTTGTTGTTGAGTGTAACCAAGCACTCCTTGCATAACTCGATGGCTTTTAGAACGCGACAGGTGTTGAGAAGGAATCTGGCCACCAAGAGGCTTATAAAGACGGCTTGTACGATTTCAGCCATGTTGTTCATGTCAACACCTCTATTAGAATAAGAAGAAAATAGGAATGAAAAGAAACAGGTTTGGAAGAGGAAATCGGTGTTAATTACGGTATGTAACATTATTATTTTTACATCAATTTTGCTTCAGTACTGCAGTTAATATTGATAATTTTACTGACGGCAATTCATGACTGTACTTAGTTTACTTAATTTTAAAGGTTTGTCGTTTAAACTGGTATCACAAAAGATTCGCAAAACTTATTGATGCTAGGAATGAAAGAATTTTAAACATCTATTTCTTCTCAGTGGACGCCATTCAGCTGTTTAACAAAAATTACCCCAACACAGTTGGGAACAGTGACTTCAGCCATGTTGCGAAGTCAGAGGTGCGCCAGAGGTGTGTGACGTCAGACCGTACGCTCTGGTTAAAGACTAGGTCCCTCGGCGCAGCACAAAGGATCAAGCAAAAATAGATTAGATTGACATTGCTTTCCACGCTTTAGGTTCTAAAATTTGCTATATCAGTCATGTGCCCTTCTGTCAAACACTCGTCAGCTAATCCAGGGGAAAACCCAGGGACTTCACTACTTTGGACAGATGGTTGGACTTGTCTTCAGCAATAGTAGGACAAGAACTACGGCTGTCAACATCAAGAAGGTTGAAGCCGTGAAGGTCGGAGAGTAACATCTACAATTCCCGAGATGTTTTTCCTTCCTTGCGATAATCATATGTCATGATGGAGGTGCTAGCAGTGACAACCGCAATAAGCTCAGAAGAAGAAAGGCAACTTTTGCAAACTACTACTACACCTCAGTGAGCCGGGACAATACAGCACGTAAACCAAGCTTGTGATCTACAGGTGCTCTGTACAGTAGGCCGTTCTCAATATGGTTGTCGATGAGTGCCTAAGGATAATTAAACAAGACCTAGATGCATTATACAGCTGGCTCAGGATTTTTAAGCCATATATCTTAGCAGCAAAGAAACGAGGAGGACCTGTAGACGATACCGATGCCGCGGAGTTGGAGGTCTAGTCATCAAGGTTGCTTTACACTTGACGCCAGCAAGAAAACGAAGGATAAGGCGACTGACGTTGCACAAAAACCATGCGCCCTATTTATCAACTGGAAGACTGCCAAATAGTACAAATAGTAAGGAAGGTTTTAAATGGAAGCGTGAGATATGGAATATAGATTATGAGACATGAGAGTTTGTTAGAGACAGGTGTGATACTTAGCCTTGAAAAGTGTACCTGCGTAGTAAAAGTGCTGGGACACGTGATTAGCTCTTATGGAATTAAAAACTGACCCTGCATGAGAAAGTCAAAGGAATTGATGGCTTTCCACAACCCACAGATGTACAAGAGGTAAGAAATTTCCTAAGTATGGGCAGCCAACGTAGCAGGTCTTAGACTACCATGCAGAAAATACAAAGAGCTGATTGTCCCCAGAAAGGGACAAGTGAAAAAAGCAAAACAGTTCCTGTGAGAGCTCCATTGAGAGTGTCTTACGACCCATATATAACACACACAAGTTTTTATTGTACACCAATATACAGAGTAGCTCTATAATGAGCTAATATCTAACATGAATGTCGATTCCCCTCCCTATAGGCTACAGGTGGAGTGGTAACTCAGTCTCCGACCAGACAACCCTGGTAGCTTTCCTGCAAACAACTCCAGTATAGTATCTTTCCGGTGAAGAGAATGGGCACCTACAGTGTCGAGGTAATCACAATACAACGAGAAGCTCTAGTTAGTCTTGGCAAAAGTCAGATATGAAAGATGATGTAATAAATCATCGAAAATTTAATGTTCGAGAAAACGGCCCAAAACCACCAGTGCCATTACTGAGGCCAAGTTCCATCAAGAATCCGGAAATTCCGAATGCGGTTAAAATGTTTCATGTCAAGAATTTACCGCCTCGTTTCTGGTGAACAAGATATGCACTCACGATGTACTTTCAACTATTTCTCATGCTCAAGGTGAAATGACTTGATCTAAATTTGTTGATGATGGCACGACAACACTTGTCACATTAGTGTGATCACGGCTTACCCCGCCTCAGGGCCTGTTTATATGGAGGAGAGTTGTCCCTGGTAGGAGGGTTACCCTCCATACCGAGCCACCCCGGGCGAGAGAGCTTTTCATACGTTTCTTTATAAATAGCTGCGAACTGTTTATATGAGAAATTGCAAAGTTGGCTCGGGGGGCAGGGTGACCCTGGGTGGAGGGTCACTCGCTTTGAAGGTAGGGTGACCCTGGGGAGCGAGCCAACTTTTTTCCATAAAAACAGTTTGGTTATTTTCGCCTCGCCTACCAGGGACAAGTTGGCACATACAGAGCATGCGCAAACGCTGCAGTCGACCAAAACAAAATTGCAGATACATTGAAATCGAAGTCGGCGGTAAATTTGTCCAAAAAATGGTCGTGGTCGATGTTTCAGCGTTCCTTATTTAAAAATAGGCAGGCATAATAGATGTTTCAAAACAGTTCTCGCCAGTCTTTTGAACCAAGAGGGCCAAGTTTTGGCTCGGTCAACAGGGACAACTTTTTCATATAAACGCTCGGCAAAAGATAGCTCGGGGGAGAGGGTAGCCCTCCTACCAGGGACAACTCTCCTCCATATAAACAGGCCCTCAGCTAACAGAGTGCAGCAGTGAAAAGAAACTCAAGAGGAAGACCCAGCGGAGAACTCGCCAACCTGAAGCACGCGGAATTGCCATCTCACCATTTATGTGATTAGAGATATTAGGCAAGATCAATAAAGTCCGTCACTAGATATCGTGCGCAACCTAAGATTACCTTCTGGTGGCCAGAAGGAACTGAGCAGAGAAATGCAAGACTATGCAGCAGTGTGAAGTATGCTCACCGCACATGGACGACAGACATGAACCACTTATCGCAGCACTCTTGCCTTGATATTCCATGGAAAACCAAAGCCACACATTGCTTGATTTAACTGGTTACTCTCCAAGGTATGTGGGAGTAGCAGCCAGATCAAAAAGTTAATTCAAGTCCGTACGGGGCTCAAGTCTTTTTTCGACAGGCACTAAATACCTAAATCAAAGGCTCTTCGAGCAACCTCATGGTAATTCGATGAAGTGCCGACCTTCGAATTTTTTCCAAAGAAATAAGCGTCCAATGTAACGCAATTTCACTTTATTACTAGCATTCAATACTAACGTGACACGAAACAAAAACGTGCTGTGGATGTCGTGTTAACTAAAACACGTCACACGGCAAGCGCAATAATACTTTTTATAATTTAAGCGTAACTGCATGTAGCTTATAGCTGCCATCAATAATGTCACAATCTCACTTAATTTGCCTTTGAATGTTTTCTTGCGTCAATGGGTCATTGATAGGTTTTTTTAAATAAGCGTTCAAACATGTCACTTTGGTTGCATTTGAATGTTTAATTTTTCCATGGAAGTTGCGGCATTGATGGTCCGTGCTCTCAGGTTTCGTAGCGCGATTTCTATTTTTTCACCACAAAATATTTTACTGTAACCTTTGATCCTAAGGACTGATTAATCACATTGCGAAAGGGTAAGCAAAGACCGCTTGGACGTGTAAATATTTACGAATACTCTGTGGTCTGTATGTTTGAAGTATTTATTTTTGTGTAAGTCAGGTGTTTGGCTCGAAGGGGGGAACAAGTTGTACAATTTACCCAGAACATGTTCAATATATATTTTTTGAGTTTATTTTGGGAATCGAAACGTAAATTGCACGCACAGCAACAATGTGTCAAGGCACGGGATATATGTCAACGCGCCAGGGGAATAACTTGTGCAGTTAGATTGCTCTATTTATATTTCGAAAAGCTCGTCGGTCGACGCTAAACGGAGAAATACAACGGGATGGCCTTAGTCTACATTTTATTGGCGTGAAGTGGACCATATTTTATTGAACATTCGGAACAAAATAAATATTTAGATGCGTTAGCAGGCCTTTATGCTTTATCCAGCCAGACATGTTGTTTAAAGCAAAAGATGACGTGGTGAAGGAAATTCATGTCACGCACACTCCGTGACTCACACAAACATGACTTGTGTGTTTCTGAAGTGACTGCCTTTGTAAAGATTTTTTAGTGTGAGTTTGTTGAAAGTTTTTTTTAGCAGCATGAATAACAGCCAATCATACTTATTCTGTAAGATGTAAATAGGTAGCGCTGTTGTCTCTAGTTGAGCCGAAACTTGATATGTTTTTTTTCCTTTAAAACTCCAAGTTCACACCACCTTTGAGAATTTCGGCCCGCCATGCCATTTTGAATGTTCGTCTCTGCACTCAAGCAAACATTTGGCCTCTATCCCACCCCCCAAATATATGAACAGAACACAAGGGCGGGGAGGCAGGGGAAAACCGGACCTTTCTGTCAGCACGTTTACCGTTTAATGCATGAATTAATTGCGGTTCTATATCGGAATGGAGTGAGTGAGTGAGCCCATGAGTGAAATAAATCGTCATTTTTAATACCTCATTACCATGAGGTAAAAAGTATGAACTCACAACGGTTCGCAATGCAACAGCGCGGAATTTTCACACCTCGCAAGCGATACGGGATTTAGGCACACGACCGGTACTCCTAGGGTTCTCTAATCAAATGAAGTACTGGTGAGTCAGGTTAGAACGATCAGAAATCTCGTCAAGAAAGAGAATGACCCTGCACAAGGTCGGCGCCGTCACACGTAAAACCGCAATGGCGTCTTGAAGCAAACACGTGTAGTTCACTGAAATGAACTTTAGACCCAAATAATACGACATGGTGGCAGCGGGAAGTTCCCAGTAGGCTTTAAACACTGTTTAAACTGAACAAGAATAAAAAACCGAAAAAAAGGGAGACCCAGATCCAGGCGAAGCCAGAATACAACAAATAGTTGAAGATCCAAACGAAGCCGGCGCTCTGGCAGCAGAGCTTCCTGCACAACCACAACAAATGGTTCAACAGATATCTGTGGCAAACTACCAAGTTCTACCAACGGATAAGTTCAGATTTAAACCCGATGAATGGCCATGCTAAATCAAGCGTTTTGAGAGATTTCGAAAAGCGACCGGACTCGACAAAAAGGACGGCGAGAGCCAAGTAAACACTTTGATTATTCGATGGGCGAAGAAGCTGACGACATCATGGTCGGATTCGGACTTTCAACGAAGAAGCGAAGCAGTACAACGTCGAGAAAGGCAAGTTTAAAGCTAATTTCGTAGTAAAGAGAAATGTAATATTTGAGCGAGCGAAGGGTATCCAGAGAAGCCATCATGATGGTGAGTCAGTGGATAATTTCATAACGGATTTAAATTACCTTGCTGAATACGGCCAATTTGGAACATTGAGAGACGATCTCATCAGAGATAGAATCGTGGTGGGGATAAAAGACAAGAAGCTCTCTGAACAACTGCAACTGGATTCTAAGCTGACTTTAGAGAAAACAATCACAAAAGCCAGGCAGTCAGAGACAGTTAAGAAGCAATAACCTTTCCTACAGGACAAGTTGAGCCTCCTGCACCAGCCAGTGTGGATCGTTTATCCAAAGGAAAGGGAAACGATTCTAAAGAAGACATGAAGAAGAAAACGAATTCAACCAAGCTACCCAAATTTAAGAATGGGAAGACTCCTGAAGCACAGTGTTCAAGGTGCGTGGGTCAATCATACCCAAAGAGACAATGTCCAGTCAGAGAATCAAAATGTATAAAGTGTTCTAGAATAGGACATTGGGCAAAAGCTTGCAAGTCCCCAGGTGTGGAGTGTAACATAGATGATGTTTTAGTCCATGGTAAGGATCAACAAGAACACGATGAAAAGCTGGAAGCAGTACTCAAGCTTCTAGTCGAAGCAGGCGTGACACTCAACCTCGACAAGTGCCAGTTCAGCACAGACAGAGTTCCTTGGACACGCACGTCATAAGCTTCAGTGGAATTGAGGCAGATCCTGAAAAGCTACAAGAAATTGCTGACCTACCGCCGCCTCCGAACGTGCAAGAAGCAAGAACATTTCTTGGCATAATAAACCAATTGAGCAAGTTTTTCTAGCACCTCGCTGACAAGACAAAAAGCATCAGAGTCCTTCTTCACAAAGGGAACCAATGGACATGGGGAAGTGAGCAACAGAAAGCATTTGAGCAGATCAAAGCTGACCTCACACAAGTCCCAGTACTGGCACTGTACGATCCAAACAAGGAAACCAAAGTGGCAGCTGATGCTTCCTCCTATGGCCTAGGCGGGGTAGTTCTTCAACTCCAACCAGACAACTCCTGGCGAACAGGATATTGGATAAGATCCACGAGGGTCATCAAGGGATCACTGAGTGCCGTGAGTGGGCCAAAAGCTCTGTTTGGTGGCCAGGACTGAGCAGAGAAATCCATGATCTGGTGCAACAATGTAGAGTTTGCGCTCTACACAGGGACAACAAACCTGTACTGCTTATCACCAGACCGTTCGTGGCAAGTCGTAGCCACAGTTCGGAAGGCCAATCCTGTTGTCAGGAGAGACATTAAAGTACCCCCTGTAATACCTACTCTTGCTACTAGGCCTAAGAGAATTATAAGACCGTCACTCAAAGTTAGAGAGAACCTAGGTTTGGCATGAGATGACACTGTTATAAGTTTTCATATAGCTTTTTGTCATACTCAATTTGTTTGCTATGGATTGGATTATGAGAAGGACTGTAGGAAAAGGAGGAAACGGAATCAGATGGAACTTTACATCTAAGCTTGATGATCTAGATTTTGCAGATGATGCTTTTGTCTTCTACTATACAGAACAAGACTACTAAAATTATTGAGAAAGCAACGCGGGTCGGGCTGAAAATCAACAAAGGAAAGACAAAAGTGATGAGGATTAACGGGAAGAGTTAGGAGAAGGTTGCAGTAGATGGGCAAGATATCGACGAAGTTGAGTAGTTTAATTATCTGGGAGCTATCATTTGTAAGGAGGGAGGAGGAATGAAAGATCTGAAAAACAGGCTATCCAAGGCGAGAGACACATTTGTCAGATTCAAAAGAACATTGAACTCAAAGAGCATCACGAAGAGGACCAAGCTTAGACTGTTTAAAACCTTAGTCGTACCGGTGCTATTGTATGGATGTGAGACATGGAAGATAAACATGGGAGATGACCAAAGAATAAATGTGTTTCACAACAAATGCCTCAGGAGGATTCTCAAAATAAACTGGCAAGATCACGTTACAACTAGGGAGCTCCTCGAGAAGGCAGAGACTGGGTTGCTAAGTGAAGAGGTTAAGATGAGAAGATGGAAGATGATAGGGCATATCCTGCGACGAAACAGAAACAGCCATACCAACATAGCCCTATCATGGACACCTGAAGGAAAAATGAGGAGAGGAAAGCCTAAGACCACCTGGCGAAGAACAGTCGAGAGAGAGAGGAACAGTAAGGGATGGCGTACATGGGGTCAGGCAGAGCTGCTGCAGCCAACAGAGAAACTTGGAGGCATTCTGTGGAGGCCTTATGTGCCACGAGGCACAGAAAAGCTAGGTAAGGTAAGGTAATTTGTTTGACGTGGATTTCACACTCTCTAACAAAAAGGGGGAGATGTTGTATTAGCTTACATGAAGTATTGTTACAGATAGGACGCAATGCATGTTGGTTATTAAAGATGGCGTCTTGAAGCAAAGACGTGTAGTTCACTGAAGTGTACTTTAGACCCAAATAACACGACAAAAGTAGGATGAATATAATCTTTCGAACGAAATATTCCTACATTTCTTATTGTTATCAATTTTGAATTAGAGACTTGAGATCCTGCGAACGTAACTTAGCGAAGACCGATATTGTCCTTAAATCTTGTGAAGAATTTAAATTGTTATAAAAGCGTTTATTTATCTCCCTTCAATTTCAGACTTTTACGAATGAATTATCAACAGCTAGTACGATCATTTTATCACGTATTGGCGGCTATCCGAGTATCTATCCTAGATTTAAGTTCCAGATCGTAATGACAGAACGTCTTCTACGGAGCACGCGCATGTCCATTCTTTCAAAAGTTAACCTGCAAATTAAAATTGCATCTAAAGAACATAGAATTGTCCATTTTACTGCCATGTGAAATCAGGACTGTCAAGTTATAACTGAATATGGCAGGACCTTACGGGAAAATAGTTGGCTCTCACGATCAGGTCGTACTACCGAGCGCACGAGAGGGAAATAAATTTGCGTCCGACCTGACCTGAACTAACTCAGTCGTCAAAATTTTTTTTATCATATGACCGTTGTACTCCTTGTGGAACAAAAACGTTTGCATGGCTGCACACACTATTTTTTCGCGCGAATGTTTCAAAGAACAAACTAGTTCCCTTTTGTCACTCTCATTTTGCAGGGAAATTTGAACTTTTACGGCAACAAAATTGTTTCATTAACTCGCATCAATAGTGAAAGGTCGTTAGCTTTTCTTGTGGAGCCGTACGCACGTACTTCGACGGGTACAACACTCATAGTACATATACGACACGCGAAGTGCCTTGTGGTCATACTGGTCATATGATAAAAGAATATCATTACAATCAAACGTGGCGAAGGACTACAATTTACTTCATTATGCCTCAGTAATAATCCACCAATGAAATGCCTGGATTGTGGTCACGTGCCAATCGATTCTTTAAATATGTTTGATAGCATACTATTGGACAGCAAAATATTAGACAGAAATACAGAAATGGCGGCATTTCCTGAAAGATTTTTTTTATGTTCAATTGAAAGAATTCACTTCAAGTACGGGATATTCAAAGCACTAGGAATTTTGGCAATTGTCTTCAAAGGCTTTATCACCAAAAATATTTTCAAGAAATGGCGCTCAAGGCATAAAGAGATCGTAAACACAGTGGTTACTTAGTTCGCTTGATCAATTAATTGGTGGATTATTTCTTAAGTGTATTAAAATAGTAAAATAGGTCGGTCGGGATTCATCCTTGCCCAATATGAAAAGATATTTAAGTCTCGACTTCAATATGAGCTTGCCTTTCAGTCTCGCCCAATATTGAAGGCAAGACTTTTTTTAAATATCTTTCCATATTGGTGAAAACGAATCCATAATAATGAAACCTATATGTTTAATATTAACTTATTTATCCAAAAGTCGTCGATGTTCTCTTTTCCTTCATTTTCCTCTTTCTTCGTTTTGTATGATGAGCGGCGTTCAAGGCCAACCGTAAATGTGACCTTGTCAACTGAATTGTAATATAAAGTTAGATTGAACTCACGGCTTCCTTTCGCTTTGTGGAATAAAAATCCAAAGTGTTCAAAATTCCGCTGGCAATGGTATCGTTTTCTAAAAGATAAGAATAAAATAAGAACACGTTTAGCACATTACTTGAAACAGTGTAATTAATATTTCTACATAGCCAAAAAAAAAGCAGACATTGAAGTTTGTGAATTCTGCTATTCTTTTTAAGAATATATTTAGAAGACAATCCTTGATTGCTTTCAGCGTTTCTTATGACGAGCTGTGTTCAAAATATTAAATAAACAGGCTACAAATGATCCTTAGTCGAGTCGATGTAACCCATAAAGTTTGTACCTACCCGCTTTGTGGAATGCAACTGAAACGTCTTTAAGCGTCGCTTGGCAACTGGGAGTGTTTTCTGCAAAAGAGCACGCAGAGGAGCACATGTTTATTGCCCACTATTTTAAACCATGTAAGTAAATTCCATAAACAGCTAGAAGAGTTGAAAAACTAATATAACTAACGAGAGACACCAAAGGTACTTCTTTTAGTCAGAAAAGAATGCTCAATCTAACAGCAGCTATAAAATCAAACTTTCTTGGTTGTTCATCATGTGTACGGCAAAAGGAGAACCAGACAAAAAAAAATAAAATGCTGATTTTAAAATCTAAAATTGAAATTATGAGAGATTTATTTTAAGATGCTAGAATCACTTAAATAAAGCAATAACCTCAGTACGAAGAAGGATAAAAAAATACTCTCTTTTGCTTTTCTAGTATCATCGACTAATTAGAAACAATACTCCGATTAATGAAACTTTTCTATACTGTACGTCCATGATAAGTCGGGCACAAATCCAATCAACATTTGTCAGCAACAGAAATTCCACTCTCCAAAGCAACAGTGAGATACGAAACTAACAAATTTTTGGTTCAGCCTTTACTTTGCGATTTTGTCTAGTCTATGTATAATAAACGAACCAAGTGAAGGTGACTATATTTGTATAGTTTCCTTCAGGCTGCAAATATATTCCTATCAGCGTGTTTACGCAACTGAGCTGAGTTGACAGCTCTTTTTTTGGCATATTGTTAAAATTTGTTTTCGGTTTCTTTAGCCCTCGAATTTCCCTTTTCCTTGTGTTTCAGTTTCTATGGGTTATCTCAATCACCAAAGACAACTCAGGATCTTCCTGTCTTTTTGATACTGCACCTATGACTCAATATTTTATCAGATCAGTTTCAAAGCTTCTTTCGTTTTTGTGCTGTTTACCGCTGGACCAAAATGTCGGTTTGGTTTTTGGAAACATAATCGACATTATTATACAATTTTCAGTCGCTATTGCATCTCCAAAGCAAAACAGTTGTTCGTTTCAGTTTTGAAAACAGGTCAAATTTAAAGGTTCAATTTTTTGTTTTGTAGTAATACCACTTCCTTTTACTTCGAAAAATTAATGGAAATCTTCAGAAAATGAAATTGAATCACGACTGTTAAATAACTTTTATACGCGAGACCGCCAAATCAAGCAAGTTTGTACTCACCGCTTCTCTTGCGCCAGTTGAAAGAAAAAAAATGTTGATTGTTAGTTGATCACAGGAACGTGTTCTACAAGAAAAAAGAAACATTTTTATTATTAACCATAGTTTTAAGATGTGTTGGTAGAACTCTCCAACGAATAAAGCACTTCAAAGCAATTGCACTAGTATTTTAAAAGAGCCAAATCCCAGTTATATATAAGCCAGCTGACTAAAGAAGAGTTCCAAATCGAGTCAGTCTGTGTCTTCGACGGGTATCCTACCTTAAAAGATAGCAATGACACATGGAATTGTCAAGTTCTCTGACAAGTGTCCTAACCTACTACTGTACAGTTTGAAATGCACATTATAAATACCACATTTAGCTGTTGTTATTCTCATCGTAAGCCCTTGAATTTCGCTTTTACCTTGTGTTTCAGTTTTTATGGGTTATTTCAATCACCGAAGAAGACTCATGTTCTTCCTGTTGATACTGCACTTATGACTCAATATTTTATCAGATCCGTTTCAAAGCTTCTTTCGATTTTGTGCCGTTTACCGCCGAACTAAACTATCGGCTCAGTTTTGAGGAAATTTAATTGATCTCATTATACAATTTTCAGTCGTTATTGCATCTCCGAAGCAAAAAGTTGATCATCTCCAATTTGAGAAATATATCAAATTTAAAGTGTTTATTTTATTGTTTTGTAGTAATGCCACTTCCTGTAACATAGAAATTGATATCTTTAGAAAATGAAATTAAATCAGGACTGTCAAATAATTTCAAGAGTATTTTAAGCAATTATACATTTATATCAGCGACTGTCAGTGGTTAATAAAACTTTAAAGCAAACAGGTCCTGTAAACAAGATTCACGTACAACATAATCAAGCAAGTATGCACTCACCGCTCCTCTTGCGCCAGTTGAAAGAAGAAATTCTCATCACAGGAACGTGTTCTACAAGAAAAGAAAGTATAAGCAATTTATTGCCCATCGTTTGAAGCTGTGTTGGTATCCCCTAATATCCCCCCCCCCCCCCCATCGAATAAATCACTTTAAAACATGTTTCAAGTATTGAAGAGCCAAATCCCAGTTACATATAGCCCAGTTGGTCAAACGAAATTGTACCAATCGACACAAATAAATCAGAATTAGTTGCCCTCAGTTCAATTTCAGTTTCCTTTACCTCATTTCGAAGGCACTTCTGTCACACCAGTTTATTTTAATTCGGCGATTTTTAGAACAAAGCTTACAAAACGAAATATGTCATGAAAAGGTATTACCGCCGTTTTGAGAAATCTGTCAACATTGTACGCTTGGTTGCTATAGAAGAAAGTACCGTTAAAGCTAGTGATGTGTAGATTTAAATGTTCTCACAGTTAGTAGTTATAAACTGAAGTTCCTATCTTTTCAAAATGCCAAAGCCTTTATTAAAAATAGTCATAACTGCCGCATCATCCTTATATATCATCATAGCTGAGGAAGGGCTACCTTAAATTATTTCTTATATTTCGTATAACACACTCAGCTATTTAAAGGTGTTTCTGAACAATTTTTGCATTTCTTTTGTTGTCCAAATTAAAAATTAATTTACCAAATCAGTAGTACAGTGCAGATGCACTTTGGAGTCTCAATGAAACTTGGTAATAGCCTGAATTCGAAATACGGAGCTCTTAACATGTTTCTTGTGAACTCGGTATAACGTAAATCAAAGAATGCTAGTTTGTACTCACCGCTTTCCTTTGCTGTGTGAAAAAATTCGAGAACAGGAACGCTTTTTCTGCAAGATAAAACAAAACTGGAATAAGCACACAACTCTTCGCCATCATTTGAAACCATCATTTGTAGTAATACCACTTCTTCTTACTTCAAAATTGAAATATTCTCGAAATGAAATGAAATCAGAAGTGTCAAATAAACAAGATTGTTTTTAGCAATCATACATTTATACGACAGTCCGCCATATGATAACGAAATTAGAAAATAAAAATCGCCTGTGCAATATATAGGTACATGTACAATTTAATCCAGCGAGTTTTTACTCACCGCTTCTCTTTCGCCAGGTGAAAGAAGAAAATGCTGATCGTTAGTTGATCAAAGGAACGAGTTATACGAGAAAAAAGAAACATTTTAGTTATTACCCATCGTTTTAAGATGTGTTGGTAAGCTTATCAACGAATAAAACACTTGAAAGTAATTTTAATATCATTTAAGAGCCAAATCTCAGTTATATATAGCCCAGCTGGTCAAAGAAGATTTTCCCAATTATGATTAATAAATCAGAATCATCTTCAAATTTAGTTGCTTTCAAAGTTCAGTTTCCTTTACGTCATATCAAGTGCATTTCTGTCATACCAATTCATTGGCGAGTTTTATATCATAGCTTTCAAAACGAAATATGCCATGGATAGGTATAATTATTGCCTTTGTGGTACGAAAGCAGCCATTTTAAGAAATCCGTCAACATTGCACGTTTGGTTTTTTAAGCTGCGGTTGTACAATCAGGGCCGTACCTAGGATTTTTTCTCTGCGGGGGCAAGTTTTCTTGGCGGGGGCAACTGGTATTTTTTAGTTTAGTTTTTTTCTTTAGTTTTCCTGGCGGGGGCAACTGCCTCCACCCCGCCGCCCCCCGCTAGGTACGGCCCTGAAAATAGGAAAAAGACTTTCCACGATTTTGGATTGGTCATCTTTAGTGTAAATTGCGGTAAGATTCTAACGCTTCTTTCTTTTTGTTAGATAACTTTATCTTAGTCTTGTTACAAACCGTTATCCTAAACTACTTCAGATGATGGAAACCGTGTTTAACATGACATGTGCAGGTATTTACTGTACTTACCGTTCGACCAAAGAGCTCTGAAATGCGGGTATCTTCCCTAAAAAGATAGCAATGACACATAAAATTGTCAGATTCTCTGACAAGTGACCTAACTTACGACAGTACTAGGACTTCAATTAAAAGATTATTTTATTGCGATTTCTTATAAAAAGTGTTCTATTCTAATTGCGAAAAAAAACTCACAAAGATTCAAAGTTTGTACGTATTCGTTTGTATTCTTTAGTTATGCCAGAAAGTGAAATAAAAGATTTTCACTCTATCATGACAACTGATTTCTTATTCTTACACTAAACGACCTGCTAAAAAGATTACAATTCATTCAAAGAAAAGTATAGTATTATTAAAAACAATCATAATTGTATAAATATTTTCACGTTTTCAAATATTATTGATAACTGTTTAATCAATTCTTTTCGACTAAGTAACTCCTCTTATTAATGTTTCTCAGTTATATTTTATGATTTTTACAAACGATGTTTTTTTTTTCATTTGTTAATTCAAGTTACCAAAAACAACTCAGGTTCTTCCTTTCTGCAGCTATGACACAATATTTAATGATTTCAGTTTCAAAGCTCTTTTTTCCATTTTGTGCTGATTACTGCTGAACTAAAAGGATCGCTTGGTATTGAAGAAATACATCCCAAGAACAAAACAAAAATCCGCTGCGAAATAACGACACTCAGATTGAAGGGTTCTAATTTCTACTATGTATTAATAACAGTTCTTGTGACTTCAAAAGTAATTTTTCAGAAAGCGAAATAGAAATTAGGACTACCACATCATTCTAAGAAATTTTTAGCAATATGAAGCAACGAGATACTGGCAGATTGTAACAGAATTTGAAAACAATACTCACCGGTTCCCTCCTGGATGAAAACGAAAATGTTCAGACTGTCAGTTGACTATTGGAACGCGTTCTGCAAAAAGTGTAAAATAAGCACGAAATTATTGCTCAAATTCCTTTGAATACCTCTCCTTCTTTTCAAAAAATGAAAATCACATAAAATTTTCGGGACAACTCATTTTCCTGAAATATTGCTTTTCGAGGATAGGAGCTCTTTTTGACTCGTTATAACCTAAAGCTCTTGTTAACTCGGTATAACCTAAATCAAAGAAAGTTAGTTTGTACTCACCGCTTTCCTTTGCTGTGTGAAAAAATCCGAGAACAGGAACGTTTTCTGCAAGACAAAACAAAACTGGAATAAGCACACAACTCTTCCCCGGCCATCATTTGAAACCATGTATATAAAATCAACAAACCAAGCGACTTCAGGTAGCCCGAATTGTCGAAACAAGATCCTCTCATACCACCATGCGCAACATAAACACTCTGTTGTACGCACTCTTATGGATCGGGCTAAGAACATCCCATCCACTGAGGAGGAAGTGTCATCTGAATCTAAACGTGTATTGAAAGCGCTGGCGGCGAATAATTATCCTATCAATTTTATTCGTAATGGTCGTCAATCCAATGCCGAACAAAAAAGTGGTGCCAACGTTGTTGAAAAGCGAGGTTTGGTTGTTCTACCGTATGCCAAGGGTTTTTCTGAAAGAATCTCAAGAGTTCTCAAAGGTTTTAACGTCAAAGTGGCTCACAAGCCCATCCGTTCCATCGCCAATATTTTGAAAAAACCCAAAGATAAAATCAGCGAAGAGTCGTCGAAAGGTGTTGTATATAAAATCAAATGCAAAGACTGTGCGTGTGTTTACATTGGCCAGACCTCGCGCTCACTCAAAACACGCATCAAAGAACATGCTAAAGCGATAACAACAATGGACAGAAATTCCCTATTGGCCGAACACCATTTGCTCAACGATCATGAAATTGATCTGGAAAATGTTGACATTATCGACCGGTCTTCAGTTTGGAGACAAAGACTTTTCCTCGAAGCGTGGCACTCAGTCAGAGATGGAAACGCTATTAATGAATACGTAGCATTCCCAAACATTTATTAGAAACTTAACAATTTTTAATTTGCATACCACCCCCTATTCTATCCTTTTTAGTCGCATTTTCAGAATTCCACCCCCAATTTTATTCAGTACATTCCTTGTCACCTTTTTCTGCATTTTTTAGTTTTTATTCCTATAACACCAGGGACGCCGTTTTAAATTTACATATTGCTGAAGAAGGCTACAGCAGTAGCCGAAACGTCCTGTACATATTTTAAGCCAGTGTCAACTTTTATCAAATAATTTTTAATCTTATCACGCCTGGCTACAAACCAGATATTTTTAAGATCCTCTCAATACCACGTCATTAATCCAAATAAAATATCCATTAAAGAAATATTACCGAATGTCTTTTAGTCTGGTACGGCGATTGCCATTTTTGAAATCGGTGAACATATTTAGTAAGACGGTGGTTAGCAGATATTGTGTAAAGTACTACGATTAATTGCAGCAAGATCGTAACTCTTCTTTGTTTTCTTTTTACTGGTTAGCTTAAATTAACCGTTAAACTGAACTATCTTAAGTCAAAACTTGGCTTAGACGCACCATATTTATTATGTATGTACTTACCGTTCCAAATCGCACTGAAATCAAAATCAGTCTGAGTCTACAACAGAAATCTGTCCTTCAAAATGGCCAGAACGACTGTTAGATTTGCTTGGTCTTTTTGTCAGTAACTAGCTTTCGATCTCGACTGTCATCCTTTGACTTCATTGTATGATAGCCTAACACCAACTGTTACTAACCGTAGCACCAAAACTATTTGATTCTAATGGGATTTACATTACACTATACAGGTATCTATTTTTACGTATTTTGATGTGACTCTTTTGCGCGCCCTTAAGTTTCACTTTTAATATGTTTCAGTTTTTACTCGGAATTTACGTCACTGAAGACAACTCAGCTGCTTCCTGTCTTTTCACAGTATTCCATCAATGACTCATCACGTTTGTTTTAAATCAGTTTCAAAACTTGTTTCAGTTTAGTGTTGTTTACCACTCTATTTATAATTATTCTACATGGATGATATAAGAATTTTTATTGTTTGCAGAAACCGACACGAGGACTGCTCGATAATACCGTTATTATTGCACGATCAAGACAGCCAATAAGACCAATAACTAAAATCAGCCAATCCGAACGCTTTATTGCTGATATCAGACCACGGGTAAAATTTCTACCGCTTTCTTTCAATCATGACGTCAAGTTGGGCTGTTCACAAGCTGTTCGACACATTTTTTTTGGCAAATCTTCATATTTCGCACATTCAAATGTTCTCCCTTCGAGCAACTTCTTTCTTTTTGAGTAACTTTTTGCATTCTGAGCTATTTCTAAACCGATGATTTCCGAAGATTGACCCAAAAATTGGATACTTGAAGGGGAGTCTCGAAGTTATTTTTCAGGTAAATGACACTACACCTTTATATTCACCCCCCCCCCCCCCCCCCCCTTTCATCGAATTCAATGAACTTTCCCTTACTGGCCGTACTGGATTTTCTTTTCTGTCATATTTAGTTTTAATTTACATATAGCAAGTTAACTTCCTAAAAATCTGATACACTCAGATCACGCTGAATGCTGCGTAGAAACCTTATTGGCTGAACCAGAATGACTGAGAAAGCTAGGACGGGTTACTGTAGCTATGCCCTGCACTAACAGCTAGATCACATATTCGCCCAAATAAAGGCCAGACTACGAACGCCCTATCCCAGTGTTGCATGAATGAGTTCCGTACCAACACCTATTTACAATTCGCCATATTGTTGTCAATGCATATGGAGAACGCACCATGAAGACTGCTCAGCATTTTCATCATCATGATGGAAGTACAGAGTGAAACGCATAACGACATGCACTTCACAAGTGTTTGGAACACGAATGGAAATACAGTTCTCAAACTCATTAATAATTCATGAATTCACAAGCCAATCGGGATACGCCAATTTGGTCAGGTGCGTGTGGTTTGAAACCCCGGTGAAACACTGGACAGAGGCCTTTCCACGATAGTTTGATGAAATATCAAACTCTAGAGTTTGATAAAACGTCAAACCCTTGTGATGCAGGGTTATCCTAATTTAAATATTAATGACACAAACACCGACTGAATAGACAAGCTTCTTTTTGGAATAACTCTAAAATTTACGTTTACCGCGACCACCGTTCTTATTCGCAACCGAGTTTTGGACGAATTTTGTGAGCCAATAATTTATTTTAAAGACAGACTATCCAGATCCTCCAACTTCTCTTCAAAACTTTGCACGCGATGAACATCACAATCCTTGAACACACTTCGCGGGTCAAAAAAAAAGGGAATTTTTGCTCGCGCGCTGTTTGGCAAGTTCTCAAAACCTCAACGGCTCACTTGTCTTTGTACTGTGTACTTCTACGGTTGGACTGTGCAAGCAAGGAATCTTCTTGCACACTTTTGGGCGGCCGAAACCGGCGAGATTCATCCTCAGCTAGCCCGTCCACGTTTCAAAACTAGCAGGACGCCACTACATACAAATTGTGGCGGCTTGAAGTAAACAAGCTTAGTTGTGAAAAACACGTACGGATCTCACATAATCATCTCCAAGTATGCGCTAATTAAACAAAAGATAGTACCAATTAAATGTTAACGTGAATAATATCCTTTGTTTGCAACTAGAATAAGGCCGCGATTTCAAAGTGTACGCTAATTAAACAGAAGAAATCAAAAATTAAGTTTTCGTGAATAATATCTTTTGTTTGCAATTAGGCGCCGATTGAGAAGCTATTTCTTTTCAAAAACTCGTGCTTCGTGTTTTCTCGTGTTTGGAAACCCCGATGAAACAATCGCACTCGTTTTTGAAATATTACTTGAACCTCTCAAATACGGACACCGAAGGGACCGGCAGCGCAAAATGTCCGTATTAGAGAGGTGTCCGTATTATAGAGGTCACCACTATGACGTCATTTTTATGACTCCGCTAACAGCATGAATTGTTCGGTAACTTTATCTCAGCTACGTGTATTGATACGAATCACTGTTTTCAAACGAAACGATTAACAACGCAATGCTGCATGTGAAGAAGTAATATTAAACACAATTCTGAAAAGACATTGTCTCTGTCTTAGGTAAATAAAACGTTGTTGTTTTTGTAACCACAAATGGAAAATTCTATTACATACATAAAATATCATCACCTGATCACCGGAGTGTCTGTTATATAGAGGATATTTCATGGTTGCGCGGAGATATGAAATTTATCTTCGAGTGTTTAAATCAATATCTCACGAGTGAGCGCAGCGAACGAGTGGGATATCGATTTGAACACGAGATGATAAATTTCATATCTCTAAGCAACCATGTAATATTCTGTTTATTATATAGACCAACTAATTATGATGTTTTTGGCGGTTTTTCGAAGATTTCCGAGGATTTTCCGAAGATTTCCCAAGATTTTCAAAATGTTGTCTGAAGGTCGTACGAATGTTTTCGAACATTTTCCGACGATTTCCGAAGCTAACCGAAGCTTGCCGAGGAAGATCCGAAGATGCTTCGACTTAATATCGATAAACTTTGGCTCATTGAGCTATGAAACGTTGCAAACTGCGAGATGATTGGTCAAAAATGATATCCACACATGTGTGGATACCATTTTTCTCGATTTCCTACCACTCGCTAAAGCACTGCATTCTATATAATAAAAAGAGGTTAAGTTTATATGATTTATCTCTCTTGGGCGGAGATTAGAAGTTTTTTCTAAAGGAAATATGTGACATCGGAGATTGTCCATAATAGGGAGGTGTCCGTATTAGAGAGGTGTCCGTACGGAGAGGTTCGACTGGTGTACAAATCCTGTAAAATAATTGTTTTGTTGTTGTTATTGTTTCAGCAAATAACTGCGATTTTATCTTCCAAGTCGCTTACTCGTTTAGAGCAACTCTACAGTTTTTCAATAAAATTATTAATATAATTCAATAAATTGAGAACAATATTAAGCGAATCGAAAAATAGCGCATTTATATATTTTTAATAGTAATATTAAGTGGTGGAAAATCGCATACGTAAAACCGTCACTTGGCTCTGAAGGATTTGTCGATAGCAGAAAGTTGCCTTTTGACATAAATTCTGTTTTTGTTTATTTTACAATCTGCGTTGTACTAGCATCTCATCCATGGGGGAAGTAAAACTATTTCTAGCCGCTTTATGCTATTGAAACCGGGATAAGCTCTTGCATTATGGGCCACTTGATTCGAGGCTTCCCTTGTACTATCCACAAGTACTACATAGGAAACTATATTGATGAACTCACGATGGCTTTTATAATGGCTGAAATTTTACATTTATTCATTTAAAAAAATGCCAAAGCAACAGTTTAAGTTCTTACAAGGTTTGAGGAGAAATGAAGACTTGTAAACCTTGTTAACAGCATATAAATTCCCCTCAATGATCTCCATACACGTCTTACTCCACCAGTTGTGAGAATCTGTCAAGCGAGTGTCCTGGTTATGAGCGTCTAGATTCTTATTATCTTCATATTTGACTTTGTATGGAAATGTTGAGGAGAAGTTACATGCTGATCACTGTTAAGCTTAAAAAGGATCAAGTTTTCATCTATACAAAAAAATACTTGGTATCTTCTCAAATAACTAATGCTCAATAAACTTGAAATTAAAAACTTGACAACTACACGACTTATCTTTCTTTATGGTACTTAACGCTAGGCAAAACTGTACAATTTCAATTCATAAAGGGCTCTTCTATTTTGACAAAAGGCTTAAAACAGAAATGGCCTTTGTAACATACGCCTTGTAATATACGATTATGTTAATATATGTAACTAGTGAAATTACAAATTTGACGGTAACATGCTGGCCCTATTTGAAAATTTGAGAGGAAGACTTGTTGTTTTAAAATTGCCTTAAGCATCATCTTCTAATTATTCTTAATTATTCTTAATTCTTAATTGGAAAACTATCTCAACGGGATATAATGTCCAGTTAAGTGCGTTCTGCATTCCACGGAAACAAAACAGCTTTTATCATTTTAAGTAACCCTAAGTTGGGTTCCTACTTTGTTTCTCAATTTGCTATCGTATGTACAAATTTAGCTAACCACTGGCAAGCCTCTGATTGAGTTTTCAACCCAACTTGGACAAAACGTAGAATGCATGCGATTGTTCTAGGGCAAGCTCTACACACTTGTAACTACATGACTAATTTAACGCATTGTGCGAAAATGTTGCGCAAAGAATCTTCCTGGTAACATCACTTGCTATCACAGTCTTTTTTAGGCCATGCGCGCACAAAAATATTAAGCTACACTTGAAGCTATCCTAAAAAAAACATTATCAGTCAAGGTTATCACGCCATGGCGTGTTTTTCTTCTCACTTCAGTGCTGAGCAGAGCAAGTCTTTCTTACCTGCAAGAAAAATATATGACAAGATCATTAACCGTAGTTGATCTCATCCCACTTTTACGGCGAAGGGATTTGCTATTGTAAGTTACTGCATTTTTAAAGCTAAGAACGGATCGTTTAACATTAAGATTAAAAATCTTAAACAGTTGATCAAAAATCAAAAAAGTTAGTTACTCTGTCTGTCATAGATTTCTCGGACATAGAGTTGACTAAGCATGATCCCCTTTTTGACGTCGTGTGTCCCCTCTTTAAGTGTAACCAGTAGGTAAATAGGCCATTTTACAGTTGTCTGCTCAGTAACCTGGCCTTTGATTGGAAGTGAGGCTGAAGGTGACCTTGTTTTGATACAGACCTCATTCGTTGTGTTAATCATCTTGTTCTGATGCTAACTAGTTTGCATTTACGTAATAAAGCAGAAAGGTTTGTATCAATGCAAGGTCACCTCCAGCCTCACTACCATTCAAAGGCCTGGTCAATTGGCAGGCAACTGTAAAATGGACTATTGAAACTTCATCCTGGGGAAGTCACGTTTGTTTAGAGTGGTGTAGACACGGCTAAACTCATAAAATTTGTTGTTACTTACATTTATTTTAAAATCAAAACGGGGAACAGCACTTCCAAATTAAATTTGCTCTGCAAGGTACGGTTTATTAGATTTTTCTTTTAACTTTGAAGTATGGTTCCCAGCGGATGTTAGCGATGTAAACTCAACCCGTGTCGCTTATTTCACGCAGACTATTGATAAACAGTCGACCGTGTATCACATTCTTGAACTTACGCATTTTCTAAACAGAAGTCTCTAAAATAGAATGGAAGTACTTTATTGAGAATAAGACTCGCTTGCAATTATTTATTATATGTGTCGATACGAAAAACTCGGTGAGTTTACAAGTTGCTGGAGAAAGCTTCCAATCAGTATGAGGAAATTGCACGAAAAGTTAACACAGTGGCGAAGAAAGAACATCCATATTGACTATAACTATTTAAACCAGAAGCCAATATCTGCAGATTTTCGATAGTTCTTTTGTTTCGCATGTTCTGTTTTCTGTTATTGATCTTTTCAGTTCTCTAAGGCCCGGGCCAAACGTCGAACTTCACATGACTCGAACGTAATGCAAATGAGCAAAACCTATATTGCTTTTGGTCATTTGCATTAGGTTCGACTCATGTGAACTTCGACGTTTGGCCCGGGACTAACACGTTCATTGGGTCGACTTATCATAACAGTTGAAATCACACCATTTGTTTTTGTTCAAGTTCCCCAAGTACTATGTCAAACGCTCGCACGGCTACACTCGACCCATGCAGGCATCAAAGTGAGCTATACCGGATATGGTTCAAACATATTAAATAAACATCAACATGACAAATGTTTCTTAAACTAAACATGTAAAACTTACTTTTACTTTGCAAAATCAAAAGCCACGTTATCTCCAATCAGCATAAAAGGAGCCCACTGCCTCACGTCAGGATAGCCGTTGCCTCTCATCCACTTCATGGCCTGGTGAAGACATTCACTGGCACTTTCCCCACGAACAAGGTGCTCGTAAAAACATCTCATGAACTGCAATGTTGCATCATCTTCTATGGCCCACAGTGCCACCAACACTGAGCGTGCACCGGATCCTAAGAACGCCCGAGCGATTCCAACCACTCCCTCGGTTCTGATCTGCCCACTTCCACTGTGACAACAGCTGAGTACTACAAGTTTAGCTCGCAGTTGAGCTTGTGAAATGTCAGACATTGTCAATAGGTAGTCGTCTTCTTCTGGAATCCTTAGACTAGCGCGATGAGGTGCAAGGGCAATTTCTCCTCTTTCGGCATTACCATGCGCTGCAAAATGTATCAGACTCACTGAATGTATCCTCTGAAGTACCGCCAGTTTAGTTGCGTTTAGTTGCGTGCTCTCCTAACAGAGGTTGAACGTCTAGAAGCTGTCCAATCATCTCTGCTTCTTTTCTTGCACAAGGCAATGGCGATAAGTCACCAGGATATCCCTTGTAAAACACCCGACCAACCTCAGGATCACCCACTATCAGTACTCCAGTTTGACTGTGATAGTCTGCTGGACTGTCCTGAATGAGTTTGAGCGTTGTCAACGAAGGAATGATGCGGATCCTGAAAGTCTCGGATAAATATTCCCCGCTTTCGCCAGGTAGCGCTGCAAATGGAACTTTGTACAGGGAACGATCAGGAACAATGATGATCTCGGATTCTTCAATCAAGTCGAGCACCGGGGCGATGATCATTTTGTAAAGCAAAGACAGACTCGGCTCGGGTTCTTGGTTCTCGTCATCCTCCTCTAAAAGACGGAAAGCTGAAAGTGTACCTTCCGTTGCTGGCTCCTTATCCGCCCTTATATCATTTAACGATCGATCTTCACAATGTTCCTTAAGCACAACAAGAAAGATTCTGAAACTTTTGTCGAAAACAGCATTAAAATTTGTAAGAACTGCACTCTGAGCAACGTTCTCTGCTACTTTTGTTTCCCTGAAATGGAAGAACCCGGATCTTTTAAGAAGCCACACAAACAACTTTTGAGAGTCGTAAGAAAGATATAGACAACAACAGTTACTTTCCTTTTTTATGACGTTTTCAACAGCAATCCACGTCTGAGAATTTCTTGCATTTTGTGTTTCCACACAGTACTGTGCAGCCATCAAGTCTGCTAGCGCTCTGGCCCGGCCAAGCTCTGAAACATAAAGAGCTTCTCGAGGATTTCCTGTAGACCACAGTATAGTAGCAAGTGTCCAGTAGGGGAAGTTCTTTTTGTCAGAAAAAGCTATCTTAAAGTGATCATTGCTTCCGAGTAAATCTCGCAAATCTTCGCATTTCTGAATGCTTTGAAGGAGATACGAAAAAGCTTCTTCAACTTTTCCATCTGAAAACTTTTGAAATGCAAGCTTGCTAAGGAATGGAACCTGTTTGACAACGTCTCCAATCTCTTTACTTATTGACAAAGCCATTGTTAAGTGTTCTTCTGCCTTAACGGTTTCCCCGAGATACTGAAACACTGTTCCAAGGTTTCCGTAATCCATTGATTCCCCTTCTTTATCACCAATTTGTTTGCTCAGCGCAAGGGCTTTTTCGTGGCATTCTTTCGCCTTGGCAAATTTACCTTAAACCCGAAATAAAGCTCCAAGGTTTCCGTAACACGAGGATTCAATACTTTTGTCACCGATTGCTTTTGCGATAGCAAGCGATTTCTCATAAAATTCGTTTGCTTTATCATATTCACCAAGATACTGAAACGAAGCTCCTAGATGTCCGTAACTACCGGATTCTCCGCGTCTGTCTCCAATTTCTTTACTAATCGCAAGTGCTTCCTCGTTATATCCAATAGCTTTGGCATATTCACCAAGAGAGTTGAACAACTTTGCTAAGCTCTGGTAAGACGAGGCTTCTCCTGGTCTGTAACCAATGCTTTTCGTCGTCGTCAGTTGTTTCTCGTGACATTCCTTAGCCTTCGTATATTCACCTAAGTAATGAAACACATTTCCTAGGTGTTCGTAAGATGAGGCCTCCCCTTTTTTGTCTCCGATTTCCTTTGTAATCGCAAGTTCTTTGTTAAAACATTCAAGTGCCTTAACATTGTCTTTAAGTAAGTGAAACACACTTCCTAGGTTTCCGTGAGATGAGGCCTCCCCTTTTTTGTCTCCGATTTCCTTTGTAATCACAAGTTCTTTGTTAAAACATTCAAGTGCCTTAACATTGTCTTTAAGTAAGTGAAACAAACTTCCTTGGTGTCGGTAAGATGAGGCCTCCCCTTTTTTGTCTCCGATTTCCTTTGTAATCACAAGTTCTTTGTTAAAACATTCAAGTGCCTTAACATTGTCTTTAAGTAATTGAAACACAGTTCCCAGATTTCCGTAATCTGTTGCTTCTCCTTCTCTATCGCCAATTTCAATTCTGATTGCAAGTGCTTTCTCGTAATGTTCTTTAGCTTTGCTATATTCACCAAGGTTCTGAAATGCAACTCCCAGATTACCGTAACAGGGGGCTTCTCCTTCTCTGTCACCAATTTCAATTTTGATCACAAGTGCTTTCTCAAGATGTTCAATAGCTTTTCTATATTCACCAAGAGATTGAAGCGTAACTCCAAGACCTCCGTAACATGCAGCTTCAGTGTATTTGTCGCCATTTTCTTTTGCAATCTCTAGTGCTTTTCCATGATTTTCTTTGGCTTTGGCATATTCACCAAGTGAATTAAACACAGTTCCCAACTGTGTGTAATATGCTGCTTGTCCTCTTCTCTCACCAATTTCTCTCCCGATCGCAAGTGCTTTTTCCAGACATTCTTTAGCCTTAAGATATTCGCCAAGACATTCAAACACAGTTCCTAGGTTTCCGCAAGCAACTGCTATTCCTTCTCTGTTGCCAATTACTTTATTCACTCCTAGTGCTTTCTCTTGATATTCTTTAGCTTCGACGTATTTACCCAAAGATCGAAACACAGTTCCAAGGTTTCCATAATCTCTTGCTTCCCCATGTCTGTCACCGATTTCTCTTCTTATTGTGAGTGCTTTCTTAAGACATTCTTCAGCCTTCGTATATTGACCTTGGATTTTACACATGATTGCTAGTCCGCTGAAAGATGATGCTTCGCTTTGCCTGTCGCCAGTTTCTTTACTGACCGCAATTGCTTTCTCAAAGAGCTCTTTTGCTTCTACATATTTACACTGACGCTGATACAAGTTTGCTAGTTTTACTAACAGCGCACCTTCTTTAGCTCTTTCTCCACATTCGCGGTGCAAGACAAAAAGTTTCCTGCAGTATTTTATTGCACTTTGGTAATCATTGATACGGCAGTACGCCTCTATTATTAACCGATGAATCAATTCATAAATGAACTTGATTTCTATATTTTGTTTGTCTACTAGTTTGTTGTTTAGGACGACCAAGCATTCCTTCAGTAGATCGATGGCCTTTGGAACTCGAGAAGTGTTGAAGAGAAAAAAGGCAACAAGTGTGCCTATGGTGACGGCTACCATAACCGCGTCCATGATATTCATATTTCGTACTTCTGTCAGAAAAAAAAAGAAAAGAAAATGAAACCTACAGTTTGTCTGTAATTTTGTAAATCAATGGATAAAAGGCGTTATTACATATAACATTGAATGATTTATTTGTTTATTGCCATTTTTTTATTTCATCTGTATTTATTTTAAAGCTGCGTTTACACGAGCAATTTTCATGTGACAATTTTTATGTAAGGGTAAAGGTGATTTATTTAACGTAAAGTACACGAGGAGTGGTCTCCCAATCTCCCGAGCCAAAGGCTCATGATAAAAGTGTTTGACAATATAAAGACTAAGTACATAGAAAGTATATAACTTTAGATAAATATTTGAGCGTGTAGATGACACAACAATTATTTGTCTGCTGTACAAAGTTTTGTGCGCCAGTAATGATCTTGGACAGCAGAAACACACACAGAGATACGCGTGCACATTGCCCAGTGGGAGATTTGGAGATTGTGTACCACAAATGCAGTCGTAATATTTGCCACATTTTATGTAAAGTGTCTACACGAGCAATTTTTTGTATGTGTCATCTTTTATTCGTCACATAAAAGCTAACACGGCACCTTCTCAGCAAATATATTTTTTCAAATAAAAATTGTCACATTAAGATTTCTCGTGTAAACTAGCCTTAATAAATTAATTGAATACTTCGGAAGTCAAGAGACATTTGAAAAGAAAACCTAACGAAGAATTTGCTACCACGCCAATAATTTGCTTCGCTATTATGCTTCAAAGTTTTATGAAAACGCAGCTTGCATTTAAAAAAGGAATAATTCCATAATATTCAGGGACCAACAGCGCAAGCTTCTCTTAATTGGTTACTGTGAACACTAAGTATATAACTTCGGACAAATACTGCCTCGCACCCAGACGCCTCTCTATTGTTTGCGCCCTTCCGTTGTTCGTAAATTGATCTATCTACGGCGCTGTACAAGCCGCGCTACGGAAACTAGAGAACGATCCCAGCCTTGCTGATAGCACGACGCTAACACCTGCTTAGATCGCTGACCTCCTGAATTTCGTATTGAGATCCACATACTTCCAGTATAATGGATCACTTTACGAACAACGGGAAGGCGCAGCCATGGGAAGTCCGGTTTCCGCTGTTGTTGCTAATCTCTACATGGAGAGCTTTGAGGAGCAGGCCATAACTTCATCATCCTGCAAGCCTAAGATATGGACACGCTACGTAGACGACACCTTGGCCATCTTGGAACGCGGAAGAGTCGATAGCTTCGTACAGTATCTTAACAACCTGCAGCCTTCCATCCGCTTCACTTCAAAATCGCCTTCCTCGACACCACAGTTTCGAGAGAACAAGACGGCCGGCTCACCACCAGCGTATATAGGAAACCAACACACACTGATCAATACTTAGCGTATGATTCACATCACCCTCAATCAGCAAAACGCGGTATTGTTAAGTGCCTTAACGATCGTGCCAAACGCCTCGTAACTAAACCATCTGTTATATCCAAGGAGAAAAAAACATCTGTCATCTGTTCTTGTTTCTAATGGTTATTCTTTTTCTTTTTGCAGACGATCACTAAGCCCAGAAAACCGAGCACCAGTGCTGAGCCTACAACCGAGTTTAAATCCACTACGGTTCTGCCCTATGTCAAAGGTCTTTCCGAACAACTTAGACGCTGCCTACAACAACAAGGCGTATGCGCTGTTTTCAAGTCGGAAACTACATTAAGATCGCACCTAGTACGGCCGAAAGACGCCGTTGATCCGACTAAGCAAGATGGCGTTGTTTACAGAATTCCCTGTGAGTGCGGCAAAGTCTACATCGGTGAAACTGGAAGACCTATGCAAGACAGGATCAAATAACACGACCGGGAGATCCGACTCGCCCGTATCCAGACCTCCGCCGTTTCAGAACACACCCACAACACCGGACACTACCCGCTTTGGAATGAGGTAAAGTTTATTGATCGTGAACCACACTGGTACACACGCAGGGTCAAAGAGGCAATTCAGATAAGAATTCTCCCTAACAATATCAACAGGGATAGTCGAATTGAACCTCCCGAAGCATGGATGCCCACGATAAAAAAAAAACAACAACAACAACAACCACACCCCGGGCACAACATGCACCAGGAGAACTGAACGACAGCGGACCGCTGAGAAAAGAACAGCAAACCGGAACAGCGAGGATCGAAATGCACCATTCACAGCTGTTGAAAACCAACCAATCACAGATCAGCAGCGTGAATTATAAGGTAACACCTGACCAGTCGATCTTATCGCCTAATGAAGACTAGCAGAGTGCTGTCGAAACGTCGCAATCTACATCAAAAGTAACTAAGCCGTGAGACAAACGAAAAATACTTTATTAATATTGTACTCTACCACGATATTATTCATGATGTCAATCAAAAGCCTTTTTAGTCTCAAGGACAAAAACTTTCACAAGTCTCACGTCATCTACGAAGGAGAAAGTTCATGCGGAGAAAACTATTTAGGTGAAACAATGCGATATCTTGAAGTGCGAATAACTGAACATTCGAACATCTGCCACACCTCGGAACCAGCACGGCACCTTTTGGAAAACCCAAGCCACTCATTCCAGTGGAAAGTCCTTTGTTCGGCAAGATCCTACATTAAGAGAAAGATCATCGAGGGACTAATTATCCAACAAAAGAGCCCAACTTTGAACAAACAAGTCAATTGCTATGTTGCGCAGTTGTTCCTTTCGGGAATAACTTGAGTATAAAAACGATGTAAATCACGGACGGCTTTTAACCCTGATGATGATGACAAGTCGAAAACGTTTGGTTTCTTTTTAAAATTTTATAACTTTTTAGCCTTGTAAAAAATATTTTTACTCGTGATGTGTTTTGTTATAACCCCAAATGGAAATGAACGCTCTGTTGTCGTTAGTCTTCACCACTGAATTTTCCTTCGGCTGAGTGAGATCGACATAACTTTATTCATAGAAACTTATAACATTGCCCGATGTTTCGAATTTGCATTGCGATGTATCCTTTTTGTACGAGTATTTTTGTTTTTGTTTTAACCAATTTGCTTCGCTTTTCGTGTCGCACGTCCTGATCACGTGCAAGCCCAAGGTTCAAGCTGTTTTATAGTTTTGACAATCGTCACGTGATACGTTCTCTTCCAATGGAAAACTGTAATTCAGTTGGAGGTATAACAAAATGGTTTGATTGTCATATGATACTTCATTCAGTTATATTAGCTTCAAAATCAAGGCACATTTGGGCAGGAGTAAATATTGAGGCTGAGTACGTTGTCGACATTTTTTTAGAGTGATTGTCGCGTAACCAATATTGGCTACTGTATTATATAATAAATGATAAACACATTTCTGCGGTTAACTATCACAAAAGAACTTAGTATTGTGTTCCTGTTTTCCTATGATTATATAACAAACGGGTTTTCATTTTTTTTTTTTCAAAAGTCAACTAAAGGCGTAAAGCATATTTGCACCTTTACAGAGCAAACGCGGACCTAAATAAAGCCAGAACTTGTTTTCAATGTCCGATTAGGCTATTATATTGAATAAAGAATAATGACAGGCCTGCACGGACTCCCTACGTGATGTGGTGTAACTGTACATTACCTTCATATTTTAGCTCTAACGAGCATGTCTTTAAGAGATTTACCTCTTTTGTACGATATGATGGGAGGATCTTTGAAAATTGAGTTCAGCAAGGGCTGATTTTGTATTAAATCCCAGTTTTGCATAAGTATATTTTTAAGGTTACACACCAATGGGTGGTATGTTGTGACAAATGGCAAGATCTGTTTTTTTGATTTTGTTTTCTGTTGGAGAGCCGACTGTCTGTTGTTGAAATTTATCGTATCATTTTTTCGGGATATCCACGCGTTATGAGGCGTGATTTGAAGTTTGAGATACTATCTTCAAACGCTGTTTTATAAGAGTTTGTTCTTAGAAGCCTAAGGGCTTCACCTTTAATAAAACCTCTTTTCACGCCTGGTGGGTGGCTTGAGGTAAAATGTGTGAACTGAAAAGTTTCAGTCGGCTTGTAATGTGTACGGATATCAAGGATTGACTCATTTTTTAATCGCTCGCCTTTAAATATGACTGTGTCGAGGAATGTTGTTTCGTTCTCTGAAATCTCAGCCGTAAATTTGATCGTATTATGGAAATTGTTAGCTTGCTCGATAAACAGGGTAATTTCCTGTTTGTTGGAGTCCCAAAGTGAGAAAATGTCATCGATGTATCGTTTCCATTCTCTCGGTTTTATAATGCTTTGGCTTATCATTTTAGTTTCAATTTCCGCCATGAAGATGTTGGCAAAAGCAACTGCCATTTTAGTACCCATTGCGGTACCATGGGTCTGGAGGAAATTATTTTCCATAAATTGGAAAGAGTTTTCCTTAATTAAGGATAAGGCCAAGCATATCTTTAAGATAGTGGGACGGTATTGGAGGTTTATAGTTGTGAAATTTCTCGTATGCTTTGCATACTGTTGTGATACCCTCCTCTTGCGGTATATTTGTGTACAAGCTTGTAACATCCATAGATACTAAAATAGTATTTTGAGAGACTTTTGTCTTCTCTATAAAGTTTATGAAGTCTGTTGTATCTTTCAGATACGACTTCTGTTGTTGAGCGATAGGCTGAAGTAATTTGTCCACAAAAAATGATAATCTTTCTGTGGGGCCTTCACAGCCCGAAATGATTGGTCTTCCGACCGGATTTGGTTTGTGGATCTTTGTAAGGGTATAGAATATTGGGATTCTTGGAGGATTGCGTGTTTGAGAAAACCATTTTCTAGTCATGTCATCAATAAGGTTATTTTTGTGCAGTTGTGTGACAAGCTCGTTAACTCTTTGTAATGTTTCCAAAATATGAAGGTAATGTACAGTTACACCACAGCACGTAGGGAGTCCGTGCAGGCCTGTCATTATTCTTTATTCACTGATTGAGCTTATCCAGACAGGCCCCGTCCTTACAACATGTACAATTTGTACAACATAATATCCCGATAGCGCACGCTGTACGACCACAAATCGCCCTTTTCTTTAAAGACAAGGGTAGATATACACAACGTGCACATGCTGTAATAAATTTAAGCAGGCCACAAAGCCTGCCTTTAAAATTATTCACAAAAAATGCCTTCAAAACAAACACATCCGAGCTTTCAAAAAAGAGCGGATCGAAAATACCCTTACGTGATTGGTCGCTTTCAAAACAGAAAGAGCCAATGGCAACACGTTATTTTCGATCCCTATTACACAGCCTTACACATATATAAAGGTCACCCTTCACAAATTTCTACAGGAACGGAATTGAGATTTTTCTCTGCCATTCCTACAAAAAAATCTGTTGTCCAAATAGCAACTGAAGAGATTTGTACAGAATCGAAACCGCCGGTCTTGCTGGAGACCTCACATTAATTATCAAAGCACATTTTATAATGTCAGATATTGAAAACAACAACTTCCCACAACATTATCTCACACAATCTGAGATGAAGATGGACGACTTAGAGCCGCTAAAAACACCAGAGGGTTATCCTCCTCAAGAGGAATACGACCTACTGAACAACCACAAATACGAGATGGAGGATTCAGAAGAAGAAAGCCCTCCATCATCCCAGTACGAACCACGCCAAAAAGAATACCCGCAACAAAAAACGAAAGAGAACAGCCTGCCTAAAGGGACTAGCGAACGTCCAAACCGTAAACGCAAATACATGGACACAGTCTCGCTAGAGACGAACATTAAAAAATTAAAGGATTCCATCAAGAAACTGGAAAACCACATGAAAAACAAGACATGTCCCAAATCGTTCCAATACTCGGTCAGAGCTAACATCCCGCCGGATGAGACATTTCTTAAAGAAATCAGACAAATTAAAGAACAAGCTGAACAAAGCTTTGTCGCCGCTCTCTCGCGCTACCACAAAAGACGTTTGAAAAAACAAGAAAATAAACACAAGAAGGCTAAGCTCTACACAAAAACTAGCGCAAATGCTAGTACTGATGTAAATAGGTCGAAGCGAGATCAGTCGCACCCCGGGGGGGACTCGCATATGAAAGTGACGGGGATGCTCGTCGTCTCGCTTAGGGGTGTAAATTTCGGACTTTTGGTCTCGCTTAGGGTGTTCCGGGAAAAAACGCCCAAAACGCCACTATTTTTAGCCATAATGGTCTCGTTTAGGGTTACACACAAAGAAATATACAAATATCATTTCCATTCTTAGTTTTTTGGTATCTTTTAGGGGTCAACAAAAGCTTGAGCCACACCCAGATTGGTCTCTTTTAGGGGTTCTTTTCAAAATTTCCGACGAGCATCCCCGTCCCTTTCATATGGGAGTCCCCCCCCCCCCCCGGGGTCGCACTCGGCGAACGCAGAAAACATTGTGAACAACGATGTAAATAGGGTAGACAAAATTGAGCAAGATCTAACCGAAATCAAAGAATTACTGTTGAAAGCAAATGTGTTGCAGAATTCTGCAAACAATAAAAATGTTGAAGATTACAACTGCCTATTCTCTGTAAATAAAACCGCTGGTAAAGGGGTTGAAAATATAAAAGGGTGCAACGCAAATAATAGACGCAAACAGCGTAGAACAAACTTGGCTATTAAACGGATTGCCACTAAAAGAAACGCTAACTCTTGCAAGATTTTGAAAAATTCGCAAGACGTATGCGTCTCAAATACATTTTCCACGCAGAAAATAAAAAATCACATCCTTTCCACGTCAAATCTGACTGGGAACCACCGGTTCAAAACTCAGTTGCCCTGGAAAGCTACTTGGAGAGTGTCAAAATCCAACTCGCTGAGATCAAACCATCCGAAACTAAAAATAATCTGTCACGCAACGAACATAAAGCTCTTACAGAGCTTAAAAACAACACTAAAATCGTTATAAAGAAGGCAGATAAAGGCACGACCACTGTCATCATGAGCAAATGTGATAAAATAGACGAAGCTCAGACCCAACTCAACAACAGAGAGCACTACAAGCCTCTCGAAGATCCCATGATAATGGAAACATCACAAAGAGTTAACGAGCTTGTCACACAACTGCACAAAAATAACCTTATTGATGACATGACTAGAAAATGGTTTTCTCAAACACGCAATCCTCCAAGAATCCCAATATTCTATACCCTTACAAAGATCCACAAACCAAATCCGGTCGGAAGACCAATCATTTCGGGCTGTGAAGGCCCCACAGAAAGATTATCATTTGTTGTGGACAAATTACTTCAGCCTATCGCTCAACAACAGAAGTCGTATCTGAAAGATACAACAGACTTCATAAACTTTATAGAGAAGACAAAAGTCTCTCAAAATACTATTTTAGTATCTATGGATGTTACAAGCTTGTACACAAATATACCGCAAGAGGAGGGTATCACAACAGTATGCAAAGCATACGAGAAATTTCACAACTATAAACCTCCAATACCGTCCCACTATCTTAAAGATATGCTTGGCCTTATCCTTAATTAAGGAAAACTCTTTCCAATTTATGGAAAATAATTTCCTCCAGACCCATGGTACCGCAATGGGTACTAAAATGGCAGTTGCTTTTGCCAACATCTTCATGGCGGAAATTGAAACTAAAATGATAAGCCAAAGCATTATAAAACCGAGAGAATGGAAACGATACATCGATGACATTTTCTCACTTTGGGACTCCAACAAACAGGAAATTACCCTGTTTATCGAGCAAGCTAACAATTTCCATAATACGATCAAATTTACGGCTGAGATTTCAGAGAACGAAACAACATTCCTCGACACAGTCATATTTAAAGGCGAGCGATTAAAAAATGAGTCAATCCTTGATATCCGTACACATTACAAGCCGACTGAAACTTTTCAGTTCACACATTTTACCTCAAGCCACCCACCAGGCGTGAAAAGAGGTTTTATTAAAGGTGAAGCCCTTAGGCTTCTAAGAACAAACTCTTCTAAAACAGCGTTTGAAGATAGTATCTCAAACTTCAAATCACGCCTCATAACGCGTGGATATCCCGAAAAAATGATACGAACAACGCTGTCTGAAGTAAATTTCAACAACAGACAGTCGGCTCTCCAACAGAAAACAAAATAAAAAAAAAAACAGATCTTGCCATTTGTCACAACATACCACCCATCGGTGTGTAACCTGATGCAAAACTGGGATTTAATACAAAATCAGCCCTTGCTGAACTCAATTTTCAAAGATCCTCCCATCATATCGTACAAAAGAGGTAAATCTCTTAAAGACATGCTCGTTAGAGCTAAAATATGAAGGTAATGTACAGTTACACCACATCACGTAGGGAGTCCGTGCAGGCCTGTCATTATTCTTTAGTCAACAGGCGTAACACCTTTACAGAGCAAACGCGGACCTAAATAAAGCCAGAATTTGTTTTCAATGTCCGTTTAGGCTGTTATATTGAGCTTTTAAAGTACTTTGTTGACAAAGTTTTGATGGAGTCGCGTAACCGATATGCTTTAGCCTCTTTATGTTTTTTAAGAGACACAAGCACAACTCCTAGTCGGTCATAGGGTGAAGCTTCTTAATTTCTGTCACCGATTTCGTTTTTCATCGCAAGGGCTTTCTCGTGATATGCCCACATCAACACCAACAATTGTAAGGCCCGTTTTACTCCACGAAGTACTTCCAGTCAGTTAAATTTGACCCCCACAGGGTGTATTTTGTCTATGCTACGATGACAAACGTTTTTTTCTTAAATGTTATCTCTTTGTTTTTTTTTTGTTTTTTTTTTTTTGTTTTTTTTTGTTTTTTTTTATTGCTCTTACTGATTCATGCACACTACATTACAATACAATTACTGACAATTACTTACAAAGACGATTCTAACATTGCATACACTACAAACACGAAAAAAAAAAACAATACTATTGTCGCTAACGTAAAGCGCTACTCCTATTTAACAAAAGTTTTGATTGATTGCTAAGCTACTTCTATTTGACACTAATTATGCCCTATTTACAACAATGAAGATTAAGTAAAAGGACTTATTTAAAGATACAATAATTTCTCAAGAAAACTTAAGTATTTCCCATTTCTGTAGGTGAAATTTAAGCCTGTCCCTTTTCTTAGCGATACAATATTCAATGTGTTCAATATATTTAAGTTTAGCTATTAACTGAGGTAGGAGTGGTTTTGTTTTCCTGAGCCGATTAGCGTGGATTACTTGCTTACCAGCAATGAGAATATGATTGAGAAGAGTCCAATGAGGACTTTCTTTTGTAATACCTAGCAGAATTTCGCTGTCATTTAGCCTAGAAATGGTAATATTTAATTTATTTAACCAGTTAGTAGTATGCGTCCACAAATCTATGGTAAATTTGCAGTGTAAAAACAAATGCTCGAGAGATTCTTCGTACTCTCCACAAAACGTACATAACGAGGTACCTATTAGCCTCATTTTATTCAACAATTTGTTAGTATATATTATACGATTAAGAATTTTAAATTGAAACATTCTTGTTTTAATGTCTAAAGTCACTTTTTGTGGCATTAAATAAATTTGATTCCAGTCAAGATTTTGATCATCAAATAAAGAGTTGTATTTTAATCTTGCAGTAGGATGGACGTGTATGTTCCCTATCAGAATCCAGTACAGTCTTTTGCTCGTGAGTTCACTGAGCTTAATTTCTTCATTATTACAATTGAGCACAAACTGAGTTAAATCCAAAATTTTGGTGGTGCTCTGCTCTTGCGCATCAGGGGGTTGTGGATTTTTCGAGTTTATCAAGACTCTCCATGCGTCTGGAAGTGCTTTTGACAGACCAAGGATTAAGAAATAATTGTTAAAATTCAGCCCTTTTTCTCTAAAGAAATTCCAAGTTTTTAATTTGCCGTTCGGGAGAAGGATATCTTTTATCTTTATAATTCCAGCCATATATGATTTTTTGCAAAATTGAGGTTTGCCCCCAATACGCAGAAATTGATTGTTCCATAGTATTTGATCCATGATGACGTCTCGGGAGGACATTTCTTTAGTATTGACTGTCGCCCAGGTCTCAAAACACTCGCGATAAAATTTAGGAAGGTGTTTAGGTAGATCAGCACCATTATAATTACAATGAAGAAGGAATTTCTCGCCGTGATCTTTGAGAATCCTTGATAAAATAAGTTTCCAAGGGCTATGATAGTTCTCAGTATACTTCTTTATGCAAATGATTCTCTGAGTTTTGATTGCAGACTCCACGTGAGGCATTTTCAGACCGCCATCTTTATAATCGCTGATCAGAGCTAAGCGTTTGATTTTATCTTTTCCGTTCCATAAAAAATTAAACATCACAGAATTAACCTTTTTCAAAAAATCTTTGTCTAGATTTAATACGGAAGCACGGTACATGAGTTTTGGCATTGCGAATGTTTTAATGATTTGAATCTTGCCGAACACAGTTAGATTTCGCCATTGCCAACCATTTAAGGTTTTCTTTAAAGATTTAAGTATTGCTTGAAAATTAAGTTCATGTTTTAGGCGAGAATTATACGTAAAATAAATTCCCAGAATCTTCATTGGTTCATTAACAGTTTCTATACCCAAGTTTTGTTTACAATTATGGCTACTCCCGAGCCAGTAGGCCTCCGTTTTGTCTTTGTTTAATTTCAAGCCTGAACATTTTTCGAATAGTCCCAGTGTACTGAACAAATGTTCTATGGAGGCTTTGTTGTGTACAAATGTTGTCAAGTCATCAGCAAAGGCTGCAAGTTTTACCTCTATATTACCAACTTTAATTCCTTTAATACGAGGATCACTTCTTATTTTAATTAATAGTAGTTCCAACACTATGATGAACAGATACGGTGACAACGGGTCTCCTTGTCTAACACCTCTTTCAACATTGAACAATGGCGTCGAAAAACCATTGTTTGTGACACAACTGGATATATTAGAATAAAAAACAGAGATCCATTTAACAAAAGATTCACCAAGATTAAACGATTTTAATGCTTTTAGCAAAAAATTCCAGCTTATAGAATCGAATGCTTTTTCAAAGTCAATTGCCACCATTAACCCAGGTATCTGGTTAATTCTCGTGTATTCCATGATGTCTTCGATTGACCGGACCGCATCGAAAATAGTTCTGCCTTTGACATAAGCATATTGGTCCCCGTTTATAATAAAAGGCAATACTTTTTCTAATCGCAATGCTAATGCTTTCGAAGCTATTTTAGTGTCAACATTTAATAAAGAGATAAACCGCCAGTTTTTTATATAACGTCTATCCTTTCCTTTCTTCTCAATAAGTCTTCTTATTGCTTGTTTTTGTGAATTAGACAATTCGCCGTGTAGGTAAGAAAAATTCAAGGAATCGGTCATAAGTTGGCCAAGAAGATTCCAGAACTTTTTGTAAAATTCTGGTGTTAACTTTACCTTGGTCTTGAAACGAAAATATCATGACCTGTATACTAATACTAAGTTACGTTCATAAAATAGAATAACTCACTTAAATGAGCAGTCCGCGTCAAGAAAACAGGTATTAAAGCATTCCTTCAAAATAACAGACATGCAAATATCACACAATTAGCCCGGGGCACGTTTTAATACATTTTGATTTTCGACAGTGGGCATTCGTTGGAAAACACCATTTAAGTTAACACTCTGTGCTGCATAGTAGCCGGAGTGTACTAAATTGAATTTTAGGACTGAGACTACACAAAGGAAACAAACGATAACGGCAAAGGCTAATGACCACAATAGCTCTACATAGAATAGCGAAATTCTAGTTTCTATTTGGAGGTGAACGCTGTATTCAGGATAGTTGTGAAACCGAACCTAAACTGATCCTGATAATCACGAGATATCCGCCGTCGTGGTTAAAAAACTTCATTAAGGAGTTTAACAAAGAAAGGCCATGTTGTTGTGGTAAATAATAAAAGTGAAACAGCGAACGAACGGTAATATTCAATTACATGCCTCATAGTTAATTAAGTACTAAGTACTACATAATTTTAAAACAGCAAATGTTATATCGAACTACAGGCTAGGTCTACTAACACTTTTTAATTCGCGTGGATTCGGACATACCGAAATATATGTTCGATTAAGTTCGATTGCTTTAAACTTGTTGTACGGTTCAATTAAGTTTGAACGGAGTCCAGTGAACACATGAAGATTCGATTTCGTTCCTTTGCTTTATAAGCACGCCGTGAATAATAATAATAATAATAATAATAATAAAAAAAACATGAAAGTACGAACTCACCTTTCTTGTAGCGTGATCAGAAGAATAAATCAATATTTGTCAGCAACAGCGATCTTCCGGCTTATAAAACAAAGATAGAAATTAAAGAAAATTCTGGTTATGTCCGAATGATCTGCATATAGCCAGCTTTGCATACAAACATTTTACACCAAAGTACAGTTCGCGTGACTTATGTATGTATTACGACTTTCACTCACGCGAATCGGAACTAAATGCTGCTGCAGCCTCAACTAGATACTGTTTTGTGTCATGGCCGATTATATAAAAAATGTTCAAACATGTCTGCCATGGCGGAAGTTTGGTCTCCGCAGAATAAATGTGACGACGCTAAGCCAGTGAAGGTGGGGCGGCGGCGTGTTTGTGTGAGGGGGAGGGCTGGTGTGTATGTGCGTGTGGGTCGGGAGGGGTGTAAGGTGTGGGGTGAGGCAGTGCAAGAAACGCGAACAGGCGCGGATCCAGTGTGGAACCACAACCTTTTTGGGTGGTCCGGGGGCAATAATTTGGATTTTAACTCTCTAAAGTCCCCTCTCCTGGTTTTTGAGTCATTCAGACAGGGTATTAGCCAGTTCCATTCTCCTCGGATGAAGCCTTGTAAATCAGCGGATTATTTCATTAAAGTCAATTCCCATGTTGCAGTAGATATGGAGCAACGCGAGTCCTGTCAATCATGTGATCGCGTGTCCGCCGTTGGAAAGTCACTGTAGACAGCGACAAGTGTTTTTCAGTTGGAAAATTTCAGAGCGTGTCTTATGCCTGGAAATTGGGGAAAAGAAAAAATATTAATTTGTCCAAACCATTTTACAGATTTCAACTTGAAAAGTTTTTTTTTATTAAAATGTATGTTATTGATTATAAAAATCTGACCGATATTCGTAAAACGGTGGAAACCGGTGTGGTTCAGCGCCAGAGGAACGTGAAGAGATCGAAAGAAAAAGACAGAGGACACAGCGGAGAAAAAAAGAAAGATAAGATCGGGAATTTTACTGTCGGAGTTCGGGTTCAGGAGCCAAAAATCGCTGCAGAAAAGAATTCTCCCTGAAAATTTGATAACAAACATGCTCAGGTTTATACACCTGATTGAAGAAACGTTGACCCGTGAAAAGCCTAAACGATAAACGATGCGACCCAAATGTTTACTGGGAAATCGGAAAAAGTAATCGTCTTCTGTGACAGAATGAACATTACCGTACGACAGGTTGCATAAATCATGCTTTTATAGAAAAATTGAAAATATTACCTTGATTATAAATAAATGGAATACTACTAAGCTTACCAATGCTGTCTACCCACAATCCCATTCGGTCTTATCGTTCATAGTTTGAGCTTTTTACGGGTCAACATTTCTTCAATCAGGTATATATGGCACATTCCACTGTAATGGAATAAGGGACTGTTCATTATATAATGGGTATAGCATGAAGAGCGTAGGCCTTTCTCGATTATGCTAGCAATTTTTTTCGGCATTTTTTGGGGAAAACGAGCATTTTTTTACGTTTTTTCTTGAAAAAGAATTGCTAGCATTTTCTGTCATTTTTCATAACTGTGATCCAGATTTCAGCACTCAGAACTCAGAAGGAAAATAAAAATTCCTAAAGTTTCACAATTTTGATTACTTAATTTGATTGTTTTCTGTCTGTTTTGACTGTTTGTGCGTTGTGTTACTTGTGTACTTGTGTTACTTGTTTGTGTACACCAATGGAAAAAAGGTATGGGTGGTCAGCGGGTAACTCTTTCTCTTACTCAGCCGAGATAGTGTCGGAAACGAACTTGCAAGATAGACCATGGTAGTGCTTCAAATATGACTGTTTACATGCTGTTGGCTGGAAAAGTTTTAATTCTGACCCAAAATTTATAAACAAACAATTATTAAGTATCACCTGTTGTTGATATGAGCATATAATGTGAAAGTTTGTACGTTTTGTTTGAAATAAAACAAAGCATTCTTTGGAATTCAAGTGGCATTTTTTTAAGAAATCAGACATTATTTTGGTATTTTTTTTTTTTGGCTTTATGCGAGAATTTCTAGTAGCATTAAATGCCAGTTTTACTAGCATAATCGAGAAAAGCCTAGAAGAGCGGCTGGTGGAATATGATGGATAGTCGCTGTACATAACACTCCCCTCACCCTCACATCACCCTTTCTTACTTTATAATATCAGATAAAATTGCAGTTTTAAGTAATAATAGCTAATAATAATACTAAGAATTAGCCTATTGGGCTATTACTACTATCACTATACACAAACAGTAATCATGAAAAGAACGAGTAAGTCTAAAAATTGTATGCATAAATTATTAAAGATGAATTCCAGTTCGTACTGCACAATCTCGTCTGCAATGTTTATGTGAGCCTCACACGAAGGAATTTTTACTAATCACTAATGCCGTTTTTGCACCAAACCCTTTAATTTGTTGTACATTTTAGTGACACACTTAGTGTGAACTAAGAGCCGTACTTCTTTACCTCAATAGAAACACATAGCAATGACAATTTTATCCATTTTCTATCAAGTTATAGAAACTTATGAAAGTAAATTGGGAGATAGTGTATCTCAAGTCGAAAAGTTGTTGACACACTCGCCTGTGGCTCGTATTCTGCTGACATTTTCATTCTTCCAAACTTAGTCTTGTCTTCCCCTCATGTTTCTCAGCTAACTCAATAGAAACGCAAAAATTCTTTTTTTTTTTTTTTTCATACAAGAAACTATAATTATTACATATACTTAAGCAATAGACCGCGCTTTCTAGGGCTTTACTGGCATAATAAAACCACGCAGGATGTTGGGAGAACATGAGAAAAGCTTGTAAATCTCGAGCCGCAGGCGAGTGATTTACAAGCTTTTCGAGTGTTCTCCCAACATCCCGCGTGGTTTTATTATTTTATATTATTATTTACTTTACTATTAAATAGGGCTCAAAGGGCAGTAGTGATTTTTGGCTGAAAATCCACATTGCCAAAACTACTCTAAATTTCCCAGGTAGGTTTGTTTACGTCCACAAAACATTGTTCTGTTTTTATTTCCACTGGGTTTTGCTTCATTTTTGAGAAATGTCTAGTCAACATCTTTTGGTCAGGAGTTCCTTTGTTACAATTAAACAAAGGAATTCCTAAAGACGCCGACTGGAAAAACCCAGTTATTTGCACACGTTATTTCTCAGAAACAAAACAGGAACCAGTGAAAATAAATAAAGGTGATGATGATTAACACATGTCAACAAACCCGCACGCAAAATTTGGAGTTTCCTTTGCAATGTTCATTCCTTGCCGGAATCACTAATGCCGTTTTTGCACCAAACCCTTTAATTTGTTGTACATTTTAGTGACACACTTAGGGTGAACTAAGAGCTGTACTTCTTTACCTCAATAGAAACACATAGCAATGACAATTTTATCCATTTTCTATCAAGTTATAGAAACTTATGAAAGTAAATTGGGAGATAGTGTATCTCAAGTCGAAAAGTTGTTGACACACTCGCCTGTGGCTCGTATTCTGCTGACATTTTCATTCTTCCAAACTTAGTCTTGTCTTCCCCTCATGTTTCTCAGCTAACTTTTTTTTCATACAAGAAACTATAATTATTACATATACTTAAGCAATAGACCGCGCTTTCTAGGGCTTTACTGGCATAATAAAACCACGCAGGATGTTGGGAGAACATGAGAAAAGCTTGTAAATCTCGAGCCGCAGGCGAGTGATTTACAAGCTTTTCGAGTGTTCTCCCAACATCCCAAGTGGTTTTATTACGCCAGTAAAGCCCTAGAAAGTGCGGTTTATTGCTTTTATGAAATTACTATAGAAAACTTTCGTCAAAGACATAGGAATCTATTTTATTTTTCGTGATCAAATGTCTTATTCTCAACAAGTTCATCGGATGACGCGGTAAACCAATCACAGCGGCTGAAAGAATAAAACACAGGTTCAGCTCCGCACTCAAAATTCACGGATCGACGAGCAAAAACGTTCAAAAGTTGTCTTAAAGCTAGTACGAAATTTATTCAACGATTTTAAAGTTCTTTGACGTGGAAAACTAGCAAATTGTGGCCAGAGTCATTCATCGCGAAAGTGAGAGACTGCACGGAAACTTTGCATGCAAGTTTACAAACTTCGCAGACTGACGAAGGTATTGAGAATAAAGGTTAGTTCCACAAACTCTGCTTTAGAAATTTGTTATGATTTTATTTATTCCGTATTCTTTCGTTTTCGCCGAATAACAGACTTGGCAGAAAGCACTGAAAGCATATAAAACTAAAATTATAATTCAAGCGCGAGGACTCAGCGTAAGTTTCTGCCATCAAAATAATTCAAGTAAGCTTTCATCGCAACCAATTTGATGCAGTTTTAATTCCTTTCAAATAACATTTCCGAGTAAATGTTGAATGGAACGATATCTATGTTTCACTTTTTAATATTTTTCCAGTCCGATGAAAGCTGACCTGTTTATTGTGTTCCTTCTCATTTGTTTGTCTCTGCGTTTTCATTTTTTTCTCTAGTTACTTCGCTCCAACTGTGGTGAGTGGGAAAATTTATTTTTGTGATCCACCCTCAGTAAATTTTCACAATGAGAACCATATCCTCCGTTTTAACAATCAGATAGACCAAAAGAAGATATTAATCTAACGTTAATTTTTCGTCCTTATGCGTAATCGAGCGTAGTGCGACCATGTCGGGACGGAAGCGGGACTTTACCGGTACAATAGTACATTAGGATTTTTTGAACAATTTGACCAATCAGAGCGCGCGTAGTATTTGAGTTATTTTATAAATTCAGATAAGGAAGCAGGGGTGGATCCAGGATTTTTCTTAGGAGGGGGGTACACTACTCAGGAATGGCATAAAGTCTTGTGACAAAAACAAGTTTCACCAGTAAAAGTGAATACCAAGCCGCAGGTCATCTCCGGGAGGGGTGCGCACCCCCTGCACCCTCCCCCTAGATCTGCCCCTGGGAAAAGTTCTCCTCTGCAGGTCATTTTATTTTGTGCAAGAACTTTTGAAGTTGACTAATTATTAACTAAAAAATGCACAGCTTTAACTATTCATTCAATTTTTCTTTTCACAGACTGGAAAACGTCTTAGTGTTCTCAGAGGTCACTCGCGACCCATTAAATGCATGCTTCTATTGCACCAGAGACAGGAATATCAGAACGAAGACATAGCTACCACTCTCCTGCTGACTGGCTCCTCAGAGAGAGCCATTTTAGTATCCTTGCATTAATTGCTTGCTGTCTTCATTCAATGGCAAATTTGTAGCTCTATGTAGGTGTTTCAACAGGGCACATTCATTTTGCAATTATTTCATGTTGCACCAATTCCAAATGGAAATCAATCAATTAAACATCTTGTAATTAGTTGAAATTGCAAGCTACCTGAATTGTGTTTGAAAATGGTGTAATTGCAGTCAAGTGGTGACATACAATCCTCATGTAGTTTCTTTTTGGTTTAATTGACTTTCACTCTGACTGTTTTTTCGATGTTACTTTATGAAATGACTAGTAAAGTGACAATGAATAAACAGTCATTTTCAAGCCACAAAGAAACTATACATGTACAGTAGCTGTACAGTACAGTACAGTAACATTATTTATATTATATTAATATTATTTATATGAACAATTAGTCAAGACCAGATCTTACACACTTTACTTTTCTTAACCCTCTCTGTTTTTCTGGTGGCTTTCAAAAGGTTTGGGATGTAGATGATGGTCAATGTCTGCACACAATCACAGAACATGGTGGCTCTGTGAAGGTCTGCATGCATTTTATAATTAGACAGTTTTTTATTAATAATAATTATCTCCATGTCACTGAGTGGGTCAGAGAAGGAGGTTTAGGATAGAGGTACTACAAGTCCTATGCCGTACGTACTTAATAATTAATTTATAAAATTTTATGGATGGGCTGCATTGAGACAATGTGACCTTAACCTTGCTAAGCATATTTCTTGGTTTCTGGATCATAATTGAAGTGATTATGGGAGTATTTTTTTTAATCTTACTACTTCCCCCCTGGATGGGATGCTAGTCTATCACAGAGTTTTATGCCCAGCATTAAGCTTGGTAGAACCAATTAATATACCTGGACAAAAGAAGGCACTGTGTGAGTAAAATTTTGTTTCTTGCACAACGGCAATATGCAGTGATCCTGGTCAGAGCATGAACCCTGAGACTGCCAATTTCCATTTCTGACATTTTATCTTTATTTAGAGGTTGGTCACAGGACATCCAGCTACGAATGGCACTATGATTCTTGACTAGTTATGTACTCTGGAGTACAATACTTAAGCGTTATGCCTTTTATTTGTTTGTTTGGTTGATTGATTTTTTGTTTGTTTGTTTGTTTATTTAGTTATTGTTTTGTTTTTGTTTGTTTGTCACATAGTGTTTGGTTAACATGAAAGAGCACAAGATTTTCTTCTCTGGTGGTCAGGACCTGTGTGTTTGGAATGAGAAAGGAGAGATGCTTGACAAAATGGCAAGAAATAGTGAACACTGTATGTCTTATTAAAGAGTGACTTCAAAGGCATTGGTTGTTAAAGTCTGCCTTTTTTCTTCGTTTTGAAAACCAAAACTAACGAAAAAATAATGCTTAAAATGTGCATTACCTGTAGCTTCTTTTTAACAGAACAATCCAAAATTTAATTAAAAGTATTTCCATTCCTGATGCTTACAGTTTATTTTCAGGATACTGGTAAAAATTAATGAATGAAGTGAGAACATATATACTATATACAAGGCTAAATTTTAAGAGTTAAAAATGGTAAAATTAAAATGATAAAACCAAAGAACAGATATTCCTATTTGTTAATAATTCTATCATTTTACGGCCTCTTCAATTTCAGCTGATATTCACTCTTTGCTGCCAATAAAAAATAACAGAATAGTGGCTGCCTCCAATAAATCTTCCCTTGGTAAGGTTGAGTTTCTTTTTAAGCAGAAACAAAATTATTATTAATAAAAATTTAGTATATTTATACTTAATTGTTTAGTTGTTTATGTAGCCATCTACTGCTCAGCCTGACAGAATTTTAAATATTGATAAAAAAATAGATTGTTTTTTACAGTAGTGTACTCTGTGGTGAGACCTGCAGATTATTCAGAAAAACTCAAAATAGTGGAATTCAAGAAACTTTCAACACACAGGGAATCAATTAGATGCCTGATCAGTGTAGCAGGTTTGTCTAGTCTGAGTTGTTTATTTAATTTAATTAAAAAATGTCTTGGTGATGTTACGTGCAGGGCAACTTGGGAAAGAGTCAATGGGTCTGGAGTTACTGTTGGCTCATTGAAGCAACCTGCCTCTCTAAACTTGTCAAATAAATTAGCATCCATAAATTGAAAAATGTACATGTATGCTAAGTATGGTTCAATTCTTGGTGTGCGAAATTTACTCTGCGTAAGAAGACAAAAACATCACAGGGTTAACTACATGTAGATGCACCTCATATTTTGCGCCCAATAAGAGACTGGTACTAGTCCGAAGGTGATAACTTCCCGGGCAGTTACCTAACAGCACTCTAGTAAACTAATCCATCATGCTAACTGACTGCCTCTGCATTTCCAAGGTTGAGTATGAGCTATCTAGCAATCAAATCAAGCTTTTCCGGTCAAATGCAATTGAATGTTTTAGTTATCATAATGGTGTATATCGTATAACAAATTAATTTTAAATGTATTTCTCTCACTTCTAGACAGTATGTTTGCTTCTGCATCGTTGGACGGAGTCATTGTTCTTTGGAGCTCTCATAGCTTATCTTACACGCATCAGTTTAACTTTGTTAAGAACTATGAAGGGCCGAATCACACTTATCCTGCTAGTGCTCAGCATGTGTTCACTGTAGATCAGGTATGATAGTTATATATGTATTTATAAACTTGTTTCTGTAAAGTAACCAAATGTCATTTGCAGTACTTACATGTACATACAGTAAGTGTGTTATAACTGTTTTATTCAAGCACTATGACCAGTAATTTCTCAAGCATACCCAGCAGTAATGTGCAAATGAATTGCTTGTTTGGTTACAAGCTGGCAATTGTTAACTTATGTTAACAAAACAAACACAGGGCTTTGCAATACAGTAAACACCCGCATATAAGAACACATGATTTCGGAGGTCAGGCTGATCGGGTTCTTATTTAATGGGTGCTTAGTGACAAATCAGCCTCAAAGTGTTCTTAAAATGTTCTTAAATTTCTATATTAGTAATACTACCCAAAAATGCCCGTAGATGTAAAATTAGCATAAATTAATAAATATTCTTTGATTTTAATGATTGATCACAATCAATACTGTATCATTGAGTCTATAGATAAGATGACTGGCTGTCCTTCATTATAGGTAATGATGAATAAAATCACTTGTTTTTTATGTAATTATGACGCCTTTTCCATTTTATAAGAACATGCTGAATTTTTCAGACTGATCTTGTTCTTATAAAACTGGGGCTTTATTGGCCAAATTTCAGCCTGGTGTTCTTAATCCATTTGTTCTTATATGCGGGTGTTTACTGTATACAAATCTGCATGACTGTAAAAATGGTTGATAGCAATCAACAAAAAATCAGCCAAAAATCAATTGGTTAGCAGTATATCCCATTTAAAATAAGCTATTACTGTTTTTTTCTTTTCTTTTCTTTTCTTGTTTTTGTAGCGATATATTAATATTTTTTGCTTCAATTGGTCATGGATTTTTCCTGTTTGATGCAATGTCAGGTACATCCTTGCATTGATAGTAAATTAATTATATTTTTTTGACATGTTTTAATTAACTCAAGCAACTTATTTACTTCTTCAAATTTTCTGAACTTTCCAGTTGTTATTCTCCTGAAACGGGGTTGACACAATAAAGAGAGTAAAAACTGTTTATATATTGAAATTGAAGCATATTATTTTTTCATGATAAAATTGTTGTTGTTGTTGTTGTAAGTTGTTGTTGCTGTAATGTAGGTGTTGAATAACAGTCTTTGTTGTTACTTATCATTGTAGGAAATTGCCTTGCCAAAGTCACAAATGCACATCATGGGAAAATAATTCATTCTGTTCTGTTGTGTGATGGGTAAGATTTTTGTTTGCTTGTTTGTTTATTTCTTATGTCTTTTTCCCTCTTCAAACTAGGCTTTGCTACCTACACTGTAGACACTGTACATCTACTTTTAGACATGACACAAGCATAAAAATAATATTACAGAGTGAAAAACGAAATCCTTCAGAGCTGATTGACGTATGTTCCGTCATTGCAATTTCACCTGTAAAGCTTTCTAATGACTGCTAAATAAAATGTGCAGAATAACCCTTTCCTATACAGAAAGTTCCACTATACCTTACAATAATATTATAACAATACATCGAGTAAGAATTTAGTTTATTTTAAGTCGAGTTTATTTAATTCGAATTAGAGTTTATCTGTCTATATGGGACTGGGATTATTGTTTCTTAAAGGATGGGTTTCTCTGTCTCTTCTTAATCACCAAACAATGCAATGCAGCTTAGGTCTCCAAATTACTAATAAATAAATAAATAATTAATAAATAAATAATCTTTGTTTCTGTTCATAGTTACATCCTGGCCACTTGCTCTGAAGATGGCTCTGTTAGAATTTGGGGTTCTCCGAATCCCCTTTTAGTCTGTAAGTGATTCACTCTCTAAAATTCAAACTACAGTGTTGTTAACAATTCATTGCGATTCGTTTCAACACTCAGTTGAACACATAATTTACGTACAAAACTAAGTCCAGTTGTTTGGTAACAGAAGGTTTGAATGTAACCCGAGTAGGTGTTATTATTACTATACTAGTAGTAACGATTACAAGTTCAGTTAATGTTCTTTATTTACTTGAAAACGCTCTTACAGATTTTTCTAAAATTTTGTCAACAGTTAGTAAATCTACTAAACTTTAACATATCAAAAAATAAACACCAAGAGTCAATCTAGATTTCGCGAAAATCAAGCTTGTTTGAGAACAAAAGAAACATCAATCGTTGCTATGGTAACCTTTGTGACTAAGTGACGGGTAAAAAATTAAAATTTGGTCATATTTGATCATTATGGCGTATTTTGGAAAAAATCGAAAATTGACTTCCTAGATAATTTTAATTTTCAAAACAACCACCCTTCCTGTAAAAAAAACTACATCGAGCCTTCTTAATGTTCTGGGAGGAAAATGCCCGAAGTTTTGGCATTTTTTTTGTTTAATTTTGTCTTCATGTTTATGGCGCTTTGTATCTCAAAAGGTGATGGCTCTGAGTTGAAACCCTTCACTTTGCAAGTAGAAAGATTTCTTGGTAAAAGGTAATATAACATCCAATGGATTGCAATAAGTTTCGTGCATGTTTCCCCATTCTCATCTCTTCTCGTCTCTTCCTTTTTGTGTTATATTTCCTTTCTCTTTCAGTATTTCAGAAATTCAAACTTTAAAAACACCAATGATTCCAGCTCTTCTTGGGGAGTGTCTTGCTCACACTGGCGCTATTAATGTAAATGAAGCAAATTTCTATTTAAATCCTATGGACTTAGGGGGAGTGGGTAACAGGGTCCCCTACAGCGTTGCTTTAGGTTACTTCACTTCCCAAGATTCTGATACACTTCGATCTCTCCAAATGCGGCATTGAAACTTTATCTTGCTGCACTATGACCTAGATTTTCTAAGACAGGTTACTAAAGCAAAAACCCTATCCCCAAACAGGTTCTGTACCAAACCCATGCCATCCAATTGGTACTTCTGATTAGCTACCAACCGTACCATAATAACGTAACAAAACTACTTCTTTTTAAGATGGCGTTAAATCTTGGTGAGGAGGGTTTTGCTTCATGTGGATGTGATGGCCTTGTTGTCTTGTGGAAGGTACTTGATATGATCTTATCCTTACCCTCCGCCTATAGAAAATTTGCTGTTATCGTGTCTAGAGCTATAGGCACGGGAACACGACAGTCATCGAGCTGTTTTGAAAAGCAGATCGTCTCCTCGCAACGGCTTGTACTTCAATAGTTAAACATTTCAAATGGAAATATCAGCTGCCTCAATATACATTTCGCCGATAAAAGGTTAAAATAAAACTTAAGGTAAAAGCTGTTAAAAATTGATTCTTTTAAGCTGTTAAAAATTGATTCTAAACGTTTTCGATCTGTTCGATCATCATCAGAGTGAAAAAATCTGCATACGCTCATCGTTCTTATAGTTCAGATAACACCAGTTATGTAATAATTAATGTGGCAAACACGCAAGACGGAATCAATATTCAAGTTAAAAGACAAAATCACACACCCGTCACACGTCATCTACAAAGGCAAGTGTAATTGTGGAGTAACATACATTGGCGAAACAGCACGCAACCTCGAGGTTCGTGTTAACGAACATTCAGATGTCAATAAGCAGTCAGAGCCAGCCAAGCACATCAGAAAACACCCTAATCACAAGTTCACGTGGAATGTTTTAACCACTGCCCACTCGTGGTTAAAAAGAAGAATAAAAGAAGCATTCTACATTGCACGCTACCACCCTGAACTAAACAAACAAGTGCAATCACTGGACCTCACCTTGTTCCCAATGGGAACGGGTATTACATAACTGGTGTTATCTGAACTATAAGAACGATGAGCGTATGCAGATTTTTTCACTCTGATGATGATCGAACAGATCGAAAACGTTTAGAATCAATTTTTAACAGCTTAGAATCAATTTTTAACAGCTTTTACCTTAAGTTTTATTTTTTTTCAGCTGCCTCAAGTTTCATTGTTCATGAACTTTTCATTTTTTTATATAGCATTTTTTCTTGTTGTTTATCTGTAACGTCTGTACACCTATTTTGTAGGACGGTGTATTGGAGAAGAAGAGAAGAAATGAAATGGTTCGAGACATATTGTTGTCAATGGAGAATGCACCATGAAGACTTCTGTGCAGTTACATCATCATGCTGGGGTGAAACCAGAAACCAAGTGTTTGAAACACGAAAGGAAATAGAGCATTTCTTATAAAACAATTGGGTGTTTTATTTCAGCAAAACAAACTGCTATTTTATATTTCAAACACTTGTTCCTTTAAAGGGACTTTAAAGCTTTTTTTGATAAAATTATTATAGAGAGAGAACAAAAAAGTAAATAATTTTATAAATTGAGAAGAATTTCTAGGGAATCAAAAAGTCTTATCTTTTTAATCGTAGCATTAAAACTTAAAATTAAAACAATAGAGTGGGAAATTGAATTTGGGCAAAATTTGGGCTGGGGAATGGGATTTTGTACATTTAGAATCTTGCAGTTTATTCGCCCCCTGGTTTTTGTGGGGGCAAAGCCTCCACATTGTTATCGACTGCGGGATTTATTTGTGTGTGGGTTTGCTTGTGTCACGTGGTCTTCTGCAAGAGAGCCTGGGGATGAGTCGGCGGTGCGTGTCGAGTAGGCCATATTGGATTTTGGCGTGTTGCACGTTTCGTGTGGTTTCTTTGATTTCACTGAGCTGTTCTTGTAGTTGCTCGTCATTACAGCAGCTCGCGAAGTCATACTAGCCAACATTTCGTTTGGCTGGAAGTCTGTGCAGGTTGCACATCAATTCAAGAGAAGCTTTTACGCTTACGCAAGCCAATATTGAAAGCCGCAGAAACAGCACAATTTAATACATTTGTACTTGAATCAGTCTATATGGCTATATGTTCTGATATATGTAAATTATTCTGCAATGCATACCTACGGAGCGATATAATAAACAAACCATTTTAGTGCTACTGGTTAAAAAAGAAAAAAAAAAGGAAAAAAGAAAAAAAAAATTGTCCCCTCTGGGATTCGAACTCGGGCCTCTGGCGACCTCTCGCTCCCCAGTCAGATGCCTACCCAACTGCGCTACACTTACATTCTTAATGACGTAAGGGCGAAAATATCGTATATCAATGTAATAGACATTCCGCTGTTTATCTGTTGTCATGTGCATCAAAGAAATGTTTGAATTACCTGCTGCTCATAAATTTTCAAGGAATGAATTTGCAAAAAATCACAAAGATTATTTGCCGCAATAAATAGCAGCCTTAAGGTAATTGAATGTACTAAATGAATTCACAAAAAAGAAGAATCAAATTTGAAATTATCAAGCCCCCACACGTACGCATCGCGGACCGATTTTTTAATATACCGGTACCTGGAATAAATGCTTGAGGTTTATAGACAACTCCACCTTTGATACTCGGCGTTTAGTCAAGAAAATACGGCTAGATCATTTCAAACATGTGCAATTGTTTTAGCCACAGCTTCATACACTTCCAATAATGACTTATTACGCTAACAGAAATATTGCTGATGGTCTTTTCAATATATTATTGCCATCACAGGCTTTTTCTGGCACGGATACAAGGAAAACTAAGAACAAAAATCTAATTATATCAGTAAATGGCCACCTTTGATACTCGGCGTTTAATCAAGAAAATACGGCTAGATCATTTCAAACATGTGCACTTGTTTTAGCCATAGCTTCATACACTCCCAACAATGACTTATTACGCTGACAGAAATATTGCTGATGGTCCTTTCAATTTATTACATATATAGCGAGAATTTTAAGCAATAAACCTTGCAAATAGAATTCTATACTTGCTATATTTCACTTGTGAAAAAGGCGATACGTCCAATGAGCTTCGCGTATAGCTTTCTTCACATGTGAAAAATATACCCAATCAGCATCTAGAGTAGTACGACACAACCAATCACAGCGCGAGAATTCAAATGGTTTCCAACGAGGTTGAGAAAGCTAGTGGCAAGTTTGCTCTCGACGGCAATTTATGTTTTGAAAACATGGCTACATGAACGTTTGGTTCCTTTACAAAACTATGCCTTTTAAGACTTAAATGGAAAGGTAACCCAACAGAAACACGCTAAGCAAAGCCTAAGGAATACAGCAGTAATAAAAATCATTCTTCAAAGAGCTTCAAAGGAAAAGTAAAGACAGGCGAAGGCGAAGTGTCGATAAGTGGAAGCAAGGACAAGACTGTCATTGGAACTTACAACACATCCGCGGACTTTCTAAGAATATTCAGGCACTCTTGGCATCGTCTTGGTAAAGTAATTTTCATTTTTTCATCTGGATTTACGTCGTAATTATTGTTTAATTCACCGACTACTTGTGTTGTCACAATTTGTTCAAAATTCGCCAGTTGATTCGCCAGTAGTTCATCCGCTTGTGGCGAAGTTTCCTCGATGCGATACGAAGTTTTGCTTTTAACATACATGTAACGGAGTGTGTTTATTTAATAAAGTTTTTGTCTAGGAGAGTTTGTCGCCAGTAATTTTTCTTTTTTATATTATTGAAATAGCGAATTCGCTTGTAAAGCTATGTGCATTTGCAGCTTTGTTTTCTCGCGCCGTTAACTGCAGCTGTTGTATGTCAAAGGTTATAAACTGGAAAAATCGGCGTAAAGTGTTCAATGGTTGAATTCTCGTTACATATATAATAAACAAATTACAGCATAGAAAGTGCTTTGTGCGGATTTTTATTCACTCGTTGCAAATCTTTAGAAAGCTCACTCGTTCGTTTTCCAAAGTTTTGCAACTCGTGAATATAAATCCGTATGGCGCACTTTATGAAGTAAGCTATATACAGTCGAAGCTCTCTTAACGGACACTCTCGTAAGCGGACAGCTCTACTTACGGCCACCTTGTTAGAAACCCCGTTTTTACTCCCATACAAACTCTGTATTTTTACATTCTCGTAAGCGGACATTCCCGTAAGCGGCCGCGGACACTTTCCGAGATTACGACTTACACTTTTTCTTTGTTTTTAAGCTCCCGTAAGCGGACACCGCAAAGAAAATCATATAAAAAACCTCGTGTATCTTGTATTAATCAATCAACTTCACATCGCCGTTCGTCACAATGATTTTTTACTGTAATTACAGTACCATATTTTAGTGTTTGTTTGGTCGTCATCCACGTCCGGTTACATTTCGAAACACCACCAACATGCATATTACCATTATGTTAGCTGGGCAAGCTCCCGTAAGCGGCCATCTATCCCCTACACCTCTTGTGGCCGCTTACAAGAACCATTCTCGTAAGCGGCCAGCTCCAGTTGCGGACACTTTTTTCACTTCCCGAGGGTGTCCGCTTATGAGAGCTTCGACTGTATGTCTGAATTTATCAAAACCGGGTCAAAGAAAAGTGACGTCAGTATTCTTGAACAAGTACGTTACTGCGCGAATTGGCTTAAAACGCCACAAGAAAGGGGAAAAAAAAAAGAAATACAGCGCTGAAAGGTAGAGAAGAGAGAAGAGAAGAGAAAAAAGACTGACATTCCCTTTAGTTTACAGCGATTTGTGCTTAAGACGGTGGAAATTTCCTTGGCCTGGTTTTAATAATTTCAGACATATATATATCATTGCCATCAGAGGCTTTTTCTGGACCGGATACAAGGAAACCTAAGAACAAAAATCTAATTATACCAGTTAACTCTTTCGCTGCTAAAGTGTATTTTTGTCGACATTTGGAGGAGCAGTCAATGAACCTCTTGTGACGTCATCAAATTGAAAGTCAGCAGATTTTGGTGATAGCATCTGATAGAGCTAGTTTTGACCTTTTCAAAGAATTATACATTTTGCGTATCGGTCGCATCCTGACAGAGCTAATCAAGAAAAAAGTCAACCACTTTTTGGTGCAAAATTGGTGCTTAAACAGGCCAAAACACCTGTAAAAGATCGAGGTCCTCTTTTCAGGGTTAACCAATGTTTTAATCAAAACTTTTTTGGTCTGAAGGAGAGACGGATACAGTAGAAAGAAGTGGAGATAACAAAGCCGAGAAAAACGAGGAAAAGGAGCAAGAAAAAAAAAATGGAAAAGAAAATTCAAAAGAAGTCCAAATTTTGGCTTATGCGCATGCGCCAAAGTACGAGTTTGTACATTTTTCCGTGGAATCTACATCAAAATTTTGCTGCATCGTGGAAAAGTTCTTTTTAAGCAAAGTTAAGGGAAATCCAGGATCGTAGCATCAAAAATTCAGTTTAACGGTAAAAAAACCCCCTGTTTTTGGAGAAATTTAGCACTGAAAGGGTTAATTGAAAAGGACAATTCCCTTCAAATTGTGCTCCTTTCCATTGAAATCCAATTTATGGAGCAAAAGCAATGTGAAATAAGCAAAAATTGGCGATAAAGCAATCTTGGGTACTTTTGCTTAATGTCCAGTCGAGGTCAGAGCGCTGCTTTACTTCTCACTTGGTACTTCTTCTTAGTAGAACACCTACAGACAAACAAACGGGGAAAAATGACAAACGTGTAACCGGGAAGTAATTGTTCAGTCAGTTAAAATGTTTTCAGCCTCTGTAAAAGCAAACTGAGAGAAAGGGATAAGTTACTAACTTCGAATATATGAATTCGTAAGTTGTTGTTCATAATCATACAAAACACCTGTGTAATAAGAAATTTAATCTCAGGACCTGGTAACAAAGATAAAGACAGCCTTCGAATGACACCTCTTGGAAATGGAATCACTAAAAGCTACTTCCACGTTCTTTTTTTAACATTAAAGGTCATTCTATTTAGAACTGTTAATTTATGACTGACATCACTTTAATAAAGGTGAAATTGACCCTTGTTAATTCCCTTTCAAAATACCTACCCACATGTACATTTCCTCGTTCAACAAACCTTTTATTTTGTTCACTTATCTCGAAGATGATCAACGATTTTTCAATAGTAAATTAGTAACCAGAGACGTTAACGTTCAGTAGCTAGAGTTGTTAAGGTCCCACAGGGCCCTTTTCGAAACTGAAGATAGCTGTAGGTCATCCGAAACATGTATTTCAAACTGTACAACCGTGTGTTTGTATTTCAAGATTATTTCTTACCGTCTGTTACTTCACTAATAATAAATAACTTTACTAGTAAAATTTCTGGAGTAGGTGTAGGTGTTATCTTATAAATTCTCTGATTTTTTTAGCTGGCATCGATTACCGAAAACTTATCAGGGTAATTAGGAAAGATAAGACTACATCACGATTGCCATTTTACTTCCACATCACTGTTTGCACTTTAAGTTTAAAACTGCAGAAACGGTGCACTTGCATGACCAGACCCACTTGTTGACCTTTCACGAGGCGTCGTGTGTACCCCTTGAATTCCCTGACTAGGCATAATCTTAATTTGGCTAGTAAGTTGGAACTCTGGCTTCACCACGAAAATTATGCTGGAGTCATGTTTACGTAGGGTGGTGTTATTAAACACTCATTTAACCTAGAAAACAAATGTTTTCCTTATATTTATTTACCTTTCCTCTATTTTCCAAAGTTAAATGCCACGTTATCTCCAATCAGCATAAATGGTGCCCACTGCCTCACATCAGAATAGCCGTTAGCTCTCATCCACTTCATAGCCTCGTAGAGACATTCACTGGCACTTTCCCCACGAACCAGGTGCTCGTAGAAACGACTCATGAACTGTTCTGTTGCACTGTCTTCGATGGCCCACAGTGCTACCAGCACTGAACGTGCACCGGATCCTAAGAATGCACGAGCGATTCCAACAACTCCTTCGACTCTTATCTGCCCACGGCCACTATGACAACAGCTAAGTACTACCAGTTTAGCTCGCAGTTGAACTTTTGAAATGTCAGACATTTTTAATAGGTAGTCTTCTTCTTGGGGAATCCTCTGAGGAGTGCAAAGAGGGGAAAGCGCTATTTCTCCTTTTTCGGCATCACCATGGGCAGCAATGTGTATCAGGCTTGCGGAATGTACACTTTGAAGTACTGCCTGTTTAGTAGCTTGCCCACCTACCAAGGGCTGAACACCTAACAGTCGTCCAATCATCTCTGCTTCCTTTCTTGCCCAAGGCAATGATTTTCTGTTCTCGAGACATCCTTTGTAAAGCACCCGGCCAACCGTGGGATCACCCACTATCAGTGCACCAGTCTGACTGTGATAGTCTGCTGGACTGTCTCGAATGAGTCTGAGGGTAGTTAAAGAAGGAACAATGCGAATTCTGAAGGTTTCCGATAAATACTTCCCACTTTGATCCGATAGAGCTCCAAATGGAATTTGGTACAATGAGCGGTCAGGGACAATTATGATTTCTGGTTTGTCAAGGAAGTCGGCCACAGGAGCGATGATCAGTTTGTGGTACAGGGAAAGGCAAGGTTCGGGTTCTTGGCTTTCTTCTGTATCCTCTTCTACAAGTCGAAAAGCTGAGGTGCCGCCTCCGAGAGATGATTCAAGCTCTGGTTGATTGACATTTAATGATCTATCTTCACAATGCCCATTGGGTAAAATACCAAAGCTTCTGAAACTTTTCGCCAAAAAATGATCAAAGTTCTTAATGAATCCGTTGTCAACAATGTTCTCATTCACTGTCACTGCTCGGAAATGCATCATTCCGCTCGGTTTGAGAACCCACAAAAATACTTGCCGAGGAGAATAAGAAATGTACAAACAAGTACAGTTACTTTCTTTGTTCATAATCTTTTCAATACCAACCCATGAATTTGGATCAGCTGACACTTGATCTTCAACAGAATACTGACTTGACATTAAGTCTGCCAGAGCTCTGGCTCGTCCAAGCTCAAGAACGTAAAGGGCTTCGTTTGGTTTTTCGGCAGCGCAAAACAAAGCACTGAGCATCCAGCTAGGAAAAAAGCGCTTTTCCGCAAAAGATATCTTAGATTGGTCGTCGTCTGCGAGGTGACTGCGAATATTTTCGTATTTTTCTATGCTTGCAGTGAGATACTCAAAAGCTTCCTGTATCTTTCCTTCCGAAAACTTGGACAATGTAAGGCTGCAGTAACAATTAAATTCATGATCAGTACTTCCGATCTCTCTACTTATGGAAAGTGCATTGAGCAGATACTCATCCGCCTTCACATATTCACCGCGAAGCCGCATGAAGCTTCCAAGCAGTTCGTAAGCTGATAGGCTTATCTCTTTGTTGTCAGTTTCTTTTGCGATAGCAAGTACTTTCTCGATATACTCTTCAGCCTTGTCAAGTTCACGAAGATGTCCAAACACTGATGCAAGTTCTCTGTAAGAATACGCTTCCTCTTTTCTGTCGCCAATTTCTATTGCGATCGCAAGATGTTTCTCGGCATATTGTTTGGCCTTGTCGTATTCAGCACGAAATTGAAACCAACCGCCGAGGTGTCCATAGTATGAGGCCTCTCCTTTTTTGTCCCCAGTGTTTTTAATGATTGAAAGGGCTTTCTCAAGACATTTTTGAAACTTGTCGTTGTCACCAAGAGAAAAATACACGAGTCCTAGGTTTTGCGTAGCAATCGCTTCATGTTTTCTGTCACCAATTTCGATGGCGATGTTTAGTGCTTTCTCAAGAAGTTCTTTTGCTTTTACGTATTTACTTTCACGGTAATAAATTGTTGCCAGTGTTATGCTAAGCTGGCTTTCTCGGGCTCTTTTGCCACTTTCTTGATGCATGACGAGAATTTTTTTGCAGGTATGTACTGCACTTGCGTAATCTTTGACTAAATAATACGCCTGGAACAGTACAAAATAAATCTTTCCCAGCAAAAATTTCATTAGTTTCTCATCTATTGTTGCTGCGGTTTTTACCAAACTCAAGCATTCGTTGCATAATTCAATCGCCTTTAGGCCACGGCAGGTGTTAAAAAGAAAATTGGCCACAAATAAACCGAAGAACACGACATTTTCGCAACGCGACAGGAACATCTTTCGAAAGTCGCCACAAGTTGAGATTTTTCCTTTTCTGATCGAAAATTCTTTCTTAGAAAATTCATCAGCATTGGCATATTCTCCAAGACATTGACACACGGCTCTCAGGTATCCATAACCTCTTGCTTCTCCAAATTTGTCACCAGTTTCTATTCTTATTGCAAGTGCTTTCTCATGATGGTCTTTAGCCTTGGCATATTGACCTTTGAATCGAAATACATTTCCTAACTTTTCTTGACACGAAGCTTCTCTTTGTTTGTCGCCAATTTCTTTTGTGAAAGCAAGTGCTTTCTCGAGATATTCTTGAGCCTTGTCATAATTACCAATAGCACAAGAGACAATTCCAAGGTTTTCCAGAGATGATGCTTGTCCTTCTTTGTCGCCAATTTCTGTCCGAATCACATGTGCTTTCTCAAGATATTCTTTAGCTTCGGTGTATTCGCCTCGAAATCTTAACACGATTCCCAGGTTTCCGTAAGAAGAGGCTTCTCCTTTTTTGTCGCCAGTTTCTTTCGTGATTTCAAGTGCTTTCTTGACATACTTTTCTGCCTGGACATATTCACCTTGAAATCGATACACAGATCCAAGGTTTAGATAGCAAGCTGATTGGCCTGTTATGTCCCCAAGTTCCGTTTTGATCTCAGTTCCCTTCTCGAGATATTCTTTTGCCTTGACATATTTACCAAGATACTGAAACACAGCACCTAGGCTTCCGTAACAAGAGGCTTCTCCTCTTCTGTCGCCAATTTCCATTGTGATTTTGAGTGCCTTTTCAAGAAATTCTTGCGACTTTACAAATTCACTAAGAGAACTGTGAACAGTCCCTAGGCTCCTGTACAGAGAAGCTTCACCTTTCCTGTCGCCGATTTCTATTGTGATCGGGAGCGCCTCTTGGAGATATCCTTGAGCTTTGGCGAATTGACCAAGAGACTGAAACACAGTTCCGAGGTTTCCATAGCACGAAGCTTCCCTTTTCCTGTCACCAATTTCCGTTGTAATCGCGAGTGCCTTCTCAAAATACTCTTGAGCTTTGACGAATTGACCAAGAGATTGAAACACAGTTCCAAGGTTTTCATAACACGAGGCTTCCCCTTTCCTGTCACCAATTTCCGTTGTAATCGCGAGTGCCGTCTCAAAATACTCTTGAGCTTTTTTCAATTGACCAAGCGATTCAAACACAGTTCCTAGGTTTCCATAACACGAGGCTTCGCCTTTCCTGTCCCCAATCTCCGTTGTAATCGCGAGTGCCTTCTCAAGATACTTTTCAGCTTTAACAAATTGACCAAGAGATTCAAACACAGTTCCTAGGCTTCCATAACACAATGCTTCCCCGTTTCTGTCACCGATTTCCACTGTGATCGCGAGTGCCTTCTCAAGATACTCTTTGGCCTTGACGAATTGACCAAGAGATTCAAACACAGTTCCTAGATTTCTATAACAAGAGGCTTCCCCTTTCCTGTCCCCGATCTCTGTTGTAATCGCGAGTGCCTTCTCAAGATACTCTTTGGCCTTGACGAATTGACCAAGCGATTCAAACACAGTTCCTAGGCTTCCATAACACAATGCTTCCCCTTTTCTGTCACCGATTTCCACTGTGATTGCGAGTGCCTTCTCAAGATACTCTTCAGCTTTGACGAATTGACCAAGAGATTCAAACACAGTTCCTAGGCTTCCATAACACGAGGCTTCCCCTTTCCTGTCCACAATATTAACTGTGATCGCGAGTGCCTTTCCAAGATACTCTTGTGCCTTTTCAAACTGACCAGTAGATCTTATCACAGTTCCTAAGTGCTCGTAGCATAAGGCTTCCTCTTTTCTGTCACCGATTTCCATAGTGATCGCGAGTGCCTTCCCAAGATACTCTTGGGCTGCGAGATATTGGCCATGGGATTCAAACACAGTTCCTAGGTTTCTGTAAGAAGCAGCTTCTCCCTTTCTGTCGAAAATTTGTTTTGCAATTGTAAGCGCTTTGCTGAAAAATTCTCGAGCCTTGTCATATAGGCCATGGGAGTAAAACACAGTTCCTAGGTTTCGATAAGCAATAGATTCTCCCTTACTGTCTCCAATTTCTATCATGATTTTAAGTGCGTTCTCGTAAAGCTCTTTGGCTTCCAGAAATTTACTTTGGCTCTGATACAATGTTGCCATTTTAAGCATCAATTGACCTTCTTCGGCCCGCTCTCCACAATCTTGGTGTATAACAAGAAGCTTCCTAGCGTAGATTATTGCACTCGTGTTATCATTGATAGCACAGTGCGATTGCAACATGATACTATACACAGTTTTGTAAAATAGTTTCGTAATGTTTTCTTCCATTTTCTCTGTTTTGTTCTTTATGACGAACAAACATTCCTTGCATAATTCGATGGCTTTAACTACGCGACAAGTGTTGAGGAGGAAAGTGGCAACAATTAAGCCAATGCTGATGACTTTCATTACATCTTCTGTGTCGTCCATGTCCAGTACTTCTGTTTGAACGGGAAGATAATAAAGTAAAACACAGTTGGCCTCGTTTGCGAATTTGTTTATTTCTTAAAGGGGCTTTGTCTCTTGACCAGAGTTTTGAACGTCCAAAATCTATATTTGTGTCGTAGGAAAGCTAAAAATGATGGTTCAGTTTTATTAAAAATTGCTATATTAAAGCACTAAAACTGTTTAGCTGCGTCTTTGGCTGCGGATGGCTCGGATGAAAATGGATTGCAATTTGAAAAATCAAGGCTTTACTTTTCAAGTTGTTTCCGAGCCGTAGCTTGACATGACATCTATCCGCAAATTAACGTTATATCTTTCTTTAGATGTTCAAAGATAATGTTTTTCATGGGTTAAGCTACCTACCACTAATTTTAGAACAGTTAAGACGAAAAATCTGCGAAATGCCCGTGACGCAGCCCCTTTAAGACTGAATTTGTTTAATATGTTCATACAATGTGGGTGGCAGGTATTGGCCTGATGAACATTACCTAGGCAGCTTAAGAGGTAGCAGGTGCCTAGAAGATTACAGTGTCCTTGATTTGTAACACTGGCGTGGTAGATGTCCTGATAAAGATTGGAGGTCGATTGAAAGACTAAGGAATAAGTAGGCTTTTTAGCAAAATGTTTTGTGAATGTTTGAACAGAAGCGACCAAGATGAAAATGTGTTTAGGGCCAGAGCGGCTGTAGGGTGAAAGGATTGGTTGTAACTACAATATTGAGAAAAACATATGATATATACTTAGCCAAGCCTTAACACGGAGCTCCACAGTTACTTTTTAATAGCCTCTATTTCCTTTTAATATTACACGAAGGCTGCGAGCAGGTCCACGTTTGGGAAATACGAGCGGCAAAGCCGCGACAGTCTCCTCCTCCCCGCTTTAACCGCTTTGCTTTCGGAATAGTCTAGTCCCTGAACTCTATCTTTCACGCGCTTTCTATAGGGGTTGAGAAGAGAGAGTCCTGGATAACTTGCATGCGCATGTTAAGAAAGAACCAATCAGAAGCGAGTAGTGTGGCGTCACTTGCATGGGATGCGCGCCCTAGGGTTAAAAATGCTTGCTCGAATGACAAATCCAACTACGCGACCAAGCGCGCGATTAAATGCAAGAAATAAAAACTGTGCTAAATTGCATCCAAAGCCAATTCAATAAACAGCTACAAAATACTAGGAATAGGTGACGGAAAGGGATTTGTGTTTTAGTCATAAGTTTTTAGTAGACACTGTTTAGAAAGCTAAACAGCCAAGGTGAGCCTGGTCGCAGGCTAATATACACGAAAAAACATTAAAAGTTTTTTTTTTTATCTTCTTTCGTATCATTCGTCGTTTTTACGTGTCGGACCGGAATCTTTACGTCCAACCGGCAAAGTTTCTCCACGTTCAGGCATTGCTTTTGATAAATACTTGTTCGAGTTTGTTATGGTATAAAACAAATCGACCACAGTTTTCCATGGTCTACACTCTTATAGACCATGGAATGACGCAATAAAATGTCCAAAACTTTGCAGTAAAACCACTCGGCTAACGCCTCGTGGTTCCACTTGAGTTTTGAACATTTTCTGACGTCATTTCTATGGTCTATAAGAGTGTAGACCATGGAAAAATGTGGTCGATTTGATAAATAACAATTAAAACCGTGCGCGCCGCATGAGTAGCCCAAATCTTTCGTGACATAACAGCGATCGAAGGCAACGAAGTTTAAAAACGATTAAGAACGCAATTTGTACTGGTACAAGTCTTTAGGCGCTAATATTAATTTAACCTAAAACGATTAACAACGCAAATTTGCACTGGTACAAGTCTTTCACACACTAAAACGTTGCTTATAGTTAACCAAAGGGAACTCATTTCTTGACAATTGATTATTTCTGCTGAGTTGCACAATTTAGAATTGCAACACAGGCAGACAAGTCTCTGTGTTTGAGGCCGCGTGGCGTAAGCGTCACGGTATGCGCTATTTGATCCCATACATTCACTGTAATTTGTAACGATTGACCTCCGCTTGAGTCAACTGATCGTGAGAAATGCTTCATAAAATACTGAATTTCGCATCTTTTCATCCCAAACTTTGATCTACTCTAAGCTAGATAAATAAAGTTCACTTACCTTTCATCTTTTGTGTGATCTTTTGTGTTTTTATGGCGTTTTGAGGCCGTTAATTCCTCACTAGTCGTCGGGCCACGCGGCCTCAAACACAGAGACTTGTCTGCCTGTGATTGCAACATCAAAATGCAGGTGTGAAGTGATATTTACAAGTGTTTTTGTAGCCTGTTGTGAAGTTACTTCCGGTGGCAGCAGTAAACGCTAAACGTTTTTGCTTCTGTTCAGAAGTTAATGCATCGCCATTAGAAAAATAAACAGCAACTGTTTTACTGGAAATGTAGTCGTTAGAAATGGCATGTATAGCCGTAAGGAAAAGAATAACGCGAGGAGAAGCGGCTATTAATTTGGTAGTATCAAAACGAAAATTTACTTCTCAATGTGGGGTTCAGATTGCGTGACGAGACAAAAGGTAACTCTGTCGTGCGTAACCTTTATCGGGAACCCTGTATTAAGCCGAGTAGAAATCTTTCTAACTCGAAAGGAAACAACTATTTCGATTAAAGGCAAACGTCAAAGTTTACCATTTTTAACCAAGCCAGAGTATATGAGTCGCAAAGTACCCAGCCGTCGCGACTGACAAATACAGCATTTCCTCCTTGAACTGAAAGACGTTTGAATTCTTCTATATGTTCGAACAACAATGCCAAGGATAAACCTTCTACTCATACTAACTTCATGCAAAAAAGTCGATATCTCGAAGAGATCTTTGATTTTTCTCTGTTTAGCGTCGTCCGACCGACCCAGATTTTCGCGTTTTCAAAAAAAAATGTTATACAGAAGGTAATGAAGGCAATGACACATTATTTTAAACAATGGTTCATCCTTTTTACGCTGTTCTCGTTTAAGTTTAATCACGACGTCGATTTTTCCTTCCTCCATTGCCGCCATGTTGACTTTGTATCCATGTCTTCTTGTTTCCAGGCTCCACGAATATTATGCTGAGGTACCGGACCTCCTAGTTCCAGACTCCTTATCCACTTTTGTTGTTGTTTTTTTTTTGTTTATTCCGACCGACCGACCCCAAATCAGAAAACACAAGCGACGACAAACGAAAAAAAAGGGGATGGCCTAAGGCGAAAAAAAAAAAACAGGCGTGCGGAAGGAGCCGGAAAAGAAAATCAGAAAAGCGAGTGCATTCTCTGCGAGATCTTCCTCCCCAGACCGCGCTCGGCCCCCTCCTCTCCCCGACTGTTGTGCGCTCTATATCCCAATAGGGAGTCTGTTCGCAGGCGACAGCTAGATGGCTTACCATACTCGATTAGGTATGGAGCTCCGCTCGCGTGCGCCGTCGGTGCAATATTGCAAATGAAATAGACAGGCCAAATATGACTCCCATTGGTGGACATTTGTAATCTTTGACCTTCAAAGTTTTGCTTTAACGATTATATACATACATGTAAATGATATTTTTTTTCCTGTACGGGGGCCTTTGTATGTTTCTGTGAGAACAGATTGATTCTCTATTAGATGCTTATTTCTCATTAGAATTCTTTTAAGATTAGGAAGATCGATATTCAGACACAAACGGCAAATGTTTTGTGAGTTTTTTTGTTTATTTTGTAGAGCTGACATTCTTTCGCTATATTTTACTTATGAAAGAGATTCTTCTTATAAGTTGTCTGGAAAACCTCTCGCTCGTAATCTTCGTTTGAATCGTTTAATGTTATCTTTAAATGCTGTTTATGAAAATTAGTTCTCAAAAGGCCTAAAGCTTCGCCTAAGTTGAAGCCGTTCCTGACGTCTGGAGAATGGTTCAAGGGCAAACGTGCGCACATCGATCAAGAATAAATTCGTTTTTGAAGTTTTCGCCCTTGTAAACACGTATTCAGCAGTTATGTAAAAAGTCTCATCCGTAAATTAAATTATATAAACGTTTCTATTTTTCCTTTGTCTCCATTCCATGGGGAAAATTTATCATCGATATATCTTTTACAGACTAGTGGCTTCTTAGAGCTGAGGCGTGTGATTTTTGTCTCAACTACGGTCATGCAAATATTGGCAAACCAGACTGCCATTTTGTGCCCATACATGTTCCGTGTGCCTGAAGATAGTTTTCCTATTAAATTGGAAAGAGTTCTTGGAGTTAAGTCGTAGCATTTCTCTAATAAAAGATAGTGAGCAGGTACTGGAGCATAGGAATGTTTCGTATGTTCTGCATACGGTAGCTATTTCTTCCTCCTGTGGAATTACGTTCACTGGAGTTACGTCCATTGAAATGGGGACTGTACTTTCTTCGACCTATGAAATCTGTTGTTTCTCTTAGATACCCTTTCTGTGAAGGGTGTAGAAAATTGAAATAGGGGCGAGTTTGGCGTAACTGAGGGCCATTTCTCTATCATTGTATCAACATGATTGCCATGGTACAGCAGCAAGGTGCGTGACTCTTTGGGAAGTTTCAGATACCATATGCATGGGCGCTGTAAAGGCTTTGTAGTTCTCTTTCACATTCACTTTTGTCTGTCCGGCCTGAATTTTGTCTTCTTTATTCACGATGTCTGCACTTTTCTATTACCGATGTCTGAGTTTTGTTTCAGCTCCTTGATGGCTAGACGTTCCTTGATAGGCAGGTTGTTTCTTAGCCTCCCGCGGAGGGAAAACCAGCCGCACACCATGCAATTTATCCTGGACTCTCTTTTCTCGCCTCTGGGTTCAATCCCTATAAAGCGCGCGGAAGGGAGAGGGACCGGACTAACCAAGTGGAAGCTATTGTGTTTACTGTCCTTCAAATATTGTTTTGCTTTTAAAAATCGAAGTAATTTTGTTGGCGTTTTCAGTTCTATTCAATTTAACAATTAACTCGGGAAAAAAACCCCAATAAAAGACGGAGATTCTGGGTTCGGCGAGAATGCCGCCAGCGCAAGAAATATTTACCAACCGTTTCCAGCATTCGTTTCTGTTCCTTTGCGATTGCTCTGCATCCAGGCACCGCTATGTAGTCGCCCCTGAAGAGGCTAAGCAGCTTTCTACCCCCCACACCACACAACCTAACCCAACACCTCCCCCGAAAAAGAAAGAAAATTCCCCTCCCCCCATAAAAATCTAGTCTCCCTCCCCCCTCCCCACTAAAGTAAACAATTTGTCACACACACGAGAAGAAAACATCAGTGGTGCTCTTTAACAAATGGCCATAATAAGCAAGTTTGGATGCCATAAGTTTTATTCCTTGTGAAATGACGCGAGCGAACAATGTTGCTCTGAGGCCGATCAAAGTTTAATTTCTGTGAAAACGTGGAACTGAAACCTTTCTGAGAATTTCACGCTCCAGTGCGTGGGTAGACAAACATTGCATGCCGAGCATGTCGTAATAAACGAAAAACAACTCTGGTCTGAGGTTTGTTTACAAAGCCGCTTTCTGTGCTTTTGCATATAAATTAATTTACCGCCTTCTTTTAATCAAAACCATTCGTAGCTGAATATGTAAGTTATCTTTTTTAAGCAATCGTAGGCTCTGCTAGGAGAGCGAAAGTAAAGGCTAATGGTTGTCTGAGTGTCATACTTAAACAACTGTAATCGGTTTATTATCATCACTAAATTAACTGCACGTACCAAGTTATAGGCATTGTTCAGTAGGTTAGCATACTAAACGTAGAAAATTATTTACATTCGTCAGTTCGTTGAATTTTTTGTAATTGTTGCTTTAGCTTATATTCGTGGACAACATCCAATTTATGTCATTATTCAGGAAGAAAGTCAAGACACAAAAGAACTTTCCTAAGTTATGTTATAAAACGCCTCTACCCAACTTAGGGAGCTTCCCCGGCAGGGTATAGACAGCAAACAAGATTAGGAACATTCACGGTTGACGCTGTTTGACCGATATAAAGATATACAGTATATTGATGAAGTGATTCAACATAAAATTTTTACTTACTCCCGACCCTTTTACTATGTGACAGATTGCAATAATAAACATCCACAGACGAAGCGTTTAAACCGAGTTCGTTTTCTGCCCTCAAGATGCCGATCAGGTCAGACGTAACGTTTCTTCTTAATTCGATTTTTAATTGAAGCAGACATCCGTCCCGTTAGATCAGGAGCGACTACATGGATGCTTGCTCTTCGCTTTCAAACCATGCAACCAGCGAAAACTACGAGACAGCTAGGCTTAATCGAGTACGTACTATTAATTTCGAAGTTTAACTGAATCAACTCATCATCACCGCTTATTTGAATCACTTTTACCTTTTTATATATGCCTGCGTGATGTTTAAGTGAAGTCCAGCAAAGTTTTTTTTAAATTACAGATTGATAACTTCATCGATATTCCTTTACTTCTTCATCTCCTACGACTGCAACGTGATCAATGCAGAAACCTATTCCTCAAAATGAAGGAAATGTTGAATAGGACAAATGCTCACCGTCGCTGTACGATGACGAACAGCGATCGTTTAGTTTAAAAATAAAATAAAAAAATAAAAGCAGATTTTCGACCTTACCTTATTTAAATAAGTTCCACGCTGTAAAAAATGAAAACAAATTCAGACGGCAAATGATGGCGTTCCCTGAAAGTTGAACTTAACTAATCAAACAAACAAGCCCGAGTTTGCATTGGTTCGTTGCCAAGATCAAGAGCATGACGTGAACTGTGGCGTGACTCGCGGGCTGGCCGTGACAACCGACGTGACAACCAAACCTTGCCTTGTTCCCAAACCTCTTATTTCGCCACAGTCAGTGAGGATGAACGTAAAATGAAAACTGTAGCACACCTTAAGGTGTATATTGTTTTGCTTTTAAAAATCGAAGTAATTTTGTTGGCGTTTTCAGTTCTATTCAATTTAAAAATTAACTCGGGAAAAAACCCGCAATAAAAGACGGAGATTCTGGGTTCGGCGAGAATGTCGCCAGCGCAAGAAATATTTACTAACCGTTTCTAGCATTCGTTTCTGTTCCTTTGCGGATCTTCTGCATCCAGGCACCACTATGTAGTCGCCCCTGAAGAGGCTCCCACACCCCACAACCCAACCCAACACCTCCCCTGAAAAAAAAGAAAATCCCCTCCCTCCGTGAAAATCTAGTCTCCCTCCCCCCCTCTTCACTAAAATAAACAATTTGTCATACCAAGCAAGAAAACGTCAGTGGTTCTCTTTAACAAATGGCCATAATAAGTAAGTCCGGATACCATAAGTTTAAACCGTGTTTAAACGAGACCCTATTCCTTGTGAAACGTCGGCCTATTTATGGATTCCTTTGAACGAACAATGTTGCTCTGAGTCCGATCTAAGTTTAATTTCTGTGAAAACGTGGAACTGAAACCTTTCTGAGAATTTCACGCTTCAGTGCGTGAGTAGACAAACATTGCATGCCGAGCATGTCGTAACAAAACGAAAACAACTCTGGTCTGAGGTTTGTTTAAAAAGCCGCTTTCTGTGCTTTTGCATATAAATTAATTTACCGCCTTCTTTTAATCAAAACCATTCGTAGCTGAATATGTAAGTTATCTTTTTCAAGCAATCGTAGGTTCTGCTACGAGAGCGAAAGCAAAGGCTAATGGTTGTCTGAGTGTCATACTTAAACAACTGTAATCGGTTTATTATCATCACTAAATTAACTGCACGTACCAAGTTATAGGCATTGTTCAGTAGGTTAGCATACTAAACGTAGAAAATTATTTACATTCGTCAGTTCGCTGAATGTTTTGTAATTGTTGCTTTAGCTTATATTCGAGGACAACATCCAATTTATGTCATTATTCAGGAAGAAAGTCAAGACACAAAAGAACTTTCCTAAGTTATGTTATAAAACGCCTCTACCCAACTTACCGGGAGCTTCCCCGGCATAGCCTGCGTTGCAGACGAACAAAACCCCGGTATAGTGCGTCTGCGAATTAGAGCACAAAAGCTTGTTCCGGCCCCCCGCGTGTTACCAGGGATTTCTATAATAACATCTGATTGGCTTTTGAATAGGGCCGTTCTTTCGTGCGTTGTAATTGGTCGAGTGCATCATGAGAAACCATAGTTACGCTTTCGACGAAGACCAGATACAAAACAAACTTTGCGGCGATCACGGCAGATCGGACCAGATCGGTGAGAATTAGCGTTTGAAGCGGAAAAAAAGCAGCCGGTTCGAACTTTCTCATAAAAAAAGAAAACAACGATAACGACAAGAAGCATACACAACTGACAAGCAAAAAGGTCATGGTATAAACGTTGAATAATCTACATTTGTCTTGTGGTGAAAGAATGTCACACAACGAACGTCCGTCATCCGTGATGAGAAGCAACACACCTTGCAACACAATAAACAGCCGGACCCGGCATTACAAATGCAGAATGCAAGTAGTCGACATCTTCACGAAAAATTTAGGACCAGAGGGAATATTTCAAAAGCTCAAAAAAATATCTTGCAAATATGAATGTTCCAAGACTAACCGCGATAGTAATTACATATGACAAATGTAAAACAGAGGTGTCAAAATATCCGGGAAAAATATACAAACGGAAAGCCGTGCAGACCAATGTCTTATGGCTCTACTCAACTTTAAACGCCTCCGAATAATACAACTGACAGCATATCGTGCCCTTTCTAAACAAGTGAAAAGCGAAATAGATTGGATGAGCAATTCCAATACAGAACGGCACAAATATATGACAAGAACGTTTTACCGTATCTGGTATCTGGTATTCATCGAACGCGTAACTATGGTTTCACGAGATCCACTCAACCAATTACGGCGCACGAAAGAACGGCCCTATTCAAAAGCCAATCAGAGGTTATTATAGAAATCCCTGGTAACACGCGGGGGGCCGGAACAAGCTTTTGTGCTCTAATTCGCAGACGCACTATACCGGGGTTTTGCGTCTGCAACGCAGGCTACCCCGGCAGGGTATAGACAGCAAACAAGATAAGGAACATTCACGGTCGACGCTGTTTGACCGATAAAAAAATATACAGTATATTGATGAAGTGATTCAACATAAAATTTTTACTTACTCCCGACCCTTTTACTATGTGACAGATTGCAATAATAAACATCCACAGACGAAGCGTTTAAACCGAGTTCGTTTTCTGCCCTCAAGATGCCGATCAGGTCAGACGTAACGCTTCTTCTTAATTCGATTCTTAATTGAAGCAGACATCCGTCCCGTTAGATCAGGAGCGACTAAATGGATGCTTGCTCTTCGCTTTCAAACCATGCAACCAGCGAAAACTACGAGACAGCTAGGCTTAATCGAGTACGAACTGTTAATTTCGAAGTTTAACTTACAATCTTAATCAGCTCATCATCACCGCTTATTCGAATCACTTTTACTTCAATTTACTTTTTATAAGTTCAGCAAAGTTTTTTTTAAATTATAGATTGATAACTTCATCGATATTCCTTTACTTCTTTATCTCCTACGACTGCATTAACGGCTTAACGCGATCAATGCAGAAACCTATTCCCCAAAATGAAGGAAATGTTGAAATTGGAAAAATGCTCACCGTCGCTGTACGATGACGTACAGCGATCGTTTAGTTTAAAAATAAAATAAAAAAATAAAAGCAGATTTTCGACCTTACCTTATTTAAATAAGTTCCACGCTGTAAAAAATGAAAACAAATTCAGACGGCAAATGATGGCGTTCCCTGAAAGTTGAACTTAACTAATCAAACAAATAAGCCCGAGTTTGCATTGGTTCGTTGCCAAGATCAAGAGCATGACGTGAACTGTGGCGTGACTCGCGGGCTGGCCGTGACAACCGACGTGACAACCAAACCTTGCCTTGTTCCCAAACCTCTTATTTCGCTTCAGTCAGTGAGGATGAACGTAAAATGAAAACTGTAGCACACCTTAAGTAAAGCGCGCACTTTTTAATATTGGTTAATTTAGCGTCTACTATTTGCCAATGGGTGGACGCTGACGAATACCTTCAACTTGAGCGCGCGCTGTTTTTTTTTTCGCTTTTTTTTTGCACTAATGTAACACGACATTGCGCAAGCGATCAGTGGAGAAAAAAAGAAAGTATACTTACTTAACGATTTTTTTTATTATTTTCTAAAATTGCATGCATGTATGCCACGTCTGATACCTATTCAAAAGTCTCATCTCATTTTAGGGTTTCGTCAGGGAGCGCGTGAGTACTGCACGCGTGAGATCATAATCCAGACACGCGCAGAAAATATAGCAAACCGCCTTAAAGTTGTGCTATAAAACAAATGATAAACGCCACACTATGCACTATCGGGTGGTTTGCTAAGCACTAAGCACTAAAGAAGCCACAATCCCCCCCCCCCCCTCCACCCCCCGGCCATCGTCTCGGGCGACTCTTACGATTTTTTCGTGTTTAGCTACCTCCCGCGTGCATCCATAATTCAATCTTGCACGCTATTTTTACCATTTTTTTGCAGTTATGTGGGGTAATCTGGAACCGGAAGCCAACCGGAAGGAACCACATTCTTGTTAACTCTCAAGGGGCTGTTTTAATTTCTCAAAGGAATACTTTCCGCTGTGGGTGATCAAAGCGCGTGACTTGTAAAGTGTCACCAAAGCTTCTCAAGAGCGTGGCTGAGGGTACAGCAGCATCCCTTACTAAACTCTACAACAACTGCATAGAGCAAGATGAATGGCCTAATGCGTGGAAAATGGGTGAGTGGACACCAGCGTATAAGAAATGAGACAGACTGGATACTACAAGCTACCGCCCCATCACTTCCATTACCGCAGTCGACAAAATATTCGAACAGTTGCTTTGCAACCAGGTGACATGCCATTATGATAAAACTCTGTACAACAGAATGACAGCGTACAGGAAAAAACACAGCTGCGAAACAACACTGCTTGCGCTGATAGAAGATTGGAAATTGGCCGCTGATACAAAGAAACTTGTTTATATTCTATCTACAGATATGAGCAAGGGCTTTGACAGCTTGAGCCATTCCTTGACGATAAAGAAGCTGGAGGCTTACGGCTTTGGAAGACGTTCTCTTGAACTAATGCGATCATTCTTTGAGAACAGACATAACAGAGTAAAATTGGGCGAAATCACGAGTGACTGGATAAAGATGAAACGTGGATGCCCTCAAGGATCATCTTTCGGACCCCTACTTTGAAACATGTTTCAAAATGATCTGTCATCATATGTAAAGGACGCAAACTTAACTATGTACGCTGACGACCACCAAATGTACGTTAAGGGAACGGACCACGAAACAGTTGGACGCAGTTTGAAAATTCATGGTAGCCAAGCCCTGGCTTGGTACTCAAAGAACTATTTAAAAGCAAATCCAGACAAGTTCCAGTCGCTAATTATCAATCCAAGAAAACTCGATAAGGACAAGAGCGACACAGCCCTCAGCATCGATGACATAGGCATTACAAAAACAGAACAAATCAAGCTACTGGGAGTTCACATCGACGATAATCTTGAGTTCACCGAGCATATCCGTGTGCTATGCATTAAGGCCAGCCAGAAAGTCGGAGTACTTTCTCGTCTTCGCAATTTAATACCTTGCAAGGCTAAGCTATTACTGTATAAGACGTTCATTTTACCTCACCTAACATACTGCCATCTAACATGGCAGTTTTGTAAGTCATCGGACAAAAGGAAACTTGAGAGAATTCAGGAACGCGCATTAAGAGTTATATTCAGATCCCACGCCGAAACCTATAACAAACTCTTGGGACGGGCAGATTTGCCCACACTATATAATAGGCGTTTACAAGATACAGCAACGCTTATGTATAAGGTCAAGAACGGGCTTGCGCCAGACAACGTCTCTGCCCTTTTTGTCCGCAAAGACACTACACACTCGCTTAGAAACAGTGATTTTGTCTTACCGCGTTTTGATACTAAACGCTACGGGAAACATTGTATCAGATATCTTGGACGACTTCTATGGTCAAAATTAAGCAAAGATCTGAAAAACTCGCCGACTGTGGCTGCATTCAAAACTAAAATTAGAAAACTCAATCTATCGGACTACGTGGACAACAATAGTAACTGTTGCAAACTCTGTTGCGCTTAAGACATTGTAAATATTAGTTTTTAGTTTTTAGTTAAGTGTTTTAAATATTTTTAGCTTAGCATTATTAATAGTATTTTAATTGTGTCCCCAATTAGTCCATAAGGGCTAAACACACAGACACGGTAATAAAGTTTTTATTATTATTATTATTTATAAATGTGCTTCAGCACTTCCGTTCTTGTAGAAAAAACGTGACTTGTCAAATTTACAAACTTTATATAACAATCAAAAACGTGAATAGCCCAAATCTTACCTTACTTAACCAATTAAGAATAAACGGGGTTCAGCACTCGAAGGCAGCGAAGTTTAAAACGATTAACAACGCAATTTGTACTGGTACAAGTCTTTAGGCGCTAATATTAATTTAACCTAAAACGATTAACAACGCAAATTTGTACTGGTACAAGTCTTTCACACACTAAATCGTTGCTAATAGTTAACCAGAGGGAACTCATTTCGTGACAATTGATTATTTCTGCTGAGTTGCACAATTTAGAATTGCAACATCATTTAATGTGTTAAGTGATATTTACAAGTGTTTTGTAGCCTGTTGTGAAATTACTTCCGGTGGAAGCAGTAAACGCTAAACGGTTTTGCTTCTGTTCAGAAGTTAATGCATCGCCATTAGAAAAATAAACAGCAACTGTTTTACTGGAAATGTAGTCGTTAGAAATAGCATGTGTAGCCGTAAGGTAAAGAATAACGCGAGGAGAAGCGGCTTTTGGTAATATCCAAACAAAAATTTACTTCTCAATGTGCGGTTAAGATTGCGTGACGAGACAAAAGGTAACTCTGTCGTGCGTAACCTATATCGAGAACCCTGCATTAAAAATAAGCCAAGTAGAAATCTTTCTTACTCGAAAGGAAACAACTATTTCGATTAAAGGCAAACGTCAAAGTTTACCATTTATAACCAAGCCAAAGTATATGAGTTGCAAAGCCCCCAGCCGTCGCGACTGACAAATACAGTATTTCCTCCGCGAAAATTAAAAAAAATATGCTTGAACTGAAAGACGTTTGAATTCTTCCTTAATATGTTCGAACAACAATGCCAAGGATAAACCTTCTACTCATACTAACTTTATGCAAAAAAGTCGATATCTCGAAGAGATCTTTGATTTAAATACCTCCAGCGCTTAGCATACTATAGGAAGAGTAAATCCATTTCCCGAGCCCGATTCACAGCCGCATATCCTAACTCGTCGGGATATCGAGCAACTGGCGGATAGTGGACACGAGACGAGTGACTACCTACAGCGCTGTTCCGGATAAAGACGCACTCAGGTTTGCCTAAATAGAACTTCGGGTAGCCTATATATAACACCACTTAGCTTTAATGACACTCCCGCCAGTTAACTTGAATACCACCCTGTTAACACTACATCGGCATTCCACTGATGGCGGTAAAGGGTTTTCTAGGCCCCATTTATCGTGAATAGTGAACTCGCGATTTATTTTTTCTCGTTAAACTTGATTCGGTACATAGCCAAACGTGCTTTGGTTAGATTTACTTTCCTTCCAAAAGATATATCCAGAAAGCGTTTGAAAACTACGTGTGAGAATGTGACCGTCATTCTGGGCCCCAGGTCATTCCGCTCGAATAGGTAATTTTTAACATCTTTTTGTCTTTGTCGCGAAAAATGGCAATTTTTTTTTGTGTAAGGTAAAGTGGCCGTTTTATTTTTCACGAAACGTGATCTATACAAGAAATAACTTTTTTATCAAAGACTAAAACAAATTATGATCAAAAACTTGAAAAATTAATTACGTGACTAACCTTTCCGTGTGGTACTCATTGATGGGCAAAACTATACAATTTCTACCGATTAAAGGCTCTTTCGTTTAGAAAAAAGGCTTAAAACTGAAATTAACTAATAGTACAGTATACGAGTTTAACATGCGCTTTATAATATATAATTATGTTAATATATGTAACTAGTGCAGCGGGTGAACTTCCGCGCCCATCCTACTCAGTCAGAACTAATATTTTTATTACCACAAGTGTTGCAAAGGATCAAAGTCTTTCTGCTACACCGATTATAAATTTGACGGTAACATTCTGGCCCTACTTACAAATTTGATAGAAAGACTTGATAAGTGAGAAAAAAATGTTTACGCCATAATTTATGGCGCGTTTATACTGTCAAAATGCAACTTCACAAATCGAAAGTCATCTTTCTAAATCGATCACCATTACTCCAACTCAATCAACAAACCTTTTCTAAATCGAATGACATTTCCTCATAACAGATGGGTTCATTCGATCGAATACTTTTCAAATTGACCAGCTTCCTTCTAAATCGAGCAAATTACATCCTAATTCGATCAGATACTTTTCAAATTGATCAGATACCTTTTAAATCGATCACCATACCAAGATGCTTTGCTGGTAGGGTGACCCTATTCGGTGGAATGATGGAACGGCACGGCGGAATGGCGGAATGACGCGGAATTGCGAAACATTACAAAAAAAGACGCAAAAGCAACGACAAAAACAAGCAAATAAAAGTAAAATTATAACTGCTAACTTTCTCAGACGGCGATTTCTAATAAGGCTCACAATTTCTGGTACTCTAACTGGTGGATATACGTTGCCGTGACAGAAAAACCCACTTGTTTACAGCGGCTGCCAACCGTAGAAAACCATTAAACAATAAATATATCCCATATAACGAAGGATTCTTTATATTGCTGGTTTGCAGATGACGTCACAGCAGCCATGTTGGATGACAGGAACAAAGCGTTTTCCTCCGTTGGGAACTTAACTTTTTTATTATGCAAATTCCGCGCAGACATGTTTTATTGTTTGGTCATCCAACATGGCCGCCCTGTCACGTGGTTGCAAACCAAGAATATCTTCTTAATCCTTTGAGGACGTCGATCTCGAGCCGGGATTTCGAGGTAGGATACTCGAGCCGGATCGAATAAGGATTTCGTTAACTTACCGAATTCTCGTCCCGCTCGAGACAATGAAACGTATAAAGCCGAGTACGCTAACAAACCAATTAGAAAAAAGAAAAAAACGAAAGGGCCTGAAATTTACTGAGTTCGCACTGAGAAAAAGGAAACCCACAACAAGGGGGTTTCCAGATGGTCACCCATCCAAAAACTAACCCCGCTCAACAGGGCTTAACTTTGGCGATCAGAAGAGAACCAGTGCTTTCCTTCGCGCTTATGGTAGCAGTCCCAGACAAAGCAAAGCAAAGAGTTACAAGATCATGCAAATAAAGAACAGAAATACCTGATGATTAACTGGATTTATACTGTTATAAACTGATTTACGCGCTCTTTCTAATACCACATGGAAAGTAGCGGTTCTCATCTGATCGCCAAAGTTAAGCCCTATTGAGCGGGGTTAGTATTTGGATGGGTGACCATTTATAAACCCCCTTGTTGTAGGTTTCCTTTTTTAATTTCTCAGTGCGAATTCAGTGAATTTCAGGCCCTTGTGTTTGTTTTTTTCATTGTCTCGAGCGGAACGAGAATTCGGTAAAAAATCCTCACTCGTAATCCTCATTCGATCACTCGAGTATCGAAGGATTAAGAAGATATATAAAGAACACTTCGTTATATTAGATATATTTACTGTTTACTGGTTTTCTACGGCTAGCAGCCGCTTTAAACAAGTTGTTTTACTACTTTTGTTTGTTTGTTTTTGTCGTTGTTGTTGCCTCTTTTTTTAATGTTTCACAATTCCGCGTTCTAGAATATTCCGTTATTCCGTGATTTAGGATATTCCGTCATTCCGCGTTTTAGAATATTCCGCCATTCCGCCATTCCGCCGTGCCGCTCCGTCATTCCTCAATTTCTCCGAATAGGGTAACCCTACCAGCAAAGCATCTTGGTATGGTGATCGATTTAAAAGGTATCTGATCAATTTGAAAAGTATCTGATCGAATTAACCTAATCGATTTTATGTGAAGGATGTAATTTGCTCGATTTAGAATGAAGCTGGTCAATTTGAAAAGTATCCGATCGAATGAACCCATCTGTTATGAGAAAATGTTATTCGATTTAGAAAAGGTTTGTTGATTGAATTGGAGTAATGGTGATCGATTTGGAAAGATGACTTTCGATTTGTGAAGTTGAATTTTGACAGTATAAACGCGCCATAATAATTCCTAAGTTATTGCTTTAATTATCTTAAGCGTCATCTTCTGTTGTTCTCAACAGGAAAACTATTTTACATGGTAACTCAACGGGATATATAATGTACAGTCCAAATGCGTTCTGCATTCCACGGATACAGAACAACTATTACCATTTTAAGAACTCTTAGTTGTGCTCCTACTTTGTTTCTCAATTTTCTATCCTATGGACGGTACAAACTTAGCCATAGCAAGTCTCAGAATTAACTTTTCAACCAAACTTAGACTAAACGAAAAACGAATGCGATTGTTCTAGGACAAGCTCTACACACTTGTAACGACATGACTAATTAAATGCACTCTGCATATTAATAAATGTTTCGCAAAGAATATTCCTGATAATATCATTTGCTATCACAGTCTTCTGGGGCCATGCGCGCACAAAAAAAATATTAAGCTACACTTGTTTCATTAATATAAATGAAACTATATATCCTAAAGAAAACATTAACAGTCAAGATTATCAGGCCATGGCGTGTTTTTCTTCTCACTTTAGTGCTGAGCAGAACAAGTCTTTCTTTCCTGCAAAAAAAAATACATGACAAGATCATTAACCGTAGTCGATCTCATCCCACTTTTACGGCGAAGGAATTTGCTATTGTAAGTTACTACATTTTTAAAGCTAAGAGCGGATCATTTAACATAAAGGTTAAAAATCTTAAACAATTGATCAACAATCAAAAAAGTTGGTTACTCTGTCTGTCATAAATTTCTCGGACATAGAGTTGACGTAAGTATGATCCTCTTGTTGACGTCGTGTACACCCTCTTCAAGTGTAACCAGTAGGTAAATTGAAACTTCATCCTGGGGAAGTCACGTTTGCTTAGAGTGGTGTACACACGGCTAAACTCATAAACTTTGTTGTTACTTAAATTTATTTTTAAAATCAAAACAGGGAACAGTACTTCCAAATTAAATTTTGCTCCGCAAGGTGCGGCTTATTAATTTATCTTTTTTTTTTTTTACTTTGAAGTATGGTTCCTAGCGGAAGATAGCGATGTAAACTCAACCTATGCCGCTAATTTCCGTACACTATTGATAAACAAACGACCGTCTGTTACATTCATGAACTTACGCATTTTCTAAATTAGCATGGAAGTACTTTATTGAGAATTAAGACTCGCTTGCAATTATTTATTATATGTCGAGACGAAAAACAAAAAAAAAGAGTTTGCAAGTTGCTGGAGAAAACTTCCAATCAGTATGATGAAATTGCACCAAAAATTTGCACAGTGGCGAAAGAAGAACATCCGTATTAACTGTAACTATTTAAACCAGAAGCCAATATCTGTAGCTTTTTGACAATGCTTCTAGTTTGTTTCGCATGTTCTGTTTTCTGTTATTGATCTTTTCAGTTCTCTAGGCCCGGGCCAAACGTCGAACTTCACATGACTCGAACGCAATGCAAATGAGCAAAACCTATTGCTTTTGGTCATTTGCATTAGGTTCGACTCATGTGAAGTTCGACGTTGGCCGGGGCTAACACGTTCATTGGGTCGACTTATCATAACAGTTGAAATCACACCATTTGTTTTTGTTCAAGTTCCCCAAGTACTATCTCAAACGCTCCCACGGCTACTCTAGAACCCAGGCATCAAAGTGAGATATACCGGATATGGTTCAAACATATTAAATAAACATCAAAATAGCAAATGTTCCTCAAACTAAACATGTAAAACTTACTTTTACTTTCCAAAATCAAAAGTTACGTTATCTCCAATCAGCATAAAAGGAGCCCACTGCCTCACGTCAGGATAGCCGTTGCCTCTCATCCACTTCATGGCCTGGTGAAGAGATTCACTGGCACTTTCCCCACGAACAAGGTGTTCATAGAAACGTCTCATGAACTGCAATGTTGCACCATCTTCTATGGCCCACAGTGCCACTAATACTGAGCGTGTACCAGATCCTAAGAACGCTCGAGCGATCCCAACAACTCCCTCGGTTCTGATCTGTCCACTTCCACTGTGACAACAGCTTAGTACTACAAGTTTGGCTCGGAGTTGAACTTTTGAAATGTCAGACATTGTCAATACGTAGTCTTCTTCTTCTGGAATCCTATTACTAGTGCGATGAGGTGCAAGGGCAATTTCTCCTCTTTCGGCATCACCATGCGCAGCAAAATGTATCAGACTCACTGAATGTATCCTCTGAAGTACCGCCTGTTTAGTTGCGTGCTCTCCTAACAGAGGTTGAACGTCCAGAAGCTGTCCAATCATCTCTGCTTCTTTTCTTGCACAAGGCAATGGCGATATGTCACCAGGATATCCCTTGTAAAACACCCGACCAACCTCAGGATCACCCACTATCAGTACTCCAGTTTGACTGTGATAGTCTGCTGGACTGTCCTGAATGAGTTTGAGCGTTGTCAGCGAAGGAATGATGCGGATCCTGAAAGTCTCGGATAAATATTTCCCGCTTTCGTCAGGAAGCGCTGCAAATGGAACTTTGCAAAGAGAACGATCAGGGACAATGATGATCTCGGATTCATCAATCAAGTCGAGTACTGGGGCAATGATCATTTTGTAAAGCGAAGGCAGACTTGGCTCAGGTTCTTGGTTCTCGTCATCCTCCTCTAAAAGACGGAGAGCTGAAAGTCTGCCTTCCGTTGCTGGCTCCTTTTTTTTAATTTCATTTAACGATCGATCTTCACAATGCTCATTGGCTAGAACACCAACACTTCTGAAATCGTTTGCAAGAAAGTCCTTCAAATTTTTAATTGGCCGGTGCTGAGGAATGTTTGAATTTACTTTAACTCGTCGGAAGTGCACGACTCCGCTTGTTTTAATAACCCACAATAAAATATTTTTTGAGGAACAAGAAATGTACAAACATGTACAGGCACGTTCTTTCCTCATGATCATTTCGATGCCATACCATAATTGCGGATCAGCTGGAATTTGGTTTTCCAACAAGTACCGATCCGCCATTAAGTCTGCGAGAGCTCTGGCACGCCCAAGCTCTGAAACATAAATAGCTCTCTTAGGATCTCCAGAAGCACAAAAAAATTCACTTAGCAGCCAGTAGGGAAACACGTTTTCGTTGATAAAAGATATTTTGTACTGGTCGTGGTCTTCGAGAAAGCCTCGCACAGCTTCACACTTTTTAACACTCGACATAAGGTAGCAAAAAGCGTCCTGAATCTCGCCATTTAAAAACTTTATCTCTGCAAGAGAGCAAAGACATCTAAATTCGCTCGCAACGTCTCCAATCTCTTTGAATATTGCAAGTGCCTTCTTGTGATAGTCTTCAGCCTTACGATGTTCACGAAGAAAACAAGCCACAGCTCCTAGGTTTCCGTATGATTTCGCCTCTACGCTTCTGTTTCCAATTTCTTTTGCGATGGAAATTGCTTTCTCTAGATATTCTTTGGCGTTAACATGTTCCCCAAGAAATAGAAAGATACGCCCTAGATTTCCGTAACCAGAAGCTTCTCCTTGTCTGTCACCAATTTCTTTTAAGATCACAAGCGCTCTCTCAGTATATTCTTTGGCCAGCAGATATTCTCCCAGAGATTCAAACACAGTTGCTAAATTACCCAAAGAAGTTGCTTCGCCGTTTCTGATTCCTATTTCTTTCATAATTCTTAGTGCTTTCTCGTGGTACTCCTTAGCCTTCATGTGTTCACCTAAACAAGTAAACGTTTGTCCAAGGTTTGAGTAATCAACTGCTTCTCTTTCTCGATCACCGATTAGTATCCTTATTGAAAGAGCCTTCTCGTGATATTCTATGGCCTTCGGATACCTGCCAATGGCTCGGAATAGAGCTCCTAGGTTCCCATAATCCATTGCTTCTCCCGCTCTGTCACCAATTTCGAGTCTGATGGCAAGTGCTTTCTCGTGATTTTCTTTCGCTTTAACATATTCACCTTTACATTGAAAAACAGTTCCAATGTTTCCGTGCGATGACGCTTCTCCACCTCGATCGCCGATTTCTTTTCTGATCTCAAGTGCCTTCTCGTGATGTTTCATAGCATTAAAATATTCACCAGTTGATTGAAACAACATTCCTAGCTTTCCGTACGATGCAGCTTCTCCTTCTTTGTGACCAATTTCTGTTCTTATCGAAAGTGCTTTCATTGAATATTTTGTAGCCTTGTCATATTCCCCAAGAGCTTGAAAGACAGTTGAAAGACCTTCATATGACGACGCTTCCCCTTTTCTGTCACCAATTTCTTTTGTAATCGAGAGGGCTTTCTCTAGGTATTCTTCAGCCTTCAAATATCGACTTTGAGATTGACAAATAGTTGCTAGATTTATGTAATTTACTGCTTCTCCTTTCCTATCACCAATTTCTTTTGTGATCGAAAGTGCTTTGTTCAAATATTCCTCAGCCGTACGAAAATCACTGATAGATACAAATACAAGTGCTAAGTTTTCAATTGAGAAGGCCTCTCCTTTTTTGTCACCAATCTGTGTTCTGATCGCAAGTGCTTTCTCATGATATTTCACAGCCTTGAGATTTTCACCGAAAGATGAAAGTACCTTACCCAGGTTTCCGTAAGACGAGGCTTCTCCTTCTCTATCCCCAATTAGTTTTCTGATCTCGAGAGCTTTCTCGTGATATTCTTCTGCCTCTGAATGTTTGCCAATAGATAGAAAAACGGTCCCTAAGTTTTCATAAGAACTAGCTTCTCCATATCTTTCACCTATTTCTATTGTGATCAAGAGCGATTTCTTAAGATATTCTTTAGCCTTAGCGTATTCACCTCGACTTTGAAACATTATTCCTAAGTTTGCGTAAGCTGATGCCTCCAGTTGTCTTCCAGCAATTACTGTTGCGATCGCAAGTGATTTATTATAGTACTCTTCAGCCTTAATATATTCACCGCGAGACTGACACACAATTCCGAGGTTCCCGTAATTCGATGCCTCTCCACGTCGATCACCAATTTCCAATCTGATCGCAAGTGATTTGTGCTGATATTCTTCAGCCTTGACATAATCAAAACGAGACCGATGCACAGTTCCTAAGTTTTCATAATCCGAACCTTCTCCACTCCTGTCACCGATTTCTAATCTAATCTCAAGTGCCTTATTTAAAAACTCTTCAGCCTTTGAATATTCTTTTAGAGATTTAAATAAACTTCCTAAGCTTCCGTAATCTGATGCTACTCCTTGTTTGTCACCAATTTCCATTCTTATTTCAAGTGCTTTCTCGAGGTATTCTTTGGCCTTGACGTGATCACTAAAATGTTGAAACACAATTCCTAGGCACGCGGTATTGGCAGCTTTCCCTCTTCTGTTGCCTGTTCGTATATTGATTTCAAGCCCTTTCTCGAAATATTCTTTAGCTTTGACATATTCACCAAGAGATGCATACACAGCTCCTAGGCCTCCGTAGTTGTCTGCTTCACCTTGTCTATAACTAATTTTAAAGCAGATCGCAAGTGCTTTCTCAAGATATTCTTTAGCCTTCCTATGGGCACCAAGAGATTGAAACACATTTCCAAGGTTTCCACAACTTGTTGCTTCGCCTCTCTCGTCACCAATTTGTATATGGATTGCTAGTGCTTTTTCGTGATATTCTTTGGCTTTCGCATATTCAGCAAGAGATTGACATGCAGTTCCCAGGCTTCCGTAATCTGATGCTTCTCCTTCTCTGTCGCCAATTTGTAAATGGATCGCAAGGGCTTTCCCGAGATACTTTTTACCTGTGACATATTCACCAAGAGATTGAAAAGATCCTCCAAGGTCTCCATGAACATCTGCTTCTCCTTTCCTGTCACCAAGCTGTGTCCAGATGGCAAGTGTTCTGTGAAAAAATTCTACAGCTTTGACATATTCATCAAGATGATTAAACACAACGCCAAGGTTTCTGTATTCTGTGGCTTCCCCTCTTTTGTCACCAATTTCTATTCTGATTGTAAGTGCTTTTTCAAGATATTCTGCAGCTTTGCGATATTCGCCAAGGAATTGAAAAACTGTTCCTAGGTTTCCGTAATCTGCTGCTTCTCCCATTTTGTCACCGACTTCTTTTCTGATCGGAAGTGCTTTCTCGAGACATTCCTTAGCTTTCAAATGTTCACCAAGATAAGAAAAGACAGTTCCTAGGTTCCCATAGTCTGCTGCCTCTCCTTCTCTTTGGCCAGTTTCTATTCTTATCGCAAGCGCTTTCTCGAAATACTCTTTAGCTTTGACATATTGACCAAGAGATCTGTGCACATTTCCCAAGTTTGCGTAACACCCTGCTTCTCCTTTCTTGTCACCAGTTTTTATCATCAGTTTGAGTGCGTTCGCGTACATTTCTTTTGCTTTTAAATGTTTGGATTCCTTTTCGTATAATGTGGCCAGTTTTAAGCTCATAATATATTCACTAGGTCTGTCACCACATACACGAAGTATGCGAAGAAATCTTATGCCGTGCTTTATCGCACTTCTGTCATCATTGATAAGACAGTACCCCCGTATTAGTATGGAATAAATCTTCTTATAAAGATTATTAAATAATGTATCCTCTTCTTCGAGTGTTTTGTTGTCGAGGATCACAAGGCACTCCTTGCATAACTCAATGGCCTTTAGCACACGCGATGTGTTAAGAAGAAAACAGGCAACAAGTGTGCTTATGCAGATGATGAATATTATCTCTGTGTTCATGATAAGGAATTCTGTTGAAATTAGACAAATTGAAAATAATTAGACTGAAGCCTATTAATATCTTCTTGAGCTGATCAAACTTCTGTCAATTCTGACGTTCCATATATTATTGGGTTATAACCGTCTATACTTTTGTTTTTCCATAAAGAATTATTTTGATAAACATGACAGTCTCCTTAGATTTTAAATTTCCCAAATTACCGTACCCATATTTAAAAACCACCAATCAGAAGTTCCAAATTCCACGCTGTTATCTTAAATATGAAGTCACTGACTCGACATCCTAGGATAACATAAACATTTGGGAAAAAAAGCAGGACAAACTTATACTACAGTCATTTCATTTCCAGACTAGGGCGCAGTCAAATTCCTTGTAAAATTTTGTAATACTGTTCGATGCGTTGTAGAACATCACTTTTACAGTCAGACCCCTCTAGTGACAACATGCAAACTCTCTTCACCGGACAAAAAGAAAAAAAAACGAGCGACTTGGAGCAAGTCTATGATCAACCAGGTTTGCCCGGTTTCTCAGGTCTTGCCTCATCAATCTATTTTCAAACTTTCGATGTGTTCCTATCAGTAGGTAGGCTAGCCTGGCTACCGAGATCTTGGTTGTTGCAATCTCGGTAACCGATCTGGAAGTCTTTCCCATAGGAACATTCCAGTCCGGTTATCGGGACGGAAACAAAACGGCTCCGCTTCCGCAAGAAGGCGCATTCACGACATCATGAAGGCGCCCTCATGACGTAAGTGTGCCATTTAACTGCAGCAGTGAAGCTATTAGAGATGGCAAAGTTGCGATAGCCGTGAATGATAAAACTTAATATGAAGACTTTTTTTTGTTTTATTTCTTGAATTTCGTGCCAATACTCTTCTCGCGCATTTTTTCGGACTTAACCCTTATGAACAGAAAACAAGCTTACTTGTTTTCAAGACAATCTTTTTCTCTCTAATCACGTTACCTCTTACACGATTATGTTCTGACCTTATCGGAAAAAAAAAATTCGTGTCGCTGTCCCTCGTTTCTTAGTCTCACGTCCATCTCTTTCCTAAGTTCTGTTTGCTGTAATGGTTGATCACATTTCCCTCTCCAAGACAATTATAAAACTTCCTCGTGACAAACTCGAGATACTAATTAAAGTCAAAATGCATTTGTACTCACCGCTATTGTTGTGTAACAGCAATTACATCAAAAGCAACACGCGTCATTAACAGGGGCTTTTCCTATAAAATATGAAATAAAATATTGCCTAGTGTCACGTGCATGTCTAGTCGGAGAAAACATCAGGTTACACTTTTGGACGCGATAAATCATTGCCACTAATTTCATTGCACCAGAGGTACGAGGCATTTTCATCGATGTTTCGAACAAGAAAAGCCAATTTAGCAAAATGATTGCCGACGACATGAAGAATAAATAGCACGCAATGCATGCAGAAGCGATGACGTTCCACAAGGGGTCCTACATAATTTTGAAGAAATTTGTCATTAACATAAATAAAAGTAGCTGACACCTTGTGTTATCTAACTGCAGCTTACATTTTTTAAACATAAGAAGCAGTATTAGTGATTGTATATATAGCAAAGTTAGAATCTGATCATAAGTTATTAATTCACTGAGGATGCCAATCATTCATTTTTTTCGTACATTCGCTCAATTGAATAGCATTAATATTTTAGTTTACATTTTTACTTTTTTTTAATATCCCTTTGTTGTCTCAACAAAGAATGCGTTATACTGTGGTGTGACATCTGATAACCGACATACGATACGCGCAAGCAAGCTTTTAAGCTGCAAGTGAGGTCAAACGGTCTTTTGCTCACAGCGGCCTTTATTATTATAAGAATTAGAAATTTCTGTCTACTAAATCTAATAGATCCCATCATACAAAATTATTCTCTTTCCTTTATACATTGTAGTGTTCCATTCTAACTGCACGGGAGTATTTTGCCTTTGTGTTCTACGCGGAGATTTCTTGTTAAGTTAAATTTGATTTCTGTTCGATTGCCCTAACAGAATACAAGAACCCGTCGTGCGATGGCAATTAGCGATTTCTGACGTCATAGCTTAAAAATGGCTTCTCTCCGTCGGCAATAACTACGAGAACGGGACAAGAGATTTTCCTCTTCATTCCAGAAGTGCAAAGAAAACAGCAACAAGAGTGGGGGAGCAGAAAATAGTGCAAGGTTTACAAAGAGTTGACAGAAGTGTACGGCTATGGTGATGGGCGTCGTTTTTTTAATGTGGGCAATCCGAATTATCTCTAGCGTTCTGCACCAAACATACTTATAACAGATTTCTAGGTAAAAAAAAAACGTGCCCTACGATTAAGATTCTGACGGTGGGTTAATCAATTGGCGCTATTGAAGGGAATTTAGTAAAATACAGACAACCGTTTATACAATGACATTCTATCCTATTATGCGTCAAAAAGGCCATTTAGAATTCGATTGGGGTGAGGCTAAATGGTGCGGCGGATGGGTGGTGGGTAGTTCGTCGTGGGTCGTTGCAAGTTCTCCCACGATGAAAAGAAACATTCTCATTGATTAGTTTTTCTATTAAATAAAAACATATTTTTCTTACATGTTTGGAACAACTCGTTCGCTTTTTTTTCCTTCGTGTCTGCCAGGCAGTTTTATGAAATGCGCCTGAAAATTGCAAGCATGTGCAGCATATGCTTTGCCTTGGCGTGCATGTAACTTGCTGAGAATTTTTATATCAGCAACGTTCTCTGATAAATAAAAACTTATTGAAGAATTTTAGCTTGTTCGTTCTCCACTCCGTGTTAAGTAAATGACCACGTTCATTTTTTTAATGTTTATTCAGGAAACTCGCGATATAATAAATACTTCTACAATTTAAAACGACTCACAGCTTTTCGTGGGTTTTTCAAGTTAAAAAGATGAACGAATTGCTATCAATTTATTTGCTTTAAACCCAAAGAGAACTGGCCTAGGGTTACACCCTAACGTTTAAGTCTTGTTTTTTAAACGTGGGGGATTTCTTTCGAACACCTCATAGAATTTTTGTTTTCCTGTGTGTTTAATTTTTGTTGATTTCATGAAACAAAACAAAAAATGCGTTTCTTTGTCACCTACCAGTGTTCGAATTACTAGCGTGAGAACGCGCGAGCATTATTGGCTAAAAATAGCTGAAATGTACACTTTTGCCGAAAGCCTTTGCAGTAGAAGTTTGATCATGACGGATACACATTACTGTAAGATGAAAACATTTATATTATTGTTGACGTATATTCTGTTAACAACTAAATTCGCGTTGATATTCCAAGAAACCCAGGAGAGATACTTTGCTCTTTGATTAAAATGTTTTCATTACATACAACTGAAGTAAAGAAACTGATCGGCTCATCAGCCACACTGAAGAAGGTTAACCTTGTCGATACAATCGATTGGAATTTGTTCTTGTTTGTTCGAGATTTCTTAATCTTGTTGTGAACAAGACAGACGGTAATGTCACCGTAACACCTCGGCAAAAGGTCTTTGAACGAGTGAATATAAATTGCCTTATAACGCATCACACATTTAGAGGCAATTTTTAAATTCAGAGATAGCTGGTAACTCGGCGTATACACCAGAAATCCACCTCGGCGAAAACCACTGTTGCGATATGACAGCAATTAAATAATGCATATAACGTGTCAATTTCGGAACCACGACACGTGACGTATTTACCACGACACATGACGTATACCCACAACCCACGACGAATCACCCAAGACGTATTACCCACGACGTATTACCCACAATCCATGACGTATTACCCACAACCCAAGTCGAATAACCCACAACCAAAAACGAATTACCCACAACCCAAGACAAATTTCCCACAACCCAAGATCCACAACCCAAGACGAATTACGCACAACCCAAGACGAATTACAAACCTAAACAATGCGAAAATATTTCTACTTCATATTTTTACAAATAGGAGTCGTAAAAGCCGATTTTAGAAAGCTTAAATATTAACAAAAGCAATAAGTGAAGAAATTTGAATATTCATATGGGCATGCTGTGGTCTCACAAACATAGGATGGCAAGCCTGTACTAATACTGACTGTATGATAATTTAATACAGAATTTAGAAAAGGAATCACAGAAAGTAAAGAAAGGCGCGAAAACCGATCTCAAAAAATGTGTCACGAGAGAGCCCAAAGAACCTTTGATTTTCGTTTAAGCGTGACTTGTCTAATTTCGCGTGACCAGCTCAGTTCTGATTTTTCGCAACCGAACATTCCTAACGCAATGATTTTTTGAACCTTACTACGCCGATTTCCTCACTTTAAACAACTTGAAAGCAAAATTTCGAAATTAAAGAACTTCTCTAAAACACATTGAAGTTATGGAAAGCAACACACGTCTTTACAAATTGAAAATAAACTCCAGCACCCAAGAGAGATTTTCAGACGAAGGTCTTCGTGCTGGCAAGGCGACGAAACAAAATAAATCAAAAATGCATATAATAAAATGCAACCGTTCCAGGGTGTTACAGTTAAAATTAATTTTGACAGAAACTTACCGTGTTTTGTGTCTTGTGTAGTAATCCGAAATGAAACCGAAAGCAACAGGCGGAAATATCGGTGTTATTTCCCGGGTGTTATTTCCCTGCAAAACAAAGACTGTGTTATTAAAAATACAACCATTATATACGAACTAACACGGCTCAAACTCATGGCGTAAATGCCCGAAAAAAATAAATAACACCTATTCCTATCGTCTATAAACGCGTGAAGTGTGTTTAATCCCTTGCTCATTTTAGTTGTTACCGACAAGTCCGTGCAGCGGCCTGTTCCTTGTGAATACAATTCGTTGTCTGTCAACTCTCTATGCCTAGTACAAGACACCAAAGGCCCTGAAGTTACCATTTATATTTATTTGACAAAGTATTTTGCATGGTTTTACGTTTTTTGTATTTTCTTGGTAACAGATACATTTACGAAATGACTAAATCAAACAGCGCTTTAGCTCAAATCCCCACAAATGAAAACAAATGATGCAGTTTGTTCGCGTCACTTTTTAATTTAATATAATTTTCCCTTTTCGAAGCTGGCAAAGCGAAAAATATGGGGCTCATGACAAAGACCACGCTACGGTTAAGTTAAGCTTACCTTGGCGAACTCCGCTTCGTAAAACTGATCTTGATAGAACGAAACAATCAGAGCCTTCTCGACACTCCAAAGAATTAGTCGAAGATTTTATGTCACGCACGAGTACCCATTGCTAGCCTCATCGGAGTGGGGTGGGGGGAATGGTCGAAATGCGTGGACAATGACCGTTCGCAGCTTGGTTTCATAATTCTGTGTTCAAACACTGGAGAACTCTGTTTCCGGATAATTTGCTCTGGAAGCCCATTGGAATGGTCTCGAGTAGATTAAAGGAGCTACGTCACGGAACACGCATCCGCGTCCTTGGCAAGTTTTTTCAAGTTTGTCATTAGTTCGTAACAGAATGAACTTCTGAGAGTGATAAATGATCGTCGCAGTGAGTTTCCAATTTAAGCAATTAGAATAAAGAAGCCTGAAAAAAAATTTAGGGCTTCAACGGGATCCCGTTGAAGCCCTGAATTTTTTTTTTTTTTTCAGGCTTCTTAATTCCAAGGCGAACGCCTTAAACTGATGTTTTCTAATCTCAAGTACCCAGATTCTCTTGTCAACTCCACCATCACCCATTTCGTTAATTCAGTGATGTCACAAGACACACGATCGACGCCTCAAACAGAGAATATCTACCGCATTGTCCTGCCGTTCAAGGACCAGAAATCAGCGGACATAGTAAAGAAACACCTCTCGGACTTGAGTAACAAACTTGACCACAAACTGCAGCCAGTTTTTAGAAGCCGAAAAGTTGGCGATGATCTCAAATTACAGGAGTCAAAACCACCTGTAATAAATCAACAGTGCGTTGTTTATAACTATGTATGTGATCTGTGCGATGCAGAATACGTCGGTTACACCAGCCGTCACCTTTATAAGCGCATTGAGGAACACCGATTTTCAGCCATTGGAAAACACCTTCAAAATGAACACCGAATTGATAAAGTTGGCGACCTGACCAACAATTTTAAGATCTTAAAGAAATGTCAGGGAAAGTTCGATTGCTTAATACACGAAATGTTGTGGATTCGCATGAAGAAACCGAGCCTTAACACTCAGTCGGACTCAATTCGCGCGAAGGTATTTGTTTAGACTTGAACGGACATTGTTCTCATTAATGAACATAAACATTGAACATTTATTTTTATCTTAATTTATTCATTATCACACCTTTATCTTAGTATAAATAACTTTCTTTCGCATATGAATTTTAACTTGAAAATGGTGCCAGGATGTCACCGAAACGTCGTTCATTATTTTCGCTTGTATTTATTGTTAACTGTATTTCTAAATTTAATCTTATAAGAATTCTTAATTCCAATTGCTTAAATTGGAAACTCACTGCGACGATCATTTATCACTCTCATATACATCCGCAGTTCATATATGAATCATTTCATATACATTACATCAGAATGAACTTCTGTTCGTAATCCGTCTTAATCTTTGTCAGTAGAAACCATTCCTATTTATTTTCGGGTTTTTATTACTCCCTTGTAATAATAATAATAATTATAAAAACAATATATAATTATAATAAAAACCTTCCCAAACTCCTTTGCAACTGAAAAATCGTCAATGCCACAATAACTTGGTCAGTTTGAAGTCAGCAGGAGTAGTACGTCGTATAGAAATAACTCTTACCATAAACTACTTCTTGTATAAGTCATAGGACGATGACGTCATTAGTCACGTGACATTGCCCTGAAGTTCGTTTTTGCTCACTGTGACAAAGATATTTTGTTACTGAAAAAGCAGTCATTGCAGTTTGAAGCACATTGGTGTGAGGTATTTCAGACTGCCCGGGTACCGAAAAAAATATAAAAAATTAAGGGGGCTAGGTACAATTTTAAAAAAGTTGGAGTCTGGGTACAAGTGCGTATCTGGCGTTGCATTAAATGTGAGGAAGCAAAAAATTACATGTTGGTAGACATTTATATGTTAAGTACATTTTTATCACTTTTATTGTTATGACGTCATCGGTCACGTGATCAGAACGGACCGCAGTTTTAAATTCGCTTGAAAACTTTACCTGTATCTCTCTCTTAAGATTTTTTTACGCCAAGTTGTAGCTTTTTAAATAGTGTTTTTAAAAATGGCCATTATTACTTTTAAAAAGGACGGCAGTAAAAAATACAACTGAAAAGTTTGTTGGCTTCCTTCTCAACGACAATTTGCGGTAGGAATAAAAGAAAATTTTGCCAAAGGAAGGAGTGTATGCTCTTTATAATAGCGTTGTCAGTTTTTTCTCATTTCAATTGCTCTTCGCGAGGTTGAATGTAATTTCTTCCAGACGAAAAGAGTGGGCCTGGGGAGAAGTTAAATAGCTGCCCCTGCCCCTCCCCCTGCTAGTGGTCACCCCAGCGGATTCCCCGTGGTCCGTATTGTGGGCTCATGAAGAGCATTTTCAAAATGGCGACTATGCGACAAAATTTTGAGTTATAGACATGTATAGAGGACAGTTTTGTCGATGTTTTTCCTTCTTGACGCGATCAAAACGAGTCCCCAAACGTGGGGAAAACCTCCTTTATTTGTATTCCCGATAAAGAAGAATATGGAATGAGTAGAAACGTGCGAAAACGTGGGCAACAGAAACTATAAACAGGGAGCTGAGGTGAGCGTTTCTCATTGAACAATGATTTTTTTAGACTGGTTAAAGCTTATGTCTTCGACGTTTATCATGATTATCAACTTAGCTTACTGGAATTAAAGCCTGGCTAGGCGTAAAAAAATAGATTGTGAGAACAAGGCGATAGTATTAAATGGCAGTCATTTCGTCGAGGCATACAACTGTTATTTATGTTCGTTATCTGAATTTTAAGCTACTTTTTTCCAAATTAATAAGACTCGCATCCTTTCATTATTTATACGTGAGGAAATGTTCCTCAAAAGATTGACCAAGTGGCCATTTTAGGCCGCAAAGAAAAATTACGTCAGGAAAATTTGGCTCGCATGTTTCATGACACATAAGTGCCATACAAGCCAGTAAATAGCATAACCTGAAGCCACCTTTGGGATCATTTTATTAATTCTCATAACCTTTTCTCTCTATTAAGTATTGATATTGTGAGGAGAAATTTGACGTTGGTCACTCTCTCGACTTAAAGTGTTTAACGTCCTCTGTTTAAATCAGATTTTGAATTATCAAAACTAATTAATGTATGTTAGGATTTATCATTTAAGTGCTTGCCTCTCAAATTATTGTACAAATTATAGTACTGCTTAGGCTAACCAGGGAGCTTTTTAGGCTAACCAATGTGCTATTTGTATATAGTGGAATGGCTCTCGTGACTTTTTTTACTCATATTGAAATTAGCAAGCAATAGCTGTAAATTTGATTTACCTAAATGAACTCCAGCTAAGTTTTTGTTGGCAACTTGCTCTACAAGGAATACCAAACATAGATTTCAGTGATGTAATGCTTTGAAATGAACAGATTACAAAAATTCAGTTTTAGGGTCCAAAACATTTTTAAAGATTATTAAAATATGACATTTTTCTGCAATAAGTAATGCTTCTAAGTAATGCTTCTAAAAGCCGTCGAGTTATGCAAGGAGTGCTTGATTACACTCAACAACAAAGCATTTGAAGACAAAGACACACTAACAAAAACGATTTACAAAGATGTATATCAGACAATGTCAAGGGATTACTTTCTTATCAACAACTACACAGGGGCATTACAATACGCCAGAAAACTTCTGGCCATACACCGCGAATTAGGAGAAAGATTTGAAGAAAGTCAGCTAAGCATAGTAATAGCAAAATGGTGTTACCGTCAAAGTAAATTTGTAGAAGCGAAGGAACTGTATCAGAGAGCGCTTTCAATAACTGTAGAAATTCATGACAAAAAAAGAGAAGCCTCATGTTGCGTAAACCTTGGAGCTGTGCTGATAGCCCTGGAAGAATATGTCAAGGCGAAAGAATATCTTGAGAAAGCACTTCCGGTCATTAAAGAACTTGGTGACAGAAATGGAGAGGCCTCGTGTTACGTTAACCTAGGAGCTGTGTTTGAATCCATCGGTGAATATGTCAAGGCGAAATAATATCTCGACAAAGCACTTCCGCTCATGAAAGAGCTTGGTGACAGAAAAGGAGAAGTCTTATGTTACGTTAACCTAGGAAATGTGTTTGAATCCATCGGTGAATATGTCATGGCGAAAGAATATCTCGAAAAAGCACTTCCGGTTATGAAAGAACTTGGTGACAGAAATGGAGTGGCCAAGTGTTACATTAACCTAGGAACTGTGTTTAATTCCATCGGCGAATATGTCAAGGCGAAAGAATATCTCGAAAAAGCACTTCCGGTTATGAAAGAACTCGGTGACAGAAATGGAGTGGCCAAGTGTTACATTAACCTAGGAACTGTGTTTGAATCCATCGGCGAATATGTTAAGGCAAAAGAATGTCTTGAGAAAGCACTTCCGGTCATGAAAGAACTAGGTGACAGAAATGGAGAGGCAAAGTGTTACGGGATCCTAGGAAATGTGTTTGAGTCCATCGGCGAATTTGTCAAGGCGAAAGAATATCTCGAAAAAGCACTTCCGCTCATGAAAGAACTTGGTGATAGAAATGGAGAGGCATCGTGTTACGCTGACCTAGGAACTATGTTTATATCCACCGGCGAATATGTCAAGGCGAAAGAATATCTCGAAAAAGCACTTCCGCTCATGAAAGAGTTTGGTGATAGAAATGGAGTGGCATCGTGTTACGTTAGCCTAGGAACTGTGTTCAGATCCACCGGCGAATATGTCAAGGCAGAAGAATATCTCGACAAAGCACTTCCGCTCATGAAAGAGCTTGGTGACAGAAAAGGAGAAGTCTTATGTTACGTTTAAATTGGAACTGTGTTTGAATCCATCGGCGAATATGTCAAGGCGAAAGAATATCTCGCAAAAGCACTTCCGCTCATAAAAGAGCTTGGTGACAGAAATGGAGAGGCATCGTGTTACGTTAACCTAGGAACTGTGTTTAAATCCCTTGAAGAATATGTCAAGGCGAAAGAATATCTCGAAAAAGCACTTCCGCTCAAGAAAGAGCTTGGTGACAGAAATGGAGAGGCATCGTGTTACGTTAACCTAGAAACTGTGTTTAAATCCCTTGACGAATATTTCAAGGCGAAAGAATATCTCGTAAAAGCACTTCCGCTCATGAAAGAGCTTGGTGATAAAAATGGAGAGGTCAAGTGTTACCTTTGCCTAGGAACTGTGTTTGAATCCATCGGCGAATATGTCAAGGCGAAAGAATACCTCGAAAAAGCACTTGCGCTCATAAAAGAGCTTGGTGATAGAAAAGGAGAGGCATCGTGTTATGTTAACCTAGGAGATGTGTTCAGATCCACCGGCGAATATGTCAAGGTAGAAGAATATCTCGAAAAAGCACTTTCGCTCATGAGAGAGCTTGGAGACAGAAAAGGAGAGGCATCGTGCTGCGATAACCTAGGAACTGTGTTTCAATTCCTTGGGGTTATCCTAGGGCATATGTTTGGGTCCCTCGGCGATTATGCCAAGGCGGAAGAATACTGATTAAATATAGCACTGAAGATCAAGAGAAATATTGGTGACAGAAATGGATTTGCCTTGTGTTACGTAAACCTAGGGCAGCTGTCTGTATCCCTTGGTAAATATTCGATGGCTAACAAATACCTTAAGATAGCACTTGCGATGACTAAACAAATGGGAGACAGAAAAATGGAGGCAACGTGTTTTTCAATTTATGGAAAACTGTTTAAATCTCTTGGCGATTATTCTAAAAGTAAGGAACATATTGAGAAATCACTTGTAATCAATAAAGAAATTGGTCACAAAGAAGGCGAAACATGGGACTACATACTTCTGGGATCACTGTTCCGTTGCCAGGCTGAATATGTTAAGGCCGAAGAATATCTTAGAAAGGGAATTGCATTAAGAGAAGAGTCTGGATTCGCTGAAGGACATTTGAGATCACTTTGCTATCTCGCATATGTTAAGCTTGACGAAGGGAAGGCACAGGAAGGTATAACGTATCTTATTCCCGCTATTCAAAAAGCAGAGTATTTACGACGTTTTCTTGGAGACGATGATCAGTTTAAGATATTGTATACAAACAAGAACGTTTCTCCTTACTGGTTACTCAGTTATCTGTTCTGTGCCACTGGAAAGTTCAAAGAAGCTCTTTCTGTTTCAGAACTCGGGCGGGCCAGAGCCCTGGCAGATCTAATGTCAGCTCAGTACTGTGTGGAGAATCAAATATCAGCTGAACCTCAAACGTGGGCTTCCGTTGAAAGGATCGTGAAGATAGAAAGTAGCTGTACTTGTCTCTACATGTCTTATTTCCCACAGCTGGTATTTTTGTGGATTCTCAAACCCAGCGGGGTATTGCATTTCCGAAAGATAAATGCAAGCAATGTTCAAGAAAGACTAACTATAACCAACCTGGATTAGTTCTTTGCTAAAGGAAGCTTCAGAAGTTTTGGCATTTTACCTGGGGAACATTGCGAAGATCGATCTTTAAACGAAATTCAAATCAAACATCAATCATACGAGGAAGATAGCCATTGGGCGCTGCGAAAGAATAATCAAGAAAACATTTTTGGACCAAAACAGGATCTACCTCTGTGTTACAAAATGATCATCGCTCCTGTGGCTGACTTACTTGATTAGCCTGAGGTCATCATTGTTCCTGATCGTTCCTTGTGTAGTGTTCCATTTGCCGCATTGCCTGGTGAGAAGGGGAAATGTTTTGCAGAAACATTCAGGGTTCGTGTTGTTCCTTCTTTATCGACCCTCAAGCTCATTCAGGACAGTCCAGCAGATTACCACAGCCAGACGGGCGCACTGATAGTGGGGAACCAGGATGTTGGTCGGGTGCGTCTCAATGGACTTCTAAAGGACATACCGCCATTTCCCTGTGCAGAACGTGAGGCAATCATGGTTGGAGAAATGCTAGGTGTTAAGCCTCTGTTAGGAAAGGAAGCAACTAAGCAGGCAGTACTTCAGAAGATACCTTCAATAAGTCTGATACATTTCGCTTCACACGGTGATGCAGAAAGAGGTGAAATTCTTCTCACCCCCTCTGGAACTTCTATGGAAATACCGCGAGAAGATGACTACTTACTAACAATGGCTGAAGTTTCACAAATTCAGCTGCGGGCTAAACTGGTAGTACTAAGCTGTTGTCACAGTGCGCATGGACAGATTCGAGCTGAGGGAGTTGTTGGAATCGCTCGAGCATTCTTAGGATCCGGTGCACGCTCAGTGTTGGTGTCACTGTGGGCTCTAGACGACAATGCAACAGAGCTGTTCATGAGACGTTTCTACGAGCACCTTGTTCGTGGGGAAAGTGCCAGTGAATGTCTTCACCAGGCAATGAAGTGGATGAGAGACAACGGCTATCCTGACGTGAACCACTGGGCACCGTTTGTGCTGATTGGAGATAACGTGGCGTTTGATTTTAAAAATAAATGTAAGTATCGACAACGTATAATATATATAATTTTTATATATAATATATTTTATATACCATATTATGTGGTTAATTGCCAAGGTTACAGTTTACGCGGGTAATTTGACAGGTTATACTGAAGACGGTGCATATGACGTCAGCAAGGCGATCACGTTAGGTCAACTCTTATGCACAAGACCTATGTCCGAGTAATCTATGACTCACAGAGTAACTAAACCAACTGTTTGGGATTGTTGATCAATTGGTTCATCTAATAAATATATATATTAAACAGTTCATTCTTAGCTTTTAAAAGTAAATGACCTTGTTATATTATTTTTTTCCTGCAGGAAAGAAAGACTTTTTCTGTACAGAGCTAAAGCGAGAAGTAAAACACAACATGGACTGATAACCTGGACTGATAATTTTTGTGTAGGATAGTTTCAATGAATGAAACAAGTGTAGGTTAATATTTTTTTCGTGCGCCCTTGGCCTGAAAAAGCCCGTGATAGCAATGTTGTCAGGAATAGTCTTTGCGCAACATTTCTCCACAATGCATCAGTCATGTAGTTACAAGTGTGTGTATGGCTTTTTCTAGAACAATCGCATCCATTTTACGTTTAGTCCAAGTTGGGTTAAAAACCGGTTAAATTTGTAGATACGATAGAAAATTGAGAAATAAAGTAGGAGCCCAAAAAGCTGTTCTGTATCCGTGGAACGCAGAACGCACCTAAAAACGACTGGACACTATATTCCGTCGAGTTAGCATGTAAAACAGTTTTCCTGTTGGGAATATCAGAAGATGACGCTTAAGATAATTTTAAAGCAATAACTTAGGAATTATGGCGTAAACATTTTTTTCTCACTTATCAAGTCTTCCTAACAAATTTGTGAATAGGACCAGCATGTTACCGTTTAATTTTTTATCGGTGTAACAGGAAGACTTTGATTCTTAGCTACACTTATGATAGGAAATATTAGTTTTGAGTAGGATGGGTGCGGAAGTTCACCCGCTTCACTAGTTACAATATTAACATATTTATTTATTATGAGGTGAAAATTAAACTCGTGTACTATTCAGAAATTTCACTTTTAAGCCTTCTGTAAAAACGGATGAGCCTTATCAGTTCAAATTTGTACTGTTTTGCATTCCTAGCATCAAGTACCATAAGGAAAGATAAGTCATGTACGTTAAGTTTTCAAGTTTATTGATCATAAGTTGTTTGAGATTGTTATAAGAAGAAATTGTTTTTGTACAGATGGAAACTTGATCTTTTTCTATTTAAAGGAGACATTCGCCAAAAAAAGTTTATAAAAAGATATGTTATTCACCAAAATTTCATCTTTCAACGAGCGCTAAAATCTCTACAATCCTAAATCTCTAAAATCCTTCTCTGAAGTAGTCCAAAACTCGAGAACTGGACACCGCCATTTTGGGGATGGTAATGTATGCGTGACGTCAAAGAGCTCAGCCTGAAGTTTGGCAGAAAAATTTAAATACTCGAAACTCCTTGTTTTTATGGAGCTCTGTTTGAGCAAAATAGAGCTGTACAAACAGGCATTTTGACAAGGAAATATACTACAAAGAAACAAGGAGTTTCGAGTATTGAAATTTTCCCGCCAAAGTTCAGGCTGAGCTCTTTGACGTCACGCATACATTACCTGCGTTCGGTTCTCGAGTTTGGGCTACTTCAGTAAAGGATTTCGTAGGGATTTAGCACTTGTTGGAAGCTGAAACTCTGGTGAATAACATATCTTTATATAAACTTTTCATTGGCGTAAAGGAAAAATATGGCCATTTGTGAGTGAACTTCCCCTTTCACAGCGATCAGCATGTAACTTCTCCTCAAAATTTTAATACAAAGTCAAACATGGAGTCGAGGTAACAAGAATCTTGACGCTCCTCACCATGGAGACTTAATAGTTGACAGATCATACGCACCTAGTGGAATAAGAAGTGTATTGAGATCACTGAGGGGAATTTATATGCTGATAACATGGTTTGAGAATCTTATTTATGAGCGCTTCAGATGTTGCTGTTTGCATTTTTTAAAAAGAAATAAAATTAAAAATTGCAGGGCTTCAAGTGGCCTCTTGCGAAAATCTAGGGCTAAATAAAGGGTCTTTTTCTTAAAAAAAAAATAAAGGGCTAAATAGGGATTGTTTTAAAAAAAAATAGGGCAATAAAGGGATTTCTAAAAAGTACTTTCAACATGTTTAGAACAAAAAATACTTTTAATTGCGTTATTACCAGTTTGTAAATTACTTGACACAGGAAATTACTGCCCTTATTGAAGCCTTCCAAGTCGGGGAGGGGGGTTGGTGGTGGTGGAGGGGGGGGGGGGGTCCCCTAACGCCTGGTTTTCACTAGCGACGCAAGCACAAGCGCAAGCATAACAGCTCTTATTTCACCATGACAACGGCTTCAACTCAAGCAAAAGCACAAGCGCATTGCATTTTGATGCTTGTGCTTGTGCTTGCGGCAAGCACCAGCACAATGAACATAAATTGTCCTTTTTGCGTGATTGCGCTTATACTTGCGCTTGTGCTTGCGTCGCTAGTGAAAACCAGGCTTAACCAATAGCTGTAAATTTTGCTGTCATTTTTTTGGAAAAGATCGTTATGATTGCTTTCCTTTCCATCACTCTAAGTTTTTTGCTGCATCGATCTTAGCAGTTTGTGTGTGGTTTAGTCATTGTGCTAGATGTTCATCAAAGCTGTGCCTTGCTTGGTGGATCTGGGAAATTTTTAGAATCTGAGCACTCAGAGATGCCATCTGCTGCAGTCTGGATCACTTTGAATCCATGCCATTTTTTATCTGTCATTAATTCACCAGCCGCTTTTTTTAACTATTGGGAAATACACAACTTTCCAATGTCACTGTTATTTTTTATTCTTTAACGTGTTGGTGTCGCATTTCAGTGCCGTAATCATGTTGCTTGTGGGTGTAATTCCTGTGTCGCTTGTCGCTTTTGCCCCTTGGAAGGCTTCCTCGTTACAACCACCATCGCAAGGTTGGTCATAACCTAAGCAACCTTTTTCTGGCTTATTTTAAATGATTTTTGCCATTATATTTCGCGCAGAGCATATCACGAAAGAGATGGTCGTGAAGCTGCTTCATTGCCATCTCTTTCATGACACGCTCTGCGTGAAATATAAGACATGGCTGACTAGGTTTGTTTGGAAGTGTACATGCATCAAAGGTCAAATTGGAATCTGGAGTTGTTGTTTTTGTGGTGGGAGTAAAACCATAGAAAAATGCAAATAACATTTCACTTCATCATACAACTTTCATAATTTTTCTGACATTGAAAATGGCAGATGTCGCGGATTTCAAAGTGTAGCAGACTGAGGTCCTTTAAATTATAGGGATTATGGGACATTTGTAAACTATAGGGAATTATAGTTCACCACTAAATTTTCTTCGATTCCGATTGGTTTAAATTGAACACGTGACGCGATAGTGCCCGTCCGCCGGAGGGCACTATCAGCCCATAGTGCCCTCCCGTGAAAAATGCCCGGATCGATAGTGCCCGCCCGTGACTGTTTTTTGTAAACAAGCTGCCTGCAGACAAAAAAACCCAACCAAATTCACTGCATTTAGTGGGTTTCTTGTCTGGTTTTGTTTCGTTTGTTAAATTTCGGCTTTCAATTGAGTTTTTTATCCTGAAAAGTAAAAATAATTTACGATGCTCGTTTTTGTATGTGCGCGCGGAAGAAAATTTAGTGGTGAACAATAAAAACAATAGAGTGTTTCTCTCTCGGAACTATCGGTCTGATAGTTGCCCCTTGGAAATTTGATGTTCTTAAAACTAGCATATTTGCCCTCGAAGCTTCGCTTCTCGGGCTAATATTTGTTTTAAGAACATCAAATTTCCGCGGGGCAACTATCAGCCGATAGTTCCTCGACAGAAACACTCTATTGTTAAAATATAGAAGGAGTGAAAAAATATAGGAAATATAGGGACACTTGAAGCCCTGAAATTGAGCCATTATGAAAGCCATCTTGAGTCCGTCGATATTGTTTCCCTGTGTAGTACTTGTGGATTGTGTCTTGAAATAGACCGGTACATAGTACGAAGCTAATTTTTGGTTTTCCTTAACCCGGTATAATTTTTCGCCAGGAAACATTTAATCGCGATGTGCACTAAAATGATTTTGATTACGCAAAGCAAGGCATCATGTACGGATCAACAAACCAATGTCGGGAATTTTGACGTCTAGGGTATGGTTAGCCTGCGTTGCAGACGAACAAAACCCCGGTTATATCCGTCTGCGAATTAGAGCACAAAAGCTTGTTCCGGCCCCCCGCGTGTTACCAGGGATTTCTATAATTACCTCTGATTGGCTCTTCGATGGGGCCGTTCTTTCGTGCGCCGTGATTGGTCGAATGGATCTCGTAACACCATTTGGAACAAGCGGAACAAGTTTTTGTGCTCTAATTCGCAGACGGATATAACCGGGGTTTTGTTCGTCTGCAACGCAGGCTAGGGTATGGTGGGAGCTAAAAAAACGCATGTCTCAGTTCAAACAGTTTAGTTACGCCAACAGTACTAACGATTTCCAGACAGCATTGAAATTCTCATATTCATCAATAAAAATACAACAAATTACATTAGGAAGTCACTTTATTACATGGCTAGGTCCAAGAACGGACAGGATAAGTCAAATCCTGGGCTGTTTTGTTTTTATGAGCGGGAAAGTTCACCACAGATCGATTAGCAGTGCTCCTTCAGGGAACTGTGATGCTAAGAATAACTAAATTACAGGAGCTTCAAGTGACATTTGTTTTTTGTCAAGAAAAAATCTCAGTTCTTATGTCCAAAAGCAGATTTCTGGCCTTTATTGGGCGATTTCCCACCTCTTATATTACTGTTAAAAATATAAATCGGTAATTTGTTATTCGCTTAATATTATTCTCTTTTTGATACATTGTTTAGTTATTTGTTCTTTCTCGCTAATAATTTTTATTGAAAAGCTTTAGAGTATACCTCTAAAGAAGAAAGCGACTTGGAAGATAAAATCGCAGTTATTTTGCTGGAACAACAACGACAAAAACATTTTTTTACAAGAATTGTACTATTTCCCTTCGTGTTCCAAACACTTTTGAAGTGCTTGTCATTATTGGTTTCACCCTGTACTTTCATCATCATGATGTAAATGCCGAGCAGTCTTCATGGTGCGGTCTCCATTGACAGCAATATGTCTCGAACCATTTCATTTTTTCTCTTCTTCTCCAATACACCGTCCTACAAAATAGATATGCCGACCTTGTAAATAAATAACAAAAATATCAGGAAAAAATGCTAAAAAAAGAAAATTAAAAGTACATAACACTGAAACTTTAGGCAGCTGCTATAATCATTTGACATGCTTAAATAACTGAGGTACATCCTGTTGTGAGGAACGTATCTGCTTTTCAAGTAGTAATGAAAACAGCTCGCCAACGTTTATGTTCGTAAGTATATACCACTGGACAATGGTCGATTGTTGACTCGCGTACAGACTGGGCAGAGGGGTGGGGGGGGGGGGAGGGGATGGGTGGGGTTGGGAAAGAGAACATATTGCATACCTTCCACAAGACAACAAGGCCATCACATCCACATGAAGCAAAACCCTCCTCACCAAGATTTACTGCCATCTTGAAAACAAAATGAAGAAAAAGTCAATGTTTTAACGTCATTGTGTTTGGGCAAGGAGCTGTGTCTAGCTAGTGTGGCCTTAATTCAGGTGAACGCACTAGTACCAATTGGATGGTAGGGTTTGGTACAAAACGCACGTACACAATAGTGTTTGGGAATACTTAATTTGGGGTAATAGGTGATCTAACTATTATTGTAGAGCATCCTAGATTTACCAGTCATTTTGGTTAATCTTAGCAAAATAAGGTTTAAGTGCAGCATTCGGCGTAACTGACCCTGTAACCTAATTATTATGAACGGTTTTAATTTTCTTATTTCTAAATGTTTAACCTCTTACGTCCATAAGATTTCAAATTAACTTTGCTTTACTTACATTAATAGCACCAGTGTGGGCAAGACACTCCCCGAGAAGAGCTGGAATCATTGGTGCTTTTGAAGATTGAATTTCTGAAATACTGAAAAAATAAGAAAATATAAGACAAGACGAAAGAGACGAGAAGATATGAGAACGGGTAAACATAGGCTTTATATTTACCTTTTACCAAGAAATCTTTCAACTTGCAAAGTGAAGGGTTTTAACTCAGACCCATCACCTGTTGAGAGAATACAGTTTACAAAGAGTCGTAAACCTTAAGACAAAATTAAAAAGACTGGCTGAAAGTAGACGAATCTCTGCCGAAACAGCAATCGTGTTTAATACAAAATAATGTTTGGTCATTTCTTCCCCAGTTATGACAGTAAAATCAGTGAGTGGGTTGGTGGGAGAAAAGGGGAAAAGTGTTTTTCTTGACATTATTTGGCAAGTGCTCGTGCATAGCATACGTATTTTAAAAGCTCTGTCTCTGCAATTTGTAAGTTTTCTTTTTTAGATTAATTGTTGATTGCGTTAAGTGCATACCTTTACGTGTATTATTATCATTCCTCGCAAAAATTATTGGTAATTTCACATTCTATTTTTCAGCATTTTACGGGAAAAGTATCACATTTCAATGTACATACAGTTGCTGTACTGTTGACACTTAATTGTGATTCGCTTTAACACAAAATGCATAAAGCCATTTGTTGAACACATAAATAGTGTACATGTAGAACTAATCAGTTGTTTGGTAAAAGAATGTTTAAATGAAATCTGAGCAGGTGTTATTGTACTAGCAGTGTCGATTAAAAATATAATTCAGTTATGTCACAAGACAACTGCACTCAAAACACGACTGAGTTCCAGGTGGTTGCTGAGCTGCCTACCATTTAACTAGTTCAAAGTTTTAAGAGTAAATCACTTACAGACTAAAAGAGGATTTGGAGAACCCCAAATTCTAACAGAGCCATCTTCAGAGCAAGTGGCCAGGATGTAACTATGAAAAGAAACAGAGAAAATAATTTGTTTATTCATTTAAAAAAAAACTGTATTGCATTGGATGACACGACTTTGACATTAATACCATTACAATACTCATTAAGTGAACAAAATGGAAGGAAACTTGGACTCGCAGGACTTCTTAGATTATATAGACAGTTCTAACCAAACACGTGTACATGTAATTCAATTTTCAATGAAGTATTATTAATAATAACTGCAACATATAAGTGAAATGTCTATATAGGAGGCGTCATGTTATGAGATTCTGCGCATTTTGTTCAATAATGATCTTTACAGGTGGAATAGCAATAATGAAACATACAATCAGCCCTGAAGGATTTTCCTTTTAACCCTCTGTAAATAATTATTGTTTCTATGTGCGTGTCAAGTCTAATAGTGAAGTGTCTTGGCAGCAAAGCCTAGTTTTAAGGCAAACAACAGACGTAGGAACAAACAAACAAACAAACAGCAAACAAAAAATCTCACCCATCACATAGTAGAACAGAATGAATTATTTTCCCATGATGTGCATTTGTGACTTTGGCAAGGCAGTTTCCTATAACAGTAAGGAACATCACCAACTGACATAATTATTTTATACAATGCAACAACAACAGCAATGGCTAGCGTGTACTAGAACAACTGGAACAACTACAGTTACAAATCCACTGGTGTCAAGACCGTTGGGGGGGGGGGGGAAGTAAACACCGGAAGGTTGTGTAACTGTTGCAGTTAATTTTTGATCTCAGTTAATTTTTTTATTTTTAACGAGCTAGTGTTTTCTTTAACTAGTTGATTTTTTATATACTAGGTAAATAATAGGGTTAGAGTATGGGTTGGAGTCATATATTTGAAAAATATTGGTTCACCCAACATTTCCTACGTGGCAAAGTGGATAAGGGGCTGGACAGCAAATCCAGAGGTTGAGAGTTCAAATCCAGTGTAGGTTAGTTAAAAGGAAAAAGAAAAAAAAAAGATAGTAGTTAGGGGAGGGGGATAATAGCAGATGTATAAGAAGAGGGTTAGTAAGGTTGATGGATAGTTAAAATAAAATAAAAAATTAGTTGAGATCAAAACATTAACTGCAACATAACCATTGCAAAGTCTAATTTCTACTTTTGGGAGTAACATGTAATATTCATTTTAGAAATTTTTGTGTAGTGAATGACTGTGAACAGATCGTGCTAAACAAGTGGGCAGTTATAAAAACACAGCTTAACAACTGAAATTCAAGAATTGTACCTTTTTTTATAAATTTTTACAATCGTTGGTCGGAACATTTTTTTTCTTTCAGAAACTTCATAGGCTTAAAACCAATCAGCAACATCATTAAAATTTTAATCTAGCTCTCTGCATGTGTTATGCCAGCCTATGTCATGCTACAGTAATTATATATTGCACACAGTGTACTGAGAAAAATAGAAGAAACAAAATAAATTAATAATTAATTACACCAAAGAGTTCACAAGCATGCCCGCGTTTAATTTATCTATTGTTCTTTGGTTGGATAATGACTACATGAAAGAATGTAAATTAATTTAATAAGTGGTCACACTTTTGGGTCTCCTTGCCATAAAACATACCAATAAGCAATTAATTACTTTCAATATGAGGATGTACCTGACATTACATCAAACAGGAAAAATCCATGACCAATTGAAGCAAAAATATATCTCTGTAGGCGGAATAAAACAGTTAAATAGCTTATAATTAATGAGGTACTGCTAACCAACTGTTTTTGTTGTTGTTCCCTGTCAAGCATTTTGCACCGTTTTATTAGCCACTAGACGTTAACCTGAATTGATGCCGGCTTGTAACCAAACAAGCAACACATCTGCACATTACTGCTGGGTATTGAGAAATTACCGGTCAACTATAGCTCTCTCCTCTGTAGAGGCCTCTTTATTTTTTTCGTACGGGCTGGGAAATGGGGAGAAATTAAGACAGTTTAAAAGTAAGTGCACAGAGCCTGGTTAGAGAGAAATGAAAGCATGCGGGGGGCTCTGCAACTTTTTTGCCCATTCCCTTTTTTTAAATTTTTGTGTTTTTTTTTGGCATTTTCCCCTCAACTGAAGGAACCTCTGGAGAGGAGAGAGTGACTGTAGTGAACGAGAGAGACCCTGGGAACGAGGTTGCACTATTTATAACTGGTTACTTCACAGAAAGAAGTTTATACATTAATTACATATTTAATATCATACCTGATCGACAGTAAACACATGCTGTGTACTAGCAGGAGAAGTGTGATTTGGCCCTTCATAGTTCTTTACAAAGTTAAACTGACGCGTGTAAAGTAAGCTATGAGAGCTCCAAAGAACAATGGCTCCATCTAACGATGCAGAAGCGAACATACTGTCTAGAGTAGAGAGAAATAAAAATTACTTTGTTATACATGTACACCATAACTAAAGCATTTAATTGTGCTTGACTGGTCAAGGTTGCTTGCTAGCTATAGCTCATAGCTTGGAAACTAAGGGGAGGTTAGTCAGGACAACACAAAGTAATTATACTTAGCACAATCAGCATGATGACAGATTACAAGAGTTACTGCCCTGGGAAGTTATCACCATCAGACTACTGAGTTCAGAAACCATTTGCTATTCCAGTCTCTAATTGGGCACAAAATTTGTTATTTGAAAACGCTCTTACAGATTTTTCTAAAATTTCGTCAATAGTTAGTCAATCTACTAAACTTTAACATATCAAAAAATAAACACCAAGTGTCAGTCTAGATTTCGAGAAAATCAAGCTTGTTTGAGAACAAAAGAAAACGTCAATCGTTGCTATGGTAACCGTTGTGACTAAGTGACGGGTAAAAAATTAAAATTTGGTCACATTTGATCATTATGGTGTATTTTGGTAAAAATCGAACATTGGCTTCCTAGGTAATTTTAATTTTCAAAACAACCACCCTTAGTCTAAAAAAACTACATCGAGCCTCCTTAATGCCCATTGGTTGTTAAGTTTGCCACTTGGAAACATGTTTGTGGCCCCTTAATGCGTGCTCCGGACACCTAAAAGGTTCTTCAGTAATTACTTTTAATTATTATTAAATAAACAACTCAGACTAGTTAGACAAACCTGCTACACTGATCAGGCATCTAATAGATGCTCTGTGTGGTGAAAGGTTTTTGAATTCCACTATTTTTAGGTTTTCTGAATCATCTGCAGGTCTCACCACAGAGTACACCACTGTAAAAACAATCAATATTATAAAAAATAATAAAAGTACAGTTATATTATAATTATTTTATTACAAATATAATAGAACTTTATTTTGTTCCTGCTTAAAAGAAACTCAAACTTACCAAGGGACGATTTATTGGAGGCAGCCACTATTCTGTTATTTTTTATTGGCAGCAAAGAATGGATATTGTAAACATATCAGGTTTTGCGCATGCGCGTGAGGACTGGACAGAATCATACACGTGTGCTTGGACTGATCTGTACTCGTTAGATACACTGTTAGATAGAATAAAAGTTAGCTTCAGCACACTTGGAATATCTTTACATGGTGTCAGAAGCGGGATTGTGAAGTAACCAAACATACCATTTAGCTCGATACACTTGAGAAGGTGGAAGAGTGAAGGATTTCCGAACGACACGTGTACGATTGATTCTGACAAGAAGACAACATGGCCGCCAGCGCCTCATTCATTGACAAGGGTCCAACCATGGACTGGAGTACGGATGAAAACCTATACTCACGCTTCAAAATGTGGAAACAACGCTGTGAACTACTCTTTACGGGGCCGATGGCCAAAATTGACGAAGAAATCCAGTGTAAGCACCTTCTTTACTGGGCCGGTGAGCACGGCTTGGAGCTGTTCAACAGCTGGGGCCTCTCGGCAGACGAACAAAAGAAACTCGAAAACTACTGGAATAAATTCGAAAACTACATGAAACCCCACTCAAACGAGTTGATCGCCGCTTGGGAACTTCATAATCTTCGACAAGGTACACTATCGTTGGAAGAATTTATTGCAAAGCTTAGAATCCTTGTCAAAGAAGCAAACTATCCATCGGATCATCATGATCGATTTTTGAGAGACTTCCTTGTACTCGGCATGAATGCAGACCATGTCAGAAAGGAGTGTTTCAAAGAAGGAAATGCTCTAACATTTAGCAAAGCTAGAGAAATGGCAAAAGCAGACGAATCAGCAGACAAGCAGCTTAAGCTAATGAACCCAGTGTCAGCAGTACACCCTGTTAGCTCAACGATGAGAAACCAATTCCCAAGCGACCAGCTGAATCCAGTAGCCGGCGAATCAAAGCAAAACCCAAAAGGCAACAAGTCAGGAAAAGCGCAACTCTGCAGGAATTGTGGTTGGGGTCCTCACTCTCGTGAACAGTGCCCAGCAAGAAATGCAACATGTCATTACTGCCAAAAGGTGGGACACCTTGCTAAGGTATGCATTTCAAAACTTAAAAAGAAGAATGTGCATGAAATTGAAGCTACTAGTAATAACAATGCCCTAGCTGAGTCAGAGCCTACCCAATCATTAGGTGATTATGTGTTCCTGGGCCTAATTGAAGCAACACCTCTGGCCATGAATGTAAATGTTGTATCCTGTAGAGAGAAGGCTCTGCTAGAAGTCTCCTTGGCATTGAAGCCAGAAGGAAAACAAATGAATGCACTTTGTAAGATAGACTCAGGGGCTGAAACAAACATTATACCTAAGTCCCTATACCAGCAACTAAGCCCTGAGACACTAAGCTTACAACAACCTACAGTGAAGTTAACTGCTTATGGTGGAGCCGAGATCCCAAATCTTGGATCTTGCCAAATATATGTGAAGGGTCCTAACAATCCCAACCCCAGAGTCATCCAAGCAGAAGTCGTTGACGTTGATGGTCCTGTCATAATTGGTAACATGTCTGCACAAGATCTAAACCTCCTAAAGCTCAACTGGCCAGTCACAGCCAGCACAAATGCAACTACCCAGAATGTTGTGCAAAGTGAAAAGCCAATGCCCAATGTACATACTGTTAAACTATTTGACATCAGAGGCAAGCAACACCCTTTACCACTGACAAAAGACTATCTGTTGAAAGAATATCAGGATGTCTTTACAGGAATTGGCTGCTTCCCAGGACCCCCATACCATATCGAAACTAACCCTGACGTTCCCCCAGTACAGCATGCCTCAAGGCAGGTTCCAGTGCAACTACAGCAAGCCTACATAGAAGAGCTAGACCAGTTACAAGCAATCCGTGACATGCCTTCCCCGAAGAACCTTACAGAGCTGCAGTGCTTTTTGGGCATGATTAACTACCTGAATAGGTTCTCACCCATTCTAGCCCAAGTGTCAGAACCTGTGCGACAGCTGATGAAAAAAGATGTACCATTCTTGTGGCAACCGGAACACCAAAGGTCATTCCAGAACCTCAAACAAGCAATCACCGAAGTACCAGTCCTAGCCTATTACGACCCCGAAAAGGAAAACCTTATCCAGTCTGATGCGAGTCTTAAAGGCCTTGGATGTGTCTTGATGCAAGAAGGAAAACCAGTATGCTATGCCAGTCGATCGTTAACTGAAACTGAGTCTCGATACAGTAACATAGAGCGAAAGTTACTTGCTGCCTGTTGGTCGCTTGAAAAGCTTAACCATTACGTGTTTGGTAAGAAGGTGGTCATTGAAACCGACCACAAGCCACTCGAAAGTATCTGGAAGAAGAGCATATCAAGCGCTTCACCGCGTCTTCAGAGGCTCCTACTTAAAATGTCCAAATACAACGTGGAGATCAGGTACATTCAAGAAAAAAGCAACGTGATAGCAGATGCCCTTTCCAGGATTAGCCACATGGAGCCCCCTGTAGCAGACAACGAAGTCCCCGTGGTGGAACTGGACACGATATCTCGAACACTGCCAGCCAGCCCTGCCAAACTAGATGAAATACGAGAGTGCACTGATCAAGATGTTGTACTCAGTCACTTAAAAGATGTCGTGCATCATGGATGGCCAGAATATCCAAATGAATGCCCACAAGACCTGAAAGAGTTCTGGAACTTCAGAGAGGACCTGAGTGTTGAAAATGGCCTCATTCTTAAGGGACACAAACTCGTAATTCCCAGTAAGCTACGCCCACAGATGTTACAAATCATACACCAAGGACTTATGGGAACGGAGAAATGTCTCCTGAGATCAAGGGAAAGCCTGTTTTGGCCAGGCATATCAAGAGACATTAAAGAGATGACAGAGAACTGTCCGACATGCGCACAGTTTTCCAAACAGCAACCAAAAGAAGCATTGCATCCACACAATGTACCCAGTTATCCATGGCAGAAGCTTGGATGTGATCTGTTCGACTATCGAGGTGCCGAATACTTAATAGTCGCAGACTATTACAGCAAATACCCCATAATTAGAAAGTTGAGCTCCACGACATCTGCTGCAATAATCAACCACCTCAAATCAATCTTTGCAGAACACGGCATACCAGAAACCCTGGTATCTGACAATGGCCCTCAATACAGCAGCAGGGAATTTGCAGCGTTCTGTGACCAATGGGGTATCAATCACATTACTAGCTCACCAGTGTATCCAAAGAGCAATGGATTTATCGAAAGGATGGTACAAACCGTAAAGAACCTTCTAAGGAAGTCCGAGGCTGCAGGGCAAGACCCATATCTTGCACTCTTATCATACCGGGCCACGCCTGTTGACAGCAACTTACCATCACCAGCCAAGTTGCTGAACAATAGAGAATATTGCACACAACTACCCAGCAGTGGACGACTCCAACGGTCACAAACAAAAGAATGCCACCAAGATCAGCTGCAGCACCGCCAAGATGTTCAGAAACTGCAGCATGATGGCAAGTCCACTCGTGAGCTACAAAAGCTAGTACCAGGCCAACCGGTATCGGTGTTTCAACCAAACACCAAGACCTGGACTCCCGCGCAAGTGAAAGAGGAAACGAACCACCCAAGATCCTACATTGTAGAGACAAACAGTGGTTCTGAACTAAGGCGCAACAGAATACAGCTAAAACCGTCAGGCCGAGTACCAGCAAGCTTTGAAGGGCAACTGCTCTCTAACCAAGACAACTCAAAACAGTCCAGTGCACCTACATCTACATCCCACCCAGTCCCGTCACCAGGATTACCACAGACACCCCAGAAACCAGCTACAGCTGCTGAGGGAAGTCCCGACCAGCATTTGACAACCAGAAGTGGTCGCGTTGTAAAGAAGCCATTAAGGCTAGACCTTTAAACTTTGTTAACCAGAACAACTCAGCTTAGCCGTCTGAGAACTTTGTTACGTTGGGTTTTAGTTTGAACAATACTTGTGTTGTTTAGGTTCGAATTTATAGGCCAAGTTAGTTTCTTTCACCCGGCAAAGTTTTCAGGGTGGAGATGTAAACATATCAGGTTTTGCGCATGCGCGTGAGGACTGGACAGAATCATACACGTGTGCTTGGACTGATCTGTACTCGTTAGATACACTGTTAGATAGAATAAAAGTTAGCTTCAGCACACTTGGAATATCTTTACAGATATCAGCTGAAATTGAAGACGAATTAATAATCAAATAAGCAGGGGAGCAGGGAGCAGGGATGGCGCAGTGGTGAGAGCGCTCGCCTCCCACCAATGTGGCCCGGGTTCGATTCCCGGACCCGGCGTCATATTATGTGGGTTGAGTTTGTTGTTGGTTCTCGTCCTTGCTCCGAGGGTTTTTCTCCGGGTTCTCCGGTTTTCCTCCCTCCACAAAAATCAACACCTCTAAATTCCAATTCGATCGGGAATCCGAGGGCCACAGGTTTGTCAGTTGAAAGACTGTTATGTGCAACCCTCGTAAAACAAAGTTGATTTATTTATTCTCAATTCACTCACTTTACCAGTATCCTGATAATAAACTCATTAGTATCAGGAACGAATACAAAATCTTTTTGGATTGCTCTGCTTAAAGCTACTACTAACAATAACAGTAACATGTAAAACACATTTAAAACAGCATTTTGGTTTTTAACAGTTAGAAAAAAATGCAGACTAAACTTCAGAAATCAATCTTAAACAATTATACACATACAGTGTTCACTATTTCTTGCCATTTTGTCAAGCATCTCTCCTTTCTCGTTCCAAACACACAGGTCCTGACCACCAGAGAAGAAAATCTTGTGCTCTTTCATGTTAACCAAACACTGTATGACAAACAAAAACACAAACAAAACAACAAATAAATAAACAAACACAAAAATAAATCAATCAAACAAACAAATAAAAGACATAATGATTAAGTATTTTACTCCACGGTACATAACTAGTCAAGAATCATAGTGCCATTCGTAGCTGGACGTCCTGTGACCAACCTCTAAATAAAGATAAAATGTCAGAAATGGAAATTGGCAGTCTGGGTTCATGCTCTGGCCAGGGTCACTGCATGTTGCCGTTGTGCAAGACAAATTTTACTCACACATGCAGTGCCTTTTTACGACTGAATTTATTCAGGAGTTTAGTAGCTGGCCCAATGGCACTCATTAAATATTTGGTCGGTCGGTCCATCATCTGTAAACTTCTCATTGCAACTCCGCCGACCAGCAGATATACTATATTTGTCACTAAACTGCTGTATTTAATACCTCTATTCAACGGCCACCTCAGTCTATTAAGCGGCCGCGGCCATATTTTTGCTGTTGCAAGTGTATTATTTATATGGTTTTGTACCTAAATTAAGCGGGTAGCAAATTATCTTTCCAAGCGAAATGGTGACAAATAAATAAATTGTCCGTCAAATATCTTGAGCTAAATTTTTTCACATTCTAACTGTTAATGCAAAAAGGCATAAGAAACTTATCAACGATGTTTTGCATATTTTTTTGTACATATCAACCCGAACATAGTCTGATCTGTACATTTCAACCACGTGCCCTCTGTGTAAGAGCTAGAACTATGCATGGGCTGGAAATGCACTTGATGATTTGTTACAATGAATTTTGGATTTATCTTCCATCATATATGTTCACTTTTTAAAAGCATTTTGCTATATAAAGTCAATAAAAACATGTTTACTGCCATTGCTATCCAATTTTTATTGTACCTCTATTAAGCGGCCAACTTCTATTAAGCGGCCACTTTTCAAAGTCCCGAGGGTGGCCACTTAATAGAGGTTGGACTGTATATCAATTGGTTTCATCAAACTTAATGCTGGGCTTTAAACTCTGCGATTGATTAGCATCCCATCCAGGGGATAGTAGTAAGATTAATAAAAATACTCCCATAATCACTTAAATTATGCTGCAGAAACCAAGATTATGCTCAGCAAGGTAGGTTACATTGTCTCAATGCAGTCCATACGTAAAATTTTATATTAAATTAATTTCAATTACGTATAGTGTATTAATTTTATTATCAATAAAAGAACTGTCTAATTATGATAAAAGTGCATGCAGACCTTCACAGAGCCTCCATGTTCTGTGATTGTGTGAAGACATTGACCATCATCCACATCCCAAACCTTTTAAAAACCACCACAAAAACAGAGAGGGTTAAGGAAAGAAAAGGGCGTAAGATCTGATCTTGACCACTTGTAAACTAATTTAAATAACATTTAGTACAGTACGTCAGGTAGCTTCATGTAACTGTAATTTGTAAGACATTTTTACTGATATCTTGATTTCATTTGGAATTGGTGCGACATAAAATAAAGCACTTGCAAAATCAATGTGCCCTGCTGAAACACCTACATAGAGCTACAAATTTGCCAAACACAGAAACTGCAAGGAATTGATGCAAGGATACTAATATGGTTCTGTCTGAGGATCCAGTCAGCAGGAGAGTGGTGGCTATGTCTTCATTCTGATATTCCTGTCTCTGGTGCAATAGAAGCATGCATTTAATGGGTCGCGAGTGACCTCTGAGAACACTTAGACGTTTTCCAGTCTGTAAAAAGAAAAATTGAATGAATAGTTAAAGCTGTACATTCTTTAGTTACCTTTGTGAGATTCTGTTCGCTGAAGCCAAGAAAGTATTACAGTGACTGAACATCATAATGATATGGGAAAATTTCATTTGTATTTACTATCAACACACTTAATTAATATACACAACTACAAAAACTAGTTTTGAGGTCTTCTGACGAAACTAGTTTTTGTAGTCGTGTATATTAATTAAGTGTGTTGATAGTAAATGCAAATGAGATTTTCCCATATCATTATGATATTCTTTTGTTAATAATTGGTCAATTTCAAAGGTTCTTGCACAAAATAAAATGATCCGTAGAGGAAAAACTTTTTCCAGGGGCGGATCAAGGGGGAGGTTGTAGGGGTTGTGCATCCCCCCTGAGATGATCGACCTGCCGCTTGATATTCCTTTTTGCCAGTAAAATTTGTTTTTGCCACCAGACAGTTGTACCATTCCTTAGTAGTGTACCCCATCCTAAAAAAATCCTGGATCCATCCCTGCTCCCTCATCTGAATGTAATTTATATATGTAATAATTGAAGGGTTTGGTGCAAACAGGGTGGTAGCAATTTTATAATAGTTTATAATAGTTTTTGCATTTGAGTTAGCTGAGAAACATGAGGGGAAGACAAGTTTGGAAGGATGAAAATGTCAGCAGAACACCAGCCACAGGCGTGTGTCAACAACTTTTCTGACTTGAGATATCTCCCATACTTTCACAAGTTTCTATAACTTGATAGAAAATGGATAAAATTGTGCTTGTTATGTGTTTCTATCAATTAAAGAAGCACAGCTCTTGGCACCCCCCTTAGTGTGTCACTAAAATGCAAAACAAATAGTAAAGTAGAGTGGAAACCTTGGTATCCCAAATGATTGCAAGATTGTCATCAGATGCTGATGCAAACCTAAGGATTAATAAATAGTCATCAGTTTAGCATCCGTTAAGTAAAAAAAAATTAATTTTCAAAAAGTTTCCAAAGATTTGCAGAGCGACAACAATAATATAAACCAATAAACCTCGCCTTACGAATAAGGAAGAAATCAATCAACCGTGTAAACACAATGCTCACTGGCGAAAGTTTTTATTAATTATCACATATCAATGAGAGCAGTAAAACAATTATTGTTTTAATCGAGTAAACTTATTGTTTTTTTAAAAGATTGTTGGAGTGAGGGCCCTTACCAAACTGGGTGATATGGGACATATATGGACCGTGTATGGGTCTGATATGGGATAATGTATGGCCCATATATGGGTTTGATATGGTTTTGATATGGCACATAACCTTCCATATCAAACCCATATTTTGCACATATTGCCTCTCTATTGTCTTAACTATGGGAAAGATACGTATTTCGTAAAAATCCATACTATTCCCATATGTGGAAATGATATGGGCTATGGGAATGGTATGGGAGCTTTAATCAATGGTACACGAAGAAAAATGATATGGGAATTGTATGGGAGCTTCAAACAGTCCCATACCAATCCCATATCTATGGGAAAGATACGTATTTCGTCAAAATCCATTCTATTCCCATATATGGGAAAGGTATGGGGCAACAGGCCCATATCAATCCCATATGCCTGTAATAATTGTTCCATTAGCTATGGAAAAGGTATGGAATTTTTATAATGGAAACAATGGATTATGTGAACAACCCATGTATCTATGTAGAAGAAAATCACCATTTCGCATTTAAACTTTAAATACCTTTATTGCAAATCATGCATTCTTACTTTTTTCACATGCAATTTAAAAGTTTTTGAATAAGTGATTCTTTAACATTAATGTGTTACATAATGATGTCAGCTCAACGTTGGTTGCGGTAAATTAAAAGTTAAATTTTTTAAATGGACAACTTAAAAGTTGATTCTGAAGTGTCATAACATTTAAAACTGCACAAGGCTTGTTCACGTCTTACTGTAGCTTATATTAAAAACGATAGGCGAGAGTCTCTGTTTTCAATAATGTCTTGTTGGTATTGTAATGTCTTATCAAAGCTGTATGACTTCTTTATCGAGACACTAGCTTTTGTATTAAATCACTGTTCATTGCACCCTGGCAGCTGCATGCAGGTATTTGTGTCCTTGGTTGATGTCTGGCCTCCACACATTTCATATTAATCTTCCTGACAACCTGGCTGGCTGAGTAAGCCATCTTTGGTGAACTTTGAACACACTTTACCTAAAAGCAGAACCAAGAAAAAAATATTATTGTCGGTCTCATTTGGGTTACCGATAATTTAATAAAATAGTATGGCTGTGTGTTCAAACTCAGAAAACTGTTTGAGCACTTACCAAGGTAGCATTACTTTTGTTTGCCACCATTTAGATAGCACAGCAAACTGAAAGAGTACTCTTACCGTTGCTTTCATCTAAGCATGAACACTTTTTGCCCAAAAATGATCTACGTGTGATTGGATACTAAACATGGCATGATTTGTCATCAAAGGTTGAAGTTTAGCAGACCCTAATGGCAACTTTTGGACTCAAGTTTCAGCATAAACATTGAGAACGGACAAAACTTTACACAAAAAGTGATTCAAGTGAACCTTCAAATGCATATTAACATAGCTCATGCAGGATCAAGAAGTCTCTATATCCAATCCTTTCACCATTTCAAAACCGGAATGTGTTGAACTTTGGGTGCGAAAGTTGCTGTTACGGTCTGCCAAACTACAACATTTGATGACAAATCATGTCACGTTCATCATACCCAATAATATCATGTTTCAGCAGTGAGTGTTGAGGCGTAGATGCAAGTGACGGTATTAATTGATATCACATTGGAACTTAGTAATTTCACACACGGTTACAGACAATGTTAGATTGGGACATTCCATTTCTTATCCTAACCCAACCCCCCCCCCCCTCCCCCTCTATTGAAGGCAACCTCCATCCCAAAGGGTGTCGGAATATTTTTTCAAAGTAGCCAAAGCTTCAAAGACACCAACAGCAAAAACTGCGGTGTCTGATTTGTGCCCTCCATAGGGAGTGTTTGGAGGAAAAAATGGGTTGTCTAGGCATCATTATTAAAAATTTCAAATATTTTAATAAACGAAATTGTTATTTTTTGAGAAAAATGACTCATGAATGTCTGTGATAAAATAAAAATGTGGAAACTTTTACTGACCTTCTAATGTGAAGTGTGATGTACATGCATGTAGTTCATCTTCATGCAGGACCCTCAAATCATCTTCATACCTCACATACTACCAAGTCTCTGTTAAACAAACCAAGTCGATCTATTTAGAAATAGCTCGTTAAGTTAACTCAGGTCAACTCAGTGATAAGAACTTGCATGTGTATAGAAACAACATTGAGTTTGATCTGAATGAAATTCGTGCGAACTTTTACTCGTTTATCAGTCAAAAGTACTTTTCACTATGCCTTAGATTTAGCAATTAACTTTACAACGTAAAATTTGCCAACATAGAGGAGACAGTTTATAAAAACGCGGGTCTAGAAAATGACACTTCAAGCTTTAGGACACAGACTTGCACACAAATCAACCTGAGAAATGTCACTACTTACCTTCTCTTAGAAGAGCTGGGGCATTTCTTTTTCGTGAGGTACGACCAGCCATCGTTTCTGTCACTAACTTTGGTGTTGAAAACACGAAATCATCGCGGAATTTTTCCCCAAAAGTGGCTAAAACACTCAAAAAAACAGCGAAGATCACGATGGAATGGAGAAAGCGACAAAAATTCGAAAAGGACGCGTTCTTTTCTGTCACTTCGTAATTGGTTAAAAGTGACCACGTGTTCCAATGTAGCTGCGTGCGCATTGTTCGTAATCTCGCTCCCATGCTCTCACGGTCGCGCTCACGTGGGATCGGTAATCAACCAAAATGGCGGATTCATTGGCGATGAGTAGATCGTAGAAAAAGAGGACGCTACAAAGAACACATGCAGTATTCGAACCCGTATAAATTCCAGGCAGCAAGACTACAAAACGTACTCTAGGTAAACGATGTCTACGTGATTTTCATCGATTGCAAACTCCAGAATGATGTGATAACAAATTTGAGTTCAAAGATGATGTCTTGTTCGACGACCCATGCAGCTACATGAAGGTGTTCCAGCGAGTGCTGCAGTCAGCTAGTTTACCTGAAAGTTGTAATGACAACAATGAACAATTCTGCAACAATAACGACAAAGTTTTCAACGCGTACGGATTGTGGAGAGTTTATAGCCGAAAGACAAAACGATAACACGAGTGACGCGACGACAAGCTTTCAGATTTCACCGATCATGACAGTAAGCTATGTAATGTAAGCTTGTTATGTAATTTATTAAAGATGACGATGCTTCTTCAGACATTTTCATGCAGTGTTAAGTATAATTGTGAATCAGACACTGAACCTTTTCCAGAAGAGTGTGAAACAGAGAACGGTATTTATTTCGGTGCTCCTATCACAACCACTTCGAGCATATGTATAATCTCCCCAGACCTTAGCAAGCACAAGAGCTAGAATTTTTTGAAGCAAAGCAGTGAAGGTTAGAGTTAAATTTTTCGTTTTCCAAAGGACCTTCAACATCTGTTGGCTGGTAAAAAGATACAGAACATGATTTTCAAGCGCTGTCAAGCAACCCTTCAAGTTTATTTTTTGCCTAAGTGGCCATTTGGCCACTGACTGCTCAAGTTTGTTCGCTGTGAAAATTTAAGTTGCTAAATAAGCAAACACTTTCAATTCTCCTTCTCAATTTTAGTCACCAGGCTGGCAAGTTCGTTTCCAATTTAGTCGCCAGCTCCAAAATTGTTGTCGCCATGGCGACTATATAGTCTTAACTTGGAGGGTTGTCAAGGTGTGCTCTTATAACCCTTGCAAAAGCAAACCAAATATCTCCTTGTAATCCTTAGCAGAGCACGAAGATTGGTTTTGAAATGACAGCTGCGAAAGGAGATTTGAAAAGTCAAACTTAAACTTTCAGCCAACTTGACTGGTCACATTTCCTCAAAACATTTATATTGCTGTGCAAGGCAAATCATTAAAGAGGCCCCGTCGGTGTAATTTCCGACAAGCAACACGGCCCAAAAAGTAGCGACAACACATAAAATAAAATCGCGACAAACGACGACCCTTATAGAAAAAAATTAAATTCCGACAAGGACAGGCAATTTTTCTTCAATTTAGTTTCCGACAGCGACATGAAGAGCTATAAAACAGCGACACGGAACATTTCAAAATTCAGACAAGCAACACAAGGATCCTCCTGGCAGGGCCTCATTAAAATATTGAACAATTAAAACAGATGGGGATTACGGTATTGAATTTCAAAGTTGTGATATGTTTATTCATTGTAGAAGCTGGTTGTTATGTTTGAGAATATTTGATTGGTAAATAAAATCCACTTGGCAATAATTTAATTATCATTTAGCATGGCAATGGCATTTTGACAGACATGTTTCCACAAATTTTAAATTTTTTAATTGCTTTCAATTAAAATAAACTTTATTGCAATTAATTGCACCTTTTTAGTTTTTTTGCACCATTTTGTTGCTTTTGAGTACTTTTCAGTAATTTTGGGTGGTTTTCTGACATTTTGGAAAAATTTTAAAATCCAAGATGGCGGATCCAGGATGGCGGTGGCCGTTTTGACATCATGATGTAATATTATTGACACACAATGTGGTGTCATCATTTCACGGGACATACTGGGGTATATCAGAAGATAGATTTTCGAACATCCACCCCCACTCCCGGTCCTGTTAGCAGTTGATATGGGATACCCATATATCCCATAGTTTTTCTGTGCAACATAATAATCCCATATCACTGCCATAGAGAGAGAAAACAAGAATTTAATAACAGCTGATATGGAATAAGTATGGGTAACATATTCCCATAGTTTTTCCATACAGCATGATTATCCCATATCACTTCCATACTAAAGGAAAGTGAACATAGATTACCTGATGATATGGGATTCCTATGGGTAACCTATTCCCATAGCAAAACCATACAAAGCTTCCCTTTGGTTTAAAAACCCATACTCTTCCCATACCTTGAAATTTTACAAAAATGGGCCCCATATCAGTTCCATATAATGGTCTAACCATCCCATATCTATTCCATGTATGGGCCAGATATGGGCCATAATTTGCCATATCAAACCCATACTTTTACTTTGGTAAGGGGGGGGTGAGCTGAAGCCCCTAGAGAGAACTTCTTGTTTCGGGACAGATGCGGGAAATCCAGAGCAGGAAAGATGGGCTCATCTTGCCCCCTCGGATAGCCAATCAGAACACAGGATTCATCCTTCATCCTGCCCACACACGGTTTCAGCCATAATTATAATAATAATGAAAATTTACTGACTTGAACATATATTTTGGGGTGTTTATAATTGATTGTATATTAATTTATTTATTTTGACATGGCCCTATTCTCTCAGAGGAAAGCTAGGATAAAAGCAAGCATTTATTTGACATCGATCTAAGGTATTTACCTCCTGTCATCAATGATGGTTAACAGATGTACAATGTCTGTGTGTGAGGAGAGAAGTCTCAGCTCTGTAAATGGATTTCTTGGTTGATCATCTTCAATTTCCAGTACAGTGTCTTCCTACAGACAGCAAGGCAAGCTATAATCAGGGACTGTAGGGGAGGGGGATGGAAGGGGGTTCAAGAGTCTTACATTCTTAGTAAAACAACAAGGAACTGGACATCCCCCCTCCCCCGCCAATTTTATGCGAGCAAACTTCTGGGTGTGTGGGAAGCACTTGGCTGGTTGCCTCATGTGTGTTTATAAAAATTCCTGCATGCTTCTATAACTCAACAATGCACTTGGGTGCATTTTTTATTTCAATCTTTACTAAAATCAGGAAATGGACATCAAATTGGAAGGGATACTCGACCCACTATTATTTCTGATACCTATCTTCCAATTTTTACCATGTGATGTGTTTTGTCCAAATTATGAAAGTTGGTGGGTGGGTTGCAAGACATATATATATGGCCCAGCCGGTCGATCTTCAATTTACCCCTCACCCATCAAAACAGTCCTCAACTTAGTGGGTTAGGATTCTAGTATGCCATTATGTACACTGTGTATGTGTATGCATAGACTACATGCTACAAAACAGCAGTTGTTTTTCAGTTTTGCATTTGTTCATTTTGGAGGACGCTTCAAAATTATTAATTCACATATCATTTATCAGATTGTAATGCCATTTGTCACTCATTAACAGGTAGTAACGAAAACGAAGACCCCGAAAACGAAGACCTAAGACCTAAGACCCGTACGAAAACTAAGACCCATACGAAAACTAAGACCCATACGAAAACTAAGACCCGTACGAAAACTAAGACCCGTACGAAAACTAAGACCCGTACGAAAACTAAGACCCGTACGAAAACTAAGACCCATACGAAAACTAAGACCCGTACGAAAACTAAGACCCGTACGAAAACTAAGACCCGTACGAAAACTAAGACCCATACGAAAACTAAGACCTATACGAAAACTAAGACCCGTACGAAAACTAAGACCTAAGACCCATACGAAAACTAAGACCCATACGAAAACGAAGACCCGTACGAAAACGAAGACCCGTATATATGAAAACGAAGACCCGGCCAAAACCAGCGTTACCCAGAGTTGCGTGACATTAATAATAATGACAGAATAATATTGAAGCAGACTGAGCGTACTAAGAACGTACTACTGATCAAAGTCTAGACTTGATCGAAAACTAAAACCTGATCGAAAACGGTTGCTTCTGCGTCACAGAAGAGACAGCCAAAGTCCCCCAGCAGTAATGCACCGTATCGAAATCTTCTCGCGCACAATACTTGCTTAAATAAACTTCGCTACCCGATTATTATTTCTCGCTTTACATCCGCGTAGAAGGGTGCGGAGAGAAAAAATTAATACAGGTGTCAAAATGTACTAACGGGAAACTGTGCCGATCTATCACCTCTTCACATCTGCTGAGCGGCAGTCTTTCGACTCTACTTAACCTAGCTAAAATCGCCTCCTTATAATACAACTGACAGAGCATAGTGCCCTTTCTAAACATCTTTGAGGCGTCAAAATAAATTGGACGACCAAATCCAATTTTACCGAACGGCTTACTTTGTACAAATTTATGTCACGAAATAGGAGTCTGTGTAGGCCTGTCATCTGTTTTTTGCTTAGTAAATAAAGTTTTTGTTAGTGCTTCTTATGTGTAGTCATATCAATAGTGACCTTTCATTCATTTGCCGGGGCCGACAGGCGTACTTGCTAAGATGTTTTAATTTTACTCATGTAGCGCGTAGCGAGGCGTACTCACTTCAAAATGTAGGATTTCAATGAAACTTGATCGATACGTTCTCAGTACTCGTCTGCTTCAATATTATACTAATTCGTAGAGTACAAACATCGCGCAAAACGAGTACAAATGTCACACGATATTTGACCATATTTGTACTTGTCTCATTTCCCCGACCAAAAGATTAAAAACCTTGGCAAGTCATGTGTGACCTAGGCTCCCGCAGTGCTATCAGAAGGAACAGCATCTTTTCATTCCGTTTACGTGTTGAAGTAACTGTAACGTTCCATTTGTCGAAAAATTCTCACCGAAAACTCCATGTAAATGTAAAGCGCTCATTGATTTTCGATTTCAGTAGTACGTTCTCAGTACGCTCAGTCTGCTTCAATATTATTGTCACTATTATTAAGGTCACGCAACTCTGGGTAACGCTGGTTTTTGCCGGGTATTCGTTTTCGTATATACGGGTCTTCGTTTTCGTACGGGTCTTCGTTTTCGTATGGGTTTTAGTTTTCGTACGGGTCTTAGTTTTCGTACGGGTCTTAGTTTTCGTACGGGTCTTAGTTTTCGTACGGGTCTTAGTTTTGGTATGGGTCTTAGTTTTCGTATGGGTCTTAGTTTTCGTACGGGTCTTCGTTTTCGTATGGGTTTTAGTTTTCGTACGGGTCTTAGTTTTCGTACGGGTCTTAGTTTTCGTATGGGTCTTAGTTTTCGTACGGGTCTTAGTTTTCGTACGGGTCTTAGTTTTCGTACGGGTCTTAGTTTTCGTACGGGTCTTAGTTTTCGTATGGGTCTTAGGTCTTAGGTCTTCGTTTTCGGGGTCTTCGTTTTCGTTACTACCCTCATTAACACTGTGTAATAGCTATATGATCTCATTGCATGTTCAGCACATGATTTACATATAGTACCCTCAGTAGGCGAACAGAAATCAATACTGAAATAGTTCAATGGAACGTGTTCTTTGTTTGTTTGTACAATTTCCTTTCCCATCCCTCCCACCCATATGGTGGGCAGAGAGCTTTATTTCTTTAGGGTTTTTATCGGTTTTTGTACTACTGTGAAATAAAACTCTCTTTATGCCAAACAAATGATGTGTTCTATTTTGTCAGTTGTCAGTTCGGATAGAATGATATCTAGGGGGAATTCGCAAAAAAATTAACCTTATGACTGTTTTTACAAAACCAGATCAAGTCTTGAAACTTATTCTAAAGCAAACCAGGCGAGCAAGTGAAAGGATTACAGGCTACACTCAGCTATGAAATACGCAAGTTTATAAAAATATACCCAATACAGACAAATGGGCCTACAGATACTGCAGATCATAGTTGGTGCAGATCGAATTGCAGTCACTGATTTTGCAGACACTGATTAGCGCTGATTAGCATCTAAAAGTCTTTCCCCAATTAATAGCGGTACCTTTTGTTTTCCTCTGTTGTCCGGTCGTCTGCGGAACAAAATTTTTTACTGCTATTCATCGAGCCACTATCAGCACAAATTGTTGAAGGTTGTTTGAGCAACTCTGTTTTTGCAAAACAACTGACGAGATCCGCCATGTTGAATTTTATCAGGGGTTAATTTCCGAGAGGGAATGGAAATAAGTCAATAAACTGAGGGGGGTGCATCCTCGGAGACCCAGGGGCAGTTAGTGGGGGCGGGGAAAAGTCTATACGGGCGAAAAAAAAATATCGGCGAAGAAAAGTCAAGAACGAAAATAATAGCCCCTGCCACAAAACTTTTGTTTTTTTTGTGCCCAATCAGAGAGCAGCAAGACCAGGAGTCGTTTCGTGTGTTCTTACACGGATAGATACACGAAGCCCAGTTGGTCGCCATGTTTTCTGTTCGTCGAAGCTACAGTTGAAAGAGAAACGCTGCAGTCACAGATGTAGAGGAAATCGTTCGGCATATCTGCAAGAAACTTACGCGAAATACGCTGGATCTTCGTAGGTGTCGTACACACACCGATTACGTAACTGATGTCGATATAACTTGGACGTGTTTCGAAATTCGCTTTCTTTGGCTGGACGAACAGTTTCTTTCTCCTGCTTTCTCGCATCACTTGCTGTTACTGAAACTGTGCCAATGCTGAGCAATTTTCTTTATCGCACGGGCCAGGCAGGTATGTCGAGCAACGGACGGCTTCGTGTACGAGAGGAACACAACTTTCTTCAGCTTTCTTTGAGAACAGTGAATTAATTGATGTATTAAAATCGTTTTTTTTTCCCTGACATAAACGTGCAAATGTAAATGCACTTATTTAGGGTGACCCTATTCGGCGGAATGGCGGAATGGCGGAATGACGGAACGGCACGCGGAATGGCGGAATATCCTAAAACACGGAATGACGGAATATCCTAAAACGCGGAATGACGGAATATCCTAAAACGCGGAATGACGGAATATCCTAAAACGCGGAATTGTAAAACATTAAAAAAGAAACAAAAACAGCAACAAAAACAAACAAACAAAGGGAACATTTGAACTACTAACTTTCTCAGACGCGATTATAAAGGATAAGAATGTCGCTAATAATGATTCAGGTTCTTTAACTTGTGGATATTCGTTACGGTGACAGAGAAACCAAGTTGTTTACGAGAGGGGCTAGCAGTTGAAAACCAGTTAACACTTAATATATTCCTTAAAATGACGGGTTCTTTTTTATATCTTCTTAATCGTTCGAGGACGAGAAAAATCAGCTTAAAACAGTATAGGTCCAGTCATCGCACCGTTCAAAAGATCCATTACTTAACCAGGTATTTCGGTTCTCTATATTTGCATGACTCTTGTAACTTTTTTCTCGTCTCTGGGACTGATACCACAAGGAAAGCACTGGTCAGCTCTCGTCCGATCGCCGAAGTTAAGCCCTGTTGGTCGGGGTTAGTACTTGGATGGGTGACCAACCGGAAACCCCTTGTTTTTGGTTTCCTTTTATTATAATTTCTCAGTACGAACTCAATAAATTTCAGGCCCTTTCATTTTCTTTATAACGGCTTCGTTTACGTACCTTGGCTTTGTACGTTTCATCGTCTTGAACGGGGCGAGAACGTCTTCTGTATTAGCGAAATCCTCACTTGATCACTCGATATCCTACCACAAAATCCTGGCTCGAGATCGACGGCCTCGAACGATTAAGAAGATATAAAAAAGAACCCGTCATTTTAAGGAATATATTAAGTGTTAACTGGTTTTCAACTGCTAGCCCCTCTCGTAAACAACTTGGTTTCTCTGTCACCGTAACGAATATCCACAAGTTAAAGAACCTGAATCATTATTAGCGACATTCTTAGCCTTAATAATCGCGTCTGAGAAAGTTAGTAGTCCAAATGTTCCCTTTGTTTGTTTGTTTTTGTTGCTGTTGTTGTTTCTTTTTTAATGTTTTACAATTCCGCGTTTTAGGATATTCCGTCATTCCGCGTTTTAGGATATTCCGTCATTCCGCGTTTTAGGATATTCCGTCATTCCGTGTTTTAGGATATTCCGCCATTCCGCGTGCCGTTCCGTCATTCCGCCATTCCGCCATTCCGCCGAATAGGGTCACCCTAACCTAAAGCTCTTGTTAACTCGGTATAACCTAAATTAAGGAAAGCTAGTTTTTACTCACTGCTTTCCTTTGCTGTGTGAAAAAATCCGAGAACAGGAACGTTTTCTGCAAGACAAAACAAAACTGGAATAAGCACACAACTCTTCCCCATCATTTGAAACCATGTATATAAAATTAACAAACCAAGCGACTTCAGGTAGCCCAAATTGTCGAAACAAGTTCCTCTCAATACCACGTCATTTATCCAAATAAAATATCCATTACAGAAATATTACCGAATGTCTTTTAGTCTGGTACGGCGATTGTCATTTATGAATCGTTGAACATATTTTTTAAGACGGTGGTTAGCGGATATTGTGTAAAGTACTACGATGAATTGCAGCAAGATCGTAACTCTTCTTTGTTTTCTTTTTACTGATTAGTTTAAATTAACCGTTAAACTGAACTATCTTAAGTCAAAACTTGGCTTAGACGCACCATATTTATTATGTATGTACTTACCGTTCCAAATCGCACTGAAATCAAAATCAGTCTGGGTCTACAACAGGAATCTGTCCTTCAAAATGGCCTGAACGACTGTTAGATTTGCTTGGTCTTTTTGTCAGTAACGTAACTAGCTTTCGATTTCGATTGTCATCCTTTGACTTCACTGTATGAAAGCTTTACGCCAACTGTTGTTAACCTTAGCACCGAAACTCTTTGATTCTACTGGGATTTACATTACACTATACAGGTGTCTATTTTTAAGTATTTTGACGTGACTCTTTTGCGCGCCCTTAAGTTTCACTTTTAATATGTTTCAGTTTTCACTCGGAATTTACGTCACTGAAGACAACTCAGCTGCTTCCTGTTTTTTTCACAGTAGTCCATCATGACTCAACACGTTTGTTTTAAATCGGTTTCAATACTTGTTTCATTTTAGTGTTGTTTACCACTCTATCTATAATTATTCTATCTATATATTATTCCACATTGATGACATAATGATTTTTATTGTTTAAAGAAACCGACACGAGGACTGCTCGATAATACCGTTATTATTGCACGATCAAGACAGCCAATAAGACCAATAACTAAAATCAGCCAATCAGAACGCTTTATTGCTGGTATCAGACCACTGGTAAAATTTCTACCGCTCTCTTTCAATCATGACGTCAAGTTGGGCTGTTCACAAGCTGTTCGACACATTTTTTTCTGGCAAATCTTCATATTTCGCACAAATGTTCTCTCCCTTCGAGCAACTTCTTTCTTTTTGAGTAACTTTTTGCATTCTGAGCTATTTCTAAACCGATGATTTCCGAAGATGGACCCAAAAAATGGATACTTGAAGGGGAGTCTCGAGGGTTTTTTTTTCAGGTAAATGACACTACACCTTTATATCCCACCCCCCCCTCCCCCCCCCCCCCCTTCATCGACATTAAATGAACTTTCCCTTACTGGCCGTACTGGATTTTTTTTCTATCATATTTAGTTTTAATTTATATATAGCAAGTTAATTTCCTAAAAATCTGATACACTCAGAACACGCTGAATGCTGCATAGAAACCTTATTGGCTGAAACAGGATGACTGAGAAAGCTAGGACGGGTTACTGAAGCTATGCCCTGCACTAACAGCTAGATCACATATTCACCCCACTAAAGGCCAGACTACGAACGCCCTATACCAGTGTTGCATGCATGAGTTCTGTATCAACACCTATTTATAATTCGTCATATTGTTGTCAATGGAGACCGCACCATGAAGACTGCTCAGCATTTACATCATCATGATGATAGTACAGGGTGAAACGCATAACGACATGCACTTCAATAGTGTTTGGAACACGAAGGTCGAACGAAGGGAAATACAGTGGCCAGGATTCACCGTGTCTCATTTCATTTATTTGTAATATGACTAAGGATGATTCTAAACTAGAATCGAAACACTGTTCATCCGCATTTATTTGTTTTTCACATGTAATTCATGTTCCACATGTTCGTTGCAGGAAACTCCTGTCCACATGCAAGTTCATATGGGATTCGCCCACGCGCTGTTCCCATCTGTGGCTTTGTAGCTCAGCTGGTAGAGCAGTAGTCATGCAACCCGAAGTTCGTGGGTTCGAGTCCCACCTGAGCCACTGAATTTTTTTCAGTGGCCAGGATTCACAGTGTCTCATTTCATTTATTTGTAAGGGAAATACAGTTGAACCTCTCTAATTCGGACAGCGAAGGGACAGCGCAAAATGTCCGTATTAGAGAGGTGTCATATTATAGAGGTCACCACTATAACGTCATTTCTATGACTCCGCTAACAGCATGAAGTGTTCAGTAACTAAAATGAGGCCACATTTGTCTTTTACCTGCATCCAAATTGATTACTGTACAGTATTGAGACAATGTCTATCTGTAGAGTACTACATTGTTTATCTCAGCTACGTGTACAGTGTATTGATGCGAATCACTGTTTTCAAACGAAATGATCTACAACGCAATGCTGCATGTGAAGAAGTAATATTAAACACAATTTTAAAAAGACATCGTCTCTGTCTAAGGTAAATAAAACGTTGTTGTATTTGCAACCACAAATGGAAAATTCTGTAAGACCTGTAACATACATAAAATACCATCACCTGATCACCGGAGTGTCCGTTATAAAGAGGTTATATAATTAAGTTTATATGATTTTGCTCTCTTGGGCGGAGATTAGAGGTTTTTTCTAAAGGAAATATGTGACATCGGAGATTGTCCGTATTAGAGAGGTGTCCGTATTAAAGATGTGTCCGTACGGAGAGGTTCGACTGGTGTACAAATCGTGTAAAATAATTGTTTTGTTGTTATTGTTTCAGCAAATAACTGCGATTTTGTCTTCCAAGTCGCTTACTCGTCTAGAGCAACTCTACAGTTTTTCAATAAAATTATTAATATAATTCAATAAAATGAGAACAATATTAAGCAAATCGAAAAATAGCGCATTTATATTTTTAATAGTAATATTAAGTGGCGGAAAATCGCATGCGTAAAACCGTCGCTTGGCTCTGAAGGATTTGCCAATAAAGGAACAGAATGTTGCCTTTTGACATAAATGTTGATTTTGTTTATTTAACGATCTGCGTTTTACTAGCATCCCATCTAGGGGGGAAGTAAAAATATTTCTAGCCGCTTAATGCTTTCGAAACCGGAATAAGCTCTTGCATTATGGGCCACTTGATTCGAGGCTTTCCTTTTACTATCCACAAGTACTACATAGAAAACTATATTGATGAACTCACGATGACTTTTATAATGGCTCAAATTTTACATTTATTCATTTAAAAAAAAAATGCCAAAGTAACAGTTTTAGTTCTTACAAGGTTTGAGGAGAAATGAAGACTTGTTAACTGTTTTATCAGCATATAAATCCCCCTCAATGATCTCCATACACGTCTTACTCCACCAGGATATGAAAATCTGTCAAGCGAGTCTCCTGGTGATGAGCGTCTAGATTCTTATTACCTCCATGTTTGATTTGTACTAAATTTTTGAGGAGAACTTACATGCTGATCACTGTTAAGCTGAAAAAGATCAAGTTTCCATCTATACAAAAAGTTAACTACATGACTTAGCTTTCCTTATGGTACTTAATGCGCGTGCGAAACTGTACAACTTCAACTAATAAAAGGCTCTTCCATTTTGACAGAAGGCGTAAAACTGAAATAACCTAATACTACACGAGTTTAATATGCGCTTTATAAAATATATAATTATGTTAATATATGTAACTAGTGAAGCGGGTGAACCTCTGCACCCATCCTACTAAGAACTTATATTTCCTATCATAAGTGTTGCTAAGGATCAAAGTCTTTCTGTTACACCGATAACAAATTTGACGGTAACATGCTGGTCCTATTTACAAATTTGATAGGAAGACTTGATAAGTGAAAAAATGTTTACTTAAGTAATTGTTTAAAAATTGTCTTTAGCATCATCTGCTGATACTTTGCTCAATTGGAAAACTGTTTTACATGCTTACTCAACGGGATATAATGTTCAGTTAAGTGCGTTCTGCATTCCACGGAAACGAAACAGCTGTTATCATTTTAAGTAACTCTAAGTTGGTTTCTTACTTTGTTTCTCAATTTTCTATCGTTTGTACAAATTTAGCCATAGCAAGCCTCTGATTGAGTTTTCAATGCGATTGTTCTAGGGCAAGCTCTACGCACTTCTAACTACATGACTAATTTAATGCACTGTGCAAAAATGTAGCGCAAAGAATATTCCTGATTATAACATTAATTGCTATCACAGACTTTTTGAGGCCATGCGTGCGCAAAAAAGAATATTAAGCTACACTTGTTTCATTAATTGAAGCTATCGTAAAAAAAACATTCTCAGTCAAGGTTAACAGGCCATGGCGTGTTTTTCTTCTCACTTCAGTGCTGAGCAGAACAAGTCTTTCTTTCCTGCTAAAAAAAATATATGACAAGATCATTAACCGTAGTCGATCTCATCCCACTTTTACGGCGAAGAGATTTGCTATTGTAAGTTACTACATTTTTAAAGCTAAAAAGGATCTTTTAACATAAAGGTTAAAAATCTTAAATAATTGATCAACAATCAAAATAGTAAGTTACTCTGTCTGTCTTAGATTTCTCGGACATACAGTTGACGTACCGTATTTATTCGAATAAGCGCCGCGGCGCTTATTCAATTTTTCGCGCCTCAAGTGCGGCGCTTTTTCGAGGGTGGCGCTTATTTAAATTTGGACGCCACAAAGAATATAATATTTTGCAGTTATCGAAAATAGCGTCTCCTGATTGTCAGTAGACACTTGCTAAAGAGAGACGTAGCGCTAGCTGTCCTGGCAAACTTCGCGGCCTTCACAACATTTACAGAACTATACGTATTGTAAGAATGTTGGATAGAAAACTAATGGGCGAGCAGTAAAACCATCACTGTGAACTGCAAAGCATCGCTCTTGATGAAAAGAAATATCCAAGTTTGTTTTAGAGTTGCTTTGCAGTGCAATTTTTTAGTTAAGGTATCAATGTACCCCAAAATTGACCATTTTAAAGAAAAATATATTTTGGTATTTTCGGGTAGATCTCATTAAGACCTTTCTATAAAAAAAAGAGCATGAAAAAAGATTGACTCTACACAAAGTTATGAGCGAAAAACTTTTCTTGCCATTAATTATTTGATATTGATAGCTGTCAACAGGTTGTCTAAAGAAGCGCAGCGATCTACCGTTGCGTGGTTATCACAATTCTTTCGAGGAGATGCTTTGGGTGTTTTGCGCTGGCAAAATGCATAGTTTTTCAGACGTGAATGAAGAACAATTTTTCCATTCCTTTCTCATGTTCAAAGAATGCTGCAACAACGGGAAAAGACTAAAGATTTGACAGATGCACTAGTAGATAGAGAGTCAGCGAATTAATTTTCGTCGCTTGAAGCGGTAACGCCACGACCCGGCATCACGACCAGTTGCTCGGCTTACTTTGGGACCTTTACGATGCTTGCGACTCCACGTTTTTGTTGTTTTAGATTTAACATTTCTAAAACTGTTGCACTGAGACGAAAATTGTTATAAAGCGAGCGGTAGAAATAAAATTGTGCAACAGACTGTTTCCGACCAGAAGCAACATTTGACACCGCTTTGAACAAGTTCTATTGTTAAAGTAAAATGAACCTTCATTCTATCGCTCAACGCGTGGTCATTTTCACACGTCTTGTGTAATTAATCTCATAAAAGCGGAAGTACGCCCCAAAATACATTTTCTTTCGTATCTCGTAAACAAATTTTCGAAGAGAGGGGCGCGCATTTTAAGTTCGTTTTCAATGGGGTTTCAACAATTTTCGCTGAAATTTGGCAAGAATGTTGCCCGACAATTGAGCAACAAAACTGTGTCGGCGAATTTTAACTTTTTTCCTCTTTCAAAAGTTATGGCTGTAAGAGCCTCTGTACTTTTGGAAATAACACGCTCTTTTTGGATAACATTAATATTTTTACTTAGAGTTAATATATCTCCGTAATCTACATTTCCTAAGCTTTCAGAAAATATATACCTTGCTGGGGTTTGCGTTAATTACCAGACGGTAAGGCAGCTCCAACGCATGATGGTCATTTGGGGTACACTGATACCTTAAGCGGAATTCCTTGAATAAGCGCCGCATCGAAACTGCGGCGCTTATTTTGGGGCAGCGCTTATTAACTTTTTTGTCCCAAATGCGGGGCTTATTCGAGGGCGGCGCTTATTCAGGAGCGGCGCTTATTCGAGTAAATACGGTAAGCATATGCATGACCCCTTGTTGACGTCGTGTACACCCTCTTAAAGTGTAACCAGTAGGTAAATTGAAACTTCATCCTGGGGAAGTCACGTTTGCCTAGAGTGGTGTAGACACGGCTAAACTCATAAACTTTGTTGCTACTTACATTTATTTTTAAAATCAAAACAGGGAACAGTACTTCCAAATTAAATTTTGCCCTGCAAGGTGCGGCTTATTAGATTTTCTTTTAACTTTGAAGTATGGTTCCCAGCGGAAGTTAGTGATGTAAACTCAACCTGTGTCGCTAATTTCCTGTAGTCTATTAATTAACAGTCGACCATGTACTACATTCATAAACTTACGCATTTTCTAATCAGAAGACACTAAAATAGAATGGAAGTACTTTATTGAGAATTAAGACTCGCTTGCAATTATTTGTTATCTGTCGAGACGAAAAACTAAAAAAAAAATGAGTTTGCAATTTGCTGGAGAAAACTTCCAATCAGTATGTGGAAATTGTGCCAAACGTTTGCACAGTGACGAAAGAAGAACATCCGTATTGACTGTAACTATTTAAACCAGAAGCCAATAACTGCAGCTTTTTGATAGTGCTTTTGTTTCGCATGTTCTGTTTTCTGTTATTCATCTTTTCAGTTCTCTAACACGTTCATTGGGTCGACTTATCATTACCGTTGAAACAAGCACCGCATTAATTCCTTTTAGAGTTCCGTCACACCATTTGTTTTTGTTTCGCCAAATAATCTCTCAAACGCTCGCTCGCACGGCTACTCTCGACCCAGGCATCAAAGTGAGCTATACCGGATATGGTTCAAACATTTTAAATAAACATCAAAATATCAAATGTTTCTTTAACTAAACATGTAAAACTTACTTTTTACTTTCCAAAATCAAAAGTCACGTTATCTCCAATCAGCATAAAAGGAGCCCACTGCCTCACATCAGGATAGCCATTGCCTCTCATCCACTTCATTGCCTCGTGAAGACATTCACTGGCACTTTCCCCACGAACAAGGTGCTCATAGAAACGTCTCATGAACTGCAATGTTGCACCGTCTTCTATGGCCCACAGTGACACCAACACTGAGCGTGCACCCGATCCTAAGAACGCCCGAGCGATTCCAACAACTCCCTCGGTTCTGATCTGCCCACTTCCACTGTGACAACAGCTAAGTACTACAAGTTTGGCTCGGAGTTTTGCTTCAGAAATGTCAGACATTATCAATACGTAGTCTTCTTCTTCTGGAATCCTATTACTAGTGCGATGAGGTGCAAGGGCAATTTCTCCTCTTTCGGCATCTCCATGCGCAGCGAAATGTATCAGACTCACTGAATGTATCCTCTGAAGTACCTCCTGTTTAGTTGCGTGCTCTCCTAACAGAGGTTGAACGTCCAGAAGCTCTCCAATCATCTCTGCTTCTTTTCTTGCATAAGGCAAAGGCGATATGTCACCAGGATATCCCTTGTAAAACACCCGACCAACCTTAGGATCACCCACTATCAGTACTCCAGTTTGACTGTGATAGTCTGCTGGACTGTCCTGAATGAGCTTGAGCGTTGTCAATGAAGGAATGATGCGGATCCTGAAAGTGTCGGATAAATATTTCCCACTTTCGTCAGGTAGCGCTGCAAATGGAACTTTGTACAGGGAACGATCAGGAACAATGATGATCTCGGATTCTTCAATCAAGTCGAGCACCGGGGCGATGATCATTTTGTAAAGCAAAGGCAAACTCGACTCGGGTTCTTGGTTCTCGTCATCCTCCTCTAAAAGACGGAAAGCTGAAAGTGTTCCTTGCGTTGGTGGCTCCTGTTCCGCCCTAATTTCATTTAACGATCGATCTTCACAATGCTCATTGGATAGAACACCAACACTTCTGAAATAATTCGCAAGAAAATCCTTCAAATTTTTAATTGGCCGGTGCTGACAAACGTTTGAATTAACTTCAACTCGTCGGAAGTGCACGACTCCGCTTGGTTTAATAACCCACAATAAAATAGTTTGAGAGGAATAAGAAATGTACAAACATGTACAGGCACGTTCTCTTCTCATAATCCTTTCGATGCCATACCATAATTGCGGATCAGCTGAAATTTGGTTTTCCAATGAGTAACGAGTCGCCATTAATTCTGCTAAGGCTCTGGCACGCCCGAGCTCTGAAACATAAAGAGCTTTCTTGGGATTACCAGAAGCACAAAAGAGTTCACTTAGCAGCCAGTAGGGGAACATGTTTTCGTCAATAAATGATATTTTGTACTGATCGTGGTCTTCGAGAAAGCCTCGCACAACTTCACACTTTTGAACACTTGATATAAGATAGCAAATTGCTTCCTGGATTTCACCTTCCAAAAACTTTACCTCTGCAAGAGAGCAAAGACATTTAAATTCGCTCGCAACGTCTCCAATCTCTTTGAATATTGTAAGTGCCTTCTTGTGGTAGTGTTCAGCCTTACGATATTCACCAAGAAGACAAACCACAGTCGCTAGAATTCCGTACAATCCCGCCTCTACTCTTCTGTTTCCAATTTCTTTTGCGATGGAAAGTGCTTTCTCAAGATACTCTTTAGCGTTGAAATGTTCCAGAAGGAATAAAAGGATACCCCCAAGATTTGCGTAAGCAGAAGCTTCTCCTTGTCCGTCACCAATTTCTTTGAAGATCGCAATTGCTCTCTCAGTATATTCTTTGGCCAGCAGATATTCTCCAAGAGATTCAAACACAGCTGCTAAATTACCCAAAGAAATTGCTTCGCCTTTTCTGTTTCCTATTTCTTTCATAATAACAAGTGTTTTTTCGTGGTACTCCTTAGCCTTCACATGTTCACCTAAACAATGGAACGTTGCTCCAAGGTTTGAGTAATTTACTGCTTCTCCTTTTCTGTCACCAATTAGAGTCCTGATTGAAAGGGCCTTCTCATCATATTCTATGGCCTTGGCATATCTACCAATGGCTCGAAATAGAGCTGCTAGGTTCCCATAATTCAATGCTTCGCCCACTCTGTCACCAATTTTGAGTCTGATGGCAAGTGCTTTCTCGTGATTTTCTTCCGCTTTCACATATTCATCTATACATTGAAAAACTGTTCCAAGGTTTCCGTACGATGAGGCTTCTCCACTTCTATCGCCGATTTCTTTTCTGATCTCAAGTGCTTTCTCGTGATGCGTTATAGCATTAAAATATTCACCAGTCGATTGAAACAAACTTCCCAGCTTTCCGTGCGATGCAGCTTCTCCTTCCCTGTCACCAATTTCTGTTCTTATCGCAAGTGCTTTCGCTGCATATTTTTTAGCCTTAACATATTCCCCAAGAGCTTGAAAGACATCTGATAGACCTCCATATGACGACGCTTCTCCTTTTCTGTCACCGATTTCTTTTGTAATCAGAAGGGCTTTCTCTAGATATTCTTCAGCCTTCGGATATTGACTACGAGATTGACACGTAGATGCTAGATTAACGTAATCTACTGCTTCTCCACTCCTATCACCAATCTCTTTTCTGATCGCAAGTGCTTTGTTCAAATATTCTTCAGCCTTACGAAAATCACTGATGGATAAAAACGCACATGCTAGGTTTCCAATTGATGAGGCTTCTCCTTTTCTGTCATTAATCTCTGTTCTGATCGCTAGTGCTTTCTCGTGATATTCCACAGACTTGAGATTTTCACCGAAAATTGCAAATACAGTTCCCAGGTTTCCGTAAGATGAGGCTTCTCCTCCTCTGTCACCAATTATTTTTCTGATCTCGAGAGCTTTCTCATGAAATTTTCTTGCCTCGGAATTTTCGCCAATAGATTGGAAAGTGGTCCCCAAGTTTCCATAACAATTAGCTTCTCCATATCTGTCACCTATCTCTATTTTAATCACGAGTGATTTCTGAAGATATTCCTTAGCCTTAGCGTATTCACCTCGACTTTGAAACACTGTTCCTAAATTCCCGTAAGCTGTTGCTTGCTCTTGTCTTTCAGCAATTTGTTTTGCGATCGCAAGTGATTTATTAAAATATTCTTCAGCCTTAAAATATTCACCGCGAGACTGACACACAATTCCAAGGTTTCCGTAATTCGATCCCTCTCCACGTCGATCACCAATTTCTAATCTGATCGCAAGTGATTTGTGCTGATATTCTTCAGCCTTGACATACTCACCACGAGATTGATACACAGTTCCTAAATTGCCATAATCTGAAGCTTCTCCACTCCTGTCACCTATTTCTAATTGAATCGCAAGTGCCTTATTGAAATACTTTTCAGCCTTTATATATTCGTTGAGAGATTTATACAAAATTCCTAAGTTTCCGTAATCCGATGCTTCTCCTTTTCTGTCACCAATTTCCTTTCGTATTGCCAGTGCTTTCTCGAGGTATTCCTTACCATTTACGTGATCACCGAAGTGTTGAAACACAATTCCTAGCCACGCCGTATTGGCAGCTTTTCCTCCTCTGTTACCAGTTTGTTTATTGATTTCAAGTGCTTTCTCGAAATATTCTTTAGCTTTGACATATTTACCAAGAGATGTATACATAGCTCCTAGGCGTTCGTAATTGGCTGCTTCACCTTGTCTATTACTTATTTTTAAACAGATCGCAAGTGCTTTCTCAAGGTATTCTTTAGCCTTACTATGGTCACTAAGAGACAGAAACACATTTCCGATGTTTCCGCAACTTGTTGCTTCGCCACGCTGGTCCCCAATTTGTGTATGGATCGCTAGTGCTTTTTCGTGATATTCTTTGGCTTTCACATATTCAGCAAGAGATTGACATGCAGTTCCCAGACTTTCGTAATCTGATGCTTGTCCTTCTCTGTCGCCAACTTGTAAATGGATCGCAAGGGCTTTCTCGAGATATTTTTTACCAGTGTCATATTCACCAAAAGATTGAACACATCCTCCAAGGTCCCCATAAACGTCTGCTTCTCCTTTTATGTCACCAAGCTGTGTCCAGATGGCAAGTGCTTTGTGAAAAAATTCTACAGCTTTGGCATATTCATCAAGATGGTTAAACACATTTCCAAGGTTTCTGTATTCTGTGGCTTCCCCTTTTTTGTCACCAATTTCTATTCTGATTGTAAGTGCTTTCTCAAGATATTCTGCAGCTTTGCGATATTCGCCAAGGGATTGAAAAACTGTTCCTAGGTTTCCGTAATCTAATGCTACTCCATCTTTGTCACCCATCTCTATTCTGATCGAAAGTGCCTTCTTGAGATATTGCTCAGCTTTCATATGCTCACCAAGATACGAAAAAATAGTTCCTAGGTTTCCATAGTCTGCTGCTTCTCCTCGTCGTTGGCCAGTTTCTACTCTAATCACAAGCGCTTTCTCGAAATATTGTTTTGCTTTGACATATTGACCAAGAGATCTGTAGACATTTCCTAGCTTTGCGTAACACCTTGCTTCTCCTTTCTTGTCACCAGTTTGTATCATCAGTTTGAGTGCGTTCGCGTACATTTCATTTGCTTTTAAATGTTTGGATTCCTTTTCGTATAGTGTTCCCAGTTTTATGCTCATTATATATTCACTAGCTCTATCACTACATTCACGAAGTATGCGAAGAAATATTATGCCATGCTGTATCACACTTCTGTCATCATTGATAAGACAGTACCCCCGTATTATCATTGAATAGATCTTCTTATAAAGATTATTGATTAATGTATCCTCTCCTTCGAGTGTTTTGTTGTCGAGGATCACGAGGCACTCCTTGCATAACTCAATGGCCTTTAGCACACGCGATGTGTTAAGAAGAAAACAGGCAACACGTGTGCTTATGCAGATGATGAATATCAACTCTGTGTTCATGATAAGGAATTCTGTTGAAATCACACAAATTGAAAGAAATTAGACTGAAGCCTGGTTATATCTTCTTGTACTGATCAACCTTTTGTCCGCTCTGACGTTCTGTATGTTATTGGGTTTTAATTTTCTATACTATTGTTGTTCCATAACGAATTGGCTTGATAAACATGTCAGTCTCCTCATATATAAAATCATTCCCATATTACCATACCCAAATTTGGAAACCACCAATCAGAAGTTAAAAATTCCTCGCTGTTATCTTACTGGCAATATGGAGTCACTGATTCGACATTCTTCGATAACAAGGAGAAAAAAAGAAAAAACTTCCAAATGATACTCAAGTCCTTCCATTATGAGAATTGGGTGTAATTCATATTCCACCCGGCCCGGTTTCGGAGACTTCTACTAACCACAATTTCTTTTTTAAAACTTTCCATGTGTTCCTTTGAGAAGGTGGGCTAGCCTGGTTACCGAGATCTCAGTTTTTGCAACCGACATCTTGGTAACCGAGCTGGAAATCTTTCCCATACGAACATCCAACCTGCGACGGAGAAAATGGCTGCACCTCCGCAAAAAGGCGCCTTCATGACGTAATTTGCATCGTCTGCCGTATTTTGCAGCAGTAAATCTACAAGAGATGAGAAAGCTGTGATATCCGTGAATGATAAAACTTAACATGACGCCTTTTTTTGTTTTCTTTCTTGAATTTCGTGCCTAAACTCGTCCCGCTAGTTTTTTTTCATATCGGTGATCGGACTAAAATTTCCCTTACGAACAGAAAACAAGTTTTCATGGTTTCAAGAAAATATCTTTCTCCCTCATCACGTTACCTCTTAGATGATTAAATGTTATGAACTTATCGGAAGAAATTTCGCGTTGCCCTTCCTTGTTTCTTAGACTCATTTCCATCTCTTTTACAGGTTCTGTTTGTTGTTGTTTTTGTTGTTGTTGTTGATGTTGTTGTTGTTGCCGAGATGATGCTGTCATTATTAAACACTGCGTTGATTTAAAAAAAATCATATCTTTTTAAACTGACTCAGCTGAGACCACTACTAAATGCGAACAGATATTGAGATCGGAAACAGATCATCGCAAGTGTTAACAGTATACACATTTTCCTCTCCAAGACAATTAAAAAACTAAAATTCCTCGTGGCAAACTCGAGATAATAATTAAAGTCAAAATGCATTTATACTCACCGCTATTGTTGAATAGCAACAATTACAGCAAAAGCAATATGCGTCAATAACAGGGGCTTTCCTATAAAATATAAAGAACAAAGTGAAAATCACCATTTCCATATGGCTACCTTCACAGTCACTTTCAGCTTAGTGGCACGCGCATGGCTGGTCGCGTGACACGGGGATATATGTGGGGACTTTTCTGTATTCTCGTGTAAGAGATCTTCTTGCCTTCTTGAGAGACAATCTCGTTCCCAGAGCCTACGTTCCCCTTGACCTACGGACGGGAAATTCAACGGCTCTGGACGAATCCAAACCAAAACCAGGAAATCCTGGTTCCGGTTTGATTGTGCGCGTGCACCGGAGAATGTATTCTCACGATGACTCTATTGCGCACGCTCCACATACCAGAGACAAAAAATGGCTCTTGCAACGATTACTAGCAGTAGGATTTTGTTGAAAATTTCAGCAAAAATTAATGTTACAGCTTTAGCTCGTGTAAAGCCCCAGTAAAGTCAAAATCAGCAAGGTAGTTCTTAATGTATATTAAATTTTAACCACTGAATAATTAAAAAATTCATTCGACCGTTAATTCATTCACCAGAGACGAGACATGTCTGCGGTTTTATGCAAATTCAGGTCATGTCATGTAATTGTAATTAGTGCTGTTTTGGGATCATTCTCTGTTGTTGAACATCGTTATACATTTAACATGCTTATTTAAGTGAAAAAGAATTGCTCCGAGACTGTTGATGTCGTCTCCAAACAGAAGTACATCCAAAAACTGCACATTTTACGATTGCGTGCACAATCTTTGATTTGCATAAAGCACAGACCTTCAATTCCCCAGGGGCCATGACAACCATCCCGACGCACGTTCAAATTTTGGCTCGTTGCAGATCGACAAATCAGAAGTGTTTTCAGTCAAGGAGCTCTGAGGTCGATAATGTGGTGAAACGAACAAGTTTCTTAACAGCCAATCAGATTCAGACGCCTTTGTGGCTGTTCAGAATAGCCCAGAGGTCCCGATCCCTGGCGCAGACCAGAAGGATCGCGTCCTCTGGGGACGAGATTGCTTGTGAGACCACATTAAAATTCCTGATGTAACATTCCTGAAATTCAGTGACACCCCCAATCGGGGCTTTTTAACTGGTATTTTGTAAAATACAGACCACGGTTCTTACAATTACATTCTGTCCTCTGTACTGTGACAAGATTATATCCTGTGTGAAAAAGTTGTTTTAGAAACCCTTTCGATTGAATTGATATATATTGCAAAAACGAGGGTCTTACATATGGGCATTAATCAAGTATAACTCATCAAAAAAAGGCAAGGCATAGAAAATACATCCGGGCAGTAACAAAAGACAAACACAAAGTATAGTATGGCCGAACATCTATCTTTTGTTATTATTCAACAGGTGCGCGCGCTGCCCATATATGATCAAAATGTTAACGATATCTGTCATCCGTACATAGAGATTACTTCATGGAAAATGTGCGCGTACGATTTTTAATCACGAGTTGAGTAGTGTCAGAAAACGAACGAGTGAGCGTAGCGAACGAGTGAGTTTTCTGATACGTATCAACGAGTGAATAAAAATCGTACAAAGCATTTTCCATGCTGTAATATGTTTATTTCATAGGTACTGAGATTTTCTTTTCCGTGCTACTGAGTAGACAAATTTATTTGCACAAATAAATGACACTGTAAAACCATTCAAGTGCTCAACAACTGAGTAAATCAAAGATCTGCAGCATTCAAAATTTTTAAGTTAAGTCAAATGTCTGTTAATGAAGGAAGCCATGCAAAACTACGACTTTGAAATATCTGACCTGACAATTTTGTTGAATTAAATGAGAGCATTGGAGCTTTATACAAATCAACCTTTGCTGAAAACAAATTTTAAAAAACCGTCCGATTAGCTCTTTTTTTTTAAACAGGGTATATCCTTTAAATACATGCTTGTGAGAGGAAAAATATAATTTGAAGGCGCTAATGCGACGCCGGCGACCACAAGGCACATGGGGAGTCCATGTTTTGCTGCTTACTTGTTTTGAAATGCATGTGTACAATGCAATGAATGCCTACAAGCTTCATAAAGTATGCTGGGTGCATGGATCTTCATAATTGTGAACTGGAAATGAGTAGGGTTGGTTAAGTGGTTTGTTGTTGGGTTTCAAGTATTTGTGAATCTGCAAAGATAGCCAACAGGTAGTAGTATGTTTTACTTCTGCTCACTCCAAAGAGTTAACCTGTGCGTATAACCTTTTCCTTTTACTTCAGAAGGGTACATCTCTAAAATACCTATACAGTACTCCCATTCTAGAACAGAGTATCCAATATTTAAGACATTTGCTGGAACGGGGTGTAATATTTCAATGGCCCAGAAATTGGGCCATTGAAATAAACTAGATTTCTAGACTAGGGTATTAAAAATTGGGCTATTCTAGAAATACGGATTCATATTGAAGACCTTGGTAACACATACATTCCCACCACCTGCCTAAGAACCCCCCCCCCCCCCCTCCCTGATTAGTTTCTTGACAACAGTAGGTAGGGCAGTTTAACAAAGCAGGTGGGCTAGTGATGCATAAAAGGATTGTGCTACGTATTGATGCTTGTGACAGTGGTCACGATAAAAATTTCACATTCTATGTCCAGCCTCTCCCATAACTTTTCTTATGGTTGAACAACAACAAGAAACAGCTTGTGCGAACAACATCAACTTGCGATGAATAAAATAACATACATTTATTTATAAATAAAATTACATCCAAGTGCGAATGAGAGCATACTTAGTTATTTATCTTTAATTATAAACCTTGTCTTTGTCCCCTTTGATTGCAAGAAAAACTAAATTATATAATAACAACAACACTGAGGATGACAAAGTCAGTATATTAAGTTCTTTATCATCATTGACTCAATTTCTGTCCTCTTTGATCCCAAAAATGCTTGTGGTCACCAACAGCAATAGAATAACATTCCAAGGAATAGAGCAGTCTTGTTAGGATCATAAAACACACAGTTTTTACCTTAATTGGCATTTTTGAATTTTAGCAACAGCAACAGTAAGGATGACAAAGTATATTTACTTCATCTTCATTGGCCTAATTTGTTTTCCTCTATGAAAATCTCAAAATAAGATTTGTTTAAATAAGAAGAGTGTTGGGACTATTAATTAATTTCCTGGACATCTTATTTGACTTTGTTTCGAGATTATATCCCTTGACTTTTCTAAGTGACTGAAACATGCCATCCAGTTTTCATCTGCAATAATAATGGGAGAAAAAAATATTGCAATTGATTGTGCAGAGTTGATTCTCAAACTATGAAAACGAAGAACTGCTTGAATTATAATTTAAATTCTATCCGCCCAAGTTCCTTGCCTTGACATATTACTCAAATATTAAAGCTTGCCAAGAATGTTCAGTATTGCTTTCTATAAACATTTTAGAACTACTCAAATCCAAGACTTCGACTTCGCATGTCCCTGTCATTGGCAAATCAATAAGCAAACCTTACGAGCAATGAAGTACAACTTGGACTTAATACTTCATAACGTCTATAAATGAAATAATGTGACTGATACCCATTTATAAAGAGGTTTTATTTCGTATTTAGATGCGGTATTGTTTCACAGTTTGAAAGCGGTTTGTCTAGCGGTCAGTACAAAATGCAGACTGTAGATTGCAGACTGCAGACTGCAGACCGGGTACAAAATGCAGACTATATAGCGCTAGGTACAAAATGCAGACTGTTGATTGCCGACTGCAGACTGCAGACTGCAGACCGGGTACAAAATGTAGACTGATATTTTAAACTGTTTTTTGGAGATCTCGTGGAATATGACATCGGAAAAGCAATTTGGTGCAACCGGTAAGTTATAAAATGAAATGATATCAATTGTATTACACGAAAAAAAAAAAAATTAAAATGTCAGTCTGCATTTTGTACCCAGTCTGCAGTCTTAAATCAGCATTTTGTACCCGGTCTGCAGTTTGCAATCTGCAATCTACAGTCTGCATTTTGTACAGACCGGTTTGTCTAGCAATTGATTGCAGCGCGACCGTCAAGGCAGATCGAAGCCGATCGAACTGGGAATTCTATTAAGGTTTCAGTTTGACTGTTGGCCGCTAGATTGATATTTGCGCTGTATGCCTTAGAGCTCAGCTGTTTAAAACCACAAGAAAACAATTGTTACTCACCCAAAAGTCCAAACGGACGGCAAAGGACGGCAAAACAGCTGGAGACAGAATCCCTTATCAAAAATGGCCGTCATGCAGAGAACGTGGATCCAGCATGCATTGCGAGCCAGACTGAATTTAATTTCCGGTTAAGCAATTTAATTTCAGTTTAATTTCCGTCCACGCAATTTAATGTTCACAAACGCCACCACACACAATAAATTATTCTACGAATAAGTTAAAAAAAGGATAAATCCTTTAAAAACATACTTGTGAGAGGACAAAATATAATTTGAAAGCGCTAATGCTACACCGGTGACCACAAGGCACATGGGGAGTCTGTGCAGACCTGTCTTTTACTTTATTTTCTTGTTTATGAACTGGGATTTTGACCAAAATTAGCCTGGGAACTGGGATTTGAAGCCTGGGAACTGGGATTTGGACCAACATTGGGCTGGGAACTGGGATTTTGCCCCTGAATAGGGTTAATTTCCGTGTTTTTTTTTTCAGGTTTTTTGTTCGGCTTAGTTTATTATTATGTATTTTTCGTACAACTGAGATTCTCAGTGTCGTGTCATGTACGCAATGGCTGATTGTCGTTCTTGTAACCTTAAAGTTTCATATTTTTGGTTTGTAAATTAGTTCTTGTTTTCTGGATAGCGGTACAGATCTTAGATCCGCCATCTTGGATTTCGCCAATTTCTTAGAAAGTCAGAAAATAAAGGAAAGTGGTCAGAATCAAGCCAGAATCTTTATGGATTGCAACATTATATAAACTTTACAACTTTGTTGAAAGAATTAAAAACAAGAAACATGTCAAAAATGGCGACATTTGGCCACACATGACATGCCTACAAGCGTGTACTCAAGCATCTTAGGGCGCATAGCCAGATTAAGCCAGTCATTACCAGTTGAGGATCAGACAACTTTGTTTAATCACTAACCGAGATTTTAAATAATGAGATTGTGGACGTTATGAAGAGTTTTTTTTTTTTTGCTTTTTTCTAGGTATAAGCAATGTTTATTGTTTGTGCGACGAGCGTGGTCAGGTAACAGAGAGAAGATCAGTAGAGTAAGATATAGAGAATGTTTTCGTTTAACTATAAATAGACGCGGCTAGACTGGGTTGTATTGTTTTTAGCTTTGTCTGTTTCTTGTCTTTGCGGTAAAGTTCTGTATGCTTTTAGCAACAACTACGACGTTCCAATCGTTGCTGGCTAGCCTCATAGGAGACTGCTCTTTGTATAGAAGATCTCTGTTTGAGCGGTTCTTCCATTTAGCCCTTTGATTTTCTGAAGTTCATTCTTTTTCTTTCTTGCTTTGCTTGAGCTGTTTGATAGTTACCTTTGCTGCCTTTTACTTAATGGAACAATAGAGTTGATGATCCTAGGTGTAATTGGGTTTTAGCCCTAATCAGGCTCATTTCATACCGACCAGCGCTAAAAATATCCTAACGCCCAAAAATGTGCACACTATTACTATCACTGTATAATAATTTTAGACAGAATTCAGAAAAGAAATTACAGTAAGCGATTCTTGGACACTGCTGTCAAGCAGCCGAAAAGCAATAGAAAGGCGCGTAAACCGATCAGTTTCAAAAAAGCTCCAAATATGTGTAATGAGATAGCCCAAAGAACCTTTGATTTTCTTTTTCGCGTGACTTGTCTTATTTCGCGTGACCAGCTCAATTCTGGCGTTTCGCAGCCGATCATTCCGAACGCAATAAATTTTGAACTGCAACAAGGGAGGGTTAACCACTTACTGTGGCGACTTCCTCAGTTCAAACAACTTGAAAGCAAAATTTCGAAATTAAAGAACTTCTTTTAAACACATTTTAAGTTATGGAAAGCAACACACGTCTTCACGAATTGAAAATAATCTCTAGCACCCAAGAGAGCTTTTCAGACAAAGGTCTTCGTGCTGACAAGGCGACGAAACAAAATAAACTAAAAATGAAATATAATAAAATGCAACCGTTCCAGGGTGTTACAGTTGAAATGAATTTTGAGAGAAACTTACCGTGTTTTGTGTCATGTATAGTAATCTAAAATTAAACCGAAAGCGATAGGCGGAAATATCGTGTTTATTTCCCTGCAAAACAAAGACTGTTATAATTGAAAATAAAACCTTCATAAACGTACCCACACCGCGGCTCAAACTAATGGCGTTAATGCCCGAAAAATAATTATAACCTATTCCTATCGTCTATAAACCAGTGAAGTGTGTTTAATCCCTTGCTGTTTTCAGTTGTTACCGACAAGTTCGTGCAGCTGCCAAGCTTTTAACTTATTTGCATATTCATTTCTGTTCCTAGTGAATACAACTCGTTGTCTGTTTTAACTCTCTAGCTATGCCTAGTTCAAGACACAATAGGCCTTGAAATTACAATTTGTTTTCATTTGACAAAGTTTTCTGTACGACTTTTACGTCTTTCGTATGTTCTTGGTAGCAGATAAAACAAGATGACTAAATCAAACACCGCTTCAGCTCAAATCCTCACAAATGAAAACAAATGATGCAGTTTGTTCGCGTCACTTTTTAATTTAATATAATTTTCCCTTTTCGAAGCTGGCAAAGCGAAAAACATAGGGCTCACGACAAAGACCATGCTAGGGTTAAGTTAAGCTTACCTTGGCGATCTCCGTTTCGTAAAACTGATTTTGATAGAACGAAACAATCAGAGCCTTCTCGACACTCCAAAGAATTAGTCGAAGATTTTATGTCACGCACGAGTACCCATTGCTAGCCTCATCGGAGTGGGGTGGGGGGAATGGTCGAAATGCGTGGACAATGACCGTTCGCAGCTTGGTTCATGAGCTATAGGAAAAGTGGAGTTTTTTCTAAATTAAAAGCCAATATCTTACCACTAAAGACTTTTCTTTACTTCTTTCGTTGTTCGATCACAATTCATGGGTAACCAGGCTTTTATTCGACCGAAAAGACCTGGATGCTAACCTAATTTGCATTTGGATTGCCCCTGGCCACTCCCCCCGCCAAAAAGCACCATTTCATGCCTTTGGGGGTAGGTATTCCTCCATGTGGACCACTAAACTAATTTGCATTTGGGACTATGTGTATAATACCATGGGTAGGAAGATAATCCCTTCTTTCGTGTGAAGCTCGTAAGATCCAAAGGTGGCCATTTTCCTTATAAGGAATGTAAAGGTGGCCCACCTGGGGGTTATACAAAGGAAACCATTCATTCACACAGGGAGTGGGATGAGGTGAACATGGGTTTACCCGGAGTCGTTGGAGTCTTGCTTAAATAAATGGTTGAATTTTGCGACTATGAATTGGAGTTAAGAACTATTAACATCAGCTTTGAAGTAAATTGAAATAATACGGGCTCGCCCGCTCTTACTACTTTTCTTTATTTTATTACTGTCATAATCTGACGTTCCAATGTTGAGAGAAGTAGTGAGTGGAGAAAATAAAGTTTTATCGGCTACATTCCAGAAACAGTAGTGGATTCTCCGAAGATAATAAATTGCACGCCGCATGTAAATAATTGTATTACATATACGAGTCGAAAACATTAAACAAAGAAGCGCTCTTACAAGCTTAAATTCGTCAAACTGAAAAACCTGCATAAAAACTAACTCACACTATGCGGAAATTTTTCTTATTGATTTTATTTCAAAAACTCATTCGTAAAAGCCGATTTTTCGAAGCTTAAATATTCACAACAACAATTAGTGAATAGATTTGAATATTCATATTTGTAAGTTGTGACCACACAAACACACGCATAGAGTTCAACGCCCGTGTTTTCCCGTTCATGCTGTACCAGTAAAAAGTCACTCGTTGCTTGTTTAGGCAATTTAAGACAACTCCAGCTTACTCCATAGCGAAAGCCTGCAAAAATAACGACAACGACCACAAAACTATCCGAATTTTACATTTTTTTTCCACCGTTGAGTTGCGAACACCTCCAAAATAAACCAAAATTCATTTCCGGTTGCCAAACCTTTCTTTGTCCATGTTGGGAAAGGCTCAAGTTTGTCGTCTTTTTCATGCCTCACTAGGGGATTGAGAGTGCTCTTTGATCTTACGAGCTCAACACGAAATTAAAAAACAATACCCATTGTTTGTTCGGTTTAGTGATTGGCCAAAAACCAAAATCTCCTAGCAACAGTAAAAGGTTTTCCTACCCAGTGTTTTTATTATTCGCCGTAACACCAAATGCAAATTAGTTTGGCATCCAGGACTTCTCGGTTGAATAAAAGCCTGGCTACCCATGTGTTGCGATCGAACAACCAAAGTAGTAAACAGAGTGGTAAAAAGACTTTAGTGGTAAGATATTGGCTTTTAATTTGGAAAAAACTCCACTTATCCTATAGCTCATGCTTGGTTTCATAATTCTGTGTTCAAACACTGGAGAACTCTGTTTCCGGATAATTTGCTCTGGAAGCCAATTGGAATGGTCTCGAGTAGATTAAAGGAGCTACGTCACGGAACACGCATCCTTGGCAAGTTTTTTCAAGTTTGTCATTAGTTCGTAACAGAATGAACTTCTGAGAGTGATAAATGATCGTCGCAGTGAGTTTCCAATTTAAGCAATTGGAATAAAGAAGCCTGAAAAAAAATTCAGGGCTTCAACGGGATCCCGTTGAAGCCCTGATTTTTTTTTTTTTTTTTTTTCTAGGCTTCTTTATTCCAATTGCTTAAATTGGAAACTCACTGCGACGATCATTTATCACTCTCATATACATCCGCAGTTCATATATGAATCATTTCATATACATTACATCAGAATGAACTTCTGTTCGTAATCCGTCTTAATCTTTGTCAGTAGAAACCATTCCTATTTATTTTCGGGTTTTTATTACTCCCTTGTAATAGATAATAATAATAATAATAATAATAATAATAATAATAATAATAATAATAATAATTGTTTATTTGCATTCCAACAATATTGGCTTTTCTATGCAAACTGAATTAAAAACTAAGATATAAGACTAAGATATAAATAAAACTATGATAAAAAGTTATGATATAATGTATAATAATTTACTAACAATGTTAAAAAATCTAAAAGTTAAGCTATAGTAAAAATACAATATATATGGGTTATTGGCCAAGCGTGAGGTCAAGATGGCAGGATATTGGCCAAGTTCTTTTTTTGCGTGTTTATGGACCGAGACGAAGTCGAGGTCCATAAACACGCAAAAAAAGAACTTGGCCAATATCCTGCCATCTTGACCGAACAAGCTTGGTCAATAAAGGATTTATTATATGACTTTTTTCGAGTACTGAAAAGGAAGCCAGTTGCATGCACATTCAATGGCGCACGCTAAAATCATTTCATTCGTTTAAAAGTTTAATGACTGACTGTCAAATTCTTGAATGAATCGAGACGAAGTAAAACGACGCGACAACAGCAAAATTCACCTCTTTTTAATCCTCAAAAGGATACTAAAATTGCAAATCGACGTTGAGTTTGAAGCCTTAAAACAAGAATGTCCATTCTATCTAACCGCTTTTGATTATACGTTTTGCAGAGTATTTGCTCGCTTCTGGCGCTTTTATAGCGGTACAACAACCTGCCGACACGGTGACACGAGCTGAATATTGAAATTGTGATTGTTGAAAGCGTTTGGGACTTCCCTCCGCCGCGAAAACAGAAAGCCTGATCGCAGGTTACTTATAAATTCACGGGAAGAGCTTGAACTTTCCTACATCACGGCCTTATTCGACGTGAGCGTTAGAGGCTTCGGTGAGAAGATGTTTTAAAAGCTTACAGTGCCTGAATGGTTCGCCGTGCCGACCGCTTTCTCTCCATCAAGATTTCAATCAAGATTTACACAAACGACAAGTTTGCCGAATTGTTAATTCTTCAGGTATGTCACTTACTTCTCTCCCTTTTCCGCCGAAAAAAACCGATATCATGTCTTCAAGTCGCTTTGCGTTTTAATTTTTGTATTTAAGCTAATAGCTGGTTGTTGTGGCAAATAAAATTCACGAAACTCGTTAACATTTGCTGTTAAATTAGTTTGTTCTCGTTCGCTTCAAGACCTATTACTTTGTAATTGGACTCTCTTTCGCTAGAAACAGCCAGAAAATATTTGTTTTGTTTCGGTAAATGGTTTCATAGCTCAAGTTTACGACGGAAAAACTTTTTGTAGTAGCGTCGACGGAACTGAAAAGTTTTTTCGCTTGCGGGAACACAGCGGGCGATCCCGAGCGGTCAAGATGGCTCCATCTTGACCGCTCGGGTAGCCAATCAGAGCACGGGATTCGTTTCATTTTGACCGCTCACGGAGCTAGTCATATGATAAGTTAAGATAACATGAAAAGAAAATGGTGAGATGAAAGAAATTATAATAAGTTGTCTGCGGCTCTCTTAAAATAAGCTTTAGAGAGGCGGTTAAACTCGTTGTTTTTCTATGTTAGAAAACTATTATTTTGAGGTTTCCTTCAATTTGCAAGTTATCTGAAAAATGACTTTAAATATTGTGACACTGCTCTTTTAAATCCCCAGCAGTCATGACTTGTTACAGAATTTCGCTGGAAGACCTGCGGGGCGAGGGGTGGCACATAGACAAAGGAAAATAAATGGCACGCGATGCATACAGAAGCGATGGCGTTTCACAAGGGGTCTTACATAATTTTGAGAAAAAGTAGCTGACACCTCGTGTGTGAAAAACTGTTATCCAACTGCAGCTTACATTTTCTAAACATAAGAAGCTTGTTAGTGATTGTATAGCTGTTATGAATTCACAGACCAAGGATGCAAATAATACATTTGCTTCGTAGATTTTCCCAATTGAACAAAAGTAATATTTTATTTTATATTTTTATACTTTTTTTAGATTTCCCTATGTTGTCTCAACAAATATTGTGTTATACTGTAGTGTTATATCACGGATAAACGACATACGATACGCGCGAGCAAGCTTTGAAGCTGCGAGAAAGGTCAAACGGTCTCTTGCTCACAGTGTCCCTTTGTATTATAAGAATTAGAAATTTCTGTCAACTAAATCTAATAGACCCCATCATATATAATTAGTCTCTTTCGTTTATACATTGTAGTGTTCCATTCTAACTGCACGGAAGTATTTTGCTTTTGTGTTTACGCGGCGATTTCTTGTTAAGTTAAACTTGATTTTCTGTTCGATCGGGCCAAACAGACAAAACGAACCGATCGTTCGATGGCATATAAGCGATGTCACGCCATCGCTTAAAAAAACAGCTGCTGCAACAGGCCCAATTCAAATAGCAGCGAGTTTTGGTGTTTCTTTAATTTGGAACGATATATAATCAAAATAAATTTACAATGTACATAAAAATTTCACTTTCTAAGCATCCCAAATTCCCAATGCCTAGTTTGCTATAATTTTTTTTTGAAACTAATTTCCGTTCGCTTACATTAGGGCGTTAGGAGGGAGGGCGTCGAAACGAGCGCGTTCGAGCGGAAAAGCCTTGATGCAGAAGCCTGGGTACCAGTAATAAATGTTTGAGGGTTTTCCCTATCTCTGGCCAATATAGCGAACGCCGATTTCGAGATAAAAATTACATGCCCATAGACATAACAGACGATTTTCAAGAAAAATCATTAACAGAAGCATCTGAGGAGATGGAGGGTGAAGATGCGAGGTTTAAACATGTGGAGAATGAAGTATTCTTAAAACGAGTTGTCGCGGATAGCGGACAGCGACTGCAATATTGAGAGTGTAATCATTGCGGGAAAAATTTTATCTTCTTTGAACGGTCAACAAGCAAAGGTAATGCCGTTTCTATCTACCTATGACATGTCAAAGGTTTACACAGGTCGCAAATTTGCAAACCTGTGAACAGGGCGCTATTAAAAAGGTCCTGTGAAAATTTGTAACCTATTTACCGTATTTATTCGATTAAGCACCCTGGGCGTTTATTAAATTTTTGGACCTTGAGAGTGGGCGCTTATTCTAGGTGAGCGCTTATTCGAAGCTGGGTGCTTATAAAATGTTTCACCATTTCTCGCTAGTAGTAAGGTAATTTAACAACAAAGAAATGAATAATAAAACGTGAAGATGCACCAAAGCAGAATTTTAACTGTTTATTGAATGTTTCGGGGAAGTCTCTTAGTAGTACTTAGTCAATTTCAATCTCAATTTCAATAATAATCAAAGTACTTCTCTTGTACACTTCAGTATATTTGGAAGAAGGGTAGGGGTAAGCGCTTATTCGAGGCTGGGCGCTTATTAACTTTTCCTACCTTCAGGGGGCGCTTATTCGAGATGGGCGCTTATTCGAGGTTGGGCGCTTAATCGAATAAATACGGTACTCGATCATGCTGAAGTTCTGGCATGTTAACTCGTAAGTTTGCATTCTTTTTATTACGATCGATCACTTCAGAAATTCTTATGCACAACATTGATATATATTTCTATTTCTAAATCTTAAATCTATTTCGAAATCGCGAAATCCCTCGATGTTGTTGACAAGCTTTATGTTAACAGCCATGTCATTATGAGATCTTCCGAACGCCGTTGTGAAGCTGTCACGTCAGAGAACTAAAAAACATAAAGGATTACAAAAGATCATTATACAAATTTGCATACACAGTTTAAACGAATAAAGGTGCCTTTCAATAGGTATTTCAGGCGTTTATTATCATTTTCTTTTGACTGGTATGCTAAAATACGACATTCGCACCGGATTGCTCGACTGCCTGTTTTCGACACTAAACTTATATTACAAGAGAAAAAGCACAGACACGAAGAAGATCTAATGTAAACTATGGGCTAGTTATTGTCTTTTTATCCATTACAACAGTACCAGATATAGAATTTGTTTATGCATTGCATCGATATGGTGATATAAAGCAATAAATATGAACTTGCCTTCAGCTGTCAGCCGCCATTTTCCTTAGCCAAACAGCGAGCCAGGGGGGGGGGGGGGGAACTCCCTTTGTTACACGACTAAAAAAGGGGTCATAGCGGTGGTGCCGGGCAACCGAATGTGCGAGTAGCTATCGAATGGTCGCTAAGGGCACAGTGAATAGCTTGACAAAGTCATTGTCTAGTTGGCATGTCTTGGTCTTGATCGTGCACAAAACACAAAGGCATTTGCATTTTGTTTGTTCTTTTGAAGTTTGCCTGACATCACAACAACAAACAGTGATAACGGTGTCCAGTCTGGCATAAGTAGGGCTTGCGAAATATACCAATTAAAAATAACTCCAATGATTCTGAAATGATTTGTCATTTTTTGGTTGTTAAATGTCAACCGTGTCCAATTTTTCGGTTGGTATTCCACGCCATCAAAACATTCTCCATGACATGAAACATCGGGTAAGAAATCAGTGGCGTGAAACAGCAAACGCAAACACCACCACTATTCGCATTTTACACGCATGCAGACATTGATATTTAATCTTTATTTTGAGTGACGTCTTTCTTAGCAACGGCTTGATTGATATAGACTCGCACCGTTTCCAGGCACTGCTATGTCTCCAAAGAAAAGTGCCGACTTTCTCTCCCCCCCCCCCCCTGCAGCGAGCCAAAAGCCGAATAGAGGACTAGTAACAGTGCCTCTCCGCATCAAGGCTGTAGCAGAGAGCTTGTATGCCCGTTTCACCGCCCTCTGGCGCCCTGGCTTACATTACAGCAGAGCGGAAGAAGAGAGGGCGTAGAATGCGCTGATCGGAGCGGACACTCCATGATGCAGAAGATTTGTTAGGTTTTACCCGGACCGCTTTCCAATCTCGATAAATTACCTAACATCACCTCAACTTGACCGATAATTTTGCATTCAAATATAATATTAGCAGAAAAAACAGGGAAAACGAAATCTGACGTCAAGTGAAAAAGGAGGAAGTTGTTGCCGTGTTGTCAAAAATAGCGACCTTCAGATTGGACTACGAGTACGAGATTGAGTACGAGTACGAGTTTTCAAACTTAATTCGTGTGCTTCCTATAATCACTTATCACACCAATCTTATCCTTAACGTTTATTTATGTGTTAATCAGCAAAAGGGAAGAGTTACAGCTTGGGGGAGATGATTGTGTTGAAATTCCACAGTCGTACTCGTACTCGATCTCGTACTCGTAGTCAAATCTGAAGGTCGCTAATATCAAACAGGCGGAACCCGTGGTAGGTTTGCCCATCTTTCTTATTCTGATCCCTTTTCGTCCTTTGCTTTTTGTCTTATATTTTCAGTCTATTCTAGTATTTCAGAAATTCAAACTTCAAAATTACCCATGATTCCAGCTCTTCTTGGGGAGTGCCTTGCTCACACTGGCGCTATTGATGTAATTACAGAAAAGTTCAGTTGAAATCGTTAATGACGTAGCGGTTAATAAGGTTATCCATTCGATATTTAAATAAAACCATTGATCATAATGTTTTCAATTAGGTTACAGGACCAGCTAAAGGTTTGAAGCAACCGGCCTTACTTCCTAAGAATCGGATGCATATAGATCATAGAGAATGCTGCGTTGAAACGTTAAAACCAAGGTGACTGAAAAATCTATACTAGGTTACCGTAGCTATGCCCTACACTAACAGGTAGATCACTTATTCACACAAATAATGGCCAGACTACGAACAATCTATCCTAAAACAGTGTTGCATGCATGAGTTCTGTATTAACCCCCTTCCATCCAATTGGTACTAGCACCGTTCACTTAAACTTAGGACACTTCTGATAAGCTACAACACTCCTTACCCAAGCACGAGAACGTTACAACATTGTCGTTTTTGTTCCTTTTGTTTTTAAGATGGCAGTAAATCTTGGTAAGGATGGTTTTGCTTCATGTGGATGTGATGGCCTTGTTGTCTTATGGGAGGTATGCAATATGTTCTCTTTCCCACCCCCACCCACCCCTCTCCCAGGTCTGTACGCGAGTCAACAATTGACCATTGTCTAGTGGTATATAATCAGGAACATAAAGTTGGCGATCTGTCACAACAGGATGTACGTCAATTATTTAAGCATGTCAAACTACTACTACTACTACTACTACTACTACTACTACTACTACTACTACTACTACTACTACTACTACTACTACTACTACTACTACTACTACTACTACTACTACTACTACTACTACTACTACTACTACTACTACTACTACTACTACTACTACTACTACTATTCTCTACTACTACTACTACTACTACTACTACTACTACTACTACTACTACTACTACTACTACTACTACTACTACTACTACTACTACTACTACTACTACTACTACTACTACTACTACTACTACTACTACTACTACTACTACTACTACTACTACTACTACTACTACTACTACTACTACTACTACTACTACTACTACTACTACTACTACTACTACTACTACTACTACTACTACTAAATGATCATAGCAGCTGCCTAAAGTTTCAGTGTTAAGTACTTTTCATTTTCTTTTTACAGCATTTGTTGTTGTTGTTTATTTACAAGGTCGGCATATCTCTTTTGTAGGACGGTGTATTGGAGAAGAAGAGAAGAAATTAAATGGTTCGAGACACATTGTTGTCAATGGAGAACGCACCATGGAGAATGCTCAGCATTTAAATCATGATGATGAAAGAACAGGGTGAAACCAATAATGACAAGCACTTCAAAAGCGTTTGGAACACGAAAGGAAAATAGTACAATTCTTTAAAAAAATGTTTTTGTAGTTGTTGTTCCAGCAAAATAACTGCGATTGTATATTCCAAGTCGCTTATTCTTTTATAGGGACTGTAAAGCTTTTCTACAAAATTATTATCGAGAGGTAACAAATAATTGATCAAAAAAATAACGCATTTATATTTTTTTATAGTAATATTAAATAGTGGAAAGTCGCCGACGAAAAACTGTTTCTTGGCTGTGAAAGGTTCCTCAATACAGGGCAGAAGAACTGAAGTCTGTTCTTTTTTTACAAAAAATGCCATATCAAGTTCTTGTAATAATTATAGTTATTTTTATCAACAAAGTCTCCTGCAGAAGCATTGTTAATCGATCTGGGTGAACTTTACTGCTCATAAAACAAAAATTGTCCAAAGGCATTCCAAGTTCTAAGAGTCTTGGCAACAGTTCAAGCTTGGAATCACGAAATGGTAACTTCTAGTTAGTCTTTTCAACACCACATGTATATACAGGTAACTGACCAATCGTGACGTGGAGATGGCTGCATATTAGCCGAGTTGATTTTTTGTGTGTTTATGGATAGCGACGTAGTCGAGGTCCATAATCACGCAAACAAAGAACGAGGCAAATATCCAGCTATCTTGACCGAACAAGCTTGGCCAATAAAGGATTTATTACCTGGCCTAAAGAACACCACTTTAATATTGTGCTACACAGTAGGCATGTTTAGCCAATCGCAGCCCAGTATTGGGTTTATCCTGACCTTTAGTAGCCTCCCACGCAGTCGTTCTTAGGGGCGATCGTGTTTCACTTCTCTTCGTGGGGAGGAGTGAAACACGATCGCCCCTAAGAACGACTGCGTGGGAGGCTAGACCTTCAGTGGAACTAGCCATATAATAACGCATTTTTTTTTTGTAATTCGGCTTGCTGAAAATCGTCGATACTGTTGATTTGACTGTGCTGTTTAAAAACATCCGTCTTTTTCTGCTCCCACCAAACCCCAGACGTCAAAATTCCCCACACCGGTTTACTCTCATAGTGCCTCTCTCCAGCCAGTTGTATAAATGGGTACCGGCGAAATAATTCTGGGGGGGAAGGCGAGGGGGGGGGGGGGGGGGGAATTGTGTGGGTACCCTTTGATGGACTAGCATTCCATCCAAGGGGAGTAAAAATATTCCTACCCGCTAAATGCTATCGAAACTTGGATAAGATCACTTGGCTCGAGGCTTCCCAGTTTACTACAGAGGGAAACTATATTGATGAATTCAAGATGACTTTTATAAGGACTCAAGTTTTACATTTATTCATTTAAAAAATGCAAAAAGCAACAGTTTAAGTTCTAACAAGGTTTGACGAGAAATAAAGATTCTCAAACCATCTTATCAGCACTTAAGTTCCCCTCAGTGATCTCTTTACACATCTTACTGCACCAGGTGCGAGTTCCTGTCTAGCGAGTCTCCTGGTGATCAGAGTCGAGATTCTTATTACCTTCATGTCTGATTTTGTATGAAAATTTTGAGGAGAACTTACATGCTGATCACTGTTAAGTTGAAAAACATTAAGTTTCAATCTGTCTAAAAAATTGCTTCTTATGTCAGTCTCAAACAATTTATGATCAATAAACTTGAAAACTTAGCTACACGACTAATCTTTCCTTATGGATCTTACTGCTTAGCATGCGAGACTGCACAACTTCAACTGATTAAAGACTCTTCAGTTTTGATAAAAGGCTTAAAACGGAAATTTCCTAACAGTACACGAGTTTAATATGCGCTTTATAATATATATAATTATGTTAAAATATGTAACTAGTGAAGCGGGTGAACTTCCTCACCCATCCTACTAAGAACTAATATTTCCTATCATAAGTGTTGCTAAGGATCAAAAGTCTTTCTGTTATGTACACCGATAACAAATTTAACGGTAACATGCTGGCCCTATTTACAAATTTGAGAGGAATACCTATAAGTGAAAAAATGTTCACACCATACTTCCTTAGTTTTTGCTTTAAAATTGTCTTTAGCATCATCTTCTGATATTCCCAACAGGAAAACTGTTTTACATGCTAACTCGACGGAATATAGTGTCCAGTCCTTTTTACGTGCGTTCTGCGTTCCACGGGTACAGAACAGCTTTTTGGACTCCTACTTTGTTTCTCAATTTGCTATCGTTTGTACAAATATAACTACTAGCAAGCCTCTGAATTTGGACTAAACGTAAAATGAATGCGATTGTTCTAGGAAAAGCTATACACACACTTGTAACTACATGACTGATGCATTGTGGAGAAATGTTGCGCAAATAAACTTCCTGACAACATTGCTATCACGGGCATTTTCAGTCAAAGGGGGCACGAAAAAAATATTAACCTACACTTGTTTCATTCATTGAATGTATCCTACATAAAAATTATCAGTCCAGGTTATCAGTCCATGGTGTGTTTTACTTCTCACTTTAGCTCTGTACAGAACAAGTCTTTCTTTCCTGCAGGAAAAAAAAAACAATATAACAAGGTCATTTACTTTTTAAAGGTAAGAACGACTTGTTTAATATATCTATTTGTTAGGTGAACAATCTTAACCAATTGATCAACAATCCAGAACAGTTGGTTTAGTTACTCTGTCAGTCATAGATTACTCGGACATAGATTTTGTACATAAGAGTTGACCTAACATTATCGCTTTGCTGACGTCATATGCACCGTCTTGAGTATAACTTGTAAAACTACCCGCGCAAATTGAAACCTTGGCAATTAACCACAGAAACTTCCAACTAGGAAAGTTACTTTTACCTAGAGTGGTTTAAACACGGATAAATTATATATTAATGAACGTTGTCGTTTCTTACATTTATTTTTAAAATCAAACGCCACGCTATCACCAATCAGCACAAATGGTGCCCAGTGGTTCACGTCAGGATAGCCGTTGTCTCTCATCCACTTCATGGCCTGGTGAAGACATTCACTGGCACTTTCCCCACGAACAAGGTGCTCGTAGAAACGTCTCATGAACAGCTCTGTTGCATTGTCGTCTGGGGCCCACAGTGACACCAACACTGAGCGTGCACCGGATCCTAAGAATGCTCGAGCGATTCCAACAACTCCCTCAGCTCGAATCTGTCCATGCGCACTGTGACAACAGCTAAGTACTACCAGTTTAGCCCGCAGCTGAACTTGTGAAACTTCAGCCATTGTTAGTAAGTAGTCATCTTCTCGCGGATTTTCCATAGAAGTTCCAGAGGGGGTGAGAAGAATTTCTCCTCTTTCTGCATCACCGTGTCCAGCGAAGTGTATCAGGCTTACCGAAGGTATCTTCTGAAGTACTGCCTGCTTAGTTGCTTCCTTTCCTAACAGAGGCTTGACACCCAGCATTTTTCCAACCATGCTTGCTTCGCTTTCTGCACAGGGAAGTGACGGTATGTCCTTAAGAAGTCCATTGAGACGCACCCGACCAACATCCGGGTTCCCCACTATCAGTGCGCCCGTCTGGCTGTGATAGTCTGCTGGACTGTCCTGAATGAGCTTGAGGGTCGATAAAGAAGGAACAACACGAACCCTGAATTTTTCTGCAAAACATTTCCCCTTTTCATCAGGCAACGCGGCAAATGGAACACCACATAAGGATCGATCAGGAACAATGATGACTTCAGGCTCATCAAGTAAGTCAACCACAGGAGCGATGATCAATTTGTAACACAGAGGAAGATCCTGTCTTGGTCCAAAGCTTTCTTGATTGTTCTTCCTATGAGACTCATGGCTATCTTCCTTACAGGAGTGATGTTTCATTTGAATTTCACTCAGGGATCGATCTTCGCAATGTTCCCCAGGTAAAATGCCAAAACGTCTGAAGCTTCCTTTAGCAAAGAACTCATCCAGGTTGCTTATAGTTATTCCTTCTTGAACATTTCTTGCATTTACCTTTCGGAAATACAATACCCCGCTGGGTTTGACAATCCACAAAAATACCAACTGTGGGGAATAAGACATGTAGAGACAAGTACAGCTACTTTCTATCTTCACGATCCTTTCAATGGAAGCCCACGTTTGAGGTTCAGTTGATATTTGATTCTCCACACAGTACTGAGCTGACATTAGATCTGCCAGGGCTCTGGCCCTCCCGAGTTCTGAAACAGAAAGAGCTTCTTTGAAATTTCCAGCGGCACAGTACAGATTTCTGAGTAACCAGTAAGGAGAAACGTGCTTGTCTGTATACAATATCTTAAACTGATCATCGTCTCCAAGAAAACGTCGTAAATACTCTGCTTTTTGAATAGCGGGAAGAAGATACGTTATAGCTTCCTGCGCCTTTCCTTCATCAAGCTTAACATATGCGAGTTCACAAAGTGATGTCAAATGTCCTTCAGCAAATCCAGACTCCTCACTTAATGCAAGTCCCTTTCTAAGATATTCTTCGGCCTTAACATATTCAGCCTGGCAACGGAACAGTGATCCCAGAAGTATGTAGTCCCATGTTTCGCCTTCTTTGTGACCAATTTCTTTATTGATTACAAGTGATTTCTCAATATGTTCCTTACTTTTATCATAATCGCCAAGAGATTGAAACAGTTGTCCATAATTTGAATAACACCTTGCCTCCTTTTCTCTGTCTCCCATTTGTTTAGTCGTCGCAAGTGCTATCTTAAGGTATTTGTTAGCCGTCGAATATTTACCGAGGGATACAGACAACTGCCCTAGGTTTACGTAACAAGAGGCAAATCCATTTCTGCTACCAATATTTCTCATGATCTTCAGTGCCTTTTTAATATATTCTTCCGCCTTGTCATATTCGCCGATGAATCCAAACACAGTTCCTAGGCTATCATAGCACTCGGCCTCTCCATTTCTGTCACCAAGTTCTTTCATGATCAGAAGTGCTTCTTCGAGATATTCTTTCACCTTGACATATTCGCCCATGGATGCAAACACATTTCCAAGGCTAAGATAGCAATTGGCCTCTCCATTTCTGTCACCAAGTTCTTTCATGATCAGAAGTGCTTCTTCGAGATATTCTTTCGCCTTGACATATTCGCCGATGGATTCAAACACAGCTCCTAGGTTAACGTAACACTTGGCCTCTCCATTTCTATCACCAAGTTCTTTCATGAGCGAAAGTGCTTTCTCAAGATATTCTTTCGCCTTGACATATTCGGCGATGGATTTAAACACAGCTCCTAGGATAACGTAGCAGTTGGCCTCTCCATGTCTGTCACCAAGTTCTTTCATGACCTGAAGTGCTTTTTCGAGATATTCTTTCGCCTTGACATATTCGCCGATGAATTCAAACACAGTTGCTAGGGTAAGGTAACAGTTGGCCTCTCCATTTCTGTCACCAAGCTCTTTCATTAGCGGAAGTACTTTTTCGAGATATTCTTTCGCCTTGACATATTCGCCGATGGATCGAAACACTTTTCCTAGGTTAACATAACACTTGGCCTCTCCATTTCTATCACCAAGCTCTTTCATGAGCGGAAGTGCTTTTTCGTGATATTCTTTCGCCTTAACATAGTCGCCGGTGGATCTGAACACAGATCCTAGGTTTCCGTAGCAGTTGGCCTCTCCATTTCTGTCACCAAGTTCTTTCATGACCGGAAGTGCTTTTTCGAGAAATTCTTTCGCCTTGACATATTTGCCGGTGGATCTGAACACAGATCCTAGGTTAACGTAACACTTGGCCTCTCCATTTCTGTCACCAATTTCTTTCTTGACCAGAAGTGCTTTTTCGTGATATTCTTTCGCCTTGACATATTCGCCCATGGATTCAGACACAGTTCCTAGGTTAACGTAACACTTGGCTTCTCCATTTCTGTCACCAAGTTTTTTCATGACCGAAAGTGCTTTCTCAAGACATTCTTTCGCCTTCACATATTCGCCGGTGGATATTAACACAGTTCCTAGGCTAACATAACACGATGCCTCTCCATTTCTATCACAAAGCTCTTTGCTGATCGGAAGTGCTTTTTCGAGACATTCCTTCGCCTTGACATATTCGCCGATGGATTTAAACACAATTCCTAGGTTAACGTAACACGATGCCTCTCCATTTCTATCACCAAGTTCTTTCATAACCGAAAGTGCTTTCTCAAGACATTCTTTCGCCTTCACATATTCGCCGGTGGATATGAACACAGTTCCTCGGCTAACGTAACACGAAGCCTCTCCATTTCTATCACAAAGCTCTTTGCTGATCGGAAGTGCTTTTTCGAGAAATTCTTTCGCCTTGACATATTAGCCGATGGATTTAAACACAATTCCTAGGTTAACGTAACACGATGCCTCTCCATTTCTATCACCAAGTTCTTTCATAACCGAAAGTGCTTTCTCAAGACATTCTTTCGCCTTCACATATTCGCTGGTGGATATGAACACAGCTCCTAGGCTAACGTAACACGATGCCTCTCCATTTCTATCACAAAGCTCTTTGCTGATCGGAAGTGCTTTTTCGAGATATTCTTTCGCCTTGACATAATCGCCGATGTTTTCAAACACAGTTCCTAGGGTAAGGTAACACGATTCCTCTCCATTTCTGTCACCAAGCTCTTTCATTAGCGGAAGTGCTTTTTCGAGATATTCTTTCGCTTTGACATATTCGCCGATGGATCGAAACACTTTTCCTAGGTTAACATAACACTTGGCCTCTCCATTTCTGTCACCAAGTTCTTTCATGACCGGAAGTGCATTTTCGAGATATTCTTTTGCCTTGACATATTCGCCGATGGAACCAAACACAGTTCCTAGGTTAACGTTACACGATGCCTCTCCACGTCTGTCACCAAGCTCTTTCATTAGCGGAAGTGCTTTTTCGAGATATTCTTTTGCCTTGACATATTCGCCGATGGATTCAAACACAGCTCCTAGGTTAACGTAGCACTCGGCCTCTCCATTTCTGTCACCAAGTTTTTTCATGACCGGAAGTGCTTTTTCGAGATATTCTTTCGCCTTGACATATTCGCCGATGGATTCAAACACAATTCCTAGGTTAACGTAACACGATGCCTCTCCATTTCTATCACCAAGTTCTTTCTTGACCAGAAGTGCTCTTTCGAGATATTCTTTCGCCTTGACATATTCACCGATGAATTCAAACACATTTCCTAGGTTAACGTAACACGATGCCTCTCCATTTCTGTCGCCAAGTTCTTTCATGATCGAAAGTGCTTTTTCGAGATATTCTTTCGCCTTGACATATTCGCCGAGGGATACAAACACGTTCCCGAGGTTTCCGTAGCACGATGCCTCTCCATTTCTATCACCAAGTTTTTTCTTGACCAGAAGTGCTTTTTCGAGATATTCTTTCGCCTTGACATATTCTCCCAGGGATATCAGCACAGCTCCAAGGTTTACTCAACATGAGGCTTCTCCTTTTTTGTCATAAATTTCTACAGTTATTGAAAGCGCTCTCTGATACAGTTCCTTCGCTTCTACAAATTTACGTTGACGGTAACACCAGTTTGCTATTACTATGCTTAGCTGACTTTCTTCAAATCTTTCTCCTAATTCTCGGTGTATGGCCAGAAGTTTTCTGGCGTATTGAAATGCACCTGTGTAGTTGTTGATAAGAAAGTAAGCCCTTGACATTGTCTGATATACATCTTTGTAAATCGTTTTTGTTAGTGTGTCTTTGTCTTCAAATGCTTTGTTGTTGAGTGTAACCAAGCACTCCTTGCATAACTCGATGGCTTTTAGAACGCGACAGGTGTTGAGAAGGAATCTGGCCACCAAGAGGCCTATAAAGACGGCTTGTACGATTTCAGCCATGTTGTTCATGTCAACACCTCTGTTAGAATGAGAAGAAAATAGGAATGAAAAGAAACAGGTTTGGAAGAAGAAATCTGTGTTAATTACGGTATGTAATATTATTATTTTAACATCACTTTTGCTTCAGTACTGCAGTTAATATTGATAATTTTACTGACGGCAACTCATGACTGTACTTAGTTTACAACTGACATCGACTTGATTTTAAAGGTTTGTCGTTTAAACTGGTATCACAAAAGATTCGCAAAACTTATTGACGCTAGGAATAAAAGAATTTTAAACATCTATTTCTTCTCAGTGAACGCCATTCAGCTGTTTAACAAAAATTACCCCAACACAGCTGGGAACAGTGACTTAAGCCATTTTGTAGCCTGCGTAGCAAGCGTTCCCGTGCGAGCAAAGTGCTGCTATGTGTCGGGCGCGAACGAATATTCTGGTGAAGAGCGAAATATTCTGGCCGCGCGAGGGCAAAAAAGGGAAAAGAAGGGGGGTGGGCTTCCCCACCCCCTCCCCGCTCGTTCCCATTTTTGCTCTCGCCCCAATTTTCGCGCGGCCAGAATCTTTGGCTCTTCGCCAGAATATTCGTTCGCGCGCGACACATAGCAGCACTTTGCTCGTCCGGGAACGCTTGCTACGCAGGCTAGCCATGTTGCGAAGTCAGGGTTGCGCCAGAGGTGTGTGACGTCAGACCGTACGCTACGTTTCAATCTGGTTAAAGACTAGGTTCCTCGGCGCAGTACACAGGATCAGTAAAGAAAGATTAGATGGACATTGCTTTCCACACTTTAGGGTCTAAAATGTGCGATAACAGTCATGTGCCCTTCTGTCAAACACTCGTCACTAATCCAGGGGAAAACCCAGAGACTTCACTACTTTGGACAGATGGTTGGACTTGCCATCAGCGGTAATAAGACAAGAGCTACGGCTGTCAACATCAAGAAGGTTGAAGCCGTAAATGTCAGAGAGTAACATCTACAATTCCCGAGAGGTTTTTTCTTTCTTGAAATAATCATATGTCATGATGGAGGTGCTAGCAGTGACAACCGCAATAAGCTCAGAAGAAGAAAAGCAAGTTTTGCAAACTACTACTACACCTCAGTGAGTCGGGATAACACAGCACGTAAACCAAGCTTGTGATCTACAGGAGCTTTGTACAATAGACTGTTCTCTATATGGTTGAGTGCCTAAGGATGATAAAACAAGACCTAGATGTATTTTCCAGCTGGCTCAGGATTTTTAAGAAATATTTTAGCAACAAAGAAATGAGGAGGACATGGGGACGAAACCCATGCTGCGGAGTTGAAGGTAAGTTGAACACGATATGAAGAGAGATTCGCTCCCACCAACAGGTGCTTTATACAGGACGCCAGAAAGAAAACAAAGGATAGGGCGACTAAGAATAACGTTGCACAGAAACCGTGGGCTCTATTTATCAATCGGAAGTCTAGAGGGACATCTTGTTCTACCGGACTGTCGATGTCCTTGCTATTTTCCTCCGTACTCTTTTCAGGCTGCCCCAAGATGCATTCTCAGCGGAATCGATACGGTTGTTTTCTTCCCATCGCGCCCAATATTCTTCACATTCAAGAAAACGGGCTTTAACCGACGCATTTCGTAGGTGATTTAAGCCCAAGGTAACTTGCAATCAGCCATTTTTGGCCAGCACGCAAACTGATAAGGAGAAACGAACGTCTACAAACCGAACGCTTGATTACACACGTGGACGCCATTACTCTTGGCTTGTCCACCGAACAGTGAAGGAATTTGATTGGTCGAAATGTTTATGCGTATTTAATGAGCTACTGGCAAAACTTAGAGGATCATTTGAGACGGCTCGAACCCAATGATCTAAATTTAGAGGGAACGGGTGTTAGCCATTTAGATTGTGCAAGTAAAAGATGTAAAAGCCTTGTTGTCGCCCTTTACACCATGCAACCAGCGCTATAGAGATGGATGCATGGAAGTACTTTGCGCGAGGAAAAACAATTGAGTTTGGGTATGTTTTGTGATATGAATGGCTGATTCAAACAGCGGTTATTTTATGAAATATGAAATATTACATATTTGACTTGCTTTCATAGATTCAAGTCCAGCCCAGTTATGAACGCAACTTAACAAGTTGCAAAAAGAAGGCCTGAAAAATTCAGGCTTGAACGCGATTGAAAGCCATGACCTGAGTTAGATACCGGTGCAGTACTCTACCAACTGAACCATCGAGGAAACTGGGAGCTGGTCACTTTGTGAATTTGTAGTATACCCGTATAAGAAGAAGATATGAGTCTGAATATAAGAAATTAAATGTACTGTACCTGCGAATAGAGAGCCTGAAATAAAACAAACTAACGCTGGAGCGGAATTTGACCCCATGACCTCTGCGATACCGTTGCAATGCTCTACCAACTGAGCTATCAAGCTAACTGGAGAATGATCACTTTGTGAGTTCGTAATACACCCATGGAAGATGACGATATAGAAGTAAATATATGAAATATCATATATATTTTACCTGCCAGTGGAAGACTTAAAAGACCACCGCAGCCACTTACGCAACTTAAGCAGCTGCGAAAAGAAATAAAACCTGAGAAATAAAACCATTAAACAGGGGGCTAAAGATTCAATACATGGAGAGACCATTGCAAATGTGCACGCGAATAGAAAGCTTAACTGTCTACACCGCTTCGAAATCGGTTTATTTACAGTTCTAAAATTGCCCGATCGGACTCGAACCTGACGAGACTGACAAAAAGACCTGACAAAAGACTAATCCGTATCACCACGGATGATTACTGCGTTGGAGCGATGACGTCGAGGCTGCTGCTATGATCGGGAAAGCATGAATTTACGGAAGGGATGTACTCGTTCCAACCACGTTTTAATGATACACGCAACTTGTCGAAGTTTAAATTGCATCGCACAAAATTTTGGGTTTATAAAAACCCGGGTATATAAAAATCCTTGGGCCATAATACATCACCGAACTCTTCGAACGCTTTGAACATCCATTTTCAAAGTATGAAGGTCCGGAGACCCGGCTCCTGGGTCTCTACAAAGCTTGACTTCAACTCGGAATCTCGGCAGATCAAATTGACGCGCTAGTCAGCACTGTCAACAACATTAATTTCTCCACGTATACTTTGTTTTATTTTATTTAATTATTACCATTTAGAATAAGCTCAGGATTAGAGAATTTCAGGAATACCTTGCACAAACAACTCATTTTTAGATCGAAGGGCGTGGAATGGACACTTGAGAGATTAGAAGCCACACTCAAGAGATTGTTAGAGGCAGGTGTGACAATAAGCCTCAAAGATGTGTCTTCCGTATCGGTGTAGCAAAACTAATTGCTGAAACACATGATTAGCTCTTACGAACTTAAAGCTGATCCTGCATGAGAAAGTTAGAGCAGTTGCAGGCCTCCCACCACTCACAAATGTACAGGAGGTGAGAACTCTCCTTGGTGTGTCCAGCCACCTAAGCAAGTCTAAGAGTGCAATGCAGACAATACAAAGAGCTTTGGAGTTCTTTCCTAGAAAGGGACAAGAAAAATTAAAGCAGATCCTGTGAAAGCTCCATTAAGAGCGTTGTATCACCAGACATAACACACATAAACTTTATCTCTACTCTAATTTACAAAGAAGCTCCTCTACGAGCTAACATCTTCGAGAGAAGAACGAAACTAACATGGCTGCCGATGCCTTCCTATGGACTAGGTGGAGCAGTGCCTTATCTCCTACAAGACACCCCTGTCTTCTTTACTGCCAAGAAACAACCCAAGTATGTTGCCTGTTAAGAGAATTGACACCTACAGTGTCGAGGTCTCCACAATTTTAAAAGAAGCTCTAGCTAGCATTGGCATGGACATAAAGATCATGGGAACAAATCATCAGAAAATTAATCTACGAGAAAACGAACCAAAAACCCTCAGTACCATTAGTGAGGGCATGTCCCATCAAGAATTCAGAAATTTCGAATGCGGTTTAAAGGTTCATTTCAATAATATCTGCCGCGTTCCTGGTTAGACGATGTACATTCCTCGTGCATAAGGTGAAATGACTTGAAATTCCACTGTTGATGATGATGCGACAACATACGTCAAAAGGCTAGTATGATCACGGCTCTTCCCGCCTTAGATAACAGAGTGGAGCAGAGCATAGAAACTCAAGAGGAAGATCCAATGTGCAGACAAATTAGAGTTTACAATTCTGAGGCTCAGTCTTGCAAATACTCTTTTGCAATGCTCTGATTCGCTACTGCTCAAACAGGAATGTCATTGTCACAAAGAATGTAACCCCGAAAGCACACAGAATTGCTATCCCATGACCTAAGTGATATAAGCCAAGAACCATTAAGGCCGTGACAAGATGTCGTGCCAACCGAACAATTTTTTTCTGGTGGCTATAATGAACTGAGCAGAAAGTCCTAGACTTTGTGCAGCAGTGCAAAGTCTGCGCGCTGCACAGGGATAACAGACCTAAACAACTTATCTCAACAGTCTTGACTCGATTCTTCTTGGAAAAACAAAGCCACATATTTCGTGATTCACCTGATTACTTTGCAAGGTATGTGGGAGAAGCAGCCAGATCACAAAGTCAATTGAAGTCATTAAAAGGCTCAAGTCAGTTTTTGCCAGGCACTAGAAAAACTCAACAAATCCGCAATGTAACAACGCGGAATGTTCACACCACGCAAAGGAATGGGGATTTAGGCACACAAATGTAAGTCCTTAGTTTCTTGAATGAAATGGAGAAGTGGTGCGTGAGGCTGATCATGAAACGGTCAGGAATCTCGTCAAGAAAGAAAGGGACCTGTTAAAGGCCTGCTCGTTTACAAGTAAACGCCGCAAACGTGCAAATTCTCTCTCAGCTAGCTGTTGATGGCACGAAACTCGAAGAATAGTGCACTTATTTTCAACACTGAGCTTAATCCACAGTAACCACATCTAGACAGTCTACATACACACGGCAACGCAAGCAAGTTGAAGAGCCAAGAAGCTTCAAGATCATCAAACACAAAGCCATACCTTTGAAAACATTGGACCTTGGTACCTGTTAACATTTCAAAAACCTCGACCGACCTGGCATAGTCAGGGGTAACGAAACCGACCTAAAGGTATAAGTATAGGATTCATTGAGAGATTTTTGAGTCTTGGCTTCAATATTGAGCTCGACCTTTCATCTCGGCTAACATTGAAGTGGAGACTTAAATACCTTTCCATATTGGCGAGGACGAATCCTGATAAGTGTATAGAACCACTGTTCAAAGATATGTTTGATATCAATGTATTTATCCAAAAGTCTTCGTTGATGTCTTCATCCTTCCTTTACTTCTTTCTATGTTTCATATGATGAGCGGCGTTCAAAATAATTAACAAAATGCCAACTGTAAATGTGACTTCGTCGACGGAGTTGTAACATAAGTGAAATTGTACTCACGGATTCCTTTTTGCTTTGTGGAATGCAAATCTAAAGTCCTTAAAATTCCGCTGGCAAGGGAGCGTTTTCTGCAAGATGAGAATACATTAAGCACGCGTTTAGCACATTAATTGAAACAGAGTAAATAACATTTCTACACATGTAGAAGGGAATTAGGAAACTCAATGTTACTAAGTAAAAAAACAAATATTCAAAGTGTGTAACTATTGCTAGTTTGTAAAAATATTTACGAGACAATCCTCTACTGCTATCAGCGTTTTATGACGGACAGTGTTTAAAATACAAAAGACAGGCCAACCAGAAATGATCCTTTGTCAATACGATGTAACCCATAAAAGTTTGTACCTACCCGCTTTGTGGAAAGAGACTCAAAAGTCTTAAAGCGTCACTTGACAATTGGGAGCGTCTTCTGCAAGTTAACACCCAAATGAGCACGTGTTTATTGCCTATTATTTCAAACTATTGGGTCAGCTACAGAATGACTACTCTGAATTAATCTAACAGCAGCTAAAAAATCAGATTTTCTTGGTTTAAATGTATTAAGTGGTTGGCAAAGGAGAACCATACAAAATTTAAAAATGCAAATCTAAAAGTCTGAAATCTAAATTAAGATGTGTTGGTATTAAATAAAACTAAAATCACGTAAAATGAGCAATAATCTCATAGCGCAGAAAAAACAAATACGTTTTCTTTGTTTTTCTAGTATTATCAACTAATCCGAAACGCAACTCGGATTAATCAAACTTTACTTACTGTACGTAAGTAAAGGATCGTAAAGAAATCGAAAATAAATCTAATGAATATTTGTCAGCAACAGAAATTCTCCTCTCCAAACCAACATTGAGATACGAAGTTATCAAATTTTTGGTTTAGCCTGAACTTTTCGATTTTGTCAAGTGACTGAGAGGTGAAGAGATAGATATTTTTTTTTCTCTGACAATTTGGCTGCACTTGTATAGTTTCCTTCAGGCTGCAAATATTCCTATCAGCGTGTTTATGCATCAGTCAATTCCAGCAGTGCCCATCCCCCCCCGCCCCCGGGCTAACCCCCGGGCATTAGCATTTCTTTAAAAAAAATTGGCAAATTCCCCGGGGTGGGGATGAAGGAACCGGGCAAATGCCCCGCTCCCGGGTTAATTGTTTTCAATCTCTCGATAGGTGAAATAAGAATATAATACAAGTTGTTGCTTCTTAGCAATGAAGAAATATCTAAAATTGAGAAAATATACCTTTAAAAACATCCACGAACATCCACGAGCTTCTCTAGTCATTCGTGAACTAGCTAATCTGCAACGTAGTCCACGTCTTGGCCAATAAACGCCTCCTCACGAATACGCGACTCACTCCACGGTTTTGAAAGTACGTGTCAAATGCCCGGGGGTCAACCCGAGGTACGCAAATGCCCCACCCTCGGGACGGGCAACATTAGGAAATGCCCCGGGGTTGCCCGGGGGGGGGGATGGGTACTGCTGGAATTGACTGATGCATTACGTAATTGAGCCGAGTTGACAGCTCTATTTTTGCCAAATTGTTACAATTTGTTCTCGGTTTCTTAGTTCTCGAATTTTACTTTTCCTTGTGTTTCAGTTTTTATAGGTTATTTCAATCACCGAAGACTACTCAGGATCTTCCTGTTTTTTAATGCTGCATCTATGACTCAATATTTTATCAGATCAGTATCAAAGCTAAAAGGATTTAAAATGTTTTCAAACTCGGAGCGCAAATAAAATTTAAAAAGCGTGAAATATTTGATCTGATATCATCCAGACTTCATCAGTCACTGAGGTGGTGTTTTTTAAGATGAATGTTAAGAAGACATTTCACTGCCTCGGGGGAGTTAAAATTCTGTCATAAATTGGAGCTAATTCAAAACCATTGTCTCTATTTAACAAAGGTTTTCTGAGTTTTATCTCAATGGCCTCTTTTACCCGGCGTTTAAAGGTGTTGATTTCGGTGGCTAACACTTTTGTCTTGCTTGTGTCTACCGAGTGGCCCTCCAGTCGACAATGTTCATGAATGGCTGACGAGTTCCTCGACTGATGTTCTTTCATTCTGGTTTCCAGTAAACGGGACGTTTCGCCAACGTACTCCTTGTTGCACTGTTCACATTGAACCTGGTACACAGTTCCGCATTTCTTTAGATTGGACGTTTTGTCCTTGACATGTACCAATTGCGACCTCAGGGAATTTACGGGTTTATGAATAAGTGTGACCTCGTGTGACTTAAACGCTCTTTGAAGGCGTTCAGAAATTCCTTTGATGTATGGCGCTGAAGCGTAGATTTTCTTCTCGTTTTCGGGCTCTTTCGTTCCAGACTTGGAATGCGGTATTGTTAGCATCCAATCTGGGTAGTTGTTTACTTTCAAAGCTTGTTTCACGTGTTGGGCTTCCCTTGTTTTGTCCTCGTCCTCGGTAACCAAGGTCTGGGCTCGCAGCATCAGGGTGTTAACTACAGCTCTTTTGTGTTGAAGATGATGATTTGAGTTGAAGTTCAGGTACTGATCCGTGTGCGTAGATTTACGGTACACGGAGATCTTGGTAGAACCATCTTGGTTTACGTGTACACAGGTGTCAAGGAACGGGATTTTACCCTCCTTTTCTTGTTCCGAAGTGAACTGGATGTGCTGATCAATCGAGTTCAAGTGATCAGAGAAAGAATCGACAGCATGTTCGTGAATCTTGGCCATCGTGTCGTCAACATATCGGTACCACATAGTTGGCGGGGTCGGGGCGGTGTTCAGTGCTCTACTCTCAAACTGTTCCATGTAGAGATTAGCCACTATGGGAGAAATTGGGGACCCCATCGCAGCTCCTTGTTTCTGTTTGTAGAATTCATGCTGGTACGTGAAGTAGGTACTCGAAAGGCACATCTCAAGTAATGTGGATAATTGTGTGATATCCAGAGGGCATCTATCCGGCAGGCTACTGTCACCTTCCAGTTTCGTTTTGGTAACTGAGATGGCTTCATTAATCGGGATGCTAGTAAACAGTGCAGAAACATCGTATGAAACGAGTTTCTGTCCAGGAGGTACCTCAAGCTCTGCAATCTTGTTGACAAAGTCTTCACTGTTGACGATGTGATGACCGTTGAGGCCAACAAGAGGTTTCATAATCTTAGCAAGGAACTTGGCAGTGTCGTACATCACGCTACCAATGCTGGAGACTATTGGTCGTAATGGGGCGTCCTTCTTGTGAATCTTGGGCAGGCCGTAGAACTTTGGAACATTTTCCGCTGTGGGGTAGAGCTGGTTATACAGATAGCCAGGGATTTTTCCTTCTTTGCGCCAATTTCTCAAGGTTTGAATGAGCTTGTTTTTGATGGAACCAGTTGGGTTGGATGTCAGTTTCTCATACGTGTTGGTGTCGTCTAGTAAAGCCTTCACCTTGGTGTGGTAATCTTGTTTGTTAAGAATGACCCCGTAGTGCGCCCTTTGTCTGCTGGCAGGATGACAATTGAATCGTCCTTCGCCAAATATTTGATAGCTTCCCTTTCGGCTTTGCTGATGTTCGATCTTGGAGGTTTACTCTTGCTTTTAAATTTTATTTGCGCTCCGAGTTTGAAAACATTTTAAATCCTTTTAACTATGTATCCGGAGCAGGAAACCAATATTTTCAATAGTATCAAAGCTGTTTTCGGTTTTGCACTTTTTACCGCCGAACCAAATTGCCGGCTCGGTTTCGAAGAAATGTAATCGATCTCATTATACAATTTTCAGTCGTTATTGAATCTCCAAAACAAAAAAGTTGACCCTTTTCCTATCGAGAGACCACATTGAGCCGTTCTAATTTTCATTTCGTGGTAATACCAATTCCTCTAACTTCGAAATTGAAATCTTCAGAAAATGAAATTAAATCAGGACTGTCAAATAATTTCAAGAATATTTTAGCAATCATACATTTATATCCATTCAGAGACTGTCAGTTGGTAATAAAACTAGAAAGCAAACAGGTCATGTAAACTATTTACACGTACAAATTAAGCAAATTTGTACTTGTAGCCGCTAAAATCTCTAAGCACATCGAATCGGCCACAGGTTAAACCAAACACACGAAGATGGTCACAAGGTAGAATAAACACAAATCCAGGTTCCAAACGCGTGCCACACTCTGTACTTTAATCTCACAATCTTGAACTCGGTCACTGCACAAGGGCACTTCTCACAGTTTGCCCGATGAGCTCGAAGACTCGAAAATACACAATTACACGTTTGCACCTTTGCACGATTTGAAACACGCTGAACCTATGTAAACTTCGATACACGAGGAAAAAACCTTACACTCACATGGTCGCCCCCTGAACATGGCGACCATTTTACTACATGTGTTTTCACTGCACTGCGCAGACCTGAACTAGAGCGTGAAACCGCTGTACAATACAACCAAAGCTTGAGCTTACAGTACTCACCGCTTCTCTTGCGCTAGGTGAAAGAAAAACTTTTCCGATCGTCAGTTGACCACAGGAACTTGTCCTAGAAGCAAAGAAAAAATATTCTTATTGCCCATCGTTTAAAACTGTGTAGGTAAAACTAACACAAAGCAATTTCACTAGTACAAAAGTGCCAAATCCCAGTTACATATAGCCCAGCTGGTCAAAGGAGATTTTTCCAATCAAGACGAATAAATCAGAATCATTTTCAAATTTAGTAAATTTAAAAAGTTCAGTTTCCTTTACGTCATATCAAGTGCATTTCTATCACACCAATTCATTTTAATTTGGCGAGTTTTACAACATAGCTTACAAAACGAAATATGTCATGAATAGGTATAATTATTACATTTTGTTACGAAAGCAGCCACTTAAAAAAACCCGACAGCATTGCGCGCTTGATTTTAAAGCAACGCTTTCCAAGTTATTTTTAAGTATTAGGTGGAGGACAAAAAGGGGTGTCTCAAGCATAAATTTCAAGAAACATTCTAACTCTTCTTTCTTCCCTTTTGATAAGTTTATATCAGCTTTGATACAAACCGTTACTCTAAACTACTTCAGATGAAAACTGGGTTGAACATTAGCATGTGCAAGTATTGACTGTTCTTACCGTTCCAGAGAGGACTGAAACGGCCAAACCAATCAATGTCCGAATCAGTCTGTTTCTCCGATGGGTATCTTACCTTAAAAGATAGCAATGACACATGAAATTGTCAAGTTATCTGACAAGTGACGTAACTTACTATTGTAATCACATTTAGCTATTGCTATTCTCATCGTAAGCCCTTGATTGTCACTTTTCCTTGTGTTTCAGTTTTTATGGGTTATTTCAATTACCGAATACGATTCAGGAATTAGTTGTCTTCAAAATTCAGATTGCTTTACCTCATTTCGAAGTCACCTCTGTCATACGATTTTATTTTAATTCGGCGATTTTTACAACAGAGCTAACAAAACGAAATATGTCCTGAACAGGTATTATCTCCTTTCTGAGAATACTGTCAACATTGCACGCTTGATTGCCAAGCTACGGTTGTACAATGAAGGAAAACTTTTCCACGTTTTTAGAGGGGTTTTCTTTAGTGTAAATCGAAGTAATATTTTAATTCTTCTATCTTCTCCTTTCATAAGTTTGTCTCAGGCTTGATACAAATAACTGTTACTGCAAACTACTTGAGATGAAAAGATGGCTTTAGCGTGACACGTTCAAGTATTTACTGAACTTTCCGTTCCAAATAGGACTGAAATCCAAACCGATCATGAGACATGAGAAGAAACAATGTTTCCGCAACAATGTTTCCTAGTTTAGCCAAGCCTTTACGATTGTGATACGACGTCACTTGAATTATTTCTTTTCAATGCGAGGTCTTATTAAAAGTGGTCTGTTTTAAGCTAATTGCGAAGAAAACAAAAAACGATTTAAAGTTTGTACGTTTTACTCTTTGGTTTTACCGAATCATCTGCCCTCAGAAAGTGAAATATAAAATTGCTTCTCTATCATAGCAGTTGATTTCTGAATCATACATAAAACAACCTGTTAAAAACAATCGCAGCCGTTTCAGTATTTATACATTTTCCAAATGTTGTTCTTTTTTTTTTTAATTTCTTTTCAGCCAATTGACACCTCTTACTGTTTTCTTCTTTCATAATGTTTTGACAAACGATGTTTTCTCTTTAATTTTTCGCTGATAATTTATGTCACCAAAGACAACTCGTGTTTTTTTTTCTGTGTTAGTTAATACTGCAGCTATGACTCAATATTTTATGAGTTGAGTTTCAAAGTTTTTTCTCCTTTTCGTGCAGATTTCCGCTGAACCAAAAGGCTCGCTTGGTATTGAGGAAATACATGCGACTTTTATTCGACTTCTCAAGAACAAAAAAATTCCTTTCCGCTGCGAAATAACAACATTCAGATTAAAGGGTTCTAATTTCTACTGATGTGTTTATAACAGTTCTTGTGTCTTCAAAAATAAAATCTTCAGAAAGTGAAATAGAAATCAGGCCTGCCACATCATTCTAAATACATTTTTAGCAACATGCGTGACGAGAAAGTGGCAGATTGTAACAGTATTCGAAAAACGTGAAGCTATCACAGGTTCCCTCCTGGTTATAAACAAAAATATTTAGATTGCAGTCACTTGATTACTGGAACGGAGATTAGGAGATTATTTCGTTTGCTATAGCCCTTCAAGAACAAAAGAAAGTAGTATTTTCCGAAGGGAATAATAAACCGACATGTATATTTTAATTGAAGCCTCTAGGTTCCACTAGTTATTACTTTATAACACAAAAATTTTCGGGAAACTGCATTTCGTGAAACATTTCTTTTCGAGGATAGCTTAATTTTACCTTGTCGCAAAAAAAAAAATATTGCAATACTGGCAATAATTAATTCTAATTCCTTTCTCCTCAAAAGTGTAATCTTCAGAAAATAAAACTTCCATCAGGACTGTCACATCATTCTAAGAACATTTAATAATTTTTCAAAGAAACTTATTGTAGCCAGTATTTTGATCGGTAATAGAAATTGTTGAAAAAGGTTTCATAAGCTCACGCGAGCAAAGACTCGCATTAACGATTTTCCTTTCGCTTTGACAAAGGTGGACAGAAGCCACCGAAAATTTAGTAAGACAAAAACAGCATAGAAAACATTTTTAAAAATAACTAATTATGTTGACAAACAACCAATATTACACAACTGTAACGATGTTTACAAACGTTTTCGAAACTTTTTCACATGAGCACTTTTCGAATTGCCAAAACTGCCCCTACCATAAATACTACAATAAAAATGTACACGGACTATAATTCCTATGTCGCAGTCTGTTTAAGGAGGGAATGTACCCTAAGGTCGTTTTTCACAGCTTAACACAGGTTTAACGGAAATATCTGGTTTGCGTTTAAAGGAATCCAAAAACGCTACTATTATCCCATATATCTTATGTCTATGTGAGTTTTGGGGATGTTAGGAGAAGATAGTTTTTTCTCAAAGGATTAGTAAAATTTAGTGAAATAAGAAATATTAACCTCTTACTAACCTAGCGCGATTAATCAAACTTTACTGATTGTACGTCCGTGATAAATCGGGAAGAAATCTAATCAGTATTTGTCAGCAACAGAAGTTCCCCTCTCCAAAGCAACATTGAGATACGAAACTATCAAATTCTTGGTTTAGCCTCAACTTTTCGATTTCGTCTGGTTTATGCACAATAAAAGTATTAAGTGAAAGATAGGTTAAGATATGTATTTTTTTTCTAGCGATGTGGCTATACTTGTCAGATAGTTTTCTTCAGTCTGCAAATATTCCTATCGGCGTGTTTATGTAATTCAGCCGAGTTGACAGCTCTCTTTTTTGGCATATTGGTACAATTTGTTCTCGGTTTCTTAGCCCTCGAATTTTACTTTTCCTTGTGTTTCAGTTTCTATGGGTTATTTCAATCACCGAAGACAACTCAGGTTCTTCCTGTTGATACTGCACCTATGACTCAATATTTTATCAGATCCGTTTCAAAGCTTTTTTTCGGTTTTGTGCTGTTTACCGCTGAACCAAAATGTCGGCTCGGTTTTTGGAAACATAATCGACCTTATTATACAATTTTCAGTCGCTATTGCATCTCCAAAGCAAACAAGTTGTTCGTTTCAGTTTTGAAAACAGGTCAAATTTAAAGGCTCGATTTTTTTGTTTTGTAGTAATACCACTTCCTTTTACTTCGAAAAAATTAATGGAAATCTTCAGAAAATGAAATTGAATCACCACTGTCAAATAACTTTTATACGCGAGACCGCCATATGGTAATAAAATTAGAAATAAAACACCTGTACATTACAGGTACATGTACAACTTAATCAAGCAAGTTTGTACTCACCGCTTCTATTGCGCCAGTTAAAAAAAATGTTGATTGTTAGTTCATCACAGGAACGTGTTCTACGAGAAAAAAGAAACATTTTAATTATTAACCATAGTTTTAAGATGTGTTGGTAGAACTCTCCAACGAATAAAGCACTTCAAAGCAATTGCACTAGTATTTCAAAAGAGCCAAATCCCAGTTATATATAGGCCAGCTGACTAAAGAAGATTTCCCAATCGAGTCAGTCTGTGTCTCCGATGGGAATCCTACCTTAAAAGATAGCAATGACACATGAAATTGTCAAGTTCTCTGACAAGCGACCTAACCTACTACTGTACTGTTTAAAATGCACAATAAGTATCACATTTAGCTGTTGCTATTCTCATCGTAAGCCCTTGAATCTCACTGTTCCTTGTGTTTCAGTTTTTATGGGTTATTTCAATCACCGAAGAAGACTTAGGTTCTTCCTGTTGATACTGCACCTATGACTCAATATTTTATCAGATCCGTTTTAAAGCTTCTTTCGGTTTTGTGCTTTTTACCGCCGAACTAAACTATCGGCTCAGTTTTGAGGAAATGTAATTGATCTCATTATACAATTTTCAGTCGTTATTGCATCTCCGAAGCAAAAAAGTTGATCATTTCCAATTTGGGAAATATATCAAATTTAAAGTGTCTATTTTTTTTGTTTTGTAGTAATACCACTTTCTATAACATCGAAATTGATATCTTTAGAAAATGAAATTAAATCAGGACTGTCAAATAATTTCAAGAGTAGTTCAGTTTCCTTTACCTCATTTCGAAGACACTTCGGTCACACCAGTTTATTTTAATTCGGCGATTTTTAGAACAAAGCTTACAAAACGAAATATGTCATGAAAAGGTATTACCGCCGTTTTGAGAAATCTGTCAACATTGTACGCTTGGTTGCTATAGAAGAAAGTACCGATAAAGCTAGTGATGTGTAGATGTTATAAAGTTCCTATCTTTTCAAAATGCCAAAGCCTTTATTAAAAACAGTCAGAACTGCCGCATCATCCTTATATATCATCATAGCTGAGGAAGGGCTACCTTAAATTATTTCGTTTATTTCGTATAACACACTCAACTATTTAAAGGTGTTTCTGAACAATTTTTGCATTTCTTTTGTTGTCCAAATTAAGAATTAATTTACCAAATCAGTAGTACAGTGCAGATGTACTTTGGAGTCTCAATGAAACTTGGTAATAACCTGAATACGAAATAAGAAGCTCTTGACATTTCTCTTGTTAACTCGGTATAACGTAAATCAAAGCAAGCTAGTTTGTACTCACCGCTTTCCTTTGCTGTGTGAAAAATTTCTAGAACAGGAAAGGTTTCTGTAAGATAAGATAAAACTGGAATAAGCACACAACTCTTCTCCATAATTTGAAACCATGCAGATAAAATCAACAAACCAAGCGACTCTAGGCAGCCCAAATTGTCGAAAGAAGTCCTGCTTTGAGGACAAATGAATCAGAATCAATCTACAACGATTGACGCTTTCAATTTTCAAAATTAATTTAATAATTTCAGATGCATCTCAATATCAGGCCATTAATCCAAATAAAATATCCATTACAGAAATATTACAGAATGTCTTTTAGTCTGGTACGGCGATTTATGTTGGCCATTTGTGAAATAATTCAACAGAGCATATTTCTGACAATGAAGCTACGGTTTCCGTTATGTTACACGCTTAGTAAGACGGACGTAAGGTGATATTGTGTAAAGAACTATGATGAATTGCAGCAAGAACGTAACTTTCCTTTCATCTTTTTCTACTACTTTTTCTATTTAACGTTTAACGTAATTAATTCAATTCAAAACTTTTTTCTACTAATAACAACATCTATTTAGAAAAACAGTTACAAAAGTGCTGCTTCATTAACTTGTAATAAGACACTTAGAGTTACAGTATATATTAATATTATATTTTCAAAAACTTGCGTATAACAGTTACATTAGGCTCTTGGGCATACTCAACACTCATACTCATACTCAATTCAAAACTTGGTTTAGATGTAATATATTTATCATAGATGTACTTACCGTTCCAAATCGCACTGAAATATAAATCAATCTGAGTCTACAACAGGAATCTGTCCTTCAAAAAGGTCTGAATCACTGTTGGATTTGCTTGGTCTTTTTGTCAGTAACTAGCTTTCGATTTCGACTGTCATTCTTTGACTTCACTGTATGATAGCTTTACACCAACTGTTACTAACTTTAGCACCAAAACTATTTGATTCTACTGGGATTTACATTACACTATGCAGGTATCTATTTTTAAGTATTTTGACGTGACTCTTTTGCGCGCCCTGAAGTTTCACTTTTAAGAGGGTGTCCGTGTTACAGCGGATAAGGCACTTTTCGGACCTTCACCGATTTCCCTGATTTTTTCAGTGAAAGTCGACAATTATATCCCAGTAACAAATATCACATTTATTTGGATCAATTCGATATTTTATATTTTTTGCGAGGCGATTTTCAAAGTCACCTCAAAACCATGCAATTCGCCATTGGAGACTCCGTAAACTTGCTATAAATGACGGTCGCTGCCAAAACTTTATTACTCAATTCCACGAGCTGATTATTTTACATATTGAAATTTCATCTTCCCTCGATAGTGTAGATGTTTAATAATTAAAATCTATTTAAGTCTCGTTAAGTTATGATTTTTTTAATTTGACTCCCAACAAACTCCGGAATGTGCAAAGCGTGACATGCCTGTAGTTGAAAGCCATTTTCTCGAATGTGGGACCTGATCTAGAACCGTGTCTATTGTAACTCAAAAGTACTAACACCATTATAGAAAAGTATGAAATAAAATTTGTGGGCACTCTTTACTGCGCGCCGTACAGAGCTCCACGAATTTCCCAAATATTTGCCATTTTGATCCAAAACAAAGAAAACGCTCGAGCGACCGATAAACCAATTCCAGAACCCTGAATGTTTGGAGATGTGTTAAATACTGCTAGAAGTCAGACTGTAAATGGAAAATATTTTTCTTTCGCAGTTCCAACCGTTTTAGCCGATTTCTCGGTATTTTCAACGCTCACAGCAATAAATATATCACTTCGATCAATATGCAAATTTCGGCATAAGCCCGTGTTGTCACGGAACATCTGTATACCGCAACAATTTGCCTAAAAACGTTTTCCAAAGCAATTATTTCCTACTCACCTGGCCGGGCGATAAGATTCTTTAGGCTTCTATGTAGAAGCTTTCTTTTTGTTTGTGGCTGTAGAGAAGCTGTTTTCATTTCCCACGCTGCGATGAAACAGTGTTTGTTTTGCCGCAAGACTGACTTGTTCATTTCAGTCTAATTCAATTAAAGCCTTATTTGTCAAACCCCTGTCGGGCCCTTTTTTTGTTTTTCTCTTTGCAAAACCTTTTAAAAAACATTGTAAGCTTCTGAGGATGTCTTTTCATACCCAAAAAGGTTTTTATTTGCTTGGCTTTTTTTCGGAGGGATTTATTCGAAAAAATTACAATCCAGTCTGGTTTTGTGGAAACAATTAAGGGAAATCCTTGATTTGCGTCGCACAAGTTTTGTTTGCATATTAGAACAGTGTTTTGTGAAAACTATCGGACTCCAATGAGGCAAAGCAAGTTCTACAATTATCTTATAAACATTAAAAGTCTTTGAAGCATTGTAGACATAAAATACAAATAGTTGGGATAACTCAATGTTTGTTTTTGCAAACTTACTTGTTTGTTTCAATCTAATTCAATTTAAACCGACCAATTAATGTCCGCGATTTTGTCTAATTTCGAGAAAATCCTTGCGCGTCCTTTCTGCACGAAATGGCAGCTATTGCATCCAATCAGTTGCTCTCTTCACGAGAAATTACAGACTCCGTGTGGATCTAGTAGGAATGAGGAAAGCCATGTGTTGCTCTCTGAGTGAAACTCGGATATTTCAGCTCATTTGTCGAGCTGCCACTTATCGAAATGCGGCGATGTTACGGAAGCCGAACTAATCATGGCGAGAGCGTGACGTTACCAGCGGCTGTGAAGTAGACTGAGTGCGGGCTTGACCATTACAAGGTGTGGTCGATGCTATTTTTTTTTTTTTCAAAAAAAGCGTTAACACTATCCCGCTAAATTTGAGTGAAATATATCCCCTGGGGGAGGGGGGGGGGTACTTTAAAAAAATTTGTACGGGAAGGCTTCGCCCGAGCTCTAACCCCTGCCCTTTTATAAACGATTTTGACAGAAATCGTTCCCTTTTTGTATAACTTTTACTGAAAAAAGGTACCCCTTTCGTATACCTGAAAGACATGGTATAGACTTAAGACACGACGTTTTCTTGTATATGGTCTAATAAACGTCCACTCTCAAATAAACGAACAACCTCGTATCTAGTAAACACCTCCCTTGAGGTGTAAAGTCTATAGACGCCCAGTGTCTAATAGACGCCCCCCCCCCCCCGAAAAAAAAAATAAAAAATAAAAAAAGATGAATCGCCTCATAAACCAGGGAAACACTCCACAGCGTAACATCACGCAATCTTTTTTGTTTTGTTTGCTTGACTCGGACATCGAAAAGGCAAACAATGCCAACATGGTTGACCCTAATGGCGCTGAAGACATCAGCATCAAACTATGAACGCAACTACCAACAAAGCAAGAGACGAGCAGAACGATCGCTTAATTTGCAGAGAAATATGGCTGACCAAGAGCCAAGTGCAGGGCTTCTTTTCCCGCCGTGCAGCGGCTAGACGAAGAGAGGAGGAACCAGAAAAAATCGACCTGAGTCCCAGGGAGCTATTGCTAGAGGAAGAAGAAGCCGATAGACAACAACTTGTTGAAGAGGTAGTGAACGAACTGAGGCCGCAGCACCCACTGTCGTACGACGCATTCAACCTGTGCGTGTGTGCTGAAAGAACATAAACTGGACAAATTTAACGCGCCAATGCTCAAAGAAATCTTGCGCCATTTTGAGGTCCAATTCAAATCGAAAGACAAAAAGAAAGACCTGATTGAACAACTAAGGTTGTTCAAGATTGAAAAAGAATGAATATAAAGGGATAAACAAGTCACTAACCTTGCAAAGAAACATTCATTAGCACATAAGGTTAAACGTTAATATTACGATCCTCTTTTCACGAAAAACAGTTTTCTGTTATTGCCCCCGCAGGGCTTTCGCCCAGAGACGAAAGCCCGAGGAGGCATTCATTATAGAGCGTATATATAGAGAATGTACTTACAGTCCGAATATACGGTATGTATACCAGAAAAAAACCTCGATTTGCTCGAACAAGGCCGCAAGGAATCTCTGAGTAATGATAATGTTTTGCCGCAAGGGATTCCTGGGTAATGATGACGTAAAGGCAGAAAATGCCCGAAGAAGTTATGGGTATTATGATGTCACGATAACAGGGGGTAGCGGTAAATAAAAATCCCTATCTTGGGTTAGAACGGTATTAAAAAGACTGACCCGCGTTTTGGCATTTGTCACACGTTGATTACTCCGATGTTTGGCTTACGCGTGTTCACAGATTTGTTCGAGCGGTTTCTCTGCTTTGATTGTGTTAAGTGATATTTGATGCAGTTGTGAGTAATAGGTCGAAAGATTTCGAGCAATCGGTTTCGTGTTCTTGGCAACTTGTGTTCCAAGTGCTGGTTCAAGCGTTAAGGTTTGTTCTCGGGGGTAATTCGTTTAGCTAACAAACTGTCAGATTATTTGATCCATAAAGTGGTCTGAATAAGGATCAAAAATTGTTTTCGCGAATCTTTGAATGTGTCATATTTCGTTACTCGTGGATTTTTTAGGCTTTTTGAACTGGAAATCATTGTAAGTTTAATAATTGTGAATGTTATAAGCCCGAGATAATATGTGTTATTTCCGCTAGGTGTTATTTCCGCGTGCTAGGTAATATATCCATCGACTTGAACTTGTGAATATTTTTGGGACGCAATGGTGTCACACAACGAGAAATTCCGCAGCAAAGAGAACAAACAATGTCTTGACGTACATGGCACAGTAAAAAAGAAGCCTAATTTTAAAGGCGACAAAAAGACTCTACTAATCCTAGATTATTGCTGTAAAACAAATTATAAAAAGGCGGGGCAGCTTTATAGTGAGAACTATTAGTAGTCAAGACTTGATGAGTTAATGGACAAATGTAAAAATGCGGGTTCTTTCATATTTGTTATATTCATGTTGTCGAAAAAACATATATCGTAGCAGGGCTCGCGACTCCCTTCAATTACCGATAGTAATAGAATACGAAATGCACATTTGTGTTAAATATTTATTTTCTTGTTTTAGAGACACTTTAATGCCCCGCCCACTAAATTATGACAGATAAATTTATGGCCACCATCTTATTAAAATCAAATTAATACAATGACTTCCAATTATAAAGCCCCGACTGTTGGTGTTTTTATACTTTTATGTCTCGAATACTTCAGAGACTTTTGATGTTCATCAAATAACTGTTTATTACTGTTTGTTTATGAGAAAGGGCTAGAAGGGGGTAAAATGAGAAATTGGATTGGGCAAATTGTTGCTGGGAAAATGAAATTTGGGTCACTGGGACTGGGAATCACAAGTAAAAACCAATAGATAGAACTGGGATTTGGATTTGGAAAATACGGGAAAACAATAGGCTAGGGCTTTACCCTAATCCCCCCCACCCACCCACCCCCCCCCCCCCCTCTCGCCTCCCTCTATCAGGAACCTGTATGAAATTTGCGAGTCTTGACAAGACAAGGAGCATATTCGACACCCTCGACAGCAAATCAGCAAGTTTCAACTCAATACAAGAAGGGCATTCTTGGAACGTGAATTTTCTTGAAAAAGTCCCCTCGAAAAGGCCAAGCGAAAACAAAAACCTGGGTTTTGACAAACTAGGCAGCCTGGCCGGTTTTAATTGAATTAGACTGAAACGAACAAGTCAGTCTTGCGGCAAAACAAACACTGTTTCATCGCAGCGTGGGAAATGAAAACAGCTTCTCTACAGCCACAAACAAAAAGAAAGCTTCTACATAGAAGCCTAAAGAATCTTATCGCCCGGCCAGGTAAGAAGGAAATAATTGCTTTGGAAAACGTTTTTAGGCAAATTGTTGCGGTATACAGATGTTCCGTGACAACACGGGCTTATGCCGAAATTTGCATATTGATCGAAGTGATATATTTATTGCTGTGAGCGTTGAAAATACCGAGAAATCGGCTAAAACGGTTGGAACTGCGAAAGAAAAATATTTTCCATTTACAGTCTGACTTCTAGCAGTATTTAACACATCTCCAAACATTCACGGTTCTGGAATTGGTTTATCGGTCGCTCGAGCGTTTTCTTTGTTTTGGATCAAAATGGCGAATATTTGGGAAATTCGTGGAGCTCTGTACGGCGCGCAGTAAAGAGTGCCCACAAATTTTATTTCATACTTTTCTATAATGGTGTTAGTACTTTTGAGTTACAATAGACACGATTCTAGATCAGGTCCCACATTCGAGAAAATGGCGTTCAACTACAGGCATGTCACGCTTTGCACATTCCGGAGTTTGTTGGGAGTCAAATTAAAAAAATCATAACTTAACGAAACTTAAATAGATTTCAATTATAAAACCTCTACACTATCGAGGGAAGATGAAACTTTAATATGTAATATAATCAGTTCCTTGAATTGAGTAATAAAGTTTTGGCAGCGACCGTCATTTACAGCAAGTTTACGGAGTCTCCAATGGCGAATTGCATGGTTTTGAGGTGACTTTGAAAATCGCCTCGCAAAAAATATAAAATATCGAATTGATCCAAATAAATGTGATATTTGTTACTGGGATATAATTGTCGACTTTCACTGAAAAAATCAGGGAAATCGGTGAAGGTCCGAAAAGTGCCTTATCCGCTGTAACACGGACGCCCTCTTAATATGTTTCAGTTTTCACTCGGAATTCGCATCACTGAAGACAACTCAGCTTCTTCCCGTTTTTTCACAGTAGTCCATCAATGACTTAACACGTTTGTTTTAAATCAGTTTCAAAACTTGTTTCAGTTTAGTGTTGTTTACCACTCTATCTATAGTTATTCCACATTGATGATATAAGAATTGTTATTGTTTGCAGAAACCGACACGGGGACTGCTAAATAATACCGTTATTGTTGCACGACTAAGACACCCGAGAGGGCCAATAACTAAAATCAGCCAATCACAATGCTTTATTGCTGATGTCGGACCGCAGAAATATTACCGTCAAAGGGAAAGTACATATATTTGGAGAATTATAAAAAGCAACTGTTTTGAAATATTAGAGAAACTTTCGGGTAACTTTTTTTTGTAATTAAAAAGCAACTTTTTGGATTGTAGGAGCACTTTTGGAGCAAAATGTTTTAGATGAAATGCTACTACGTATTAAAAGTCTAATGTTTTATACAGATCCACAAAAACGGCCAGTTTGTAATTTAAAGTGTACACTTTTGGCCTTTCTGGTGAAATGCCACGCACGTGATTCGATAAGCCCAATGTTCACTCCAGATCCATAAGAATCGAATACGAAAGTGCCACTTTGTAACTCAAAATGTACATTTTTGTCCTTTCTCATGAAATACCACCACGTAGACCAAACCTTTTTTTTACTCCAGATCCACAAGAAACTGCCATTTTGTAGCTTAGAATAGGTCGTGTTTAAAACACGAAATAGCGGAGAGCGGCGAAATGGCGAAATGGCTAAATGTTATAAAAGATAAGAGCGAAAGTTACAAGATATTACCGTGCCACTGAAATCTGCATTTTTTGCTAAATTTCTTCTGTTCACACTGTAAAGAATAGGAAATAAATGCCAACAAATTAATGAAAATAACCGTAAGGGACATACATGTACGTAATACTTTACTGGAGTTAATAATATTTGGACTTATTTTGTAGTGAGAAAAGCACGGCCTATAGTATTTCCTTTTCCAGATACGCCAACAGTTTCATAACTGAAAAGTTGTTTTTTTTTTTTATAAACCGAGTTTTTGACGTATTAGGCTTGAAACTAATTTAGAAGTCGCTTCGCTGTTATTTTAGCTAGTTTACCGATCAAAGAAATCTATGCCGTCGCAGGTTTTCTTTTCACTTACCTCGTTGAGGTATACTTTGCTTCAGATTGAATTGAGTTAAACGTCTGTTGTTTGCTTTGTAAGAAAATAATTTACCTTGAAAACAGTGAAAATGGCCGTCCCATTAATTTCGCCCGTTTTATTGCGAACACATCTCAAGGAAGCAGTAAATGTATATGACTGGCCTGGGAAAATGAAATCGTCCTAAAGCGGTAAAAACAATGAACCGTTTAAAATAATTCGCCTGGCAAATTGTTAGCTTAAAATATTCCCCTATGTATGGTGAGTAACTTGCAGTTACCATATTTTCTCAAATAAACGTCCCCGGCGTTTATTTCAAACTTGCCCTGGTGTACCCGGCGTTTATTTGAAGCCGGTGTTTAATCGGGGTCCGGCGTTTATTAACGAAGTGAACCTTTCTGTCATTTTCCAAGTTGATTTATTATTACCCATCCTCCGATACCTAGGGCCAGTTTGTCAAGGCGGAACGATTTTTCCCTTCGTCCAGCCTGGACAAACCTGTCCCTGGGTCCCGAAGATGATTAGTATCAAGGGTTACAGTATAACATACGGCACGTTGCAATCAAAATTTGTGACAAACAGAACCGAAACAATACATGAACAACAATATATGAACAACATAGGAACAAGTTAAAGTTAGAGACTGTGCAATAGTTATCAGGAGGGGGGGGGGGACGAAAAATAAGCCTTGCAAGTTGAAATATTACACAATACCCCCCTCGCTCAACAAAGGCAAATTAGCTCTGACCCCCCTCCAAATCTCCCAAAAATTGTTAAGGATACTCCCCCCCCCCCCCCCCAAACCACCACCAACAAATATATTAAATATACCTGAATCCTTTACTTGCTTTGTACTGTAACGCATTCGACATCAGTGTCTGGGACAAAGAGTGCCTCGTAACTGTGTTCCATTCCTGAAGAGTCTCTTAAAAGGGAGTGCAGGTCGTGACCTCAGTGTCATGAGAAAATGTTCATAGCAGAGAGAGTACTCAGTTGTTTAAGATGTCAGGAAATGCGAAGCCAGCTATAAATACATGGTAAGTGACAATCCAGCTTGTACTGGGCAGGTTTTTGGTGTGAGAAACACCACCCCAAACCGCATGACAACAGCAACATTTCAAGGTGTGAAGCTGAAGCAAACAAACTAGAGAAAAAGGTGGAAACTATTAAAGATACAATTGCTGCACACGATGACAGTCTTTTTAGTGAGAGAACAGGAAAGCTACAAACAGGCCTTACCTGCAACCATAAATTTAATTCAGACACTCTGCACTTAATATCAACGGGCATTTAAGATAATATTGCTCAACTAATTGAGGACCTTGAAACTGCATCAAAAAAGGCCACCTATTCTATTGGTTCAAAAAACCAACGTGTCAAAATCCAGGAAAAAGAAGGAAGGCAAAAGGCAAGCAAGAATCAAAGATCTCTTCGAGATATCGACTTTTTTGCATGAACTTAGTATGAGTAGAAGGTTTATCCTGGGCATTGTTGTTCCAACATATCATGGAAGAATTCAAACGTCTGTCAGTTCAAGCATTTTTTTATTTTCGCGGAGGAAATGCTGTATTTGTCAGTCGCGACGGCTGGGCGCTTTGCAACTCATATACTTTGGCTTGGTTAAAAATGGTAAACTTTGACGCTTGCCTTTAATCGAAATAGTTGTTTCCTTCCGAGTTAGAAAGATTTCTACTCGGCTTAATGCAGGGTTCCCGATAAAGGTTACGCACGACAGAGTTACCTTTTGTCTCGTCACGCAATCTTAACCCCACATTGAGAAGTAACTTTTCGTTTGGATATCACCAAAAGCCGCTTCTCCTCGCGTTATTCTTTACCTTACGGCTACACATGCCATTTCTAACGACTACATTTCCAGTAAAACAGTTGCTGTTTTTTTTTTCTAATGGCGATGCATTAACTTCTGAACAGAAGCAAAAACTTTTAGTGTTTACGGCTTCCACCGGAAGTAAATTCACAACAGGCTACAAAAAAACTTGTAAATATCACTTCACACCTGCATTGAATGTTGCAATTCTAAATTGTGCAACTCAGCAGAAATAATCAATTGTCACGAAATGAGTTCCTTTTGGTTAACTATTAGCAACGTTTAAGTGTGTGAAAGACTTGTACCAGTACAAATATTATAACTTAGCTTACCTAAATACTTTACACACAAAGAAGCATTGATGTCGGTAGAATCCGCTGTCGCAGTGATCTTGGTATCCCCCAATTTTAGGCACCCCCGTACCAAGATCCCTAGTGATCTTGGCATCCCCTCAGGGGATGCCAAGATCACTAACAGCGTTGAATACAGCTATGGCGGTGTCGCAGTGATCTTGGTATCCCCCAATTTTAGGCACCCCCGTACCAAGATCACTAACAGCGTCGAATACAGCAGACTGGGGCAAGTGAAGCAAACCAAAATTCCACTCAAAGACCATTTTGCTTTATCACAAAGCTTTGTTCGTAAATTTAATCGTTCTTAGCAAACAATATAAGCGTCTTTGCAGATATTGGCAAAGGAAAACAAACCGTTTGTCGGTTTGATTCAAGTCCACGCAATTATTCTTAAAGCCGAACCACGCGCCGGAATCCCTTATACTAACACGCACATGGTGCTTATCGATAAACTTTTCAAGGCAGGTTAATATTTCAAACATAAACGATTGTAAGAGATTCCAATTTGCTCGGTGGATGAAAATTTCACATGTGAAAATGCTTGATCAAGAAACCGACAAAGGACTGTCACGCAATAGAAACTCGATATGAATGCAATCACCAGGCTGTGAAAATTGACCTCTCGAGTCTGTCCAGTCTGTCAAAGATTTTAATAACCTTAGACCAAAGATTTTGTTTTTTGATTTTTTTATTAAATGCTCATTTATTCCATGTGAATACGTAGTCTGATTGGGATAACGTAATAACCTTTACTCCTGCACATAGTGATTTATAGGTATTTGATCATCGTCCCAAGAGTACAACGAACAGTCAAGGCACAAAGATGAATAAAGAAAATCTCGAACGTTGAAAACGTGGTAAGGACAAGACATATTAAAACGTCAGGAGAGAGAGATATATTGGGGATCAGGGGATACCGAAATCCCTAGTGATATTGGTATCCCGTCTTACTACAATGTCTCTGATGAGTATGATGAAGAGAGAATTTACCAAGAGAAATGAAAAGTAGGTTAAATAGACGAAAAACGTTCAAACGGTAAAAAAAAAGTTATTATTATTTAAAAGTCTTGTTATTTCTATATATAATTAAGTTAACCGATAATGTATATTTCATAATGGAAGGGGGTACGCATATCGCTAGGGATTTTGGTATCCCCCTAGCTAAATTCCTCTCTCCTTACCTTTTCTACAGGTTAGAACGCTTATCGTCTAGGTAACACACCTTTTTATCTTTAGTGTTGGTTACTTTTCTATTCAGAATTCTAAAAAATGGGATACAGAATGGGATACGGAAATCACTAGGGATTTCGGTATCCCCCAAAATTCCTCGTCCTCACTTTTGTACCCGTTTGAAAGCCTTGCTTTTAGGTAACTGCTTTTGATAGGTTAATTCTCAGAATACTCATCGGAGATAATATAGTAGGAAGGGATACGCATATCACTAGGGATTTCGGTATCCCCAATAAATCACTCTCCTTAGATGTCTTGTCCTTTTAACGTTTTCAACGTTTTAAAGTTTTTTTTATTTTTTCTAATGGTAAATGTTCTAACCTTGGATCGATGCTCGAATACCTATATAGACTAAACCGAAATCACAAGGTAAAAGACATTAAGTTAACCCAGTATTTATTTACCCTAACCTGCAATAAAACCTTTTGCTGATAACAATACAAACAAAAGAGATAAGTTCACGGACTCGAGAGGTCAGTTTTCACGCCTGGCGATCGCATTCATATCGAGTTGCAATATTGCGTGACAGTCCTTTGTCAGTTTCTTGATCATGTTCGCATTTTTTCTTAAATGTTCATTCACCGAGCAAATTGGAAGCTCTTACAATGCGCTTTTTATGTTTGAAATATTAAAGGTTAGCCGGTATAAGGGATTTCGGCGCGTGGTTTGGTGTTAACAGGTTTTAAGAATAATTACGCGGACTTGAATCAAACGGTTGTTTAGCTTTGCGAATATTTGCGAAGTCGTCAATACTGTTTGCTAAGAACGATTAAATTTATGAAGACAAAGCATTCTGATAAAGCAAAATGGTTTTTGAATGGAATTGTGGTTTGCTTCACTTGCCCCAGTCTGCTGTATTCAACGCTGTTAGTGATCTTGGCATCCCCTGAGGGGATGCCAAGATCACTAGGGATCTTGGTACGGGGGTGCCTAAAATTGGGGGATACCAAGATCACTGCGACACCGCCATAGCGCACACCAGACAACTGTAGTAACTAAAACAGTCTATACACTTCCACATCACATTCTAAATTAAAACTGCAACCTAGAAGTCAACAACGCGCTGTTTACAAAACTCAAACGCAAATTAAGGAGCCAAAGAAAACCCCAATCGAAAACACATTGAATAGGGGTGCTTACCATTTGTAAGAAAAATCCGGTTGGTGCGACCGTTGCATAATGGTAAGCGATTTTCCGAATATAACGACCAACCGGATGAGAGTTCACTTACCATTATTCTATCAGGCGTTCCTTCCCGCTCACTCGATCAAGTGCGAAATTCAGTGTTGTTCTGTCGATATAGCTGAATATTTTGAGGTAGAAAACAAACTTTTCGACGAATAAGATGGGTTGATGCTGCTTACTGCCGTCAGCTGTTCCATGAGACGCGATTTAAACAGAATACAAGGTTATTTTGAGGTAACTGTTCCCACCTAGGCACCGAGTGAATTTCGCAGTCGAGTGAAAATTGGAAAGTTCGAACTAGATCCTGTCCCGAGAAAAAATATGAACATATGAACAATTCCAACGTTGAATACCAGAGGCAGGCAGCTTATTTCTCCTGTTAAAAAAGTGCTGGCATTTCTATGGTCGAGGTGAACATACACGTTCTAAATTGGTATAAAGACGCCATATTGCAAACACGACTAAAACCGCGTGGAGGTGCAAAAGGGGCTGGAAACGGAAGATTCGTTCAAATGGAAAGGAAATTTCCGACGTTCGAACCAACCGGAATAAAAGGAATACCTCAAAACGTATTCCACAATTTTCGAACGGAATTTCCGGAAAATTGCTGTTCCATTTGACTTTCAACCGAAATTTCCGGGTTTTTTGGCTAAATGGTAAGCACCCCTCGTGTCGCGTATACGCCTAGTGGTTCAATACATTCTTCATATATGGCAGCACCCGAAACTAAACTGTGAACAAGCTCAGAACAAGCTTAGCACTGCGATCCTAAAATAGCTACATGTCAGCTGCTCAGTGAAAATTTTAACTGAAAATCACACACTTGCCCTTCACTCAATTCTACACGTGGAAACAATCGACGTAGTACCTGATGGGACGCCTTTCGAACACATTCTTCTAAAATACCTGTGTAGAGATACAAAAGTCCAGGCAAAAAGGTGATACGGGGCAAAAAATAGGTTGACATATTACCCAATGCATTGCCTGACAGGTTAAAGGAATTAACCACGTCGGAAAATTCACGATTGCCCCGAAATTGTCCTAGAACCCCAGACATTCTGCATAAATCTATCTATCTGAAAGAACGCGAATAAATGATTGTTTACTCCTGTTTAGCGTGGGTCAAGCAATCGATTGTAACGAAATCAAATGCCTTATGGTGGATTTCCACTGACGCGTAAATTTTTACGTGCGTGAAAAAAATAGAGGCAATGTATGAACGACTTGCGTAAACGTGTAAGCAAGCCGTTTATACATTGTCTCTATTTTTTTTACGCACGTAAAAAATTACGCGTCAGTGGAAATCCACCATAAGATTAAATATTAGCGCCGCTTTAGTACGTAAAACACTTGTAACAGTACAAATTTGTGTTCTTAATCGTTTTAAGTTAAATATTAGCGCCCCTTTCGTGTGTGACGTGCTTTTACCAATACAAATTTCCGTTCTTGCTTTCGTGCGCTACACCGCTCACATTCTCCATTGGTCATGTCTCACTTGAGCTACTCACGTGTAAAAGTTGTTATGTAACGTTTGTAAATTTGACAAGTCACGTTTATTCGACGAAAACGCGAGTGTTGACTGACGCTTTGTTCACCCACACCGAAAAGAAATCCCTTGAATTGAGAACGCGAATAAATGATTATTTACTCGTGTTTAGCGTGACTAACGCAATCGATTGTCGCGAAAACAAATGGCAACGCAAAGGTCGTGGGTTCGACTCCCGCTCAGAGCCTGAAAATTTTTTCAGGTCTTCAGTAGTGTAAGGCCGCATTTGCACTTATCATATATATATTTCACTGCTACTGCTGGACACACATTCATTTATTTCACATATACTTGGGCCGAGTATCATGTCCACCATAAAGGGATTACCCATATACGACCGCTCTCATGTGGCTTTGATAGCTCAGTGGTAGAGCATTGCACTGGCAACGCAAAGGTCGTGGGTTCGACTCCCGCTCAGAGCCTGAAAATTTTTTTCAGGTCTTCAGTAGTGTAAGGCCGCATTTGCACTTATCATATATATATTTCACTGCTACTGCTGGACACACATTCATTTAAATCCTTTAGGTTTAATATTAGCGCCCCTTTAGTGTGTGAGACGCTTGTACCAGTACAAATTTGCGTTCTTAATCGTTTTAGGTTAACATATTAGCGTCGCTTTAGTCTGTAAAAGACTTATAGGTTGCCTTCATGGGCCGAACCACTCACATTCTCGATTAGTTGTGTCATATCTGAATTGAAATACTCACGTTTAATAATAATTGTTATATAACGTTTATACATGTGACAAGTCACGTTTTTTCCACGAGATCGCAAGTGTTGACGCAATACTAATGAGAGGCCCTTTCATCACCCACAGCGGAAAGAAATCCCTTGAGAAATTAAAACAGTCCCTTGAGAGTTAACAAGAATGTGGTGTCTTCCGGTTCCAGATTACCCCACTTAACCGCTATTCTCCTTCCTTTTGCTTGTAAACAAGCAAAGAAGTTGAAAAAAGGAGTTCTTTGGCTGTGGAAAATCGAAAGAGTAGAGTCAGTAGAGCTTCTGTTATTTTTCTTTCACTGGGGAGACACCAGTTGATGGTGTATATGAGCCAGAGAAGTATGGAGTGCCACGGATTGATAATGTCGATCTAGATGTTCTTGGTTTGTTTACGTGTCGCACTGGTAAAGCTTGTTTAGGAGACCTGGTAAATTCTAAATGCTTCATTGGAGGAGCTGAAGAGTTAGTTGAAGAGTTTTTATCATCAACTTCTTGAACAGCAACATTAAAATGTGTCATTTGACAATCTTGTCAAGTTAATTTCACTTGACAATGACTGTATGTTCTATTTTATTTTTGATGTGATATAAACCATGTTTAATTCATATTAAATGAGTCTGGAAAGTAATAAGTATAACTTTTAGTGAAATGTCTTTGGTAATTGAATCTTCAAGTCAGTTTTTCAGTTGCTCCCCCCCCCCCCACTTCCCCAGAAATTTACATGTAACCCCTCCTCCCTAAGGCTGTGAGTTTACATTGTGCCCCCTCCTCTCGTTTCACTTCCCCCTCCTGATAATTATTGCACAGTCCCTTATATACCAAACACTCACTTGGTGATTTTGAGTTGACCATTTTGTAGTTAATAATAATAAGAACTTTATTGGCTCACGCAATTCCTGGTAACCCAGTAGTTTACATTATGAGCCGTGAAGTTAGCTTTGAATAAAAAGGAAAGAGGGCTCATTTCCAAGTGTATTTTGTACTTTCCATAAAATGGTTTGATGAAGGAATCTCGGCCCTTTTTTCGGTAAAATCAACATAAAAACAAGACTGAAAGAGTCAAAAAAACAAAAAAACAAAATAGTTTTATTGTAAAAAAAAATAAGCAGAGTTCTGTCACACTTTTAACAAACCTCCCATACCACCGTCAAGACTAGGGGGAAGGGGGTGGTCTGAGTACAGTTTGTATCTGTAGCGAATTTCAACACTCATTTTCCTGTAAAGACGTGATTAAAGTGTCGACAACTTGCCTACCACCCTCCCCCACCCCCCTAAAAGAGCCAAAAAAATTATAGGTTATTAAATCCTGAAAGAAACGACTACTAATCCTATGGTGGCGACCATAAATTTAATTCGACTGTTTGAAAAAAAAAAAAAAAAAAAAAAAAAAACAACAGTGGGTGATTCAGATACCAATGAAATATAACGATTATACCTCTGTTCTGGTGCCACTTTAAGGAGTTTCTCAGGTATTTTAATGTCTTAACCAATTAAAAACGACGTGACGTACCTAGGTACATAGAGCAGGGGTTTCTCAGGCACTTGAATTTAGCAGTTAAAACAGTGTTTTTAATTTTTCGACCAATTAAAAACGTCACTTTGCACTAAAAATGTAATTTGTGATGATCTTAAATTAGCATAAATTACTATTTTGCCGGCACGGATCAGAGGGCTGGGTGCGGGTTTGAGGTGCGCAGTGTATAGTGGGATTTGAGTTTAAATAGGTGGCCGTTAGGAAGGTGAGACATTCTACGGTCAGCCTTCGTCACGTTTTGGTCAATGTTTGGTTTTCCACCGGACAAAACTAAAGTCAGAGAAATTATTCCTCGGAACAATCGTGATCTTCTTGGTCAGATAACGAATCTTGTCGCGACTATAATTTTAGTTCTACCAATATTTTGTCTTGGTTCTACGAGATCGAGCGATGAGGTGCCGCTGAGCAGATGCGGGATGTTGAAAGAAGCGCGTTGCTTCTCCTTTCGTTCAATAAGAAGATTAATGAAGATCAGTTTAACACACATGTAAATTAGGAGTTGTGGCACAAACCGTGACAACTCGCTCGGCTCGCCCAGGCTCGCCTCGCTCCTTGTCACAATTTGTGTCCACAACTACTAATTTACATGTGTGCGCGGAACGCAAGACGCCTTTCTTACCCCTCTCGCGAAACGAGTTGCAAAAAAGGCGTTGGCGGCACCTCTAACGGCCCGCAGCAACAGAGAGCGCCACCTGTGTGCTAGATTTATTTTTCAATTGAACAAATAACACCTTAGGGTAAATGGAGCCAACGAGAGATGTTTTTCAACCAAAAGGACCGAGAACGAGAAAGTTTTACATCCAAAACGAAAAAATTTTTGATCGATATTTACAACAATATGTAAGTGTTGACATGACAAAATTTATACACGACTTGGTTGTAGCAATTTCAAAACTGAAAACTAAAGAGCTTAGCAAAGAAATTTTTGAAGAATTGTTGGAAAGAGACTTTACTTTAAAAAAAAGTATGAAACTGAAAAAACCAGAACTTTTTGGAAAAAGTAAAGACTTACCCAACAGTGAAAAAAAAACGAAGAATTTGTTCCAATAACGACAGTTTTACCAAAAAAATCGTTAGATTATCTTACTTTAACAAAATATCATGAAGCTTTTTTGAGGTTAGGAGAAGTGTACGACTATGTCTATGATTTTGAAAAAATTCCGGAAAATTTAAGGCAAAAAAAACTGAAATCGCTAAGCAAATCTTGGCTAAAGCTAACAAAAAAATCTGGAAAGCAGTCGTGGAAATGGAACTAAAGAAAAAGCAAAAAAAAAATGGGTAAACAAATTAATTAACTGCCGGAAGAAGAGCCGACAGACTGAACTTCGTACCAATCATTTAAACCAACCATTGTACTTTAGGGCGACGAACCTTTAATTGACAAAAAAGGTTTAAGCTTGCGACTTTTTTTTTTTATTTATAAAAGAAAACAACATTAAAAAAACCTTCGCTAACGTTAAACGCGCTAAAACCATTTTTTCTGACCGTTTACAGACACAAAAAAGTGGTTGCCCTGCTGGCGGCACGCAAAATCGCGAGCGACTTACGTGAGTTGCGTGACATTTTCAGAGAGAGCCTGGAAACCATATTTCTAGTTCTCAGGCCCTTGGACGAGCAGAAAGAAACATGGCGGCCTAATCAGGATTTAGTGTTTGGGCCGATAAAAAACGAAACAGAACAGATATTACAAAAAAAATACGCTCAGTTAACGCGCTGTAATTTTTTGTGCCCCCACAAAAGCTGGCGAAGTGAAGCGAAGAGAAGAAATCGAGAAATAACAGGATTTGATCACAGAAGTTTATCGATCGATCGAAAGAACTTTCCCGAAACATCGGACTCAATCGGGCCTGTTTATTTTTTTTCTTCTTCAAGCATTGCTTCCACGACTTGATATGTTATCTGTCTGACCTCATTTTGCCAAACGGGAGTAGAAAGTTCGGTTAAAATAAAGCAAATCGCTTGGAAAAGCACCAACATTTTAGCCTATTTACCAAACTTTACCAAGTGTCTAATTAATGATGACATCATCCTGATGCCCAAAAGCGCATGCGTACTTGCTCAAAATAGGTGAAAGGGTACCACAAGTGAAAAACGTGACAAAGTGAACTATATATAAGTAAACGCGGCCGTAACTTTTTGTTAGTTCACAAATTCTGGTGAAGTCAAGGGAGGTAGTGGATGGCCAACCACTTGAATCCTGTTATAATGGCTTGTGCGGATGGTGAATTACGGGGTATAGGGGGACTCCTTTCAGTGGGAGATACCCCTGGGTGAACCCGCCTCGGCCCTACTGATAACGTGGGGGTGCTTAGAAATTCCTCGGGATTTCAAACCTCGGCAGAGGTAAAAATGTGGGACAGCCGCCTTGTCAGCGGCGGGGAAAAAGTCCTAGCCGGGGCTAGGCAAGAAACAGCCAACGAGCACCCCCCGACCAGGGTTTTGCCCTTTCGTTTGACCTGTCACGCAACGTTACGCGTGACTGTCACGCTCTGTGTCACACAATGTCACGCTGTGTGTAACACAATGTCACGATTTGTGTCATGCGTTAATTTTATTTTTCTGAACACTCAGATTAAATCCAGTGTTTATTTTCTCAAATCTGATTTCGACTCTGCTGATATTCTTTTTTTTAACCTATCTAATTCTTCTTGTCGAATTTCCTGTCTCAGTTTCTCAATGTCAGGCTGTGGGGATGACTTTTTTTGGCTTAAATGTTTTGTAAGGTGCATGCGAACAGTCTCTTTGAGGGCCATGTAACGAGAATATTCATCCAAAATAATTTGAAACTCTTTGTCATCAACTTTATTGTCAATGAGAGCGGCAGAAACAAGTCTATTGACAGTTTCCCGTTTGGCAACAGCAATAGAAGTAATTTCATTATTTTTCATAATTTTTGGTTCAAGTTTTTTGCTCGCTCCAGTGAAAGCGGCAGACAAAACGCCTGTAATTGCAGCACATGCTGCGAGAGGAACGCTTACCGGCAAACCAACGACTGTTACCGCTGTTCCAAGGCTGGAAGCAGAGAGAACATTGGACAAACCACCCATTGAAATTGCGGAATAATGAAAAAAAGACTTCACCTTTTTATACTTTTTCAAAACAGCTCGGTATTTTGCAACTTCTTTGTCAAATTCTGAACAAATTTGATTGATTTTTGTTAACCTAAAGTTTTCTGGTTGATTTGGCAAAGCGGGATACAGTGTTTGTTTTACGCTGTTTTCTTCGCTAACACCATAAGCAGGGGCACTCGGGAGAACATTAGCAGATGACATGGTCTCGTATACAATAAAAAAATATTAATTTAATTCTAATTCAAAATGCAGCGGAGCTCCAACAAAGTCAAACTTACTGCCAGTTTTGTCTTTGACGGTCAATGTGACACTGTTCACACTCTGAACAGCGTTTGTTCGACGTGAATTATTGATAAAATTTTGAGGGTAATGAACCAAATCATAAGGTTTCCCGGTTATTGGTACACAAGCGAGAATGTCACTTGGCTTTCCATTATACAAGTTATTTTCTTTGGAAAGTAAATCGCAGTGAATGTAATAAAAGTCTGGCTTAGTAAAATCTTCAATTCTTGCGTTAGCAGCATCAACAATTGTGTTCTTAACAAGTTTAGAAAGATTTTTATCAAAAGAAAAGCTTTCAATATTTTTTGATTTTGTTATTGAAAAGCCTCTTTTTAAATCATCCCTTTTTACTGTTAGCTTTTGTTGATCTTTGAACTTATTAGTCAGGTAAGTTGTAATTTCATCAAAATTGTAGTTGCCTGGAAAAAAAACAGCAACATTGTTGCTCACATTGTTTTGTTTAATGCTTATGGAGCCAATTTCTTCCAGATTACGCCAGCTGTTTTGTAACGAGCATGACAGCAGGCTGATAAACCTTGGTTTTTCAATTGGCTGGTCAAAGTAAACAGTTTCCCCGTTGGAACTCGCGTCGATTGTGAGCACAACCATCTTTATAATTATCTTTTGAAAAATAAATCTTTAATATAAAATGGCGCCGCCTATTCCGAGAGCTGATGACATTTCTCAATCAACTTTTCTTGATTCCAAAGAAAGAGATTTTATGAAGTGGATGAAAACCACAGAAGCAACTACAATTTCTGAAGCGGCAAAAGACAATGCGTGGAAACCTTTTCTTGCAAAATATCCAAACGCTGACCGAACAAAATTTGTTGCACAGGTTGAGTTCGCGTACAACCACACAGCAACGGCAGACATTTATTACAAGGCAGGGCAAGGCCATTTGATAAATGTTTTTGGCTCTGACAGCAAATATTGGAGCCCAGAGATGAAAAAAGCACTAGGGGTGAATCAAATTTCAGGCGGTTTTCCACAACAGCTGTCACCAAGCGGCGCAAAAGGCTCATCTTTGCCAATTCCAGCTGTTGGATTTCACGAAGCCGCACCAAGTTTGAAAAAAATATTTAACAGCCAAATAAACATCTACGTCACACCAGACCAATATTTCACAACGAAATTAAGAGAGATTTTTCAAAAAACAAAACTGAAGCATACATCAGGAAAAGAGTCAAAAAGGTGGCTTGCTAGCCAAAATATGGGCTACTGGCCTCAGCAACTTAACTTTGCTGTTTGGTGTGCGACAACAGGCAGTGGGGTAAGCCGAGAAATTTTCGATGAAGAACACTCATCTCTTAGCTTGCCACCGATTGTGCGAAATTTTTACCTTTTTCACGTTTATTTCACGATAAGGCGAATATTGTTTCAGATGGGGGGGATTCAGAGCGTAAGCGCCTTGCCTGGCGACCCAACGTTTAGCCAGTTTGACAACAAGTACGACGTGGCTTCTTACAAAAGAATATGCGCTGAGTTCGGTGTCGACCCGTCAAGCGATTTCCGTTTCACAACAGGCGCAAACCACGGACTTGGTAACGTTTATATCAGGATATCAGGGCATGGTATACAAAAAACTGAAGCAAAATACCCCGATTACGATAAATTTTCGGATGAAGGTGGAACTGCAAGCAAAGGTAACTTGATTCAATACATCGAGCCAGACGACGCTGCATATGCACAGGCAGACTGGTTTTGTCCTAACGGCACTGAAGGGCTTACTCAGGCAGGTTTGTCGAGAGTAAACCAGTCGATAGAGGCTTTTGTCTACTGTATTCTCGGTTCGCAGGTGAACGTTCGAAGTAGCATACTTGGAACAGGCGGCCGTGCAAAGGAAGCGCAAAGTGAGTTCCTCGTGTTGGTTGAAGACGCTATAAGGCAACCTGATCTGGCAAAGTCGGTCCAAAGATACCAACTAGCCATCGACGAAGCTAAGGTTCGGCTTAACCTTGCAGTCTGCCCAGGTGCCTGGCTGATGCCCGCTCGTATGGTGATAAACACAGAAAGCGTTGTTGGTTACAATAACCAGCTTAAGCAGGCTGTTGTTGGGATGAAATTAGGAGTGAATGATGAGGTTAATAAAGCTACAAAAAAGTGGGCGCAACAAGTATGAGCGGTGGGCCATCAAAAGTTAATAGACCAACAAGTCATTCGTCAAACCCGATTCACAAAGCTGCAAAAAAAGAGCCGGCGCCACATACGCCTTCAGCGGGTACTGTGACAAAAACAGACGAAAAGCAGAAGCCAGACACTGAAGATACAGCACACGAAAAAAACAAGATCTACCTTATTGCTGGTGCCGTTATTGTTGCGTTTGCAGTCAGCCGAGCTCTTTGAGGGTGCCCAAGGGGTACCGGCGCTTCGCGCCCTCTAGAGCTTAGCGCTCGCTTCGTTTTGTAACTCGCTCGATAAGAAAGATAGCAACACCGACAATCAAAAGCCAAGCATTCTTGCCGAGGAAGCTGATCACCTGGCCGGCCGTTCGAAACACAAAACTGGCGATCGAGCCAAGGAGGCCCGGCAGAATACTTGCAATTTTTTTGCCAAGTGTCTGAAGACCGTCACCAACACCTTTTGCTAAACCTTTTAAACCGTTTGAGAGAGAACTCAGAATTACGCCAATAGTCGTGCCAACGGCAAGCAAAACTGCTGTGACGGTGAAGCCATATTTTTTGAAAATCGCTTTTACCTTTTCTCTTAATTTGTCTGTTAAAGACAATCTTTCGATCTCTTCTTCTCTTTCATTTTCTATTTCATTAATTTCTTGATTCAAGTTATCAACTCTTTCGCGAGCTTGTTGTCTTTCCGCTTGTGGCCTGTTTTCGTCGTTTGCAATATTTTCTTGTTCTTGTCTCTCTTGTTGTATTTCCTCTTCCCTTTCTTGCCTTTCTGTTTCGTGTTGCTGGAATTCTTGTAAAGGTATTGTTACCCCAATCACAGGCTCGTACTCTACTTTTTTCAACCGATCTAATTCTTTCTGTAGATCAGTGCGCCTTTCAATTTGTAGTTTTGCTCTTTCTTTAGCTTTTTTTCTTTCCTCCGGGCTTTCATTGTTATCTTCTGCTGTTTTTTTGTTGTTATTGATGCCTTCTGAAAGACCTCTTATTTCATTTTCAAGAGTTAATCGACGACTTGGACCAAGGGCTTTTAAAACTTCTTTGGGAAGTCTTATATTTATCTGGTATTCTTCCTTGCCTTGAATTTTGGTTGTTAAATTATAATAAGGCTTACCTGGTTTAATTAACCCGACTTGCAGCCTTCCATTTCCATCTATTTTGTATTTAATCTTTGATTTGTCAGCTGATGGAAACTCTTTGTCAAGATAACTCGAAGCAGTGAAGGTTGTTGTCGCACTATCGTCGGGGATTTCAGGAAACATCGTTGTTGTTTCGTCTGGTCTATTCATCGTGGTAGTTCTTATTGGTATTTGTTCGCTTGGTCCGGGCGTTGATGCCCCTCCAGGTTGGAATGGGCCTGTTGTATCGCTGTCATCGTTGTCATTACGGTCGTCACGGTCATCTGTATGTTCCAAAAGAGGATCTCTGTCACCAAAGCCACCTTCTGCCGCCATGTTATATTAAATAAATACATTTTTTAATTTAAATATACAATGGCTGTCAGCGAAAGACACCGACCAACGTTCGAAGAGAAAACACCAAACGCGCTCAAGGCAGACAGAGTGCGACATCGCATTACATTTAACCCGAATAAAGCGTCTCCAGAAGAAATTCTGAGAGTTGCTGTGCCAAAGCTTGAAGAAGGCGTCGTTCTCGTTCCAGGCTCCCTGGCTCTTGTGTTCAACTTGACGGTGAGCGGCGAGCCCAACAACTTTCTCGTAAACAACGTCACCCGGGCGCTTGTCTCAAGGATGGTGGTCAAGTTTGCTGGAGAAACGCTGCAGGATACGAACGCTTACGACGTCTACAAACTTTTCGAGGACCTTTTTCTGCCGGTAGAAAAGCGCAGCAACATGTTTCTTGAAGGTATCCAGTCCAAGGATTTATGCAAAATCCGTTCAAACGCTGGTGACAAAAAAAAATCAGGAGTTGACGCGGAAAAGAAGCTGGCAGAAGTTTATGGAAGCAAGTATCGTATCCCGCTTGATCACGAGATTTTGAGAGACCATGGCGTGTTCTATCCGCGCGCACTCGCAGACGAGCTTGTCTTCGAGATAAAACTGAACAGTCCAAATGTGGTTGTAAGAGGAACAGATCCATCAAAACTTGGGTATGAGCTAACTGACATCCAACTCGAATACGAGGCTATTTATCACAAAGAACTTGCAAGAGAAGTAGAAAGCACTTACATTAACGGCAAAAGTTTCTTTTACGAGCATGTGCATTATTACAAAACGATCACAGTAAAAAAAGCTACTGACACGATAATAAACGAAAGCATTAACGTCCCAAAGCGCTCCTTGAAGGGACTTCTACTTCTTTTTCCTGAACCCCACGCCGCAGGTGCAAGAGATACAGAATCTTTCTTTAACCCTGACATAACAAATGTAAAAATCAGCGTGAACGGCGTTCCAAATAAGGTGTACAGTCAGGGCGTTGAAGGAAGAGACATGTGGGAGGAAGTTCTCAGGTTCTTTGGCAAAAACGCAGACCAAAAAATGTTTAATAACGCCACAAAGTTTTATGCAGAAAAAAAGTTCGGGCTTTTCATTGACCTTCGCTCCATGAGCGACAACAACATGCACGGCAGCGGTCTCCGCTTGGTGAACACAAAGGATGGCGTTAATTTAGAGATACAGAGAACAGCCTCAGGATCAGGGAATGTCAAATGCTACATATTCGCTATCGCTGATGCACAATTTTCTATTGTAAATAAAGAATTAGAAGGTGTTGAGTATTGATATAGCTTTCGCAAAGCGAAGCATGGATCCTGCCAATATACCCTTCAACGCTCTCATTGTTGGACCAACGAACTCAGGAAAAACAAGATACGTGGTCAATCAGCTTTGTGGCCCTTTCCGAGGCAAGTTTGACTACATCGTGCTCATCTGCCCGACTTTCGAGCACAACAAGACTTATTATCGCTTTGCTGAGGAAGATATTCGATTTTTTGTTTTCATTTGCGAGCAGCACGAGGTGGAATCTTGGTTAAGGCTTTCAAGATTTCTTTTTGAGGGTACGAACACGCTTATCATTCTCGACGACTGTGCTGCTTCGAAAGATGTAAAAGGAAGAACAGGGGAGTTGGTGAATCTTGCTTTCTCTGCTCGCCACGCAGGCTTGAGCATATGGGTGTTAACTCAAAAATTGACAAGCATAACATCCTCATTCCGCGAAAATGTTGCGGCAATCGTTTTCTTTTACACCCCCTCTGCCAAGACCACGAAGGCAATCTTTGAGGATTACGCTGGCGAACTTGCCAATGAGGATTACAAAGAAATCATTTTAAAGCTAAAAAAAAATAAGTTTTCGCATCTTGTCATTTCTCATCGCCACCCTTACGGCACAAAATTTTTTTATTGAACATATTTTTTAGAGTAATAAATGGCTGACCCGTTCGCAACAACCTCACCCGATGCTGCATGTGAACAAGAATTAGCTTCCGTAATGGAACTGCTAGGAGCTGAACCAGAAAGTAAAGAAAGCGCTATGGCACTCATTCAAGGCCCTGACATTCCTGCTTTGCGTGAACAGCTTGCAATCCTTGTTTCAACAGGAAAAGCCAAAGAAGCAATCGGTGTGCAACTGACACACGAGCAGGTGAAGCGCTTGACAGATAAAGAAGTTGAAAAGTACTTAAAGAGATATGAGGCATACGTTGGATCCAAAACAACCGACAGCTTGATTGACAGCTTTATTTTTCTTGTTACCAAAGTCGTTGGTAAGGCCGTAAATATCAAGGACGTCAATGATTATCAAAAGGAACTCAAAAACGACTACATTATCAGTAAAGAGCTGTCCACTTTGGCAGGCGGTCTGGCTTTGAAATGCGGCCGCTTTCTTGCCGTTGCAAATGCTGCGCTCATCACAACAAAGCACATTGTTTTAAACGAAGCTACAAAGTCGCACACTTCGCTGTGCGAAACCAAAGGTGCTTCCAAAGATGCGGACACAAACACTACTGAAGATTTTTCTGAGCAATGCTAAGAAAATGCTAAGTAATTACTGAACAATGCTTAGCAATTGCTTAGCAAAAAATCTTGCTGAGCAATTTTCTATTTAAATATTATTATTTTTTTTATTATAAATGGCCGAGCTCGAACAAACTCCGATCGCTCAAGAAGAACAGAAACAAGTTACTTCAACAACTCCAGCAACAAAGCCTGCCAAAAATCCAAAGCGAGTTGCTGCTGGCAAGCTTGCAGCTGAAAAAACAAAACAGGCTCGTGAAGCACAGAAAAAAGCTGCTGTCGAGGCTGCTGCAATAATTGCAAAAGAAAAGGAAAAGAAATCTGCATCTGCTAAGCGAAGTGTAACACCACCGGCCGTAACGGAACCAGCTCCGCCCGAGGCTCAGCCGCAATCAAGCGGTCTCACCACAAATCAATGGATATCTTTGCTTGGTATCGGCGTTGCAATCGTTACAACTTATGTGAAACGCGAAGACATAAAAGCCTTTATAAACGAAAAAAGAAGTCCAACATTTAAAGCTCCGCCAACTCTTATAACTGATGACACACCAGTTACAGCAGAAAGTATTGGAAGGGTTGCAACGCGTTCTTCAGACACGCGCCAAACGGGCTCTAGAATTCCGCAACCAACAAACCAAAATGGCTCAAAAAGAGGAATCCGTCCGATGGATTAAAAAAATTATTAAATAATTTTCATTTAAACATTCGATTTTTTAAAGTATACAAAACACGATGACCGACACGAGGACATACACTATGCCTGACCCAATGGATTTTGGAAACTTTTTTGTGCTTTCTATGCTTTCAAAATGCTTTGAAAAAGATGAGGTACGAGCAACAGCTGCTTTAAATGAGGGAAAAGCCTATTTAAACCGGCTGGAACCAGAAAAATTAAAAAATTTTTATGCAATTGCTGAAAAATCTGCACAAAGTTTAAACAGGAGGTATGAGGATTTAAGAATACTTAAAAAAGAGTATGAAAAAATAGAAAATGAAGAAAAAAGAAAAGAGATGATTGTAAAAGCAAAATGTGCGGTGTTTGCTGAAATGCAAAAAATCTTTAATTCTGCGGTTGATGATCTTGGTTTGACCATCGAAAGTTTTTAAGAAAGTGATTTCTGTTTTACTTTCTGACTTCAGCAATTAACTTTTTTTTTATTAGAACTCTTTGATGAGATTAAAAGAATTCATAAAATTATTTTTCAATTTAAATATTTATTTTTTATTTTATAACAAACACCATGTCTGACAACAAGCTCGTGAAAACACTCATGGATGCCGCCACCATTACAGGTCTCGCCGCCGGAATCGGCTGGGCTGCCAAAAAAGTTGTGAAAGAAAACTTCACATCCGACCCAAGCAGCAGTTTTATGAACTACGTAAAGTTCACAGCCGTCATGGCTGGCAGCGTTGCACTTAAACAGTATCTCGAGGACCAGAAAATTCTCCCCACCAATTAAAAAAAAATATCATAATATAAGAACAAAAACACACAATGGCAAGCGTAGCGATTATGGCGGGCGGAGCTATCTTGAACGCTGCTGCTTTCATTGGCGGCAACTATCTTGCTCGAGCTTTGGGTGGCGGAGATGACGCCGCTTTGAAAGAAAAAGAAAGACACGACAAAGCTCTCGAGGCTTACCAGGCAGCTTACGCGAAGTACTCTCGCGACCGCACGAAGCTTCTCGACTGGATCGAAACCAACAATGAGATCAAACAGCAAGCAAAACAAAACTTTACGAACACAGACTACGCTTTCAAACTCTACAACCAGGCACATCCTGACAAACAAATTATTCCTCCGAAAGAACCCAAGTTCTCTGATTTTTATCAGCCAAGCGAGCAGCAGAAACAAGGTGAACTTATGTTCGTTGGCGCAGGCGCTCTTGCTCTTGGGTACGCTGCCTTTCGGTTTCTTTAAACGTTTCTTTTTTTTCTTGTATACGCATGGATGCAAAGATCTCAAAAGTCTACTATAGCCCCCAGGGCTATTGGAAGGGAATTGCTGCGATAAAAAAATTAGCCGAGGCTGCCAAGGTTTCCGAAGATGCCGCAAAAAAGTGGCTAGTTAAGCAGGCCCTTTGGCAGATCTACCTTCCGGCACCACGATACGTTCCTCGCCCAAAATTCGATGTTTCTTCTCCTAACGCGGTCCACCAGGCGGACCTTCTTTTTCTGCCACACGACAAACTGCCGCGAGGGCGAAAAGTTTACAAATACGCGCTGACTGTTGTTGACGTTGCCAGCCGTTTCAAAGAGGCCGAGCCTTTGACCTCCAAAGATTCAACTGAGGTTGCAAAAGGTTTTCAGACAATTTACAGGCGAAGTGCACTAAAATGGCCACAGATGCTGCAAGTTGACCCTGGTCGCGAATTCATGGGAGCTGTTACTAAAGAAATGGAAAATCACAAAACCTATATTAGACGCGGGCGTGTTAACATTCACAGAGATCAAGCTATTGTTGAACGTTTTAATCAAACACTGGCAGGGCGCCTGTTTGGTTATCAGTACGGTGTCGAGATGACCCTGCCATCTGGCCAGCGGTCGACAGCGTGGGTAAAAAGGCTACCCGAAGTTGTTGCCGCTCTGAACAACGAAGTAACCAGTCTTACTGGTAAGAAACCTGCTGCTGCAATCAAAGAAAAGGCTGTTTCGTCAAAACCGTCCTCAAAATATACAAGACCTGTTGGCAAGAAAGAAAAAAAACTCCCCTCTCTCGTTAATGTGCGCTTTCTCTACCAACCTGGCGAGCTGGAAGGCGGTGTAAAAAGGGCTACAGATCCGATTTGGTCATTAAAAGTCTACAGCATTGAAAGGTCTGTTACTAAACCTAATCAGCCAGTTCTTTATTACTTGCACGATGGTCCAAAGCGCGGCTTCGTGCGTGAAGAATTGCTTGTTATTCCTCCAAATACACAGTTACCACCAAGTACTTAGTGCTTGAGCCCCTTGGGCTCAGAAAAGCTCTAAAAGTTATGTTTATGTAGGCTTTGTTTCGCAAAACTTATACCCGTAAGCATTTGTATGTATCCCATCATCCGCTATCCATCGCTTTGAGTCAAAGGAGGACAGCGATTTTTTGTTCACCACTATCGAATACAACTCATGGGCATAGCTTCTTATCATGTGCATTTCGTGAAAGCTTTCCTTGGTTTGGAAAAGTGTTTCTTTGAAATTTTCGTGATTTATCTTTTTCTTTGTCACACACTCTTTCACCCCCTTTGCCTTTTTTATATTTTTTTTGTCTTCTGTCATTATTGAATACATTTTTGGCCTCAAACAAACGCACTCTGAAATTTGTTTTCCTGCGCATTCGTCTTTCATTTTTCCCAAAACTTTTTTGTTTTCGTTTGAATGAAGTGAATGCTCTTTTGGGTAGTCGCTTGTGTCGTACTTGTCAATGTTTTTTGCCATGTCCGCGTAAACGTCTTCTGTTTCTATCTCAAGCAAAAGGCTGTCTGTGTCTGTATACAAAAGCTCGCAACGCTCTCCGTACTCCTTTTTCAGATGGTTGTAAAAGAAGTCATACATGCATAGCTTGCTTACGTCAAGGATGGTCATGCCTGTGTAGACCGGTTTATTAAGAAAAAGCCTGCTTTTTCGCATGTCTATTCCAACTAGATCGTTTGAAAACATTACATGCCTTGAATACAATGGGCTTGCAACTAATTTTCTTATTTTCTTTGTTTCGTCGCTTCTCGCTATTCTTATGTCTACACGGTTTCTCAGGTTTTCCATTGTTTTTCCAAAAACCGAGTTATTCATTAGCTTGTAAAAGTTCTTTTCAAAGTCGTTCTTTGCTTTTTTTCTGAATTCTGTGTTCATCCGGATGTAGGGCTCCATCCAGCATTCCTGTTCAAACTCTAAGACCCTGTGCACTTTTTTGAGTTTCATTCCCTGTTTTAAATAAAACTGCAAGTTTCGGTAATGCACGACGTAATTGCTTTTGTCTTCGAGAGTCAATACAAGCTTTTCGCTTTCTGGCAGTTTTAAATCAAGATTTTTTATTATTTTCTTTTGGTAAGGTGAAAACATTTCTTTGTTTATTTTCTTTTTCTCTGGCGCTAATGGATAGCTGTTTTGGGCGTCATGCAGCTCTTTCGGGTATTCTAAGTCCACCTCTAAAATCCATCCAGCTTTTGCAAACTCTTTTTTCGTCATTATTTCTTTTTCTGTCGGCATAACCTTTTTCCATCTAAAACCACTTTTTGGGAGCGGCTTGCTCATTGCCCACCCGTAAAGGTTATTCGCATCGAGGTACATTATGCATTTTTTTGGCTGGCTCGGGTCAAATCCCTCAACATAAGGGTTGTTCGCCTTTGCATATCTCTTGCTTACCATCGAAATTCCGCCTCTTAATCCCCTTTCAACAAAAAGATGCATTTCATAGTCCGTAAGTAACTCAAGCTCCACGCCTGTCTTTTTCAAAAGTGCGTCCCAAGAAAGGCCTGGCGTCGTGTAATAATTCGCGGGATCTAACCCGTACTTCTCAAGACAGATTTTTCGGAAGTTTTCAAAAACGTCAGCCAACAGAGAAACGTCTGTCTTAACGTACAAATCGTGGTAGTCGCCCAGGGTCTGGCAGCCAAAGGTTTCCCACACGTTTTGCGCGTGTTTGTACTCTTCATCCGTTATGTTCTCATCATTAAGTTTGCTGTAAAACTTTTCTTTTTCAGGCAAACTTGTTTCGCTAAATCTTTCCCATGAGTCCATGTATTCGTAAGGATAGATTCCCTTTTTGCAAAGAAGTTCAAAACTTTCATCAGACTGTGTTGAAATAGATTTTGTTATATTTAATGACTCCTTCGGTGTCGCTGTTACAAGTGAATCAAGACTTCCTTGAAGAAAGTTTAAGCTGTCAATAAAACGCAGTCCGCCAAATGAAAATGTGATGTATTTTTCCATGTTGTTTGCGACACATTTTACCTCTTTCTGTGCCTCTTTTGAAATCTTTGACATTGCCTGCATTAAATGGTGCGCATCATAGCCCCTTAGGGTGTGAAATACAACTGGTATTTGGACATTTTTTGGATTTATTCTCATCATCAAGTTACAAATGTTGTGCGCGGCTCCTCGAAACTTCCCTGTTATGTGGCAGTGGTCCTTTACCACATCTTTGTAGTTCGGCTGGATAAGCGGCTTGTGGCACTTCAAACATTTTTTTTGGTTTTTTGCGGCCACTATGTGTGTGTTTTGTGTCAGCTTTTTTAGCTCATAGTGGTGTTCGGTACCAAGGCTTTGCTCCGCTTTTTTCGTGCTGTAATAACATTTTTTGTGAAGCTGCCCAAAGTAATTAAGTTCACCATAATACCCAATCCAAACCGGCAACGAGTCTAAAAAGTTTTGTTTCATCAGCGTTTTTTCGCAAATGTGGCAATCGGTTGCATTTTTGAATTTTTCCCAGTCTTCCGAAGTCATCACAAGGGGTTTTTGCTTTGACAATTCAAATCTTATTTTTTTCTCTTCACTTAAAAGGCAGTTCAAAAACACTTCAACGGCGTTTTCACCCCTGTAAACGTAAGGTTTTTCGTGTTTGCCGTCGCTCCTTACAACTGTGTAAGCAAATCCACATGCTTCGTGCTGTTCTGTCTTTTCTGTGTAGCTTTTTTTCTTCAAGTCTTCTAGTTCTTCTCCTTGTTCTTTTCTCTTCTGGCTGTCCTCGGGCGTTTCGCGTTTACATCCTTGCATCTTTCTTAACAATGCCTCAAAGTCGGCGTAAATTACAAAAGGCGCTTTCATTTGTTTTTGATAGTTTTTAAAAGAAAGAGTGTTTTTCCCCTCTTCCGGCATTTCGATTCTTGTTGGCCTGCCGTTAACTCCATTGCAATATTTTTCGTGCTTTTCGAGCAAGTCTGCTCTTGTAAAACCGGTCAAGCACATCATGCAAAAGTGTTTTTTGTTGTGTGATTTAGTCTGATCGTAAAGCAGAGCGCTTACTCTTTTTACAAAACAGTAGTGCTGAATTAATCCTGACTCAATTAACATAAGGTTTATACGGGAAATGCTATTTTCTTTTTTGCTTGTTCTGAGAGGTATCACACAGTCGTCTTCCCATCCAAACACATTTATTGCAAGGCCTCTGTTTTGCGCCTCAAGCCTGTCAATCTGCTTTAGTGGCGTTGGAAAATCGATTCCATTGTAGTTTATTCCGTCGTCAACTGGGTATCTGCTTGTTCTTTGCGGATTTTTCTCATCTCTTGGCGGAAATAATGCAGCTCTCAAAGCCCATTTCAAACATTCGTTATCCCTGTTTTGCACGTTAATAACTGCTTTTTTGTTTGCCAATTTTGGTGGTAAAGGCAGATAACTCCCCCCTCTCAATGGCTGATAACGCGCGACATTGATATACGCCATTTCTATTCTTTCAATTTTCCACCCCGAGCCCTTCTCTGACCAAGCCTCAATTTCTCCCTTTGCTTTTTCGATAAATCTGTCAAACTCTTTTTCGATTTCTTCTTTGGTGTTTTTTGAAAACACGTGCGGTTCTCTTTCACTGAAATAGTGGTTCATGTGTTGCGTAACTCCGTCTCTTTGTATCGAAAATTTAACTTCAAGTCCAAAGCTTGCTTTTAAGCTTCGTAAGTCATCAATTTCGCTTACTAAAAGATCATAAAACTTTTTCTTGTTTTTTCTTGCAAAAATGTAAAGATCTTTGTTGTTTGTGTCAGATCCGGGTATGTCCATTTTCCATACTCTAAGCCATTCGTTAAAATCGGTGTGGGCGAGTGAAAAAGACAAATTTCTTTGGGGGTTTCTTTGAAATTCACGGAGGTTTTCCTCCATCATAGCTTGCAAAACTTCTGACGAATATCTTGCGGCAGCCATCTGTTGCATATACTAAAGAAAAATATTTGTTCAATTGAAAAATAAATCTAGCACACAGGTGGCGCTCTCTGTTGCTGCGGGCCGTTAGAGGTGCCGCCAACGCCTTTTTTGCAACTCGTTTCGCGAGAGGGGTAAGAAAGGCGTCTTGCGTTCCGCGCACACATGTAAATTAGGAGTTGTGGACACAAATTGTGACAAGGAGCGAGGCGAGCCTGGGCGAGCCGAGCGAGTTGTCACGGTTTGTGCCACAACTCCTAATTTACATGTGTGTGTTTAGAGCTAACAAATCGGTCCTAGACGCAATTGAAGACGATATCGTCGGTCTTTGTCGTAAAGACTTTGACAAATCCAAGAAAGCGTTCTATCGGGGAATGTCTTTTTAGTCGCCGTTCTGCTTTGGAATGCAAACATCACGACGTGGCGGATGTCGGACGAAGACGATGAGAAGAAAACTTATAGAGCTGAAGCAAAACCAGGTCTCTGTAGAGACTCCTTTCTTGTGCTGGTCCTGCCGACTTACGGTCAGAGTGGCTAAGCAACAACGCCCAGGATCAAGGTGTAGTTTGTTCCATTTTACTTTTGGTTTGATTTCCTTTTGATTTAACACTTTATTCATGTTTTCTTTAAAGGCAGATTGCGTAGATCACTTCAGTTTTGGAAAGTAATTCCCACGCCTTGTTTCATTATAGGCACTATTAGTCGGGCTTCATGTTGCCACTACTTATAATTCCACGGCTTTTTGTTACAACAAACAATTAATCACTAATTTATTGGTGCTGAAAATTTATCTGTCTTTGTTCAGATCACTATAACGGGCTTATTAGTTTTGAGTGTATCACTATATTTTCTACACCTTCTATCTGTTCCTATTTTATTCCTTGTTATTGCGTTTATTGATCTCGGTTTATTTTCATTATATTGTTGCTACGGGCTAAGGTTTCCCGTTAGTCTCCTATGCATTTTGCGTCCTACAGTATTAGTACTTTGCTTTATGGCTTTTTAGCCTTCTGCTTGAAGGGCATGTGCCCTTGAGGGGTCTAAGATATGAGATTGTTTATGTTTAAGATTTGAATACAGTGCCCTTGACGGGTCTATGATACGAGATTATTTATGTTGAAGATCTGAATACAGTGCCCTTGAGATTGCATAGAAGAGCCAATATTGTTGGAATTCAAATAAACCATTATTATTATTATTATTATTATTATTATTATTATTATTATTATTATTATTATTATTATTATTATTATTGTTTATGTTGAAGATTTGATTACAGTGCCCTTGAGGGGTCTATGATATGAGATTGTCTACGTTGAAGATTTGAATACAGTGCCCTTGAGTTTGCATAGAAGAGCCAATATTGTTGGAATGCAAATAAACCATCATTATTATTATTATTACTACCAAAAATAAGTCGTATTTGTAATGTATGCTCAAATTTAAGTCAGAATGTATCTTTAGCCATTGTAAATATTTTAGAAATAGACAAATAAAATTATTGCTATTATTATTATTATTATTATTATTATTATTATTATTATTGTTGTTGCTGTTTTTGTTGAAGATGTGATTACACTGTCCTTGGGGGGGTCTATGATATGAGATTATTTATGTTGAAGATTTGAATACAGTGGCCTTGAGGGGTCTATGATATGAGATTGTTTATGTTGAAGTTTTGAATACAGTGCCCTTGAGGGGTCTATGTTTAATGATTGATAATGTTGAAGATTTATTATCACTCCCCTTTAGGGGTCTGATATGAGACTGTCAATGTCAAGTATTTATATATTTTCATAGTGCCCTTTAGTGGTGTATAGAGTACATGTATGTTTCTTGTCGTTTTGTTTCTTTCTGGAGTAAGCGTTCATAAATATTTAATTGCGTGTCTCTGGAAGTTGCTTGTCTGTATGTATTAGCTTGCTTAGTCTCTCTTTTGTTCAAGTACCATTGTTTGTTTTCACATATTCCTTTATTATCACTTTGTTTCGTTTTTTCTTTAGACATTTCTGGCACGAGGTTATAGTCTTCACCTACATGTGATACAGGAGAGGTGTCTTTATTATTATTAAAAATAAAAATAAAAAGAAATAAAATGAAATTTACAGCCCTTGTTTTTGAGTGCTTCAGAGATTTCTCTTAGTTACACAGGAGTTTTTAACAGATGGAGATCTTTTGCCTCAACTGTGTTGGGTACCAGTCCCATCCCTGTAAAGCCCATCAATTGTGCCTCGTTCATGCAGTTAATGCTGTATTCGAGCACATCAGTGTTTTCTATCAGTTGCGCATTCCATGGTTTCAAGCCGCTGCACGATCTGGCAAGCTTGAGTGTCCCAATTATCCTTCACTGTTATAGCAGTTAAAGAAAGTACGGTCCACCAGCTTATCACTGAAAGGAATGCCCAGAATCAAGGTGTAGTTTGTTCTGTTTTACGTTTGCTTTCAGTTTTGATCCTAGTTATCCTTTGGTTTTTTCATACTAGTCGCATTTAGTGCTTTTCATCTTATTTTACATTAATTCAATTGTTTTTGTATTTTATTTTCTAGATCATGAGTCTGAAGCTTTGCCATTGCCATTTATTGATCTCTCTTTTCGTTTACTTGTTCTGTTGGTGTATTGTGATATTAAATCTGGTGTCAAGTGAAAAGATTGTGTTTAATTATCACTTCAGTATTTTGGAAAGTTTTTGGTGCACCTTGTTTCATATTAGGCACAATAAGTAGGGGTTCAAGTTGCCACTACTTTTAATTCTGGGGTTTTTGTTACAAGAAACATTGTTAGATTTACCGGCAGTGATGATGGAATCTGTTTTTGCTAAGATCGCTTTTAGGAGCAATGTTAGTTTTAGTGTTGCTCGGATCTGTCTTTGCCGAGATCGCTATTACGAGTTTTTTAGTTTGCAATGTTTCGTTTTATTTTCAACACCTCCAACGATATTTAATCCTTTATCTATTCCTATTAAAAATATGAGGAAAAGCGTTTCTATTATCTATTGATCTTGATCTTTGTACCTTTACGCAATAATTTTAGTATTCTTATAAGCCAACGTTTCGCGTTGGTTTCCAATGCATTTCGCGTCCCACAATGTTAGTACATTGCTATTTGGCTTTCAAGCCTTCTCCTTGAAGATGACGTGGCCCTTGACTATACACTGCGCACCTCAAACCCGCACCCAGCCCTCTGATCCGTGCCGGCAAAATAGTAATTTATGCTAATTTAAGATCATCACAAATTACATATTTTGCCTCCACTACACATCCGGACACACAAGACATTGATTAAATTGGGTGCGTTGGCCAGCCAAGCCATCGTCCCGTTTATTCCATCTCAACATATAATACAAGCTAGGTATGAATAAAAGACAAATACTAAGTGCACCAAAGCCGGACACGAAAACCCCTAAAAACCAGCAAGTGGAGAAAACGGGGAACGTGTGGCCCCGACCAAGGCAGTGGCGCAACCCTTGAGGGTTTAGGGTATTCTTATCTAACTACTGTAAACAAATACTTTTCCAAATATACGATCTTACAGTGATACAATTCTGATAGTAAACCTAAATATTTAAACAAGACGAAGCGTCATTCGAAATATATGATCTTACAGTGCTACAATTATAATAGCAGAACTAAATATTTAAATAAAACGAAGCGTAATCCTGCATCCACTGATGACATAGGAAAAACAAATATAACCAAACATTGACCAAAACGTGACGAAGGCTGACCGTAGAATGTCTCACCTTTCTAACGGCCACCTATTTAAACTCAAATCCCACTATACACTGCGCACCTCAAACCCGCACCCAGCCCTCTGATCCGTGCCGGCAAAATAGTAATTTATGCTAATTTAAGATCATCACAAATTACATATTTTGCCTCCACTACACATCCGGACACACAAGACATTGATTAAATTGGGTGCGTTGGCCAGCCAAGCCAACATATAGAGATAAAAAGAAAGGGCTAGAGCAAAGTGATTATAATTTTGAACTTCTCATCTACTTGCTAGAGAGTGTCAACAGAATGTAACTAATTGTTCACAACAGAGGTTGAGGCCAAAGGGCCATGTTAGCGGAAATTCCTTGAAAGAGACCATCATCTGAGTGGGTAGTTCACAGATCGTGTAGCCACTTGAAACCATGGAAAGCGCAATTGATAAAGGAAACTGATTATTTTGCTTGAATCCAGCAGATACTGCAGATCAATGTACAATTGATGTGCTTCACAGGGATGAGATTGGTAGCCAACACAGTTGTATAAAAGTCATAAAAGGATCTCCATCTGTTGAAAACTCTTGCGTAACTAAGTCCCGGAAGTTCTGGAAACAAGAGCTGTAAATTTCATTTTCTCGATTATTAAAGACACCTCTCCCGTATTACAGGTAGATGAAGTCCAGAACCTCGTGTCAAAAATGTCTGCAGAAAAAACGAAAAAACCAAGTGAAAATAAAACAATATGTGACAACAAAGAAGAGGGGAAATATATACCAAATTAAAAAGAACCCCAACGTGCCTTAACAAAACAGAAGCTAAGCAAGCTAACAGACAAGCAACTTCCAAAGAAACACAATAAAATATTTATGGACGCTTTATCCAAAAAGAAACAAAACTACAACAAACATACTCTATACCACTCAAAGGTACTATCTGATATAAAATTGTTTAACATCAACAGTCTCACATCAGCCCCTTCAAGGGCAGTGTTTACAAATATTCAAAATAAGCAAACTTGTATGACAGACCGCTCAAAGGCACTGTATGCAAATCTTCAACATTAAGAATCTTATATCATAGACCCATCAAGGCACTGTTAAACAAATCATCGAAAATTACAAACTGATATTATAGATATCCGTAAACGGCACATGTCAAGGGCCACGTCATCTTCAAGGAGAAGGTTTGAAAGCCGCGAAATGCATTGGAAACCAACGCGAAACCTTGGCTTGTAAGAATACTAAAATTATTGTGTAAAGCTACAAAGATCAAGATCAATAATACAAACGCTTTTCCTCGAATTTTAAATAGGAATAGATAAAGGATAAATATCGTATCGTAATGGCGATCTCAGCAAAGACAGATCCGAGCAACACTAAAACTAACATTGCTCCTAAAAGCGATCTTAGCAAAAAACAGATTCCAGCATCACTACCGGTGAATCTAACAATGTTTCTTGTAACAAAAACCCCAGAATTAAAAGTAGTGGCAACTTGAACCCCTACTTATTGTGCCTAATATGAAACAACACCAAAAACTTTCCAAAATACTAAAGTGATAATTAAACACAACCTTTTTACTTGACACCAGATTTAATATCACAATACACCAACAGAACAAGTAAACGAAAAGAAGGATCAATAAATGGCAATGGCAAAGCTTCAGACTCATGATCTAGGAAATAAAATACAAAAACAATTGAATTAATGTAAAGTAAGACGAAAAGCGCTTAATGCGACTAGTACGAAAAAACCAAAGGATAACTAGGATCAAAACTGACAGCAAACGCAAAACAGAACAAACTACACCTTGATTCTGGGCATTCCTTTCAGTGATTAGCTGGTAGGCCGTACTTTCTTTAACTGCTATAACAGTGAAGGATAATTGGGACACTCAAGCTTGCCAGATCGTGGAGCGACTTGAAACCATGGAATGCGCAACTGAGAGAAAACACTGATGGGCTCGAATACAGCATTACTACATGAACGAGGCACAATTGATGGGCTTTACAGGGATGGGACTGGTACCCAACACAGTTGAGGCAAAATATCTCCATCTGTAGATCTCCATCTGTTGAAAACTGTTGTGTAACTAAGAGAAATCGCTGAAGCACTCAAAAGCAAGAGCTGTAAATTTCATTTTCTTTCTTTCTTTCTTTTTTTTGATAATAATAAAGACACCTCTCCTGTATCACATGTAGGTGAAGACTATAACCTCGTGCCAGAAATGTCTAAAGAAAAAACGAAACAAAGTGATAATAAAGGAATATCTGAAAACAAGACATTACAACTAAACGCCGGCTAGGAAAAAAGGCGTAGGTACTTGAACAAAAAAGAGACTAAGCAAGCTAATACATACAGAGAAGCAACTTCCAGAGAAACGCAATTCAATATTTATGAACGCTTACTCCAGAAAGAAACAAAACGACAAGAAACATACATGTACTCTATACACCACTAAAGGGCACTATGGAAATATATCAATACTTGACATTGACAGTCTCATATCAGACCCCTAAAGGGGAGTGATAATAAATCTTCAACATTATCAATCATTTAACATAGACCCCTCAAGGGCACTGTATTCAAATCTTCAACATAAACAAACTCGTATCATAGACTCCTCAAGGGCACTGTATTCAAATCTTCAACATAAACAATCTCATATCATAGACCCCTCAAAGGAACTGTATTCAAATCTTCAACATAAATAATCTCATATCATAGACCCCTCAAGGGCAGTGTAATCACATCTTCAACAAAAACAAAATAATAATAATAATAATAATAATAATAATAATAATAATAGTAATAATTTTATTTGTCTATTTCTAAAATATTTACAATGGCTAAAAATACATTCTGACTTAAATTTGAGCATACAATACTATCATACATTACAAATACGACTTATTTTTGGAATAATAATAATAATAATAATAATAATAATAATAATAATAATAATAATAATAATAATAATGGTTTATTTGCATTCCAACAATATTGGCTCTTCTATGCAAACTCAAGGGCACTGTATTCAAATCTTCAACATAAAAAAAAAAAAAAAAAAAAAAAAATCTCATATAATAGACCCCTCAAGGGCACTGTAATCAAATCTTGAACATAAACAATTATAATAATGATAATGGTTTATTTGCATTCCAACAATATTGGCTCTTCTATGCAATCTCAAGGGCACTGTATTCAAATCTTAAACATAAACAATCTCATATCATAGACCCTTCAAGGGCACGTGCCCTTCAAGCAGAAGGCTAAAAAGCCATAAAGCAAAGTACTAATACTGTAGGACGCAAAAAATGCATAGGAGACTAACGGGAAACCTTAGCCCGTGGCAACAATATAATGTATGCGCACAATAAACGCAATAACAAGGAATCAAAATAGGAACAGATAGAAGGTGTAGAAAATAAAGTGATACATTCAAAACTAATAAGCCCGTTATAGTGATCTGAACAAAGACAGATAAATTTTCAGCTCCAATAAATTAGTGATTAATTGTTCGTTGTAACAAAAAGCCGTGGAATTATAAGTAGAAGCAACATGAAGCCCGACTAATAGTGCCTGTTATGAAACAAGGCGCAGTGGGAATTACTTTCCAAAACTGAAGTGATCTACGCAATCTGCCTTTAAACAAAACATGAATAAACTGTTAAATCAAAAGGAAATCAGACCAAAAGTAAAATGGAACAAAGTACACCTTGATCCTGGGCGTTGTTGCCTAGCCACTCTGACCGTAAGTCGGCAGGACCAGCACAAGAAAGGAGTCTCTACAGAGACTTGGTTTTGCTTCAGCTCTATAAGTTTTCTTCTCATCGTCTTCGTCCGACATCCGCCACGTCGTGATGTTTGCATTCCAAAGCAGAACGGTGACTAAAAAGACATTAACCGATAGAACGCTTTCTTGGATTTGTCAAAGTCTTTACGAGATGTGATGTTTGCATTCCAAAGCAGAACGGTGACTAAAAAGACATTAACCGATAGAACGCTTTCTTGGATTTGTCAAAGTCTTTACGAGAAAGACCGACGATATCGTCCTCTAGCACCGATTTGTTAGCTCTAAACTGATCTTCATTACTCTTCTTATTGAACGAAAGGACGAGCAACACGCTTCTTTCAACATCCCGCATCTGCTCAGCGGCATCTCATCGCTCGATCTCGTAGAACCAAGACAAAATATTGGTAGAACTGCAATTATAGTCGCGACAAGATTCTTTATCTGACCAAGAAGATCACGATTGTTCCGAGGATAATTTCTCTGACTTTAGTTTTGTCCGGTGGAAAACCAAACATTGACCAAAACGTGACGAAGGCTGACCAACGCACCCAATTTAATCAATGGTTTGTGTGTCCGGATGTGTAGTGGAGGCAAAATAATGCGTTTCCCAACACAGCAAATGCTCATGAGCAGGTGGTTTAAAAGTGTCATTTAAATAATGCCATGTCTTGAAACCCGAGAGATTTGAGAGGCGAGTCCCGAATAAGGTCAAGCAACAAAATCATATGACTGATTGCATTTATAATGATGCAGCGTATTGGGTATTTGTGACAACATCAGTTTGCCGTCGACGTGAGACGTGATTAAAGTGTCGACAACTTGCCTACCACCCTCCCCCACCCCCCTAAAAGAGCCAAAAAAATTATAGGTTATTAAATCCCGAAAGAAACGACTACTAATCCTATGGTGGCGACCATAAATTTAATTCGACTGTTTGAAAAAAAAAACAGTGGGTGATTCAGATACCAATGAAATATAACGATTATACCTCTGTTCTGGTGCCACTTTAAGGAGTTTCTCAGGTATTTTAATGTCTTAACCAATTAAAAACGACGTGACGTACCTAGGTACATAGAGCAGGGGTTTCTCAGGCACTTGAATTTAGCAGTTAAAACAGTGTTTTTAATTTTTCGACCAATTAAAAACGTCACTTTGCACTAAAAAATGCGTTTCCCAACACAGCAAATGCTCATGAGCAGGTGGTTTAAAAGTGTCATTTAAATAATGCCATGTCTTGAAACCCGAGAGATTTGAGAGGCGAGTCCCGAATAAGGTCAAGCAACAAAATCATATGACTGATTGCATTTATAATGATGCAGCGTATTGGGTATTTGTGACAACATCAGTTTGCCGTCGAATGAACATTCAAATAACCCTATTCAGACCGGGGGGGGGGGGGGGCTTTTGAGGCCCGCGTTGACTTTGAACTCTTATAACTTTTTTAAGATTTAAGGTGGCTCGACCCAGTTTTTTTCTAGCGATACCTATCAACTTTGAAACCCTCATACTTAAAGGAATTAATTTCAATGACATATCTACTATATCACATGGATTACACATAGAGTGAACTACAATATGATATAAATTTTTGGGAGATCGGAATGAATATCACGTAACAATGAAGTCACACAGGTTTTTGCTCCGAATCGAATTTTAGCCCGTAACCGCATTTTCTCTCGAGATCCTCAACGCTACGTATACCTTGGGTGTTGGCCTTCAGCTCTGCGGAGTTTCATCGAAATCTACAAGAGGAATTTTGAAATATCTTGGAAATTCTTTTTACATAGTATAATTTATGCGTAGAATAAGTAAAGACTTCATTCAAAGAAATTTGCTTCTTTTTTGATGTTTAATGAGAGGCTTTAGCCCTCATTCCTTTTACAAATGTCCCATATCCGATATCCAAACCGTAAGAAGTAGGTAGACTTGCGCGATTTCGAAAAATATGAAATATATGAATCATGGTGAAGCTCAATGTTTAGCTCTATTTACCAATTTTACGCCTACTTTCGCAAAAAGCGATTATTTCAAAACTCGTCGATGAATTTTCTCCAAAATTTTTCAGAGTGGCAATTGATCAGTTCACTACACAATCCCTGAATTTTCATTGATTTTGAGTAATTTGCAGTCATTTTGGGTGGTTTTCTGAAAATTTTTGAAATCCAAGATGGCGGATCCAAGATGGCGGCTGTTTTGACATCATGATGTAATTGTCACGTGATGTGACGTCACCATCTTTCGTGCCGTATATCAAAAGAAAGATGTTTGGACATACAATGCATCCTATAAGTTTCATTGTGATTGCTTAAATATTCTGGTAGTTACATAAGGGGGGCTTCCGAAGCCCGAGAGATTCGCTGTAGTTGTCTCAATTATTGATTCTATCCTTCGCCGTCGCTATTACAACGAAAGTGTTTTCGTTCCTCGTCATTTTAGTTCTTATATATCGCTATTTAAACGTCATGTCTTCTTCTCGGAATTTACCCTAAAGGCTGGTTCTCATATGATCACCCCGATCGCTTCTATCGCATCGATCGTTTGCAAATACTGAGACGATCGTAGGCGACCGATCGTCCGGTATATGCAAAGTGCCTGGTCAAAGCCTTGGTCTGAAACAATTATTTTTGCGCCAAACTCAACATAATGAACCAAGTTACCAAAACCTCGTGTGTGCGTCGGAATAACATTCAATGTTCATGAAAGTGGAAAAAAATTAGTGTTAATCAAAAAATATAACAATCAAGTTTTAAAGCGTTTTTTTTTTTCGTGGCTTCCAGGGTTTTTGGTCACTGGCCTGCCGCGGATCTTTTGCGCAAGGTATTTTTATTTATTTATTTATTTATTTAT